>NW_015090922.1:8067349-8178426 GCF_001431845.1 Calidris pugnax
GCAAGGGATGAGTTCATAGTCACCTACTTCTTGGCAGAGGAGCGCGGAACAATGCGCCCAGACACGGCCCGGCCCCTCCCTCCCTCTCTCTCCTTCCTCCTCCTCCTCCTCCTCTCTCTAAGAAAGCGGGATGTAGGTTCCCCTCGGTGCAGCCCCTCCGGGAGGAAGACGAGGGCCCGAGGAAGCAGCGAGAAGGAGGGGCCGCAGGTGGGCAGGTGGAATTTCAGCGATTGTTTGTGTTAGCAGCTGAGCGCTCGCTAACAAGAGGAAAAAATAAACCGCAGCAGAAGAGGGAGGAAAAATAAATCATTCACATCTGCCAGTTGTTTTCTTAAATCCTGGAAGAATGCACAAGGCTGCTACTTTATTAAGAAATGGGCTTCCAGCACACGCACGCTCGCTGTTCCTTGGATGCCCCTGTGGGTCTGCCCCCCGGCTCCTCAACGGGGCAGAAAATGGGAGGTGAAGGGGAGATCCCTGAGCCCTACTAAATCCCCATTTGCCCTGGTGAAGGCCACCAGACCTCGCTGCCATCATACCTAAACCCCTTCCTCACAATCACTTCACTCATCACACACTGCACGTGGCCCTCGGCCACCTTCTTGCAGTAGCCCGTTAGTGCCATCCTGCTTTTCCTGGGCAAAGAAGCCACTAGGCTGGCCCATTGGAAGCTCTCCCTGACACACCCAGTATATATTATTTATTCCCCACAGCTTTTGTTACCAGCTGAGTACTGCCACATGGAAAGACTGGTCAAAACAACAAGTGGGTCAGCCTGCTGACCTCAGAGCAGGGCCAAAAAGCGGCCCGAGAACCAGCTAAGAAGTCATGTATTTTGTGGCTGAAAAGATTACGCCATCATTAGAAAGCACCCACGGACTCTTCTCATTAATCTGCACTGAGGAATCACTCACGGGGAGACATCAATCTTCTTGTGTTGGCATGATGTCAACACTCAGTGTTTGTCCTTAGAGAATAAGGGTTGGAAGAAACTCGCTGCTGCTTTGGAAAAGTCAGGATTTCTTTGCACGTAATGAATTCAGCATCTCTTTGTGGAATTTTTTTATGAGAAACGGAGATTTCGACTGGGCTTTTTTTTTCTTTTTACATATTTCATCCCAAATAGGTCTTTCTATGCTTAAGCAGAAACACACAGGAAGGAAGAAAGGAAGGAAGTGTCGGGATGCCTTCTGCTCAGTGCTGCTGATTTATCTTGAAAAACCGAGTTCTCTGGGCAGCCAGTAAAGTAAATGAACTGCTTCTGCTATTTACAACATGCAAAATTAATAGAGGCAGGCCAGTTAACTTCTATAAACAGCTACCGTCCACGTGCATTCTCTGTGTTTCCAAACTGTATAAAAACAAGGCGTAAGTAATAGAGCCTCCCTCGGATAAAAAAGAAAACAATCAGAAAATCAATGCCCCAAACCATATGGGTGGCACTCAGCTACAAAATAAAGCCCATTTTGTAGCGAAGGAATTGCTTCGGCAGACAGAAGCTGAGAACCAGGCTTTGAGAAGGGCTTGTGACTCTGGGCATGCTATTTGTTCCCATTGGATTTTCAGAAGCCCTGATTTCCAAAGGAGCGGGAAGGGAGCGGCGAGTACTCAGCACGTGGGAAAAGTCAGCCTCCCCGAAGGCAAAGTTGGACACGGCAACACTGAAAGCCTGAAGTACGAGGTGGTATTTACTGAGAAAGCACTGCCGAACCTGGCTCCCTAAACAGGACCTCTGGCAGAGCTCCCGAAGAGCCAACCTACTGTTTTTCCCCGTTAAGGGTGGCAAAATCCACTCCCCAGTGTCTTGCCAGAAGTCACGCAGCGAATCAGTGTCAGAGCCAGAAATAGAACCAGATCTCATCGTCCTCCAGCTGTAAGCCCAACCCATTTATATTACATTATCGTATGCAATGGAGGGATTTCATCCAAAATCCGGTTCGTTTCAATGAGACTTTGCAGAACAGCACCCGCATTGTTACATTGCCATTAATGCCACTGGAAATAAAGGATGAAAGATGTACATTTGAGCATACAATACATTTACTATACAAAATTACAGCAAAAGGTTGACACTTAGGGCTGGATTCAATTTTGAAAAATCCATTTGGGAGCCTTGTGTGGGCTTCAGTGGCATGGAAGCCAGGCACAGGATTTTATTGAACCCAGCCCTCCATCCTTAGGCTACCACAATTTTTCCGTTTTGTCAGCCAAATGCATGCAGCGTGAGGACACCCCGAGGCATCTACAGCAGCCTGAAGGTTAAAATGTCAAACTTTTTCCGTATGCAGTTTTACACAGTAAGACTACTATACATTGCTACGCTACTCCATTTGCTGGGGTTTTCACTCACTATTCCTCCAGAGCCATTATGATGTTAATGAGAGAACTGTAATGATGCCATTCACATTATAACAAGCCTGATGCCATGTCAGTGAAAAGGGCTCTTTATACAGTTCCAGAACGCCTCTAAAACCCCAAACTTAAATATAAAATGTCTGCGACTATAATGCTGCAGGTCTCACCAAGATCAATAAAGACAAGGGAATAGACTTAAGATGGCTATCCCTTTCCTAACTCCTGGGCTTGTACCTGAGTAGTGCCGCGCTTTCCGTCTTTAATCGTATATTCTGGAGCGCTTCCATTGCATAACAACACAACTTGAGGAGAGAATAGCGTTCCTTAACTGTACTATAGCATTGCTAACATCTGGATTGCAGCGCTTAGGGAACAAAATTGCTGTCGTTTTGGTAGCTGTTACCTTTCTGGCGGTACAGACGACGTACAGCGCAGAAGCCATGGGCGACCCCGCCGCAGGAGCGCTGCAGGCAGGCTGCGCAGACCCACGCGCTGCCAAAGCAAGGGACAGCCGGGGAGGGGAAGGGGAAAAGCACAATCTCATACCCAGATTGGTGTTACGTACATCAAAGACAACAAAACCCAACTATATCGCATGCAAACAGATTCCAGGCTGACCTCATTGTAAACTATCCGCCCTTCATGGCTGCTGCAACAAAGTTTGGTATCAACCGCTTAGCTGAGGGAGGCAGGGCATCCTGTGGGCAAAAGCATCATGGAAGAGGGCATGAAGGCTCCCCTGGGAGAAGGAGATAAATGCACGAGGACACCAGCATCACCAGCAAAGGGAGCAGATCTGGACAGTGGAGACAATGGTGGAGCGATGGCAGCTAAGGTGGAGCTGCGACAACTGAACATGTGAAAATAAAGACTAAATGCAGACAAGTGAGGAGGAAAGGCAGGAGGCAGATTGGCTCTGGCCACAGCGGTGGACATGGAAGAGGATGTTGGGAGCTTGTGTTTAAACAGATCAAACTGGCTGATACGTCACAAGTTCAAGGAGGAGGAAGTTGCAAACAGAGATGGGAGATAACGAGGGCCTCGATTAAAACGTTTGTTGTTCTGGGTAGATACGCATGGAGTTATAAGTAACATTATGAATGAAGCAGTGGGAACACGGGGGACAATGAATGGCAGCTTGTTGGGGCAGTCGAATCACAGTAAATGAAAGCAAAGAGTCAAAGATAATCCCTGCAATCAGGGCTGTGGAGGCAAGGCGAGCAGCAAGGCTGAAAGAATTGGGAAAGCATCTGGAATTGGCCATGCTGGATTTAAACTGAAAATTGGACTTCCAAGAGACCCCATGGGTTGGGAACTGAGAGAGAGAGAGATCTTCCTTCTCTTGTTGATATAAAATAGCTGAGAAGAACGGCAGTATCTCACTGCACCAGCGCAGGGTGGTCCCCGGCCCACAGAGTGGGAGATGCTGAGGCCCAAACTGGAGGTGGCAGGGAGGTGGCAGAGGGAAGAGGGGATGAGGATGGGTGGCAGCGAGGCAGCGTGGGCTCCGGGCAACGATCATTTTCTGTTCCTTCAGCCGCACCTTGTATCAGAAACATGTATAACGCCATCGAGCACAAGCATGAAAGGGTGACGTGAAAGGGTTAAGGCTGGCTGAAATAACTAGACTGGTAGAACAACAGGTCTGTGTGCCAATGAGGTCAATTCAGCTCTTCATCCTTCGGAGGTATAGATAAACTATAGACCTGCCAAGTCTAGTGTTTTTCCCTGTGTTTCTTGGCCCTCGCTTCAGGGAATTTCAAGGAACCCACTGTTTTTTTCTTCTTGCTTTCTTTTTTCCCCCTTCTTTTTCTGGAGTTGGACTCACTGTCTGGTGGGAGAGGAATTAATTTGAAATCAGAAATTGATTTCTGTGTCAAGATACAGCCCTTCCATGAAAGTGTTTCAAAGGTATCTTCACTTAACTTCTGTCCTAATTTAGATTATACAACTCCAGATGCTTGAGTGTCTCTTTCTCAAGACAGAATTCCAAGCAAATATTTCTCTAACTTTCCTAATTCCCACACGCTAATTTTGTTTCTTTTCATACTTTGCATTTGAATTCTTCCCAGAAAGAATTTCTGGAGTTACTCTATCCCAATTTGTCAGAGTCCCCGTTGAATTCTTCCCAGAAAGAATTAGTTACTCTATCCCAATTTGTCAGAGTCCCCAGATTTTCTTAGCAAGCATTTTTTTTCAGAGTGAAAAGAAAAAAAAAAAGAAAGAAATAGAAAAGAAAATGTTCTTTTGAAGTCCTAGCAGTTGTGCTTTCTCTGGTGAAGCAGAACTAGAGGAGGTTTCTAGACCCACAGAGAAGAGGTTTCCTCTTTCATTTCTTTGTAGGTGTATGTCATCTATCAGTACCCTTGGTAGCCCATATGCAATGAACTCTTAAATGGTGGTTCTAACAGTTACAGTTTGTGCTAGAAGTTTTGCAAATATATGAAAACACAAGCCAATTTGCAATGTAGGTTTTTTTTGCCACGGTGCTCTGGCAGCTACGAGAAAAGGTGACACCAAGTTTACTGCAGCCATCTCCTGACGGCTGCTTCGCCTGCCTGCTCTAGGAGAACAATAAAGCCCCATGGTATTTATTTCAGAAAGCATAAATGTTTTTTCCAGTGTTCTTAGCCAAAATATGCTCTCTGCCTCCACCCCGCTGGTGGCTGCGTGGCCCAGCAAGACATACAAAGCTCCGTCCAGGATCCATTCAGCTCAGCGGGAGTTCAGTTTGCAAAACACTTCGGTGTCCTGAGGTTAAAAGGTGCTCCTGTTGCTGCCAACTCCAAGTGACAGTAGTTATGATTAGTTAACCTTTGCAATGGGTTTTGACACAGAATAGGTGCTAGATGTTGTTATTGGGACTGAAGGCAGAGAGAAGAAGGGGCCTCAGCAGCCGGGCAGGGCTGAAAAAGCAAAGGAGACTTCCCAAGGCACAAGGCAGTTCTCCTCACTTCTTCCGCACGAGAGGTACCAATTAAAACCGCTTCCCCACTTAACTTTCACTCCAGCGCAGCAGCACAGGCCTGTCACTGGCACCATAAATTAGACTGTTTATGGGGTTAATTATGTTGCCTTCTTCACTTTTTGTCTGCTGAGGAAAGTAAACAAAACAAACAAAAAAGTGTGTTGGAACAAAGAGCGAGTTGTCTCCCACTTTGCTGTGTGCTACTTTCCACGAAGAATGAGAGCTATTATTATTCTTTTACAAGTTTCCTTCTAAGGGAAATAAACACCAAAGGTAGGATTCCAAGGAAATGACTCACAAATATTGGCAACAGGCTCCGAAAATTGGATCCAGTCTTTGCAAAAGCCTTTAGCAGAATACTAACCCCTCTTATTGCAAAATAAACTTTTCCCAGACGAGCTGCACATCAGCTCTGCGCGTGTGTGTGCGTGTGTGTGTGTGTGTGTGTGTGTGTGTGTGTGAGGAAGCGGAGAGAGGAACAGAATCCATTTCTCACTTCTCCCCCTCTTCCCTCCGGGGCACCACTTCTGATGCCATTTTTAGCTGGAAGCTGGAAATTTTTAATAACCGACTGAGTCATCCTCGGGAGAGGGAAGGAAAGGGATGCGCCTCACCTTGCCGTGCTGCCCCCCGGCCCTCCCTGCCCGCAGAGACCCCCGGGAGAGCTGGGCTGGGCAGCACAGCTACTACAAACCGACCTACAAGAGCTGGCAGGAACCTTTATCCTACAGCTGTAAAAAGGAGGGGCAGAGCAGGGAATTTTCTCAATCCCCTGACATTGCGTTGGATTCGGCAGGGCAGGATCAGCCTCTCGTAATCTGTTTTCAGTCGCCAAGTTACCCTTTCAGATGTGCAGAAGGTAACCATGCACCGTGACTCATATTTTATTTCTTAATCAGGAACCCCAGGAACCAGGAATGCAGACACTGAAAAATCAGACAGCTGAGCAAAATCAGTGTGGCGGGATTACCATCTGCAAACAGAACAATCTACTTTGCATATTTATTTCTCAGCTGTTTAAAATTTTGAATCATAAATGCATATTCTGTATCACTTGTAATGCACACGTTCTAAAATGCTCGTGCTCTCTCATGTTGGTTTGGTGGATTTGTTTGTTTGTTTTGTTTCTGACGATGTAAATCTGGTTAGACAAGAGCGACAAAAATTGCAAACCTTACGCTGAATTCCTTTGTTGCTTGGTTCTACTTAGACAAGCCCTTTAAATGAAAGGAGCCGGTCCCCTTATTCATTTCCTTTGCAAATTCCTATTGAACCACTCCAAATCGAGATGAAACAAACGGGGATGCTGGTCCGGAGTCAGGGTTTTTTTTTAGAAAGTCCCTTTACAGTGTGGTGAAAACTGATTGGCAGCCAAGTACCTACTTAAGACACTACGGGCTGCCTCAGTGGAAGTTTTGCGTCTGGTTCAAGGTCTCCAGTGTTGCCAGGTAGCTTCTTAAGCCTGCAATTCACTAAGTGCCCAACAGACACTTCTTCCAGTGGGGCCTCTAAGTAGGAATGATGTTTATATAAACTGTGTGAGACATCTGAATTGGGCTGAACTGCAGCCATCGCTCAACCAGTTAAAACCAGCTGTCAGGGTTGGGAAGGAAACCAGGATAAACCAGTGTGGTGTCGCCTCCCCGAATCTGCTGGCAGCGTGGCACAGCAAGCTGGGAGGTAGGAGCTCCTCCAACCCCACCTCACTGCTGTGTTAACGGGTGAATTTTGATGTTGATAATTGTGCAGCTGGTCACTTTAGTGACAAGAAGAAGGGATCAGCTGGGAAGTGGTGGCGGCTGCAGGAACAGGGCTCTAGAGGGACAAACATCAAGCCAAGGAGGGGAGAAACGGGAACAGCAGAGGAAGGAGGGAAACAAGGTAAAAAGGTAGCAGAGTCTTGTTACTCCCCAGGTTTTTCATCCTGTGATCATCCTGTGACAGAGCAAGAGGGAACGGCTTCAAGCTCCAACAGGGTAGGTTTAGACTGAACATTAGGAAGGAATTTTTCACAGAAAGAGTGGTTGGGCATTGGAATAGGCTGCCCAGGTAAGTGCTATAGTCACCCTCTCTGGGTGTGTTTAAGGGACGTTTAGATGGGGTACTGAGGCATATGGTGTAGGGGAGGACTATGTAGAGTAGGGTAGATGGTTGGACTTGATGATCCCAAGGGTCTCTTCCAACCTGAATGATTCTATGATTCTATCTATGGACTTCATCAAGAAGAAATCACTAGGAATATACTCATTATGCTAGCACATGATAGAAAACATGGTGTTATCCCAAGTCAAAAATCACTGTAATCCCTTTGCCTACACCCGTTCCCAGCCTCTTGCAGTGCTCAGCTTCTCCCATTTTCCTGGAAGCTCCCCCAAATTGGCCAGAGCAGCCGTAGCCATGGATCTGGCTGAGGCCAGCCAGGATCTGATCCCAGCCTGGCACTGCCCCTTCTCCGCCTCCTGCCCTGCAAAGACTGCACGAGGGGAAATAGCACCCACCCGCTGCCTGGGTGGAGGCTCCGGTAGGAAACACCCTTCCTAGGGAGAGACACTGGGAATCACTCTCATCTGCTTTGTAAAGGTTAGGAAGAACGAGATGAATTACAGGATAAAGGCTCCCCAGCTGCAACACCACAGCACGTCTTTGGTGAGGAGCTGGGTAGGGAAGGGAGGGAGCCTGCCTTTGTATGGGACACAGGGCGATAATTTAAAAAAACATAATTTCAAATGTTTTCTTTCTATAATAAATATTTGCAGTGCACATGAAGTACATCAGAAAAAGAGAAACACCAAAATAATGGAAAGGTTATAAAACTATGATACTAGTGCTGTTGAGTATCCATTTTTTATGCACAACGTAGCTCAGTGGGCATAAGGCTATCAGGCAGCACAAATTGCCTGTAATTAGCAGGAGACACTTTTGGCAGGAATGGATTAGTCATTCCCCTCTGTGCTCTGGTGACATCTCTCCAAAGACAGGCTTTCTAGGGTAGCATTACAAACTACAGTGCTAAGAGGAAATATTGTATTTTGATGCAGAATTTCATACCTGAATACTATTTTCTTTTTGTGACTTACAGCATTCAGACAGACTCTTATTAACATGATTTTGTCCATTCATTCCTCAGTCTCCTCGCCTGTGTCTCTCTTTTCACACTTCAACATTTATGTTCTATAAAAGCAAGCAAACAGAAAAAGATCATTGTTATCAAAATTTAAAAGACTTTGTGTTTCAATTTACAATGCAGACTGGAAAAGACTACGTTTAAAAAAAAAACACCCAAAAAACAGCAAAAACATTTTAAGTTTGGTTTTCATTTTAAGTCCAACTTATTGATTTAACAGCTAAGGAAAGAGTCATCTCTTCGGACCAGGGAAAAATAACGTTAAATACTTCTAGTTTTTCTATGAGAAAAAAAAGAAATTTTGTACAGACAAAACTGAGGTGACAAAAGCAGCTAGGAAATGAGAATATTGATATAAGCAGATGACAAACATTTAAAAGAAAAGCATTCTTCTGCACAATTTGTCACTGCAAAAGCAGAGATCTAGATTTCCACTGTCCTTGGACCAATACTACTGTGCTAAGATCTGCATTCAATTATTTAGCTGGTGCTACAAGAAGTGATTATTCCTTTTACTTGAACAGTAGCAGAAAAACCTTGAAGTTATTCTGAGAACTAACTTTCATTTAGAGAACTGTTCTGAGGGGTGTGTCCTTGTCAAGGCTGGGACTCGTAGCTCTGTGATCCTCACAAGTGGCTCTTCCTCTGGCACTGGAAGTTACTCTTTATTAGCACTGCATTTTTCAGGAGGACTTTTACTACCATGAGTAGGGACTAGTTATAAGGATAGCAGAGTCCAACATGAATGATGCTCCCAAGGACCAGGAGGACCACGTGCCCTGGTGGTGTCTCCTGGGTGTGCTCCTGGCAGAAGGAGGGGAGAAGGGTCTGGAGAAGGGGAAGGCAGGGGTGTGTTCAGACTAGAGCAACCCAGCAGGAAACTACCCCCTCAGCTTCAGGCAAAAGGAGTGCAGGTAACCACGTGCTGGGCCCAGTGCTGAGGAAGAGGATTTACCTTCCTCTGTCACAGACCTGTGTAGTGTCTATTGTCCAGAAAGGAAGCAGCATTGATGTGTGGGCAGGACAGCATTTTAAGAGCAGGATCTGGTGCAACGGTGATTACCCAAAGCCATTCCTACTTGCATGCTCCAACCACCCTCTCTAGCTGCTACAGAGCTGTGTGAACCCTCTTCTTTATCCACACGGCATGTGCTAGACTATGTCTAAGCTCCAGGGACCGGGGAGATGCCCAAGCAAAGTCCTATGAAGTTTTCTAACTGGTATGAGTTATGGCTGGGGATAGGCAATTGCTTTAGTTTAAACAAACCTATGCAGTAATACTCCTGATTTCAATGGAATACACTATTCCTCAAATTAAAAAAAAAAAAACAAAAACAAACCCAAAACAGAAAGAGGAAGACATGGGGAAGCACTTGTGTATTGCTTTATATTTTCACTTTGTGTACAATATATTGGTACTCACTCCAGTGCCCATATCTGCTTCACCTTCATCTCCAGCAGCAACAGCAAAGACAGTATATCCAGTCCTTCCCAGGCATGCGCTCTGGAGCTCAACGGTGACTTTTTTTTTCTGAAAGGAGAGAGATTTTAAACTTCAGCATCAGTTCATCTATCAAACCACCAAGAGAAACTGAATAACGATCAGCTTCAGTTCAATTATTCAGTTGATTCATTTTTGTCACTGCAATGAAACTGCAATATGAACTCTAAAATAAAATTTAGATCTCATGTTAAATCTCTGAAGTATTTTTTAGCTCCAGCTTAGCTGCTGTTCCATGGTACTGAATTAAAGATCCATTTCCTTCCCATGTCTACTTCTGCGTGACGCATTCCTGTTTGCCATCCCTCTCTGTTACACGTGCTCTCTGCTTTTCACAAAAGGAGGGACAGATTATTCCCCGCTTCCAGGGGCCAGACAGTGCCAGCCTGGCTCCCATTGAACAGTTCCTCAAGCTCACCTCGCTCCATGAATAGTTCCACTGAGTGCAGCGGGACTACTCGGCCTGAATAAAGCTGGCAGAACCTGGCCCCGAGAAGAAAGATCCAATCAGTCCAAAGACAAAAACAAGCTCGAGAGGCACCAGCCCAGCTCGAGGACAGCCAGGAGCAAGGTGCCAAGTTTCTGTTGCAGCCCGGGAGAAGTTTGCGCAAGGTCACCGGAGGATTACGCAGAACTGGAAGGGTGATTCGCTGGTGGTAGTCTGCTCGGGCAAGTTCTTATGATGAGCTAGGGAAATACATCCCAGTCGTCTTTAATAGGAGTATATATCGCAATCTCTGAAGGATATATCATCTTGAAAAAGAAATCCCAACAGCTAAAAATGTGGATGCTGAGAAATGTACCATTCAATTACAAAGTAAATTATATGAGCCTCCTGTGTGTGGTTCTGCTCTCAAAAAGCATTAGCAGCTTCCTACTACTTTACAGCAATAAGAGCAATTTCTTTGCTTAGAGAAGCACAGTAAATCAGAAATAAGAGGTCTCGGCAGCAATTCCTAATCTGAGGAGCACAAAAGGAGTTAAAAGACAGCAGAGCATATCCAACGATTGAGAAACAAATTGGTAGGAGAAACTATTCTGGGAGCCAGAGTGGGTCACACTAAGTTAAACCATAGACTGTGTTTGTTGTCTGAAATTATTCCAAAACAAAATTATTCCAAGAGAGAAGGATAAATATCCTTGAATAATCCAAACCAAAAATCAAATACAAAAGCAATTATATTATTTAGTTGGATTCCAAGTCTTGTCATCTTGAAGAAATTATCCACTCTCCCAGGTTTTGTTCTCTATTTGTTTCTAAGTACAGAGGCTGGAGAGGAAAGCATTAGGGGAATGCAGGGAATCTCAGGCAGGGCACTAAAATTAAGTTTCTTATTCGATTTACATACTGTGTATGTTTTTAAATATAGTTAATTTTGCCTCAAAAACTCTGATCGAGGTAATATGGAACACATATTATATTTCAAAGTGTACGTGTACAATTTAATAAGGGCCAAAAGTTAAATATATAAATTTGAATGCAGAGTTTAGAATTGGAGTTCAATCTCATGGCCACTGCCCTGCGGCAGGGTACCGGTCAGCCTGGGACTGATTCACCCAGTACCACTTTAGCAATTCCACACACAGGTGTAAACATTATGGCTTTTAATAATTCCAGAGTACGTAGTGATACGTGGTATGTCTGGCCTGTCTGTGTGCTAGGAACTACACACCCACGATGAGGTTAAGATCAAACATAAATTTACAGTTAAAGAAGGAACAAATGAACCATTATCTCTGCTATTTTTGCAAAAATTTAGCTTTAACAGATAGTGTTCCAAAATCTAAATGATTTGCTCTTTTCTTGTTCTCATCAGTGAAAGTAACCAAGCTAGATACCTGTGGTTGCTGCCCTGGGCCGTCCTGGTGCAAGGCAGCGCAATGCATCAGCGTTCCAAATTCCATCTTGAATGATTTAAGCACTCATATAAAGTCTGAATTGCATATTTTTTTAGATCTCTGAAGTAAATATCTTCATATGCATTTTAGAGGCTGTTGCTTTTAAAAGGGACTTCTATTTCAGCTGATAAACTATCATGCACTAGAGGTAGTTCAAAAATAACTGAATGCAATCCTTCTGCACATAAAGTAACTTATATTTTGGGGTTAAGCAGGCTGACATGATTCTTTTCACCCAGAGAGCTTCAATGGTAAACTATTCTAGTATCTGTAAAGCATCAATTTGCCTTCATTTTTATGCTGCCAAGGACTCTTCCAGTCATACTTCTTTTTTCCAATCATTAGCTATATTTAGAAATAAATATATGTAAGAAATCCAAAAGAACTGACAAATATGGAAATATCTATCTATGGAAAGCAGCAAGTCTGGAGACCTTCCTCTTGACCAGTATATCTGAAGAGCTTAATAAACTTATTTGAATTATTCTGTAAATCAGCAGGATTTTTGAGACCCCCAAAATAAAAAAAAAGGGGAAAAAATCCACCCAACTTAGTTGAATTCAAAGTAATTCAACTCAATATACTTAGGGACACCTGTACTTGCTTAGTGGCTATTTCTCAGCATTGATGTGAGGGTTATTATTAAAATACATGAGCCAGCTACTCCTCCTACAGGTCAACAAATTGAGATCTTTGTTGATCTGAAAACAGTTCTGGTGTTTCAGAATATTTTTTTCAATGCCCCAGCCTGATTACAGGCAATGTAGTATTTCTGGAGGGAAGTGAGACTTTTCTGCTATCCTTTGCAGAAGAGATGAAACTGCGATCTCAATTGTTTGCATTCATTAAAGATCCCCTAATACATTTCCTAAGAGCAGGTTCTTTAACCTCAAGGCTTTGGCCAAATTCCAACTCAATTACCGTCTACCTGAAAATTCTCCCATTAAATTAGGATTGATGTTTTTGTCTCCTCCCTCAAACTGGTGTGCAGCAGTGGCTTGAACTGCTCAGAGCTTCCTGGGCTTCATTTTCAAACTGGCTCATTTCAGGGTTAGGTTGAGAATATCAATATGCTCACCTGACACTGGGCTATACACTGCAATCAGTAATTGTTAAATGTTTCAATATCCCCTTACAAAAGGAAACATTAGAGTGAAAAGCATAGCCCCACATTTATCCAGAAAAAAAAACCCAAACAGGTAAGATCAGGTGCAACTACTTGCTGAGAAATCCACTGACAGATAGAGTTAGTGGATCCAAGCGAAGGCTGAAGCTCTAACTGCAGACCACCACGACGTTTCAAGGTTTTTTCAGATCCACCCCTCGCATAAACTTCAACATTTCTGCTTTTTGTACAAGGCAGGAATGTTTGTCATCCACTGGTTACATGGACTATAAATTCATTGAATCATTTTACAGCTTTTGTTCTTTTGATTGCAGCATTTACTTAATTTGGATTGCCTGGAATAACAATGAACAGTTTAAGTGTATTCTGTATTTCAGGCTGTTGACGTAATGGGTCTTATGCCGCATGTCTACCTTTTGAGAAAGCTTTCAGTGAAATATTATGCATAATTAGAGAGGGTGGGATACGCACTCAGAGAAGAACAATTCCTTGAAATACTTCTGGCAGTGAAATGCTTGCCTAAGGGCGGATCACCCCGTTCCACAGGAAAAAAAAAAAAAATACAAAAAAAACAAAAAACAAACTGAGGAGGTAGTGGAGGAGCAAATCTATTTGCAAGATTCACAGTAGCTTGGGTACCGGCATCTTTGGACCTTTACAGACTGTCTGGAAACACCTGCTTTCCAATTACCTTCAGCAATTGCTCTCTCTCAGCTTCCTGGTGGGGCTCCCACCTCGGTCACGCTCTACCACCCTTTCTCTCAAAGGGCTCCATGGGGTCCCAGCACTGAGGGTGGCAATCCCTCTCCAGTGACTCTCGCGTCTGATATCAAGGGTAACCTGTGTTCTTGAAGTGTGTTCTGTGGGTGGAAGAAGGGGGAAAAAAAGAAGAGGGATTGTTGTTGGATGTTTAGGAGAACCCCCAAAATAACATCAACTGTATTAACGGCACAGAATTTTAAATTATGACATTGCTATACATTTTCTAATTGATTGTTTTGAAAGGGTGCATTATGCCAGAACCAAGTAGCAATTTCTGTCCCATCAAAACGACTCTCTGTGGTGTTTAGAAAGTATTGAAATTTGTTTCTGCCTATCCTTAATTTGGGGAACTGAACCCACAGAAAAGTTTGAAAAAATCTTCTTAGGCTTTATCCTGATCCTTCAGTGACTCTTGTTGATAGCCAGCATCACAAAAAGACTGCATAACTGAGGTACTCAGCATACATATGTGGCATGTTTAAGCATAAGCAGGAAAGCATTCTTCTGAATACAATACCACATGCAGCAATTTCTATATTGTAATACTTTAGAGAGAGTATTCAGTTTTACCGATTAACCTTATATTGCGACAAGTCATTTAGTGCTTGGATATATCAGTGACATGGAAGAAAAAGCGAATTTTGGCAATAAGAGCCTGGTAAATCAGCAAATCATCTACGGCTACAGAGCCAGTTTGCATGAAATGTGGAATTAAAGGGCTTTCCCTATTCCCAGTGCCATGCTTAGAGCAACCAATACCACCCCACCCTCGCCCTGCTTTATTAGCGGGTATGCTCAAGGGGCTGGAAACAGCCTAATTGCCATTGCCCAATCAATTCCACTACTTCACAACATCTACCGGTGCTGCCGATGACAGTGGCTTGTGCTCGCTGCCGTGCCTCCTGGGAGGTTCAGTTAAAAAAAAAAATAAACCACCCCATGTGCTTGGAAATAAGGCAACACACGGAACGACTTCATCCCACCGTCACTCGGCTGCAGGCACCACAGATGGTGAGGGCTGAACGGCTGATGCTACCGCTTGGCCTCCTGGCCCCGCTCATGGGCTCCCGGGGGCTTCAGACCCGCTCAGAAAACCACAACCAGCTTGTGCAATGATTTGCCTCTGAGGCTCGCTGAGGTGTAGCTTCATTTCCATGACCTTTAGCCTGGCTGACTGATTTGGAGCTTTTTAAAATAGCTGATTAAACGCCTTTTCGTTTTGCTGCTTTTTTTTTTTTTTTTTTAAAAAAGTATATAAATATGAATGATCTCTACATTCTATATCTCTCTGATTTCCTAAGAGTGCCAGACATTTTCTGGGGTAGGCATTAATTAGCAAACGCTTGTGTGACTGACATTTTAGTCTATTGGTGCTTTAGGTCTCTGCATAGGCAGATGAAAATGCTGTGATACCATGGAAAATGTGTACTTAACTCTAATAAACAAGTGGGGTACAAATTTGGTCTCCTTTGGCATGTTTAAGCCTGCTCCCTTTCTGAACTGTTGAACCACTGCAACAAGAACTGATATGAAAGGTATAACTTAAGCTTTGATTACTGATGGATTATTATATTTTATACTCTTACTCATTACATTTATAAAGCTGAGTTGGCCTGGTATTCTGAATTTCTGTTTACAGTTAACCTTTAATGGTGAACAGTCAGCTACAGAGATGAAACTATCTTCACCGCAGTTCTTGAAACCAGGACTTTCTCAACCAGGAATGAAAGATGATTTGAAGTTTTCTTATTTCACACTAGCAAAATTAAAAGCAGAATGTCATTTTTGCATAATGCAATGAAATAATATGAAAGGCTATGAGGGGAGATTTTATTCTCCCTCTAAAACATACATATTAGTTCAACATGATCTTACACAATTTGACAAGAGGATTTTCATTATTAATAAGATGAAATGTAAGGCTTCTAATTAAGTGGAAAACAAACCAGTGTAATCTACACTCAGAACACACAAACCTATTAGGTTTTGAATTTAATAATAAATCATTTATCTAAAGCCCAGCTGATTTGTTGCATGATCTTACTTGATGAGAATTTATTTCATTTCTGCATTTGTTTTTCTTCCTTCTATCCTTACTATTTTTCATACAAGAGCAAATTTAGTTTTTAGAATCCCTATGCTGAAATGTAGCTACTCAAAATTATTAGCAGGTAACAAAATGCCTTAGTAATGGTCTCTTTAATTTTGAGGAAGCAGAGTAATTTATGAGTAAAATGAAATGTTTAATATGAATCAAGCACTAAATTAGAACTGCACTACTGGACTATAAAAACAAATACACTAGAGAAAGGACATGGAGCCTACAAGGAAAAATGCTAACTAGCCCTTACTCACAGGAGTTTTTGGAAATAAGTAACTAATGGCTTCAAAAAGATTTTAAATACTACCTAATATAGAACTTGCCCCAGGAAGACAACTATTCAGAGAAAACCTTTGACAGGTAAAGTTGTATCTGCATAGAAGTGATGTAACTTGGCTCTACCTGACTGAAGCAATTACTGATACAGAACAAACTAATTAACAACTATGAGCATTACGTGTAATTCCACTCAGCTACATGCATGAAACACGGGTGAAAGAAAGGTGCCACACACACAGCTGGAAGCTGAATTTCAATCATACGTGTATTAACTCTTCCTTTTTATATTACCTTTGAGTAGAAAATGGCTGTTTATAAATTATGAGCAACTATTACCATATAGACAACACATGTATTTAATTTATTTCTGCCATGTTTCCACAGCTTCATAAATCCTTGTTTTTTAAACAAATACCTAATAGTTCATATTATCACCTTTTAAGAGATCTCCCATAATTTGGAGAAGAACATTTATGGGAGCTTTTTTTCTGATAGACAAGGGTACCAAATGTCTTGTGAAATCTTCTAAAGAATATGGACACAACGTTAAGCTCTCCTCTCAGAGCTTCCCAAGTACCAAATACGCACCAGTCTCCATATGGAATGATAAGTTATTTTAAAGTGTATAGCCTTTTGAAAATGCCAGCCTTAACAGCAGCAAGTACCACGTTATCTTATTTGTGGAAGTCCTAGGATTTGCACAGATGATGAGGATGGGTCCAGATGATCAGGATCATATCGCAAAGAAACGCACCCCTCTCTCCACTTTCATCTGGTAAAAGTCACTGGGCTACGCGCCTTTCATCTGCAGAAATGGGAAGAAATGATAGAAGTTTTTTATACTAAGTCTTCCTACCTTTAGGATAAGAAAACATGCTTTAATTGTTGTAACAATTTTTTTTTTTCATGTACGCTAATATGTATTAAAACATACATATATTCAGGCACATCTTAAAGCAGAGCTGCCATGAGAGCCCAGAGAGCTTTTTTCTATATGTACTACAAAAATCACTGGCGGATAATATAGAAGATCTAAGCTGGGTCACAGTAAAATTATAATTGTTACTTACAGACAGTGTTCTTTCATGTTTAAATCAAACCTCAGTTATTTCAGCTTACTTACTGGTTGGAAAGTGGAAGTTAAGCATAAATATGTTAGAGAAGATCTTTCCTGAGAAACAGATGTGTAACAAAGAAGCAGAGGGAATCACAGATGACCCCAGAAGAAAACTGTATAAAGTCAATCAGAACGATCACCTGAGTGTGTCTTTATTTGCCAGTATACACATCATATTTGTCAGAACGTTATCACACTGCTTAATTTAAAATTCTCTAAATAGAAGATTCATGACATCAACGAAGACTGTGAGGAACAGAAAGGCAATTGGGGATAACTTAGGAAATTTGGAAACAGAGCCAAAAAGTGTGTAAAGGCTAGGATTAGTTCCCTTGCCAAAATTAAAAAAGTTCTTCTTCTCTTTAGCACAGACAGCAGTTCAAACAGTTGACCAAGCGTTACTATCTTCTAAACAGTGAAGTCTATTACATTTGTTTACGATCTAACGAATTCCAAAGGAAAGTGACAACAACTGGTTTTAAAAGTGATTTTTCCTTTTTTTTTTTTTCAAATACTTTCCAGCAATTAAGTTTACATGCAAAAAGCTAGTTCCACGTACAGAAAATACTTTGAAATGACCAAAGGATACCCATTCCAGTCCTCAAACTGACAAAAATACATTTCACAGAGTAAACAATACAAATAGAGCAAACAAAATACAAATCCACAGCTGCAAAGCTCCAGGTATGCAAAATGACTATTTTAATGTTGTGACAGGTGCATGGTTTGAAAATATACTATAGCATGTTTTAATCAAACCAACATGGGATTAAAGCTACCTGTGCTGTACAGGTAACTGAAAACAGCTGGTGGCATTTTGCCTCTCCCCAAAATCAGAATAGTAATGAGATGTGTACGCTGAGAGTCCAGCTTTTTTCACAGAAAGAGAACCGACAACATTAACTAATCTTACACATTGGAAACCCTCAAGATTAATATACAGTAGCATGAAATGATAAAAGTAGTTTTTTGCTAAGTAATAATAAAGAAAACAAAACAAGTATCTGACAACACACAACTGGAGGTACTGTAGATAAAATGTGACACTTAATTATAAATCCCTCTGGGGATTTACAGTCTGACACCCAATATGCAGATCTGCATTTTAATCGCCAGAACTCCCGTTTTCACCTACTGTGGACTGCAATGCCATGAAACGTATGTCTTCATTTGGATTATCATGACACTTTCAAACAAAGTCCTAAGACTTTAATAAGCTGCATAAACAGTTGGCAAACAGTCATTTGCTCTAATTATGTTACTGTCAAAATGTAAAATAAATAAATAAATAAATAAATTTGAGAATTTTAATTACTTCTTATTCAACTTAGAAATGTAGCAGAAAAGAAAAGAAGCTCAAGGAATTCTGAAAATAGGAGTGAATTAGTTAGGGGCTCCAAGGTTCTGTACAGAAATGAAAGCACGAAAACAAAACAAGCAAATTCAAGAAAGAAAACGAGCACTGATATTTCACTTCTGAAAACTTCAGCAAAAATGCTTTTTTAAAAATGCATACAATTAGGAGCATTGTTGATAACATGACTGCAATATACCCATTTTCTACAATCTTTGATTGCTATATAAAAATAATTATCTGATTTCTGTGCCAAACAGGACTTGCAAATATAACCTATTCCCTTTAAAACTGTGCTTGGTGTCTTAAATGTTTAAGGCTATACATGCACTGAAATTTAAGGAATTTCAAGTTGAAACAGTCATTGAAAACTGTGTTATATCACATAAATAAGAGAATGAAGAGGGTACAATTAGGAAATGTACATAGAGTGCAGCATGAGTCTGTTTCTGTAAGATCAGCACACACGAGACAGTTATTAGATAATACCAGGACTTCAGACGCAGAAAAGCCGAATCTATTCTCAAAGTTGCACACTTCAGATACCGGTATAAAATGGGTAAAACAAGCTAATTTGACAGCACTGACTTACTATTATTTTTGCTTGTGGTGGGATTTTGATTAAATTGCACAAAGAAATACAACTCAAACACTTTGCTACTGATACAATAATGCACAACCAGTCAGAAAAGAGGTATCTTGAATTCTCAGCTGTGAATCGCATTTACAGATGCCTAATTTGATATTTGTTCAAAGAGATCCATTCTATCATTTCTGTCTTTAAGTAATAGAAAGTCCAAACACTATTTATCCAAAGAATTAGAAACAGACTTGGTTCTTTGGTTAACAACATGTGACTTACATCAGACACAGGAATCAATTAAGAATAAACAGTTGTATGGGGAGGTTTCTGGGAGAGAGGGGTGAGGAAGGGAAGTGGAAACCTTCAAACCCAAAGAAATGCATCGTGTTAAACTGAACTGCCACCTCAAACCTCCTGCACTAGAAATAATCAGGTTAAGACAACTCTTCAGTTGCAGTGACATTGCTTATGCACGATAGCTTTAGTTTCTCTATGTATTCATTTTATACAAAAGAAAGAAGGCACCGAGTGCATCGGTGGCGTACAGGCAGTATAAAAGTATGCAAGAAAATGCTACATACTGTATATTTCTTACTTTTTAAAAATGCGGTGAATGTGTGCTATCTCTATGCAATATAACGCTTCACAAACTCAATTCCTTATATCCCAATGAAAGAATGAATTAAAATGTGAAACACATTTTAATACTCTTGCTGATAACAGCACGACTCAATATTTGTTTTCACAAAGATCAGTTATTAGCTTATAGTCACCAGAAAACAAGTTCAAAATTACTGAAGATCAAGGGAACTATAATCTATAACTATACTTTTGGGACAGAGCCAGCAGCCTTTACTCATGACAGATGTCCCGCTAAGAGTGGAGAGGAGGCTCGGTTTTACCACTGTTATTCATGTTAATAGTGCCTTTCTTGGAGTCATCCTGGAAAAATAGATGGAACCGTTTATAGGGAAAGGTACTGCACAACATGAAAGACGTGGTTAAACCAGGACCTGAGTAAAAGGCAGTAGGTTCAGGCCCTTAGTCATTATATTAGCACTTTAGATTGTGTAACAGTGATATAGCTTGCTCATAGAGCATTTAATTTTACATTGTTAAATCATCTTATATAAAAATAGGTAAGAAAGCTCTGTAAGAAAGTATATATACTATATAAGGAGAAGTCTCTCCTTAAAAAAAGCAAAGAAAGGGAAAAATTGAGTAAAAGGTTTCACTAATTACACTTGGTCATGAAAATCACATTAAAAACAGTTATCATAAACGAAACAGTACTGAGCACTAATGAACCTTATGGTTTACTGGAAAGGACAGCAAACTAGCTGTATAGTAAGAAAAGATCATTGTTCTATCTCCTTTTTTGTAAATATTCCCTAATACATTCAACTACTTAGAAATTTTCTTAAAATGTCATAATAAGCCATTTGCAAAATTTACTATCAAAACTTGTTCAAAGCCCTGCTCCTTGCTTGCACTATGGCCTAGAGATTACATCTCAAAGCTATGATAATGCTTCTAATTAATTCTGTAAATTCATTCAAACTCATGCTTTGGAAACGCACCAAAAGTTATAAAGCAATCCGCTTTAGACCTTCGGCATGCAGTCTGTGTCCACAGGATTTGCAAAACACAGCAAAAACAAAAAAAAATAAAAATTAACTCGATACAATGGGCAAGACTCTCATTCTCAGATTTAAGAGAAAAAAGGATGACATTAATTACATCCCTGAATGTCCATGAGGTATTCCTTCAGTGGTGTGGTATTGCTGCTTCTGCTCTCCCGGGTAGGGTCCTCAGGGACAGGCAGCTTTTGGAGGTTTTATGCCAGCTCTACCAGCAGATGCTTCCAAGGAAGTGAATGAATTCTTCTTGCTACCAAGCCAGCCTTGCCCCTTTTCTGGGCATAGCTGTTTCCTGGTCTTCATTCCTACTGGACCTGTACTACCCGCTTTCCTGACTCCTGACACATTCCTCTCCATAAGGATCTTATTTCTTTATTACACCAGCAGAAGCCTGCACAGCAAATCCTAATCCAGCATGTATCCCACCAGTTGATTAATTCAGTCACACCACGTTACACGTGAACTAAGCTTGCCAGCGTTAATATAATTGTGCCCTATTTGGGTAGGCATAATATAAGCGGATACGTTGGGTGTAGAAGATTTCTGCAGAGTCTGCAGAAAGGAAGAAACCCTGCTTGAAATTAAGGAGGGGCAGTGATAAATTGTTAAGGCTAAACTAATCCCTGTCACCCTAGGCCAGCCGGTACTCACCCTAGCCAAGTAAACACTATCTACCCTGCTTACATCTGTAAAATATACTAGATGAGAAACCATGGAGTGCCCACCCAGAGCTGTGCCGCTTTGAAGGTATTAACTCCTACAATTCACGTGTCACAGTTTCTCTGAGTAGGGCCCTCTGAGGGCCACAAAGCTCCAAGAGTGGAGTTTGTGTCGCTGCCACTTTATGAAGCCGTCTCTAATTTAAATGCTCTCACTCTCAGATGACATCTCTTCATCAGGCGTTGATTCACTCACTGACAAGCAAACACTCCCGTGACTTTCCCCTCAAAAACTACCATCAGAAGAAGGAGTCTGAAATCCAGCTGTGACGTGCTACAAAATCTGGCAGTTGAGTTCAATAGACCAAAATACAAAACATTCTTGATGGCTTGTTCCAACAATAAACTTTGCTGAATGCTCCAGTCAAAATGATCAAGATGTTTGGGGGTTGCTTTAACATTTTTAATATTAAAATTTAAAAAATATTTCCGAAGCTGAGGAAAAGAGAAAACAAAAATAAGGGATAATGATTAAATAACACGTTTGTATCTGAGTATTTGCTTTTTTACCTCCATTCATAATTGAAAGCCCATGTGATTGTGCTGCAGGTGCCCTGCGGTGCCACTGCTCTAATCTGCCCATCCTGTTGCACTTCACGCTTTCAGGGTCAGGTCCACGCTCCTGTTGACACCCATGGGCTCCTCTCGTTAACGTTAATGGTGGGCATGCCATTCCTCAGTGGGAGAATTAGATGGATGTTTAGCTGGTACTGACAATTCAGCTTCAGGAGGAAGTCAGTCTGCCTTACAACTGACAAGCCCTAATATTAAAGACTGCTTTAAATAGGACAGCTTTTTTTTTTTCCTCCAGAAAAGTGTAATGAATAAGTAAAGGGTTTGGTACAGCTCTGAGTTAACTGAAAGGGCATTCTGCTATTAGTTTCAGGTTGGAACAGCTCAGGCCAAAAGGCTTCCCCTCAAACCTCATTCTCTGATTTTACCACAGGCTTTTTATTAGAACTTCTATGTGTAAGAGTGATCTGTATTCAATTCCTACATTAAAATGCCTCCTTCAAAGAAAAAGTTTTCTTCCCCTGCTTCACTCCATTAAAATTGATGGTTTGCATTTCAGAAATCTTAGGGAGTTAGACAGGTCACAGCAATTTGGCACCAGTACCTTATTGTAAGAGGTGCAGGGTGCCCTTGACTTCTGTGGTCCAGTGACTGCCACAAACAGCTTCTCAGGGTGCTGGGGAGTTTGCAAGGAGCAAGTCATTAGGGAGAAAAGAGGATAAATCAGTAACACAAACAAATTTTAGACAACAAAAACATATTGCTGGAAAGGTGTGAAAAATGGGAAGGTATTGATGCTGGCCCTGCATTTGCCATCAGGACTGGTTGCAAAAATTTACAGGTGAAAACATCTCCTACAGTAAATGCCATGAAATCTGCTTTTGGCTCAAGTATTCTCTTAATTGATAAAGAGTGTTCAGCTCCAGTAAGAGCACATTCATTCCAAGGGCTCACCATATTTTGAAATCTAATTACTAATGAGGTTAGAGGACTTCAGCTGGATTTAGAAATTACGTCATATTTCTCCAGGAGCAGAACTTAGACCTTGCCTGAGTTCTGCTCTGCAGTCAGACCTCGCGGTGCGGTTACAACATGGCTGTCTCAAGCCCTGAGCCTGAAGGACCACCATGGGGACCAAGCTTTGAACCCCCCCAGTGCCATCCTCCTGCCCTGAATGGGGAATGGAAGCACAGCTCTGCTGACTCCTCGCCTGCCTCCACATAGGTGGGAGACAGCAACGTCCTGCAGAGGCTGCGTGACAATCCCGCCCTTACCACAGAAAGGGACCAACCAGCTTTTCTCATAATATTTTAAGAAGAGTTTATCTTTGAGATAAACTTTGTGAAATGTTCTAAACGTTAAACAAAACAGATCATACGCAGAAAGGATGCAGTGTTTTCAAGAATAGAATCTGTAAGCACGTCACTGGTCTATAATTATTTAAGGCTACGTTGTCAGGAATCAGATTCGAGAACTGTAATCTCTACATGGTATATTGGCACACAGAAAAGTAATTAAGTAATTTGATAAACTCTTCCAAGTACTAACTGTACCTTCAAACAAAGGTAAACAACAAAAAGCTATGAAAAAAAAAGCACAGACAACTCTGAGGAAAACACAAATGCCTCTTTCTAATTTGCTTCGGACACTTTGTTCTTTAGAAATTCTGTTCCACGCTAAAGATTTAACTGAATGCACAAAACCACACTGTATGTATAAGCCCTTACACAGGGTTTAAAAAACCCCAATATCTAAAGGCAGATTTCAAATACAAAAGTATAGGTTTGCATAAAGCAATAAGAAAAACAAAATGACAAGCAAATCATAAGAATGGGATCTAGGAAGAAAAAACAACATGACAGCTATTGATACTGTAACTAAATCATAACAATCCCAGGGTGAATCCAATTACTGGTGTGACCAGTTTTGCGTGACAAATCCGTATTCTACTGCCTCAAAATTAAACATTCATTTCCATTCTTTATACATTCAGTTCCCAGCCTTCACACAGCAGAAATCCAAGTAAGGCAAACTTCCTGCAAAGCACCGACTGAACCTGGATACCTTGGGAAAATCACATGATCTAGAAAGAGATTCCTTTTCCCAAATGTGCCCAACACAGACTGCTATAAATCTCTGTGTCTAAATTTAGATTTCAGCGCCTTAGAAATCTGAGTGGTTAGATGTAGAACCGAAGCAATGCAACCTACAAACAGAAGCCCAAGTCATGTTACAGTTTAGTTTGGTTCTGTAAGAGGTTGTTTGCTTCACCTTCCAAACTGATATCTTCATTTGTTCAATGGTGATGTTACGTACATTCTCCACTGGAATTAATTTGCTCAGTTCTTGCTGTTAAATACCGTACATCATTTTATAAAGCAAAACCTGTACAGAAACAACCATCAAGAACCAACTTTCACCTTTAGGAAAGAGTATCCAAATATCCACAAACAGAATGAGTGAAAACACTTCCACATCCATTGAAAAATTGCTTTTGATCAGCTTCTAAGTCAGAGTTTCTACTATATGGAAAGCTGACAGGATTGGGAAAATCTGAACATTTTTCTTATGCATATAAAATTAATGTTGATTTTTTATTAAATTCTACACTCAACATTACATTTCACAAACTGAACAACAAAAAGGACTGAAAGAGACAACTCATATTGTATTACTGCATGACTGTTCCTGCTTAAAGAAAGTTTTTGCATTATTTTTATATTTACTAAATAAAGCTTCTGTAAATGAAGCAGCAGCACAATACCAGAAGGAAAAAAAAAAAAAAAAAGGCCTGTAAGAACGTTTTAAATCTTTAAATCAATAAAAACTGAAAGCCTGGCTTTGCAAATAAATCCCTCAAAAGGCACCAAATAAACCAAGTAGTGAAATTACCAAAAAGGGCTTAATGAAATTGTTAAGTTGTGTGAGAATTTGAGAACCATGTGAAATACCTTTATTATAGCATACTCACTGTCTCCGATCTCACTGTACTTGACGGTATACCCTGAAGCCAGGATTGTTCAAAGGTAGTATTATAAAGAAATTTGAGAGAAAAACATTTGTCCTAATGAGAATGCTCTAGGCTACCACTAATTCTCTCAACAAAATCCAAAACTTCACTCTTCTACCCACCAAGTGCTACAACAGTCAGTGAGGCCTCGTATTAGTAAGACGTCACCATCACTTATAAGAAAAATAATCAGTTTCCATACAGCAACAACTAAGATTAAATGAAACTTGTAATTACAGGCAAAAAGAATATTTGAATTGGGAAGCTTTTTAAAAATATGTTTACTCAGTAGTCCACAATTTCAATAATATGAATTGGATTCAGCAGTCATTCAACTAGAGTGATTCCAATTAAAGTATTTAGGACAAACAGGAATCTCAGAAGCACTGATATTTCCCTAATTTAGATGGAAGCCATGAGTGTTTATCAGATGGCAAACTTTCTTGAGATACTGAAGCTTCTCAATTGTGTCATTAGAAAGCTGTGTTTCCCAACTTGAATATAAACAAAGCAAACCTTTATTTTGGGTGTGAACATTCGTTCAATTGCTGGCAAATCACTAGAAAAATAACTTACTGATGTTCTCTTCTCCAAGAAGAAAGGTAAAAACTCCTGGTCTGCTCTCTACTTCCAACAACAGCATATGGTAATCCCTAAAACAGCTCAGAAGAGACTCAAGCAGATACCTATTTCAACCAAAGTCACAGTCTTTTGTGTCATTCAGAGTAGTTCAACTGCTGCCACTTCCTTCACAGGCTTTCAACCTAACTTCCAACTGCTGACATTTTAAAGAAATCTGTATCAATTTGCTTAACGAAAATATTTTTTTAGTAAAGTCATGCTCTATGAGCTTCCTACATTGGAATACATGAATACAGGAAGTGCTTTCAACAGAAAGTTACATAGTTTTACAGTACAACCTGTCTAAGGAGATTTGGAAGGGACCAAACTAATGATCTGGTCTCTTTGGATCAGGCAGAAGTACAGGCAAGAGGGAAAAACCCAATTTATGCCATATAAAGAGCTCGTTCCTGTCACAGATTGAAGAAACATTAGTTTGATGTCAAAGTTCACCTGATGCCCAAATGCTAGTATTTTTCAAACCAACTGCATATCAAAAAATGAAAACTTAGTTGTACTAAGCTCCTGGAAAGAAACTCAGTGTAAAACAACAGTATATCCATATATGCTATATTACTAAGTGTTCTTCTCCACCGGTGGTTTTTTTCTTTTCCTTTCGCTCTACAGATCATTAACTTTTTATCAAAGTGCAAATTATTGACCTTTAATCTGACTGCAGGCAGGTCAGAAGCTACAGTATTAGAGCAATACAAAAAGTACACAAGGAGGAGCTTACATTAATTTGGAGAACCTTACATAAAATGTTTCTGAAAACCACAAAACAAACCCAAACGAATACAGCATCAGGTGGATGGGGGAGGGACCAATAACGTATCTGTGTACAGCAAGGCTTCTCTGACACCAAGGAAGTGTCTGACACTAAGTGAAGGCTATATATTAAATCCCGCCATTTTGCATGTTGTGCGTTCTTTACGATGGAATGTTGACCTCAATTTTCATTCTTTACTTCCACAACAAATCTGCTGATCGTGTCCCAGGGATGATCATCTTCTGGAAAGACCAAACTCCCTTAAAACCACGACTGCACTTCGTAGCATCCATTATGACTCCAGTAAAGTATGCCATCTACATACTTGCTGTCCTTTCGATTCTTTCATTTCAGTCCAGTGATTGAGTTCATCTTCTCCTGAGCTGTTGAGACCTAAGGAAATCCACCCTATCATCTCTTTTCGTTTCATGCTGCGCTTATTATATACAGAGAGTATGAGCGTCACATCTGAAAGCTGAAACAGTGCCACTTGGAAAACGAAGGTTTCTTTGTATACTGGATTCGGCTGTCCTCGGCGGATGGAAGTTTTGCATTTGGACATCTCTTGCCCCATCGAGTTCAGCAGTGTTAACTTAACATATGTATCTACAAAATAAACCATATTTTGGAATATCAGCTGTCTTAGAACAAAAGTTTTTGAGAATGAGATATTTACAAGACGCAAGGATATGGTGTATACCAGGCTGACTGAACACAGCTTAGTTTAGACACATGAAAAGATGACAAGTAAGCAAAATATTACAAACACAATAACAAATTAACTAGCTTCACTACTATGTATATGGGTTAAGTTAAAGGTATACCTCATAATCCTCTTCCCGTTGACCCCCCATTTACTTGTTCTAAACAAACTTAAGTTGCAATAACACTTAGCAAGCTCCAACTAGCCACAATAACATAAAGCATAACACTGAATTTTCAGAGAATACAAATAAACAAAGTAGAACAAAAGCAACTAATGAAAAGAAATAAAAAAACATGTTGATATGCAGTGATGAGATCAAAACAGCCAGAATGAAATGCTTAAGAATAATCTCTGCATGGATGTGGTTCTTACTTTGGACTTTTCAATTTTATTTAAAGACCAAAATGTAGCAAAGTGCATTCAAAGGTGGAAGTTTACACAACACAATAACCCCTCTGAATTCCTAGAATCATGAAGGAATACATTTAACACACCTTTGAAGAGAAATAATTTTTTCCATAATTCAATATGGTTGTTTAAAACATAGCTTGTACAGTGCTCTTAGGAAATACATTTAAGAAGCTGATGCAAGTAAATGTGGTTAGCACACATTGGGTGTTACTATTTGGGTATAAAACTTTATTTTTAAAGATGCACCAAGCCATGCTCCTGCAGAAGGATGTGCATTTCATGAAGTTATAACTGACTTTAGGAAACACAGAACTGTATAAAACAATCTGTTTTTTCATTCTTTACTCCTGTCATATTCATGTTAATGAATAACATTGGAGTTTGTGTAAAAAGAAGCAAATTGGATATTTTCGCTTTGACATACACTGAAATTCCAACATCCATAATCAGAGATAGATGCAACTTTTGCATTAGAGAGTGCCACAAATAATAAAGATATACTTTTAGAAACCAATATGGTATGCAGCCATGGATAGCTTTACTGCTGGCAAATTTTCTTTTGCATGAAAAAGACAACATCCAATTAGTTTCTACAGGAACTCACCTCGGATTATATAAACCTGTCCACCTATCAAGTGTTTTAGACAACAGAACAGTCCATCTGA
Organism: Calidris pugnax; assembly: GCF_001431845.1. Classification (NCBI taxonomy): domain Eukaryota; kingdom Metazoa; phylum Chordata; class Aves; order Charadriiformes; family Scolopacidae; genus Calidris; species Calidris pugnax. The sequence continues at coordinate 8,095,573 of NW_015090922.1, forward strand.
CAACAGGGGGTGGAAAGCAGTAAAAGAAATAATGACCAGATGTCAATAGTTGGGTGAGAGAGGATCAAAGGTTAAAGTTTAAGAGGAAACACTATTCACTGGAGTGGAAGAACACAAAACCTTAGCAGCATAGATCAGAAAAAGGATTGAACAAAAGGACTGTTGGGTAAAACTTCATGAAGATTTTGTGCAGTTTTTGTGTAATCTTTAACAAAAATTACACCGCTTTTATTATGGGTTATCTTAGCACTAATAGCTACAGGGTTCTAAATCACACTCAACATAGAAAGAATCATGCAAACGATTAGGTTAGAGAAGACTGGGTAAAAATCACTGTAACCTTTTTATCAAACCTTATGCTTTTTCATGCAAACTCCAGCATATTAAGAAAAACTGCACACAGTAATTATACTTCATATATTAGAAGCAATAAAATGAAAAATCACTGAACTGAAAACTAAGCTGGTTTTGCCCTTAGCTTTTATAATTACAGACATTTGATTACAACACTTTAGTTCTTGAGTAGTGATGGACTTGGGCAGGAGAATGACTCTGATCTAATCTCTAAAAATAGCCAAGGGATGCTTGCATCTGAAATTCAGCTATGGGTCTCTATTTAAAATGTAAGGATCTCACTGGTTAAAATCCATGTATTTATGGATTTAATGTGTGTTTGCATGCATACACACACATGCATTTAATGTGTAAAAGCTTGTAACCGTTTCAACAAAATTTTAAAGGTTACTAAGAAGCATCTTTTTATCAGATGAAATACTAAATATCACACAAAGAAACAAAGACACATTTTAACATGAAATGTTATTGACTGCAGGATTTGGCCTATTTGCCTGTACTCAGTTGCTAAACGAGTTACTATATAACATATAATACTCAGCAGAGGAGTATACACTACCAATAAGCAGAAATGTAGGACTTAATCCATATTTGGTGCAGAAGCACTTAAGAAAAATTGCATAGGTTCACAACCCCTAGACTACAGAAAGGAACACGTGGGAAAGAATAATTGCTTCCCTTTCTATCGTAGTTTCTCAAGACCCGAATGAACACTGACCTGTCTGTGCAGAAACCTGGCCTACTGAAAGTTGTCCCTGCCCGTGAAAGGGAGGTTGAAAGTAGATGATCTTTAAGGTCCCTTCCAACTCGAATCATTCTGTGCATGTACTTAGGATTTTGGACCACTGATGGTCCAAACAGTGAATTTGATCAGAGCGTTTCATCATCAACCCTATGGGCCTTAGTTTTCATTGTGTGGAAATGATGACACAGAGAGAGGCTGGGACACGTCCACAATGCACTTGACAGGGGGTTAGGAAATGTATGCACCTGGGTCCAGGAGTTCACAAGAATATGCTATCGGGGGTGGGAGAGGGACATCAACAAACAACCCACAGGAGAAATTTGGATTCCACAATACTCTCTGCATGGTCTTACCAGACCCAGAAAGTGCATTAGTTTCCAGCTTTCTAGAAACAACAAAACTCTAAACTTGCATTTGCCTAAACAGATCTGGATCATTATTGTTATGAATATCAAAACTTCCTCCTATCCTTCACATGGGGTAACAAAATGTAGCATACAAGATCTTCCCTACAAAAATGTTAGACAAAACATGGTATTACAGGTTATGTCCCATGTTCCATGCTGCTTTTTTTACAATCTGAAACCGATTTTTGACCCCAGTGACACACACAACGGTTAGCGACACAGCATGGGCCCACAGAGCACATTTAGGGAATTAACATACCAGGGAATGAACAAAAAACTTCTTCAAAACAAGTCCTGAGCCTCCATCTAACTTGCATATTCTAAATTTCAAGAAAAACTTGGCTTTCTTCAGAGATTCCAGAAAGATAAGCATAAGCCACCTACTGTTTTTTTCCTTTAAGGGAACACATGGTCCCTTCTCTCCAGGTCTTCTCTCCTTTTCATTCCTTCCCCACCCCAGTGTCCTTGGGTCTTCTTGGCTCTCCCCATCTATTTCTATGCTTTGCCTCCAATTATGTGACTCTGGAGCAGCTATCTAATTATATAAAAGTATTAGAGATTCTTCTTTCACGTTTCTTCTCTGGCCATGTTGTCAAAGTCTGGCTCCATCAGTGTGAAAAATATAGAGAAAGTAAAACTGAGCCAAATGTAATTAAGAAATGAAATAAAACATGGGTCAAGAAAGAAAGAAGTCTCAAGTTGTTTGGCTTACTTCCTTAACTTGGAAGACAAAGCGTGATGTGCAAACCACTCATAAAATGTTAGCAGCCTGCCACATAATCTAGTAGTGTCAGATAATCTGCTAGTGCCATACAAATCTGGGGCTAAGATGTAAGAAACAGAAAGAGGGGCTAAAACCTGAAGCCTCCAGACAAAATCAAGAGGAAGAGGCAGGTATGTCTGGTTACAACTTATGTAAATCAGACTCAACATCTAAACAACTATAAAAATTAATTTTTAAAAAAGTTCATTGCTGAACTTTCTCAAGTTCAAAGAATTAGAGACAGTAAAAACATTCTGTGTGTGTGACATTCCATCTGGCTCCAATTTAAAAGCATATAAAGTTCACAGATATTTCAGACAAATGTATTTTTGAACAAATGCTTGAACACACAGTTCAAGTCCTTTCCAATGATGAACGTTCCTCTACACAGTAAATATTCCAAAGGTCTCAATTTGTTTCTCTGCTGTCTTCACTGACATTCCCAAGTTACATATATCACTACCACATATACACAGGCACACAAGCAATTAAAGACAGCAGTACCAACCCCTCTAGGAACAGCAATAATAGTTCACAGTGTTTATATTAATATTAGCTGGCATGTACTTTTTCTTTAAACACCAACTTTTTATTCTTGGCCTATGATGTGAGGCATTAGTAATTTAGCAATTAATCATTATGATAAAGGTAATTTATTAGTCAGTCATCATGAAAAATTAAAAGATTCTTGTCAACTTACAATTAATATTTTGAATTTTTGATTTTTGCTATTTCCCAACTGACTAGAAATATAAAACATGAAACAGATTAGTTGATGATTGCTCTATTTCATTTTGATTGGGTAAGACTAAATGATAGGATTGAAGTCCTTGCTACTGAGAGCCCCACCAGTACAGAAGCATTAGGATGAAAAAAGATTTTCACTCACTGGGTGGTCTGTTTGCTGCCAAGTTTTTGAAGTGGCTGCCTTTTATCACTTCTGCTGATAATCTTCCAGTTGTAGCATTATAAAGGAGGCCAACGAGGATTTCTGGAGCTGAGCCATGTACCAGAGACTGACAAGAGGAGGTACTTTCACTGCAGGACACTTCTGACATGCTCATTTGAGAGTCACAACCCTATAAAACAGATAAAAAGTTCCACATATTTTATGCAACAATATCATCGTGAAGTCAATTTTTAGAATAATGCATAGAAAATTAAGAAAGCAATGTACTGACAATAACAGAAGTTCCATTCAATTACCCAATAAGAAATGTACATCCTTATTATATACTCAGTTCGCACATGTTAGAGGTATAGTGGTCTGGAATTTAAAAAATTTTTAATTTGGTCTTTCCGTTGCTTCATAATTCAGGAGGAATAATAGCAGAAGATGAAGAGTAGCCTTTATGGTCCCTATTTGCTTCAATTGCTAAGACCTGTAATTTAATTTCCCAGCATCCTGGAGAACATGAAACTTTGGATCTTTTACTTCCCAAAAATGGAATACCCTAGTGGAACTTTGAAGATAATAAACCACAGGGAATTCTTATTCATCCTTTGTAAAGGTTATTCTCTAGGCTGAGAATTTATGAGTAGCAAAATAACACAACACATGCAAATAGAAAAATGCACTCCGCCAAGAATACATTAGCTTACAAGGAATATAATTGTTCCAGGGATACAGAACTGCAATAGACCCTTTTTCTTGGGTGGGAAAGGAAGAATGCCATCCTAAGGCTCAGCAAGTGATGCTTTAATTTCCACCCTGTGAGCTTCCAAATCTAGCCAATGACACAGCAATTGGCTTGGTAGACAAGAAGAGACTTTTGAATTATCAGTAAATCCCTTTATGATTCTCTCAGAAGAAAAGTAAATTGGATCCACAGATTTTTCAAATATGGCTTGACTCATTTGGGAATCTGGCAGCATTCTTTCAAGGAGACATGATGATTTTGTGGATCTGATTCTTCCAGATTCCAAATGTCTCTATCGTTTCCAGCAACAGCTGACATGGGCACGAGATCAGTCCTAAAACCTAAATAGCACAAATCCTCATCAAGATAAAAAAGTTTAAAAGCAAGTAACTTAATCTGACATATAAAGCCCAAATGCATTACAGCATCTCAAATTATAGAAACAATACATACAAGAAGAAATGATGAACCTACAATAATAGCTTTCATATTGACATTTTAACTAGTCCTGAAAAGAACACTTCCATGAAGTCTGAGAGAAGCGTGAAGTAGCAATCCAATTCCTCATTAATAAAAAATCATTGTTGTTAGCAAATGTATTCTTACTACTGAAGGAACTCAACAAAATTTTCTGACTTCCATCTTCCAAGCTCCAAATTCTGAGTTTTACATCTTTGGTTATTTCTCCAAAAGTTCTTTATACAATTTCAAGAATAAATTTCAAATGGGTTGTGAGTTGTAAATTTCTGAAAATGAATTACAAGTATACATTTATACCCTGGTTCTTGGCACTCACAAAACAGGAAACTTTTGATTCCTAACTTCAACAGTAGAACACAAAATGGAAAGTTTGAAAGAAAGATGGCTTGATTCAGCAGTCACAGTATACACTGCACACTTGAGAGCCTCAGCCTGTCACAACTGCAGGTATTACTTCAGTTTTCTGGTCTTTTAAAATTGTAACACATTACCCCTATGGTGCTTATCCATCTTATTATTTTGTTGGGTCGGCAATTTAACCACAGTCAGCCTGATACAGTTCAAGGCTTAGGTCTCAACCTTGGTTGTGATCACGCTGCACGTCCAGAAAAGAGAGGTAACACACAGCGAGCAGCTGGGTAACACTCCCCCTTCAAAGGGCTTTGACATCTGTGCTGAGAGAAGGTGATGATAGTGCTTCTTCCTAATTGTGACTCATTCATGCAGCTTACTGATGTTTTAATAGGGACAGAGGTATGACGGAGTTAAACTGATTACAATAGGTACTGGAATAACGTTTAGAATGTTAGAAATAGTAAACAGTAAATAAGTGATGATTGAGTGGGAATGAGTCCTGAAGCACCTTGAAAAGGAAGACAGGTAGCTTCTCCGTGATATTATAGAGAAGGGGGAAAACAACTGAAAAAATGAAACAAGTGTGATATTACAAAGTTACATAAGGATGAGCTAGAAATATCATTCCTTTACAACAGAATCCTGAGTGGATGTGAGAAGACTGCATTTGCTGAGGCCAGAGGAAAGGATCTCACCAGCTGATCGGTGGGACAGGAAGACCTGGGTGATGCTTCAGATTGGTAAGTGTATGGAAATGCAACTCAATGGCTGTACCTTAGAACTGTTGCACAGGAAGAATTGGTAGATGAAGCCTTGATGAAAATCTGGAGAGACAGTCTAACTTTTTTTCTACAGTATTTTGTAAAAAAAAAATATTTTGCCTTTTGTTTTGCAACAGGTGGCAGGTTTGAAACAAAGGATAGCCTTACTGTAAAATGAACTTATGAATCTCCTTCCTACAAAATGTTGTGGTGATAGAAGTTTAAAGACATTAAAACAAAGCAACAAAATTCACTGAAGAAACAATCTAAACAATATTTTGTTTTCAATTTCACATAAAAAATAGACACCAACCCAATTTGTTTCGTGCTGACCCAAATGTATTTTTAATAATACTCTGCTTTTCAGTTATCAACAGGAAAATCCTAATATAAAAGAAAGTGAGATGTTAAGAAGAAAAATGAAGCAGTGAGGTGTGAAGCAGATTAGAAAACAGACTGATGTTGCTCGGTAAAACCAGGATTAAACAATATAAACCAAAGTATAATTTCTGTGCCTATGACAAAGGAGAAAACAGAGAGTTTGGGGACAAGCACGCAAAAGACATGAGAAAAAGGGGAAGACAAGGCTGTATTTTGTCAGTTTTCTTACAAAAGAAAATAGAAGATCCTATGAGGAAGAGAAGCAGCAGCACGAATCAGGGAAAGAGAGAGCTGAGATCAACAGGGCTCTGATAACAAGTGAAGACAGACTTTTCATTGCAGGACAAAGTTAAAATCAGGGATACTGAGTATTATTAGATGTCTTCTCAAAAGTATTTTCTCCAGCAAAGAGTTTGGTCACAATGTGGAAATCCATTCGTTGTTTTAGGTAGGGTATTCTGTGACAACCATGTCTGTTGGTAAGTAACCTGACTTCGTGTTAAGTGTGTAAGCTGCACTAGAATTGATGATAACAGTTTTTCAAGTCTCTCTTTAGGTTTTTTTTTCTGTTTCTGTCCAAAATCAAGTAGAGTGCTAACAAACTCATCAAGAAAAAAGCAAGACAAGAAGCTACATTTTTACCTGCTCAAAATATAAGATTCATGATCACATGCCAAATTGTAAAATATTAACACTGAAACTGCTAATTGGTACAACACGAATATAAACTTAGCTACAACGAAGCTTTCATCTCGTGACAACACTACAGTGCTACCAGATGCTTTTCATCTCCATACAGATCTGCATTCAATCTATCTGTAGGCCACTTTGATACTGTAGTTTCACTGTGGGAAATGTAATACTTAGACCAAAAGTTACTATTTGTTTGAAATAATCAGTCTACATACGTTTATTTTTATAACTCATCCCTCTCTTCCTTTATAAAACCCATGTGTATTTTAACATGCAAGGGAAAAAAGGACTAAGGTTCCATGATCGCAAAAGCCTTTCAAGGCTTTCAAGCACCAGAACAGCCTAGTAGGAACTGTTGTAAAATCTTAACTGCAGATTTTTAAGAACTTAGATGAACTGTTAGAGTATTGATGATCTGGCCACAGTGCAAGCAGCTGACTCTTCAGGCTGTCTCCAGGATATGAATGCTAAATCTCTACTAACCTATTTTGTCAATTTTGCCATAACAAAAATATATTATTAAAAATAAACACAAGCAAAAAAAAAAATAGGTAAAGTCTATCCCAAATATTTGGTTCAAAGGTCTGTCTTACTACAGTAAATTACAAATTTTCAGCTTTTCAATTTTATAATACAGAGCTTTGTGCAAAGGACCCAAACCTTTCCCATATACACCACAGGACAGTACTTTATTACAAAGGCAGGCAGATTTACAAGAATCACTGCTTTTCACTGGATTATAAGAGTGATATGCGTTATGTTCTACAAAGAATTAATTACTAATTCTCCAAACTATTGTACTTGATTACTTCTTTGCATATATTATCTAGGGAAGAAAAATAACTTTTTAATAAATATATAATAAGAACATTCCCAGTAAGTGGTATTTGTATTTCACATATTCCTATTGTATAAAAATCAGCAATCAAAAAAAGAATGCTCTTTTTTCCCTAGTGCCAATGGAAGTGAACACAAAACATGCATGGTGTCAGACCTGAACCCCTAAGAAGTATTTTCGATAATCTTTTTCTCTGCTCTTTGACAACATAGAGAACCCTCTATTTGCAGCAATTATAATATATGTAAAATGTATTTATTTGTCTTCCTTCACCATAATTCCATGGAAACAGGATATTTGTTACTTACATATTCATCTCCTACTGTTCTTTTTCTATACCCTGAAGTTCTGCTTACAAATTCTGCTCTAAAGCCAACTGGAATTAATCACAGAGAATAATGTGGCCATGCTCTGAGGGCAGTTAAAAGTCCATTTTCCTCATTGCGCAGGTTAAAATCGTGCCTCTGTAGGCTTCAAAACGAGAACATCTGATTCTCTTGGCTTTTCAAATTACACACAAGAAAGATGAAACCTTGCTGACAATCCTTCAGCAACAAAAATCTGATTCACAGCATGCTACTTGTCAAAATGTCTCTCTCAAATTTTAAATGTTAATGTTATACCACTAATCTCTTTTTTGCACATTACCTTCTTCTACTTCTACATCAATACAACTGAGAGGTTAGGGAAGAAAATTTGAATTCTAGTAGGCAAAAGAGGGAGCTGAATCCAGGTCTTCAACATTTTACATGGATTTTTATCCATGTATTAATCTTGCTTAATCACTGGCCCAGTGCTGAGCCCTGAAGCTACTGTTCCACTTTGAGGAAAAAGCTTGCTGAGGTGATGAGAGCACCCCAGCACCAAACAGACCAGCTCCAGACCAGCTTCTAGCCTGAGGACCATCCCCTGCCTTCTGCTTGGAAAGACAAAGAGGAAGAGAAGACCCAACCTAGACGCTCCACATCCCTCATTAGTGGCTTAAGCACCAGGTACTTTATAAAATCATGTTTCAAAGCTAAAAAACTTTTGAAAAAGTATCAAGATCATTCCTGGGAAAGAGACCTTAAGCCACCTGAAGAAAAGCACTGAAAACAGAGGGATATGAAATAATTTGGCATGTCAAAGAATGGAGCTTTATAATTTTTAATTCTAGTATCTAAATCCCAGTTATATGCTATACTGGACACTTTGATGCTTTTGGCAAGATGTTTGCCTCAGTTGCTCATCACTTCTGCTTCTGTTTCCCCTAAATCTTGGAAGATCTGCAAGGACTGATACACTTAAAAACAGAAAGTCCTCATAAATAGGATACTCATAATAAAACAGTTCCTTTAAACAATTGATACTGTTTCCATATACGAATGCCTGCAGAAAGTATCAACTTTTGTTTCTAAAGGTAGAAATAAAGTGTTAAATGATGCTCAAAATGATATTAAAAGTTTGAATTAGTATCATTATTATTAAGATTATTAATAATAAAATTTAGCAACGATGTTGCAAAAGAAGAATTAAATGAAAGAGTAAGTGTCAAAAAAGGTGCTTGGCTTTTTTATTTAAAAAAAAAGTTTTCTTCTGTACAGTACACAGCTGTCATTTTGAAGCCTTGGCGATTTCAAAAAATACTTGATTTTAAACGGTTGTCAATCTGGATGTTCTAGGGGTTTTTATTTGTTTGTTTGGTTTCTTGTTTTAAAGAAAATCAATACTTTTGAAATCATACAAAGCTATCTATTATCACAGCATATTAGGGAGGAAATTCCAATTCCTATTCGAGCTGGTTGTCCTCTATAGTAAAATTAAGAGAACATCTAGCCATCAGTATTTTGCTTTAAACTAATACCTGAACTTGCAAACATTGAATCATACAGTTTTAGGCATCTCACAAAGATTCAAGTTTAGGAAAGCATCATTATTTATGACAGGTAATTATTTGAGTTTTTTGCTTAATAGCATCCTTGAAGCACATTCCAATTAGGTATAATGTGCATTTTTATTCATGTACTTAATACTTTACAGTATTAATATCTAAGTCAACTTAAATCACAAAGATAAAAGTAAATATTCTAAAAATATTTCCATTTCCAATTTAATTTTAAAACATATTCATTTTGTGTAGAATGGCCTGCTTTAAAAATGACCAGGCTTTCCTATTCAAAATTCCAATTTAAAAATCTTTAGCAAATAAACACATTCAACATTAGTAGTAATCTTAACATCAAATATGGAATTGTTTTGATTATTAAACTAATACTAATGTAGTTGAAAATCAGATTATTTTAAGTGAAAAAATTCACATTTTTCATCAAAAGCTTCTGCTCTACCTTGCTTTTTATTCGCAAGAGAAAAAAAAAACAACTTCTGGATGCAGAATTTTACAAAACACATTGTGTTCTCACAGATGAAATATCTGGAAAATGGAGATGGAATGAAAAATAAGAATTCTTTCATTCACTACAGTCAAGGGCCTAAAAAACCTTAACAATTCTATGCACAGCTTCAATTTACCATAGATACTATAATGTATGGAGCTATAAAACCTCCTTAGATATATGATGATGCTATGTAAATTTCAATTGTAAAGTAATTTTAAACTAATTAGTTTTAATAAAAATTAAAGCCTCTGTGGGTTTTCTAAGAAAAATACAGCATTATTAAAATGAGGATTGTTTTCAAACTTTAGGATGCTGTACTTTAATCATAAAATGAAAATGACAAAATTAAATGTATATATTCTAAATGATGACAAAATAACATTCCACTTTTCTGAAAGATTTTGAACAAGATCACAGCAAGATTTCTGTGTTGCTTTCCATATTTCATCAGAATTTACTATTACTAATTTGTGTCTAAATGTTTTTAAAATTATCAGCTCTGCAGAAGAAAACATTAATTCTCTACAGAAAGGGAAACATCTGAAGTTTCTCTAACTTCTATTTATCTGTATTTAAATTACACCTTTGGCTTCCTTGTCACATTATGAAAGGTCACCTAGCTGTTCCATAGACTTAATGGGCCTGAAATTTGTTCAACAAACCTGAGCAGCAGTGGAAGCAATTGGAAATGAATGTACAATGGAATTTACAGCATTTACAGAACTGCTGCTTTTATCCTGCAAAAGTCTACCAGCTTTTTATACAGCCATAGGTGAGGGGAGGAAAAGAGGCAAGAGACCTTTTACTATTGAAGTCTGTTTTCTGAGACAAGACACGTAGCATAAAGAAGCATTCAAGCACTAAAAGCTGTTAGATGTTTGTGCTAGCAATTTAGTTAAGAACGTCTGACAGAAAATGCAGACCTTTTACCTGTGCTAACAGCTCCTACCCAGGCTCGCTCACGCCTCCCCCTCTCTTTAATCCCTGTCAAACTTTTAAGACCATGGAGACATTACTGTGGGACAGTCTTCTATAAATGACAATGCTCTGTCCAGATGGAGTTGCTCTCTATGCTCACTGGGGAAATTGATAGCAAATAAATTCATTTTTCTCTTCTCTTGATTAGACTCTTTCAAACTGGGAAAGGGGAGAAAGATTCAGCGATCAAACAGTAAGCATAATTTATAAGTAATCAATCTACAGACTAGTATTTGATTGCATAAACATTCATGAAATTATTTTTACAATGAACAAATCCATAACATTAAAGGTATGTTTATAATGCACTTGTCAGTTAAACTATTTGCAATTAAAGTCCACCCAGGTTTAATTAAGTCTGGTAGTGGTACCCCTTTTGATTTTTTCAGGTCATGTTTAATCTCATGATCTGAGGATCACCAGATGTTTGCAGTTGGAAGGGATCTGCTTCAGTTCTTAGAGCTATCATACCCACCACAAAGAGGTGGAAATAAGATGGATCCTCCTGGGGTCAGCAGACAGCTGATTAAGCCCAACAGAAAAACTGGAGATGTGAAAGACGCAGCTCAAGGTCAGACAATATGAGGGCCAAGCCTGACAAGAGGCTAACACACTAAGGCTAAAAGCGGTTACCTGAAGATCTCCAAGTCTGCAACAAAGAATGCTAATGAAGAATATTTACTTTATAACTTGCTTCTTACGGGCTGCCCAGGGAAGTGGTTGAGGCACCATTCCTTGAGGTATTTAAAAGCCGGGTTGACATAGTGCTTAGTGACACAGTTTAGTGATGGTTTTAATCAGAATTAGGTTGATGGTTGGACTAGATGATCCTAAAGGTCTCTTCCAACCTAGATAATTCTATGGTTCTATGATTCTATACTGCAAAGCCCAGGAGAAGAATAATCACCCAGCACGTAAACTAAAAACTACGACTGAAAGTTACAAATTTACAGACTAGGTAACCTCGTCTGTTTGTGCAATGTCTCTGATCAGGGTTTCCCCCAATGGGAACAAATTGGAGGAAAAGAGTGCATGTGCTTTTGATGAAGGATGCTCAAACCTGCAAACATGAACTCTTTCTGTGTTTCTCCTTTTTCTTTTTTTCCTTGAGAGACAGTAACAAAAGTTTGCATGTATACCTATATGCAAACAAGGAAGAACTCAAATGATAAGAAAATAAAATAGTTGGAAACACAGTATCTCTAAGGCAAACAGAATTTTCACTTGGGTTCAAAAGTTAAATTATGTATCTTCACTGAAAGAGTTGCTCAAGGAAGATTTAGGCAGCAGCTTATAGTCTTCAAAGCAGAAATTTCACGCTACTGACAACCTTGATAATCTTTACTTATAACTCCTTCTACATAGCCACTTCTGGGAAATTTACAGTATGATTATTTTCCTTACTGCTATTTGCAATTGCAGTCCAGGTTGAGAGATCATACTTATGACACAGAGAATGATAGTTTGAGAATCTCACAGTTACCCAATGAAATTCTCATTTTTTTAGCTTTATGTATTGATGAGCTTGCCTTATTTTTTTTTTCATTTTATATTTTTTTTTTGCAGATGATCAAAACTAGACATACGATTCCAAACAATGTGTTTGTCATAGACAGACTGGCTTTCAGAGGAAATAAGAGTATTGCTCAAGAGGATTACTTTGATTTAATCTAAAACAGTCATTCATAGCCTATTGTCATTTGACTGGGGGCATTTTGGAGACTGAAAAACATCATCATACACTCAAAATAGTAACACTGTATTGAAATGTAGTTTCCATTATTTGCTCATGCAAATATTAAAGATTGTGGGGATCAAAGCGAGTAAACTTTTTCAAGCAGGTCACTGATTAAAGGCAAAGGATACCAGTTTTTGTTTTATTCAGTGCACAGATATTAAAATAGAGAGACTACGTACAATCATTATTCTGGCTATGTGACCAAGCGAGGATTTTGACAAGTAGATGAAATTCTTTACACTGGTGACTTCAAAGAATTCAAATATCCTACATTCAGGATAATTGATCTAGTTACCAAAGTAGGAACTTGCCTCCCACCTGGAGATCACAAGGTAGTTTGAAAGTTAAACAGAAGTTCTGGTTTTGCTAATGTGTTGAAGAAAGCCTTAGTGTTATGCTTTTTTTTTTTTTTTTAAACTTCTAAAAATTCGAAGACCAGGTGAACTTCTTTAACTCTGCCATGGCAAAGGCACGTACATTCAAAATGCTTTCACTAGCAACATTGGCCAGCATATCCCAGAAATGTTATACAAATACTACATTGATAGCGTTTTTATTAGCTCTGCTGTCCGTGACTGTCAGCAATAACTGGAATCAAATTGTTCTTCTTGTATCTTACAAAAAAGTCCAGCAATAAAGGTAAGAAAAGCAAATTAATTGAGAAACGTGGTGGATGTACAAGATTCAACTAAGGGCTCTTACAGCCTCCTGAGAAGTCAGAAGCTGGGATTTATTATTCAGAAGAGGTTTATACTCTTTAAATACCCAAGAGGACAGGAATCACAACTCTAGCTAGCATAGACATGGCAGAACAAACTCTGAAGTGCTATTTCGTGGAAAGCTTCCTAAACTGATCTTGGACTTGATTTTCAATGGACAAATAGCAGCAATATGGCCCAGGCCTACAATGGTATAAGGCAGAGCATTCTGATGACAAAGATCCTTCTCTTGAACACACTGGAGATAGCAAATGACCCATGAAAAGGGATGAAGCACTGGATGTGGTTATAGAGTTTAAAACAACTTGCAAGGACTATTGCCTCATACTCTGGATTCATTCAAATAACTGAATATGAATTTCCGTACAGGTTGAGGAAACATTCAGTGTTTCTGGATAGCTCACTCAAGAGGCTTGTTCAATCTGTGACAGAAATAATTGATTGCTGTTGTGGAGGGTGATACGGTTATCAAAAACAAGCAGCACGTGTTGAAACTGGTCACCCATTGTGCTCCCGAGATGACAGAATGGCTGCAGTCACCTGAGACAAGCTGTTATTGTAAAAAAAATTCTCGAAAACTATCTAAAAATGTTCTAAAAAATGTACCATGGTTATGCTACCTGGGACTGAAACAGTCCCACAGTCTCAATGCCTAGTCCAGTGCTTCTTTGATGAACAGACTAATTACATGCCAGAGTTTGTCATGAACGATTAGACATATTTACATAATCAGGAGCAAATAGCACTGATTTGGAAAGCAATTTATTTTTAACTGTGATGACTGAACTTACCTAGAGGGAGGTCCTTATCAACTGGTCAGATTCTATGTGAATTTTTGAAACTTGCACCTGCCAGAACACTGCAGACACACCACTGTGTGTCTCTAAAAAGGGCACAGTTGCCACAGTTGCCTTTGGGTTCTCCCCACCCCCTCACACCCTGATGAAGAACTGATAAGAGAGTGCCATGGGCTAGTGCTTATCTTCTCAGCTGCCAGGAGCAGTGCTTGGGCAACACCACACAAAGGCACACAAGTTGAGGCAGCCAGGACACTGAGAAGGCACAGGCTGCTGCTTGCCCATTCTGCTGTGAAATCCTGCACAGCCAGCCAAACACAGGGAGTCCACTTCCTCTGCCAAGTACTGTGAAGTCCTCCTGCAGCCTTAGTAACATGATCACCCTTTTCCAACCACCTAATAATTTTCTTCAAAGAAATCAAAGAGTCATCTTTCTTATTGTGTAACAGGATCTTCCATATTTTACACCACTAACCCAAATGAATTCAGTGAGCTATTCCCAAGATAAGAATGTGCTCAGTGTTTAAAGATAATTGCCCCTTACTTTGATGGACATAATTTTTACAAGTTAACTGAAAGCATTTATGCACCATCACAGAAGAACCGATCCTTTTGGGTAGAATTCTAGTTAAATAAAATACTATGAGCAAAATATATTTTTTTTTTTCCCTCTAGACAAGTATTATTCATTAGCTGTTTGAAAGTATAGCCAATCTAGTAAAGATTTGTTTATACACGTGAATTTGAGTCTTTAGCCTTCCAAATACAATCCTGAATAGACCATGCCGTAAGAACACCAATAGGTCCTAAAATACTAGGATTTGCACAAAACCTGAAAGCTCAAATCTATAACTGCCAAGAATTCGCAAGAAAGAAATGCCCACTGAAAGCTTTTCTTCCTGAGTTTATAAAACAATAAACATCTACTATAAAGAATATTAAAGATATACCACACAAATGGCAACATGGAACAAATGCCTTAAGCACTATGCATAAACCATTGCCCTCAAAGTGGAGAAAGCGCACACATGCATGTGCAAGAGTGAGCATTTTTCTACACTGCATGCAAAAATGCCTTAATGCAAAAAAATTACAATTAAAATAATCCTAGGACACTCTAGGTATTTATAGTAAACATACACAAAATAATCCTTTAAGCACGTATGAATGTCTACACTATCTATTCTTTGTCACAGGGATCGCATCTGAGAGTTCAATATGTTAGAAATGCAGAACCCTACAGCAAGAAAGAAAAATAAATGTAATTCTCCACAGCAAATAACTTGTTATTGACAACACATAATGAACGATTACCAGATTTGCTTAGCAGAAAGAGTGTATGTTTCAGTCATCAAAACTGTACTTCGAAAATCAATCATAAATATCTAAAACATGATTATTTCTTGTTTTTCTACATCACAAAGCAAGCTATCGAAAGGTGAAGAGGATTACACTTGGTTTTTTTGATCTTTTCCAAACAGATCTCACTCAATAAACTGCTTATATGTTTTTATAGTCAGATCATACTGGAGGCTGTTGTTCACTGTCAGGAAAATTTCTTTGCGCAAGAAGAATGAAAAGCAACTAAAAACAGGTCCAGGGGGATTTCTTGAAGAAAAATAAACATCACAATGGATTCCAAACTTTAAAGCAGGTGAACAAAAAATTGCCTACCATTGTAGACTAAAAGGAAAATTTCTCTAAAAGGATCTACAAAGGTCTTCCTAAGCAAACTATACTCGGACAAAACCACATCGTACAGTCTTGCTATTAACTTTTGATGCAATGGGCACTTTCTATCAAATCTGAAAGAGACAGTCTCAGAGCACAGTGACAACCGCGCTCTGGCTAGCCCATATTGGTTCTGTTGCTTCTTCCTCCCTCAAACCTACGCTGAACTTGGAAGGAAGGGTGCAATAAATAAGGGGGCTGAGGACACTGCGTGAGGAATTCCCTGTTACGTGGGAGAACTGCAGCAACACAGAACTGTTAAAGGCAAATGGCAACAGTACCGTGGGTAATAGCTGCGAATGCATGACACTATCTGCAACGTAGGAAGGCGAGAAACAGGGTGAAGTCTTGGGTGAGGAAGATGGTTTGTGAATAAATTTGTAAATTTGAAGCCATGTGCAGCTTTGAAACCTATTTAAGGAACATTCTACTATCATGTACTCACCACGACATGCACTTGCCCGCATTTTAACAATAGTGAGAGAGTTGCAGGCCCCACTCATGTGAGCCTGCCACTATGTTTCAACAGTCCTGACCTTGCTGCTCAACGTTTAACCATATTCCCTTGTGAATAGCTTTAAGGTATAACTGAAAAAAAATACTAAACTTCACAGGATATGAACTCCTCTTATTCATTCAGAAGGCAGATGATTAGCTAATAAAATACATTAATATAATATCAAGCACCGACAGAAGCAAATCAAATACATTTCTGTAGAAGAGATTAGCATAGATTTTACCATGGATTAGGAAGTTTCAGTGACAGAAGGTATATTTAAGATATAAAATCCATATAATGAGAAGCAGGGAAAAAAAATAGGGCAACTGTCATGTGTCCAAGAAATGTTTTCATAAAAAAAGCTGTCAAATATAAACACTTCACAGCAACAAAACACTCTGCAACTGAACAAGGCAAATTTAATTCAGAATTTACAATGTACCTTATCATGTATTGTATAATTACAAAAATACCTGAACAGCTGGATCTTTCCAAACTGAAACAACACTTGCCTTCTCCTGTTAAATAACTCCTACCTGGGATTTATGATTAGTTGGACGTAAAGATTTTGTTGGTTTGTTCAAGCAAAAGGACTATGACCAATGTATATAAACAGACCCAGAGGCAAACACCTGAGAAGGGTAAGAACTAATTAAGCTTAAGGACCATGCTGCCGTAAGAGCAAATCATTATAAATTGGTCATGAAGAAATTCAGGTTGGAAATGAAACAACCTGATATTTTCAGATGAGAATTCACAAATTGGTGATCAGAATGCCCTGGCTGTCTGCAATAACAAGGGCTTGAACTCAGGTAACCCAGGATGCTGCTTCCAGTCATACATCCTAAAAACATAATAAATTTTTACACTCTTGCAAAATAACTACATGTTAAATCCTGTAATAGATCTACTCACTAAAAAAAATTATATAGGCTATAAATAATAATAGAAAAACACCTATTAACTCAGATGTGAATGACTTTCCAAAGGTTTGAAAACTGATTTGCATAGTTCCAAAAAGCCATGGATCCTCACTCAAGCTATCAAGACTATGGAGTTCCATTCCAGCAACAGGCAGGGCGGCAAAGATAAATCTGCCTAAGCCCCATTACAGCAGCAAACTTTGGAAGATACTTGCACTTCCTACCAATATTCCTTATAGTGTTCCTTCCCCACAAAATAAGGAGAAGAGTAAAATGCAGATATGGCATCATAGAATCATAGAATGGTTAGAGTTGGAAGGGACCTTAAAGATCATCAGGTCCCAACCCCCCTTCCATGGGCAGGGACACCTCCACTAAAGCAAGTTGCTCAAAGCCCCATCCAGCCCGGCCTTGAACACTTCCAGGGATGGGGCAGGGATCCCTTACCATTGCAGAAAATAAATTACAATCTTCTTTTTGAAGCCTTCTGGAATATACATTTAGAATACTCAAAGTTTTGTTTCATGGGGTGTCTTTTTCCTACCTGTGAAACTAGCAAAGTTTGCATTAGGAAAGTCCACACTAGGCAAGTGAACTGCTTCATCCCTGCAGTAGACTAAATTGGTACTTCTTAAGAAATCATAAAAAAGCTGTTCTATTGTCAGTTGGTCCAAGTTTTAGTCTCAGTTTTTACTAATTCTAATTAATATATTTTTAGTCATTAAATAAAATATTTTGTTTTGATTTTTTTTTGTAATACTTATGTTCAACAGAAATGCCATTTCAATTGATCCAAACTGTTTTTGAAAATGCAGAACGAATTATTGTTTCATCTGAAAAAAATCCTTTACTTCCTGTCTCACCTTTTCTTTTATTGACAGTTAAAAAAAAAACACCACAAAACACACACAATATCCAATTAAAGATGCCCTTGCTAAAACACATTCTCTTCACCAAAAAGTCAGTTATTTAGCATGTACACAGCTCTTAAGCAATAAACATTCAAGCAGTCCTAGTCTGCGGAGCCCTGGCCCTAACATCACAAACACTCCCTTTCTGCACAAAAGGATACTGAAATACTCACGAAAAAGAAAAAGGAGATACTGATCACTGCCCATACAGTGATCTCCTATGATTTTTGACAGTGATATCGAAGTTTACCCTTAATTAGTGTTGCTTTGCTTTATTAAAAATAATTTAATTATTTTGGGGGACAAAAAATTTTGTTCATCAGATAGGTAGGACTTTTTTTTCAGCAAACAAAAATCCTTTTCAGTTTGAACTACTTTTCACACTATTTTTCACTTCAGACTGAACCAGAAATCAATTATTTACAAGGCTCTAAGCGGAAGTTATTAAAAATGGTTTTGTGCTCTCAAAATTCCTCTTTCCTATCTTTCTTTCCTGAAAGGAAAATACTTATTGCAACCAAGATTTCATCGTAACAGATGGAAGGCACTTGCTAGTATAGATTTTTTTTCCTCCCCTCCGTTTTTTTTAATTGAAATGCTGTGGGTAACAGAGTAAAGACTATACTAGTAAATACATATCTATGTATCTGCATGTATACAAATCTACATATATTTACAACTATATCCCTATTTATAGACTGGAAATTTTTAAGTAATTAAAAGGAAAAATATGGGCAGCTTTTGCAGGTGGAAAGTGAATGTACTTTTAGATACTCTAAGGAAATTATCGTTGTGTTAATATGGTGCTATGGCTGCTGAAAAAAATTGAGTGGATGTGATGACTCTATAAATACAGACGCTATTCTTACAAAATTCAGGACACTGGATATCACTGCATTCTTATTCTGCCTCATTTAATACTCACAGACGGACTGTAAGAAGGTTCCAGTATCACTGGCACTGACATCTTCCCTTGAAGATTCAATTTTGTTAAGTAAAAAATCTTTTCTCCCACAATCCTCTCTTTTTTCATGCGACGTACGCTGTAGAGTCTAAAGCGAACTGCATAATTCCCAATCATCTCAGACTCAACGTGATTAAATTTGAATGTCTCTGTGAAGACAGGGCACGGTCCCCGCTGGATGCTGGTTTTTGCTCTCTGCTTCTTTATAGGGAGAAGAACTAGGTGTACTTGCCACGAGCTTCCACCTGTCCTGCTGTATGTGGGAATGTCTGTGACAGCTGTCACTGTCACCAAAAGCTTCTGTTCCTGTGAGTCATAGTCAAAAGTCACATCCAGTGTGCCATATTTAGCTACTGGCTCAGGATCAAAAGGTTTAGGAAGCTGTGAAGATGATCCTCGAGCTGACATATCCTGAAAAAGAAGAAGAAAAAGCAGCTATTTATTTATTTATTTATTGCATTCTATTATTAAATCTAACGTGGAAATAGATGGCTTTCTCTAAGCAATATGAAGTGACTATGATCTTTTTGTTCATTTCATAAACAAGGTAATTAAACACCGAAAGCCTGAGGAGATGCCTGACTAGCAGCCAAGAAGAAATCAAAAGATTTTACCTGGGCATTACTGCCAAAACCCAGGAGCCAATCAGACAGAGCTCAGATTAAATTAAGCTGTTTTTATGATCTCTTCTTCCGTGCCCCACATGTTAAAATCTATAAACATTTGTTATGAGATAGAACCACCTTGTTTCAGTGCAAGTACACACACATTTTTAAGTTAATATATTATTATACTGTTTTAAAGAGCTGGGTAGTGATTGAGAGGACAGTGAGATGCCAGCAAAGAATACACCTGCTTGCACATACAACTCGTTACAGTCCACAAGGATCCTATAAATGTGCCAAAAATTATCATGGTTTTATTAACGTAATTTTACTAGAACAGTATAAGATGTGTTTGTTGTGAACACACTTTCTGATGATCTGTAAATGGCATCATTCCTAAAACTGTTTTTTAAACTTAAATTTAAAAATTGTTTATTGCCACTAAAAATTTTGGACAAAATATTGATCCTCTATATTTTTAAAACAGCTAGTTTGATAGCGATATTGAAACATGAAATATTTACAAGTGCAGGTCAACCTATTGTTCCTATAATAAGTTATTCCAAGTAGGTAAAACAGATGTATTTCCTGTGCACTTTCGTATTAAAGATAGACTCATTCATGTAAATGAATAGATGCCACAATAAAGATTTTTGGATTAAAAAAATACCATGTTCTTATTTTAAACTGATTGCTACATAGCTGTGGGAATTCATTCCTCTGAAAGCTTCATTCTGCAAGTTGTTGAGTGGCTATAAAAAAAGTTGGCAGTATTCTCACTTCTTACTGGGTATGCTTACATTAATGACTGGTGTGACACAAAGCGGGAACAACTAGGATTAGATTTGCTGCAATCTGTTAGGGTTCAAGGACCATATGTACACACTATGTCTTTACCAGCAATGAAGTTCACACAGACTGTGGTCCCAGCTGATCATCAAATACGTGTAGACAGATAGCTGCTGGAGAACCTTGCATTCACATATCAGGTGGGCCTTCCAGATGTTGCACCAACACCCCAGGCATGCAACATCAACTTACCAAGAGGTCTACTAAGAAAGGAACACCTGTTGGCACATCTGGAGTGGTCCCTAATATCCACTTCAAAACTTCAGGTAGAGACAAAACACAAATTTGTATCAAAAAGAGCCTCTTCTGCACATGACATCACTAATGTGGACTTATCCATAGGTGTCAGTGCAGTAACTGGTTGTTAAAGCAATTTCAAGGAAATATATGTCAGAAAATATTATTTCTTCATAGTAAAAATAAATAGATATCATTACAGTTTATAGCAGGAAAAAAAAAAGTAAAATTAAATGGAATAAATCTCTATACTACCACCAACAATGTAAAAAAATTCTTTGCAATGTTTTTTTTTCATAAAAGAAGTTTTACATTATGGGGTGTTAAGTTTGAAAAGTGTTAGGAATTGTTGATGGTTTGGTTGTTTTATTGAGTTGTTTGAAAAATTATGTGGAAGAAAAAGAACTTTGACTACAGTCCTTATCATGTGATGAAGTTTTCTGATTTGCTTAAAAAAAATTAATCACTCTTACTGGGAGCTTGTTTGAAAGTTAAGATGCCACAAAGACAACTATAAAGAACAATCTGAAATCCTATTGCAATATTTTCTAACAAACTCACTTTTTTTAATGAATGAGCTGCAATATTAGTGGTTATATACCTGTACATTAATCTTTAGGGAAAAAAAAAAAAAAATTTTCAAAAGGTTGCATTGCACGACACTTCAGAACACTCAACTGTTTTCATTTACCTCTGGACTAAGGACAGCTGTGCTATCACTTGGTACATCCTCTTCATATCCTTTGTTATGAAAGCTTTCTATTTCGTGTCCTGTGCTTCCCTCACTTGGACACTTATACGAACACCTTGGACTGTTGCTACACTGGGAAAATTCACATTTACTGTCTCCGACTTCAGAAGGCGTACATGAAAGATGAGGAGAACCACTATCATCCTGGTATGGAGGCGGCTGCAGTTCATCTAGCGGAGGCGTTCTTCTCATCCTCTGAATGCAGTTTGCTGAGAATAAGTGAAAATTTTTTACTTACTTTCTGATTTTCCGAATATCTGGACAGAGTATTTAAAAATCTACAAATATCTCTTTTTACTTTACATTTCAAATTAAATTACAAATACTACCGAAAAATATTTGTTTAAAAATGGAAACAAATGATCCCTGAGATGAAAAAGATGTAGGGAAAAGCAAAAGATTAAATATATATTCACAATGGACTGTGTAAACCATAAATAAATATAGCAAAAATATGACATGACAAAAATTCTAGGCTTGAATTTCAGGGATGCTTACCTTGCAAAAACCTTAGGATATCTGAAGTCAGATTCTGCGCAGGTGGAATGTAAACCAATTAAGGAAACAAAATGAACTCCCTAAAGCCATGATATCAAACTTCTGATTACCTCCCATACTGTTGCTCACCCAGGGAGATATTAAATTAAACTCTGAAGACAAATGAGACACTAATAAAGGCAGACACAAGCCTTTTCACACAAATGAACTCTGATCACCGGTGAATTTAACAAGGGAAGCAGTGTCTCAGACTCTTCACTACTTGTTAAGGACAGCTAAAGGGTACATACCCAGTGTCTGGAAGTTAGACACTAGGTCCAGTCGCTAAAGACAGTGGAAAAAGGACCATGAGCAATCTTGTGCTTGGGATGAATACTTGATGCTGACTATCTTTGCTTCTCACTTACACTAACTAGATAGATAGAAATGTGGTTATACATGCCCTCAGAAAATAAACCCAGGATGCACGGCTATGGATATAGAAAGTTAATTCAAAATAATTACATTTCAATTTCTGATCTCATATTTTACTACGCAGCATTACACAGTTGACTGGAGTTAGGAAAAGACAGCAAGGTGTGCAGTAGCTGAAATGAAAGAAATACCAAGGATAGGTAAAACCTGTATCACATTTCGTTTACATGCTTTGTAGAGCTTTAATGAAGATTTCAATGGCCCTCATATGTAGAATTAACTTACACACAAAAATTGCAAGGCAACGATGTTTTCTGATGTCAGACATACCACTTTCACTAAAAAAAAAAAAATCTAACAAGGAAGTTAACAAAAGTATTAACATAAGAATATAAGCTTCGATTTCTGATTCACCTAAGAAAGAAACTGATCTTTCCCACAAGACAAAGGTGGTACATTTTATTTTCATCATCAAATTTTTGTATACAGGATTGCCCTGCCTGTGTCCTAAATTCTCATCAAGTACATCAACCTTTTAACTGCTTCAGAAGTAATTACCAGTTCTTCAACTTATCACATCAACAGAGTATGTGGAAGAGTTACACTTCATGGAAGAAGGCTGAAGACACGGTAACGTGGCTCTCTTGGGAAATAAACAGTCTTTGTGAAAGGCTCCCTTTTGTTCTCCTTGCCTTTGGAGGTGTGGGCTGTATCTGACTGTGGCGTGCAGAAATATTTCACAGCTTTTGGCATTTGATGTAAGCCCAAACCACCACCATTGGTTTGGTGAACACTGTCCTTAGGAAGGAAACCCAGAAGGGAGCCCATATGAATTGCAGATCCCCAAAGCTGGGCAACTGAAGGACAGGGACAGGCCAGCTCATTATGAAGCATATCTACTGCACAGAAGCCTCAAAGATAATTGGGGAATGCAGGGCTCTTTGCCTAGTTTAGCTTAGCTTAGTTTAGGAACTCCTCTTAGCTTTAGCTGAGGCAAATGAGTAATTAAAACACCACAAAGCACTCCTACCAGATGATACCACTGTCAGGAATCCTTTCTTCTCTGATAAACCCACTGGAGCCAGTGTACTACTCAGAGCGACTCCAAGTTACTCTTACAGCACTCATACACAAGGTCTCTGCTGTTACTCCAGTGTCACTAATTCTTGGAACTCCAGTCCCAGAGGACTGGAAAGGAGAATAGAGCAGGCAGGGAATCCTATACTTGAAAAGTAGTCATCAGTCCAGCAGATACATATAAAACCTTACATATAAACAGAATTAAGTGGGACAGTTAGAATCTTGACATCTCCGGGCAGGAATAGTGAGAAAGCTTTATTTGCGAAACATGGAGAGATCTGGGAAAGCCCTTCTCTTTTCTTTTAGACTCTAAACTGATATTTTAATCATAATAAAATAATAGTAAATATCTTTTGACTCTATACCATGGAAACAAAATTTCCTTTTTATAATGTATATGATTAAATATTCTAGCAAATTTAGAGCAACAACATTTCTGCTCATTGGTGCTAGAAGACAACAAACAGCCTTAAAAGAGACAGTAACCATCATGCAGCTATGACTTAATTTCTTTCTTTAAACTTGTAGTCTAGTCTGCAAGGACTTTTTAACTCCCAGCTTTTGCACAATCTAAAGAAATGAAAGCATGTCCGGGTAACTAACAACACCATTATTGTCTTACATGAGTAAATAAATGACTGTGTGACTCACTTTTTTTCACTTTGATGAACTCCATTATATGTCCCTATGGGAAAACTGCACAGGCTGTGTGACAGAAAAGGTACTCTTAATGTAGGCGGGAAAGAAGTGAAGAAAATCCTTATTAACCAGCTGTGATTCAAAAAATCTCAGCAAAAGCTGAAACATTGGGTTTAGACTGGTTTTAACAAGTTCTTTCTGAAAGTTTAGTTTAAAAAAAAGAGAAATATCATGTAAATTTTTAAAACAAATATCCAGGTTTAAAAATCTAAGGACATCTCTGTCTACATAGGCATAAACTGGTTTTGAACAAAAGGTTTCTTTATGTAAAAAGATATCAAAGTTTCAAATGAATTTTTAAAGTGAAAATGCCTCACTTTAAATGAATTTCCCCCTCCCAACAATAAATGATGCAATAAAATGATCATTTCACATTTCAGCTCTCTGAAAATCCTGCTAATTTTGAATTACATTAAGAAATTCCAATGACTGACAATATCAAAGACATGATGTCACAGCCAGAAGTGAATACAGCAACACTAAATATCTGATACTGGGTATTCTCCTTAAAAATTACATAGAAGTAACAACAACTAAATATATGTAAAACCACTCTCTATAACAAACCTCCTATCTGTGATTTAAGGTGTTTACACAAAGTTACACTCACGCATACTTGTAGACTGTAGAAAGCCAAAGAATACCTTCCAAAGACAACTGAACATAGCTCATAACATCTGTGGAAGAGTTACTCTTAACAAGCAAATGTTTACAATGAAAATCTAAAATCAATCATTGCATTGTTTCTACGTAAGCTTCACAAGAAATTTTCTGCTCTAAAACCAGATAGAAAATAAATTTTGCCAATTCCTCCAATGTAATAAATCACATTAAATTACCATACAATTTTTGACTAGACAGACTGAAACACTGCCAACATATACCCCAAACCTGGAAGAAAGGAATAATCACAGAGAAACCAAAGCAGGTTTAGCCTGAGGTTCGTACCAGCCAGAAAATGCCACAACAGAGGAAAGACAAAAGAAAGTTAGCAGGACGAAGACACGCGCCCTCCCCCCATCTAATTTTCCACCCAAAATATGTGAAATAACCTTGCATTCTCATGAGTGAAACAAAGTTGTCGACTAACAAATATTTAGTAAAATTTAAATTGAGAATACAGTGCATTGCTGTTAATAGGTGGATTTAAATAATCTATCTTGTAAAGGTTAAAAAATAATTTCATCTTTCTTTAGTGAGCTGGGAAAACACTCACACAGTGGTAATAGTAAAGTCCTTGCTCAACAGCTGAAGAAACCAGAACTATAAGCGAAATACCTTACAAAAACAATCAGATTAGCATTTTGCAGGTACACTCAGAAATTATAGCATGTAAACTGTCATTAGCACGTTTAGGTCAGAAGCAAATAAACATCTTCTTTTCAGTACTGCTTGTTAAACAATGAAGGTTAATCTGTTTTCAGAAGTCCTTGTAGGACCTTGTAGTCCCCTCAAGGGACTGTCAGTAAAACCTCACACAGCAACCATGGCCAAAATGAGTATTCTGGACTATACAACTGGTAACTATGAGAAAATATACAAACCTTTTCATTCATTTTTTGGAGTGGAATCCCAGTCTAAAGATACATGAACTTACTACAAGAAATGCTTTTATCTTTAGGTTTTCAGTTACAATTTGAACTTTCTACTCTCAGCGCTTCTGATTCCTCCTCTTTGCCCTGGTCCCTAGTGGACCACGTTTGGCTGTACAACATTTCACCATGAAGCTGGTGATGTTCCTTTCCATGTTTACAATGTTTAGACTTTACTATCCTAATTAATTTTCCCAAAGATTGACAGCAGTAGTACAAACCTAGCTATCTTAGCCTGTATTTCCCGAGTACTTCCAAGAACATCCATCTCTTAACATATAGCAAAAGAAACTATCAGAGTGGTTTTAATTCCCTGTCTCATAAGCAGCAATTAACTACACTTTTGCAACTTGGAGTTCCTCATATATATTACTTCTTTAAATATTCATACTATTGTGAGAGGCAGCATAAGTGCAAAACTTCTTTGGGAATCTGGTTTCTAGTTCCTTTAAAACAAATAATCACTATATAAATTAATAATTTTTGCAAGTCATATTTTGTAATTATCAGAGTTTCTTCATACTCAAATAGTACCTTTTCTTCCTCTAATATATCTCCACATACACTATGCTTCATAATTATTTATTTTTTTAATCTAACGTAAATTTCAAGTTTTCAAGCCTTCAAGGGGTTCTATGTAAATGTTAAGACAATTTAAATAAAACATAAAATGAAATACATGTTTAAAAATTAAAGAAACCTTTCTTATTCTGAATGATTAAATACCCTTAGAGATTTCTGATATGCAGCACAGACAGTCCAAATGGAATTTTCATGTTTGAACTTTTCTACCATCCAAAAATATTACATTGACTGAATTACCCCATATTACGAGGAGTATAAAATATAAACATTAAATATTGAATGAAACCTCTAGGCTCTCCTTCCTTTAAAATGAAAAGCTCAGATGCATCTTTGTGCAGAAAAAAAAAATAAAATTTCACAATAAAACAAATTGTCTTGGCATTATTCAATTTCTTTTCCAAAAGAGCTATGGCATGACTGTTGCTTAACGAAAAAAGGGGAATACAGGAGTGTTATGGGATCATTATGGACAATAGAAAAAAAAATCTTTTATCAGATATCTTTTTACATTTGCCAGATTTTAGACTTCTATTCACAGTTGAACTATCTTCTGCATTAAAGCAATTCACCAGTAAACAAGAAAAGTAATCATATCTGTTTGTTGGCTTTTTTTTTTTCAGTTAAAAAATAGTTCCCTGTTTCCTAATATTTAGAAAACTCCATACATTATGACATTAATCCCAGATTTGTAGAAATCAAATATTGCTCCTGCCATTTACATCTGATGTCACATGAAATTCTTAGCACTGCATTTTCCTCACCTTCTAAGGCTAATTCAATTGGTCATTCAGACAAAAAGAAGATTCTCTCGTTTTTTAAATAAAACTAAACCAAAATTACTGAATTATCTTTATGTCCAGTCCTTAAAGCTTTTTATTATTATATTATTTGCCCTTTTACATCATGAGCCTGAGGAACTACAGCTTGGTTTCATTTGCTGACAAAAGAAATATGCTCTTTTCTGCATTTATTAAAGCACTTCCGATTTCTAAGAATTTATCGTTCTGTTTTACAGAGCAATACAGAACAGGGCTGCACTGGTGAAAAATTCCAAGCTTTCTCTTTCCCAAATTAGCCCAAATTAGAACATTTAAACCACAAATACATTATTAAAGCATTATAGTGAACTAACTGTCAAAGACATTCTTTTGTTTCCTTCCCAAATATTTTGGTCGTCTTTCAATGAAAATTATACATTAGCATCTCTTGAATTCATTTTCTTTCAATTAAAGTATCATTCTCTGATTCCTTACACAGTGTTTCTACTGATTTGAATAGAAAGGAGCTCTGCTACCTGGTTCTGTATTTATACTTTCCAGCTGACCAAAAGAAATCTAAATACTGCCTAAATCACTCAATATTTTAATCTTTTATTGATGCAAATACCAATAAATCAAACTTTCCAGAAATACCTTTTTCTTGCTTTCTTTTTACTTTACTTTTAAGGGACACTTCAAAAACTCTTCTGAGACTACATCCAGCTCTAAAGCTTTTTGGAAACAGTGATCTTTAAGAAGGGAAATAGTAAAATTGTTTGCCTTCATTTCCATAATTATATTTCCTTAGGTAAAGCATTTGTACTAAGTATGTTCACTCAGCTTCTTAGGTAGAAAAACTTATTTTCAGTTCCACTTAGATGCTGGTTTCACTTTCACTGTTTTTATAAGCAGCCACCTCTTTCCTTTACACTACTTTTCAGATCACTACATTGGCTAACTTCATAAATGACCGGTTATTTTTTTGCATCTCTGTTCACTGTTTATTTTTTTCCCAGTTCTTGAAATTGTTAGAAAAATACCACTTCCAAAAAGATAGTAAGTTAAATAAATCAACAGAATCTTACTTTTTCTTTTCCCCCCTTTTTTTAAATACACTAGAAGTCCTGCTTGCTGAAAGTGATTGACAGCCACCTTTGAAATCTTAAGAGTGTCTTGGTGACAAGGAAATGCCTTTTATCATGTCTGTGAAAATTCCCCCAAATTCAGCCATCTCGCCAGCATTTACGGATGCTTAACAGAAATTCAGAGCTTAGCAGCTAAAAGCTTTGAAAACTCCATCCACTGTAAACCATTTCAGGCCTCTGAGAATCCCTGTTTCTGACCAGTGTGTGCACACTAGCATCCCCCTCATACCTCTGGACCATAGCAGCTGGATGTGCACTGAGAAAATATTTTCCTGTCATAGCTACACTTCATTTGACTGCAATTTTCACTTTATATTACAGTTCAAATTCCAGTCCAGCTCAATACTACTACAGCTGCAGTTTTAAGAACAGGAGTCGAGCAGCAGGATAAAGTGCTGAAAAGGTGAAAAAGATCCCACTGAGGTCTAAAATCAATTCCCAGTATTGTAACACACAGCTAATATTTCTGCAATGTTCCTGCTCTCATTCTATTTGGTCTCAAATAAGGAAAGAAAGTGTGATTAGAAAGCAAGATTAATATGTTATGTGTGTCATTTTCTTGAACATTTTAATATTTTTGCAGCTAATTTCAGGAATGAAATCTTTTTCTTTGACGAAAAAAGAATGCAAAGTTCTCTAAGCAATACAGAACCCCTTCTAAGATCTCAGTAATTATTCATTTGATGATATAAACAAGATCCATTCAGCAGTATATACTGCACTTAAATGTGTTCCTTCGTTAGCAGAATTCATGGTTCTTTTCCCCATGCTTTTATTTTAAATTAAATACAGCTATTTCCTTTAGTGAGAACTCCTTCTGCAACTTAGAATGCAGTAACTTCATAGCTTCTTAAAAAACGGCGTTTCGTAATTTTTTTCAAAAAATTGTGTAAGTTTCCCTAGTATTTTAGCTCTCTATTTATTACTACCTTAACTGGTGAAAATGAACAAGGAAAGACATTTTCCACCAAGAACTGCTTCCAGAATAGGAACGCAAAGCTTGCTTTGATTCTTTTGTCTTACTTTCATAGCAATTTGGAGTGCAAAGGATACTCTGTTGGAGTGAGTCACTAACACAGAGCAGCACTACAATAATTCTGCATGAACCATTTCAGTAGGGCATGAGTTAAGTTATCTGCCCATCTACTTAAGATATCTATATGATCCCAAATTGGGTAGCTTGTAACTGTTAACGTATATAAGTGAAATATATATTATGGTGAATAATAGTACTGCTGTAATAGTAGAAGTTAATGTGTTTGGCATTTTACAGATGGAGAATTAAAGTACAGGTTTAAATGAGAGGTAGTAAAGATTGCTGTGAATCTATCTCAGAAGTGCTCATAATCACAGAAAGCTTCCAATGAAGTGTAGAACTGAAATCAAGTCTTTTAAGACTAGTACCCTAGCTATTTTTTCTGGGATTTATTTTTCTTTATTTTTACTTCAAGCCTTGTAAATTATTATTAATCTAAAATTCACCTGCATTGTGTACCACCACCAACATGGAAACCTCCAAGACACTAGCTTCTTAAGAGATATACCCCCACAGAATTTTCCATTATCATCAGCTCTGTAGTGGAAGAGAAGGAAGAGAAAACAAAAATACAACGTTAGGGTGGGGAAAAAAGTAAAGAGACGAAGAAAAAAATAAAAGGCAAAAGGAGAACGTAAGTGCAATGATTCAGAAAAAAAGTGATAGGTTCCTGTAAATGAACAAAGAATAGAAATATAGGGAGAGAAGTTTAGTAGATCTGTATAGAAAACGAGAAAAAGAGCAAAGAGTGGAATAAAGAACAGACAAGATGCAAACAGGAATGAAAAATTACAAACAGCTAAAATAACAAAGAAAAAATGACAGAGGAAGAAAGGTAAAAGAATGGGGAAAATAAAACAACACATGACATACAAAAAAATAGTTCAGATCTGAGAAAAAAGCAATGTCAACAGAGCAAAGAGATAAAAGAGAAATCAGTGATGTCTGATGGGTGGGAATATCCATACTTTTAAGTGAAAATATGCACAACCTAGAGAACACAGCTAGTTACATCGCAGGAAAGGCAAGACATTTCCCAGAATAAGTATATATTTTTATATTTTTGTTTTAGATTTGTTATTATTTTCCTTTTGAGTGGGGAGACGGTGGTAATTATTTATTCAGATCCTGAGATCCAAAGGATCTTGATCGCTCTTATCGATTCAGGCACTTTCCCCCTTCTTTCTTTGACACACTGGCTCAGTGACTTGCTTTAGTAGAACAGACTGTATTTCCTGCAGTATATTAGAGTATTCCTGTAAAAAGGATTCTAGAAAATTCAAGTATTTTGCTTTTGAAACAGGTCTCATAACTTTACCAAATAAAAAGCAACTAGAACCCAGAAAAATCGAGCATGATCTGAATTTACAGGAGTACCTAACAGGTCAACAATAGAAGAAAATTGTCTACATACGCTCAGTAACTCCTCTAAAATCTTTTAGCTCTTTTAGCTAAAACCATAGTGCCTGTGGAAAGCATGCTTAGGAATAACAGGACTAATATCACTTTTGGGGCCAACTGTCCCCAAAAAGAAAGGCAAAATAGGCACCGTAAAATCACAGGAAGTGGATATGCTTCAAGACCAAGGCATCTTTCCTTCACACACCCAGTAAGAGGGCTAAGAATTCACAGAAAAGGCATGGATTAAGCAGCAGGGAGCATGTCAGCCTGTTCCACTCACTCCAGCAAGGCCTCAAACAAGTTTCTCCTGGCATAAAGAAACACAATTACTCAAAACTAAATTTCTTGCACTTCTTTGTGGCGCTTCTGAGACCTCCCACTGTCACAGACGAGCTGCTTTACTAGGCTTGTATGTAATATAAGTTGTTGCTGTTTCCATAGTTGTCATACAATTCACAAAACAGGTGTTTTTCTCCATTTTGACAAGACTACCTGAATATGAGTCTGGCTGGTGAGGATACTTTTCATCCAGCCATAGCACTGGTCATAAGAGCTATGTAAGAATTTAGGAGGATGAGAGAGCAACGCCAAACTGCATATTGCACACAGAGGCCTCACAAGGCCTCACTTATTAGCTGCTGTGACAGACTGAAAAACTGCACATCAACTGCACATCAAAATTTGTTTCTCATGGACCTTTCTTGTATTAGCAAAAAGTTACACACCTAATTTGAAATTACTGTATGATGCTGCTTGTTGACTAAGAGACTTAAAGGTGGTGCACAGCAGTTAATTAGTAATCAGTCTGACAGCTACAGCTGCAAAATGTTTGTATGATAATTTCAAAATTGAAAATTATTTATTTCACTCTACATGAAATTAGTGTACACTCATTAGAAAGTCAGTGATTATCTTGAAAAGTACTGCCAGAACATTTCAGTAGCTTTGCTATAACATTAGCAAGCATACAACATTTCTCCAGACCTACCACCATCCCACCCTTTCTCATAATTTGGTGTCGGCAAAGTGCTTAGATCTTGACATTACAACTGAAAACACACTCAGCAGAATGATTTTTAACGTGGTTCATAACCAGAATGTTAATTTTTTTCAAATCTCAGGATTTTTAAACTACCTTATTAATAAACTATTTTATTAAGCTATATATAAAACAGAAACGTAACTGATACATGTGTACATTGCAACAAAGGAAATTCTGACTACATATAAGGAAAAAACTTGGAAATAAGAGTGACTATAGACTGAAAGAGGTTAACTCAGAGGGGGTATGTAATCAACAGCCTTGAAGGTTTTAAAAGGTCTCCTGGCTAGGGCCCTGAGCAAGCTGGTATAACTTTGAAGTTAGCTCTCCTTCAATTAGGAGATTAGATTAGATAACCACAGGTCCTTTTCCACCTATTATTCCCTGATTCTATGATACATATAGAAAAACTCAATTCTATACTATAACAATCAAAGATGGGGATCATCTCAAATACAGGTATCTCAAGTATCTGTAAAGCTCCTTCTATAATACAGTTGTCTAACAATTCGCAGGCACATACAGCTCCTCTGCATATGCTAGTTACATTGCTGCATGCTGCATTAAATACATACACATACCAGCACAGAACTTTCATTGTTAAAACAAACAACCCACCTCCCCCCCCCCCCCCCAAAAAAAAACAAACCACAAAACCAAACCAAACAACCAAAACCAACACAACTCTCATTAACCAAACCATTTGTTTTGAGGATAACATAAGGACTAAGATCTGTAACACAGGGCTGGAAAAAATTCACTGCAAAATCAAGTACTAGATTTGTTCTTTCCAGCTGTGCACAGCATGGTCTGCTTTCTGCATGGGACCAACACGATGAGTTTGATCTAAGAGGCCACTTGTGCTTCACCCACTGTTCACAGTAGACTGGTCCATCCCCACCTCCACAGTCATCATTAAGAGTTAAGTGCTCCATGCCCCAACAACCTAACAGCCCAACCCCAACCAACCAAACAGTACAAGAAACAAATGAGATTCAGTATACTTTGTTTACTTGTGACGTTCTGCTGCAGTATACCTTGTGGCTGACTAGCCTTAGACAATGTAGTGTCACTGAAATTTTTACTTCGATAAAATTAACAAGTTAAGATACAGACTTAAGTTAAAACTATCTCAACAATAGTTTACACACACTAACAGATACATGTAAACACACGTATATACATACACACTGCCCATGGCAATTGTATCTGGAACAAGAACTATTGAAGGTTTATTAAATATTAAATATAATTAAGATTACACTGGGAAAGTAATATCCATTACAAAATGCTGACAGCAAATATTGACCTTTATAATTTACCAAGTGAAAAAGACTTAATTTGCTTGTTATTCAAACTTTAACAATAAGTATCATAGCTTAGATGACAGAAAGAAAAAGAAAAAAAAAAAACCAGCATTTGCTATCACTTTGCATTAACATTTTGACCAGTCAACAATTCAGCAGTGATGAAATGTGCAGTTTGATTCAAAGTAAGACAAGGCTATTTAAATAACTCAAAATAAGAAATGGGTATTGAAACATTAGAATTTTGATAAGCGATCACAGCTGCACTAGAATTAGTTTCTATAGCAACAGAGGAAATAATGTGGAGAATTGCACTGCAATACAAGATGGATTCCTTACAAACACTGCTGTTCAAATAGAAAACTTCGAAATTATTCACTCTATTTAAATATTTCTATTAAAATGGTTATTCAAATATCCTATACCTTGTACGTCATACATTGTTCTACTTTCGTTCTCCTGGATTCAATTCTAGTGCAACCATTCAAGTTCCATATTACATTTTCACACTTTCCCCCATTGCTTACCTCCCTATTTTAAAATTAATTAAAGTGACTTATTCTGGAAAAAACTGTATCTTCGATCTCAAACTAATCTGCGTTTTCAATCATTTTTTGTATTATCCCTACATAGAAGCACTCATTTCATTTATTTTTCCAGCAGTGCTCCTGTAAAACAGAAGAGAATGCTTTGCCCATGCTATTCATAAGAAGCTGTATCACAGCCATGAGAATTAACATCACTATGGAACTTCTGAAACTTGTAGTCATACGAGACCTGCACTAGCTTTTATCAGTGTGCGCTCTCATGTCCTAAGCATGATTAAGAAACCATAGCAAATCTATTAGTATTCATGGATGGAATACCCATAAGATGATAAGATAAAAGCCTTTCCGTTGAGCACATCTTTAGATTTCAAATGTTGGCCGTTTCTAACACTAAGAA
Source organism: Calidris pugnax (assembly GCF_001431845.1). Taxonomy (NCBI): domain Eukaryota; kingdom Metazoa; phylum Chordata; class Aves; order Charadriiformes; family Scolopacidae; genus Calidris; species Calidris pugnax. The sequence continues at coordinate 8,129,568 of NW_015090922.1, forward strand.
TTATTGTTTCATTGCATCATCTCTGATTCTAGCTATTTTTGGCAACTAATTAAAAGCATATGCCTGAACCTTTTATGTATTTTGCCCTTATAATGAGACCTATTACTCTGGCTTATTCTATCCCTTTGAGTTCCAAAGTATCTTTCGAGTTACCATGGATACAAGTGATATGCTTTCTCCCACAACTGCTTTGTGTGCCTTATCAAACACCAGAAAACTGACACAGTAGGAATCTGAGCCATCTATACAGGATGAATATCTAACCTCTTGGAAGTGTTCCTCTCCCCCACTCTCCTGCTCTCCCCCAAAAATTGAGGTACACCATACACTAACATTTGTAATGCAATAAACAAGCAGGTTCTTTTCTATCTAAAATGCAGTACTTTTTCTCAAGCAAAACAAAATGAAAAAAGGTGCAGATATAAAACAATTTGATCTGATCAACCCTGAAACAGTGTTAAAATAAAAATGGAAGTACAAAAAAATTATTCTGAGTTTGCTGTTTATTTTGAGCTGACAGAGTTAAAGTGTTTCTAGATTGAGATTTCCACTGAAGATGTAAAATGCAGGAAATTTCAGCAAGCATTTCAGAAAGGAGTTGCAGAAACACTGCATGCAACTCCGAGATTACACATCAACTAGAGTAAATAAAACTCCCTTAAACAGAAATTGTTAGGCCTCTTTTCACCAATTTATTATGGGCATTTTCAAATGCAAATTGCATTCCAACAAGCTGGGAATAATTTGTACTAATCAGTGAAGAAGAGGGCAGTTAGTAAACTGATTTTCCCATTATGTTTCTGTATTCTGACCTCTTCTTAAAAACAAAAGATTCTCTCCCACTCAGACAGCAAAATTTACACAGGATTCAAAACCCAAGTGCTGATACTAACATAATCTGAATTAACATATGAGAAGTAAAGGGTAATAACCAGAAGGAAAAATAAATTATTGTAATATGAACTCAATATAGATTTGTTCAGAACCATCTCCCACTTTCACTCCATTAAATCTATGGAAAGACATCAGCTACATAAATAAGTGCCACAAAGGCAAATTAGAGCTGGAGAGACCGAGAAGAATGTGTAGGAAAATGCTCTTCTTGCCCCCTTTCCTTAGTTATCTAAACTTCTAAGTATTGCAGCAAAACACTCAACAAAAAAACCTTACCTGACTTTTCATATGCACAAGCTCAGCCTTGCTTTAAAATACAGAGATTTTGAAGCATAATATCTGAGCCAGAGACACTGAAGCATAAAAACCAGACTCTAATCCTTGTTTGTATTATCATTATGAAATAAATGGTAAGTTTTCCACAGGCTCATATGAACTGAAGACATATTAAACATTTTCATTTTTGTAATAGTGTCACTGTAGGTTAGCCTTAGATTTGCCTGTACTTTGTAAGATGCATTTCTTTTCACTTTTTAATATAAGTTTGAACTATCTCAGGTTATGATACTCTCTTTTGGGGCCAAAAACATCCACGTAATGCTTCCATTGTGAACATTCACCTATAATTAAACCTCACTTTTTTCCTTCTCTGAAAATTTAGAAGTAATTGAAAGCTAGAGAACAATGAAAAGGAACTCGAATTGACTGCTACATGGTGGTATTTATGGTAAGTCAACTAGTAATATTTTTATACTACAGATACATAGTTTAACGTTGGAACCACTCACAAAAATATTAGTATCTGGAATAGTGGAGATATTTACACAATGGCTGTGTTCTCCTGCCATCACATTCACCTTCACACATGCTATAAATATATATATATATCTCCTCTGTATAATGCTCTTCTGGACTATCTGCAATGTGCACAAAAGCACACAAGAGATCCCCCATTCCTCTCCGAGTAGAAATAAAGTGCAAACCATTATTTTTATAAGAAATAACTACCATTGTTACCATCCTTCATAAAACAGGTTCTTAAGTTCTTCCTTCACAGAATCTAGAAGTTATCTGGAAATGGCCACTGCTGCTGCCTATACCTCTGATGCCAGCAGATTACCTTTAATGCTAATGACAACTAGTATTTTTAATTCCAAAGATTTTCTTCTTTTAAAGCCCCTTCTTGTTAACAAGAAAGAAATGGCACCAGAAAAAGCAGATGGTTCAAAGCAGCAGTTCTCATTGTCAGGGAAAGGAATTTTGCTCTGAAAATAGTCAGACAACAGCCATTATCAAACAAGGATGACGAGTTTCTCTGAAGGAGAGCATTAGACATGAGTCTCTTAACAGAAAAATTATTCCTCAGATATGAGGGAAAATGACCATCAATTCAAAATATCTTTTCAAATTTTACCAGACCTACTCAAGAGTTATCTATTGGCCAAATTATGTGCAGCCATAAAAATTCATGTTCCAAGATTTTACAGGAAAAGAAAAAAAAAAGATAGCAAAGCAGTACAATCAACTTCATCTCCAAGAAGAGCTTTTAAGACATAGATTTACTTGCAAATTTCCATATGATTATTTCTGTACTAAGCCATAAGTAAATAAACACTGTAAAGTTCAGGGAAAATACATTGTTATTCTTATAATCTAAAAATAGTTCAATTCTGGAATTATGTGCAGAATTTAACATAGCCAAATATGAAGCACTCCAAACAAAATAATTTTGAGACAGTAGTTACAAATCAATGCAAAAGACTAGCTTTCTGATTTGCATTCATCAGATCTTGAAAAAAAGTGCAATAGATTCTTCTGATTTTCACTCAGCTCCTCAAATTGCCACAAATGCTACATATGCAACAGAAACACTTCAAAGTATAACAAATCTTAATAAAAAGTAACATAGATGGCATTGTACTTTTCATTTCAGAGTCATCCATTAAAATTCACTGGAAGTCGGACAAAATTCTAAAAAGATACTATCTGTTTTAATACTTATTAAATCAGTGGTTTTAGTGCTGAGGATTTAAAAACAAAGTTTCAGAAGTCACTACACGTACTACCAAACTACAGATTACTAAAATGCAAGGACAATCAAACATATCAGATATAACAGAAACAGGAAGTATGAGATACTGGAAGCCACAGAAAGTCTGAGTAATGTCAAGTAACATTCTGAATAAGATTCCTTGAAGATATGAAAAAAATGAGTCCAATCACCAGTGTTCATCTTGACCAATTAAACAAGAACAGACGCTGCCCCTCTTTTTTGCCAAAAGATGCAGAGGTGGCCCTGACCTTTTGGTTACGAGTTTGTTTTCTGGTACAGATGTCACCTCTTTGCAGTAAACAAGAGCAATCGTGTCACCTGTTCAAGTCATATACATAAACTGTATTTGTTCCGGCTGAGCATTTTCAAAGAAAAGAAAATCACACCTGAAGTCAGCCTCTTGAAGAGATGAACCTTTTGTAGTTTCATTCTCCAAGATTTGGATTTTTCAGATACACATGCTCTTATCAGCTCTATTTTTAACCTGCCGCTCATATAGGATACTTAAAATTCTGAACATGTTTACATTATCCATCCAGCAGGCTAATGGAACTGCATACCAGACAGTCATGCATAATTCAAATCAATATCCTCAGGCTTGCAACTCTAAGTCAAAGCTGCCTTTAAATAAGCTGGGTGTGACTTTAACATGAATAAAATGTATCTAATTTTTAACCTTTATCTGACAAATTGATATATTTGCAAAGGAATGTCATAAATCTTCTTTAAAAATTAAAACAAATAGAAAATCACAATTACTGAAAATCTTTTAAATAAACACTTCTAAGGACAAATTTTAGAATGGTTCAACAAGACAGAGCACAAAGGTTTCAAATAAAGATCTGGGTAATTTTTTGTATTTTTTTTGAAGGAAAATGTACAAATATATACATAAAGACACATGCTGGAAGAATATTAAGTGGTGTGGAAGGTGAACATAGCAGGATTTCCTATTTACAAATTTAAAGATCAAGCTCTAATTGAATTGGGCATAGATGATTCCACACAGAAAATCTTATACCCAGTTAAGCATGTCTGCTAGCTTCTCTCTAAGGAACAGGATCAGAATTTTCATAATAAAATAATTTTCCCTTTGAGTTTTCCTATGTGCTTTCATGAGACCATGATTCCATCACAGTAGATAACCTTCAGCCACACAGGAATGACCAGAAGCATGGCAATTACACAAGCTAATGATCTATTTCCAGCTTACTTGTAAATACAGTGGAGGAAAAGTAATTGCAAACAAAAAGAAAACCAGCCACCCCACCCCAGAATACACACCCCAAACCAAAAGAACACACACCAAAAAAAAAGAATTCAAGTTGTATAATACAAGATATCATGCTTTCCCTTTCCCCCAAGGTAAGTATTCCAATAATTCCTGAAAGTTACAATAACTTTATAACACAAAAGTGCTGTAAGCAGTATGTAAGAGCTTATTTTAACAAGATAAAAAAGGTAAGGCCGATCTTCTCTTCCAGAGAAGCTACAGCCCCAATTTCATGTTGTTTACTCAGATATGATACCGTCCCAATAAATAATATACACAATTAAAGTAGCCATTAAAATAGTCATCCTAACAATAAAATACATATTATTAGATTAAAACGGTAACATTGTTCATATTGTACAAGGACAAAATATTCATTAAATAACTCCAAGAGAATACTTATGATATGTTTATAGCATGTCTATGAAATTGATACCTATGCATAGGAATAATAATCTACACTGCCTAGGTACCAAAACAAAAGGAGTTCAGTTACTAAAATAACCCGTTGTTCCTCTTTTACCAAAGAGGCGGTTAAAATGTAATGTGACCAGATTATAAAAACCAGACCTAATGGTACCTGGTCTTTAAGATGGGGGAAAAAAGCACTACTGGGAGGCAAGCATTAGTCTCAAACTAGAGTTAAAAGTATTTTTATTTTAACCTTTAAAGGTTACTTAAGTAACAAGTACTGCTCCATTCTGATGAGCAAGTAGCATAACTGTTCTCAGCAGGTAAGCAGAGTACTAGGTGTACACAGGGTAAAATTCCTTTTTCCAATGCACCTAAAAATGTCTACATAAAAATTTCCAGTCTACTGTTTCTTAGTCACTCATTCCACAATAGACTTATGGGATTCTCTGCAATTAGGGTTGAAATTAATGAAAACTGTACCTTCGTCTATTCTGTGTGAGTCTTTCAGGACAAGACATGTCTTACAGTATACATGCATTAAGAGCAATCACTAGATACTACTATAATACCAAGAAAAAAAGAATGCCAAAGCCCAATAGCTTTTAGATCATATTAGTAAAAGAAATACCCAGTTTTCAATGTGAACTCTCAGAATCAGTTAAAGTGCTAGGTTCATCAAGAAAATGATCTCTTTTGCTGATAATAGTACTATCACTTGTGTTTATATCCCAAATCAGTTCTACATTTTGTTAATGTGGAACATCTATATCAAATACAATGCCACAAAGAACCATTTCAGCCACAAATACATACATGAACTTTTCCCAGTTAATGACAGATCTTGTTCCTTTCATAATCCCAGATTCAAATAGACAAGAGACTTATTAAAATAAGTTTACAATAAAATTGAAACTTTCCTGTAATTATTAATGTATGATTTACATCACTTCAGAGACATCACATCGCTAAGGGTGACTTTCTTCAAAGCCTTCACATCAATGCAAAGGATATTCTTCAAAGCCTTCAAAATGCTGGCAGGAGGAACCTAATTTGTGAGACTGCTTTTCTCACTTGTGCACATCAGGAAAAAAATCCTTTTCCCATTGGAGGACAGTCTTTCCTCCTCTTTGGAGTTGGTCTACGTGGAAAAGGAATTTTCCTGTTGAAAACCTTACCATCACTGACTTTGACTCTCAGCAGTAGATGACATGGATCTTTTAACATCATCTTTTTCCAGCATCTCTGCTACTAATCACAGGATAAATCCATGACTTCAGAATTATTCAAATGCATTTTATCAAGCACTTTCATATGTTTCCTTTAGTTGACAAGATACTTATTGTGCACAGCTTTGATAACATCTGTATGGCTTTTCAAATTAGATGTTCTCAATGTAACCCCATTCTCTTCCAAACTTTAAATTCAGACACAGATTTCCTTTGTATTTAAGTCCCATGTTTACGTCTTGCCACCTTTGTAATATTCCTCAAGAAAATTACAAAATAACATTGAATTGCATATGTACTTTCTACCCCTATCTGTGAACTTTCTCCATTCCAAGTCTCCAGACTCTGTAAACACTATGCTTGTCTGCCATTCATGCAGGTAAAGAACCATAACCTAATAACCATGATCATAGCCTAATACATTAATTACTTACATGAAAAGTTCCTTGCTATCAGGAACTTTTCGAAAGACAAAGGGTAACACTTTCTTGGGAAGTAAAAAAGATCTGAATTCTGTAAAACTGAATAAAAGAGAGCAAAAGTTAATCTTTGTATCAACTTAGTCTCTGAAATTCTCAGTTGACTATATCTTTGGGAAACATGCATCAAAATTTCAAATACTTAACAGAACTGGCTGTCTTCCACTCTTACAGAATTATAATAATAGAGGATGGTCATAATGCACTAGGAAGCTACTTTGAAACTCTTTAAAAAATGAAAACAAACTACAGCATCACAGAAATTAAGTAGAAAGCAAGATAAATCAAGTTACTTCTGGACAGTATTCTGCAGATCCTTGCAGTATCATTTGTATTACATGAAAATATCCCTAAAACATTCCCTTGATACAGCTATGGATTAAACTTCCACACTGCCCAGAGCCTTCAAAACCACAAGAAGTTATTTTTCTTCGATTTTTAAGGGCTTGGAACCAATGAAGACTCACTCCAATTTACCAATAAATAGAGGAGGCAGACACACATAACCAGGGATCTGAACTTAGTACCATTAGTATTGCATCATTGCACTTTCTCTGGTATTAGATGAAGATTTTAAATTGCTCTTAAAATAAGAATTGTCAAAGGTAGATGCCCACACACATAAGAGCATAATGAGCATAAGAAAGTTGGATCAACTAAAGAAATATTGTAATTTAAAAATACCCTTTTTCTCTCTAAAAATCTCTAAAAAGTGCATCAAGAATGATATCATAGAATCATCTAGGTTGGAGGGGACTTTTCAGAGACCTACAACTAAACCATGTCTTCTAAGCACCACATCTACCCATCTACCTCCAGAGAGGGTGATTCAACCACTTCCCTGGGCAGCCTGTTCCAACGCTTAATAACCCTTTCTGTGAATAAATTTTCCTGAATATCCATCCTAAACCTCCCCTGCTGCAATTTGAGGCCATTTCCTCTTGACTTCTTCCTTGCCTGTAATCCTTAGCATCTGAAATGTACAGACAGACGAATTTTGAGAGAACCCTGTGGCCTTATTTTGCTGAACATGATATAATCATGCTGAGGCCCTCACGCCATAATTTTGAAACAGTAAGTCTTCAATCACACTTGGCTTGAAAATAGATCTGCTTATATGTAAGGAATAACTATAGAATGATCCGTTTTTCCTCTCTCAGCCTGTTCAGTGGCTTTCACCTTAGCTTGACAAGTCTGAAGGAACAGGATCATGCTTTACAAAGGTATTCACTGAGGAAAACTCCCCCAGGTTGCTTTAACTGGGGAGATTCACCTGTAGACCAGCTTTGAGATGCTTATGAAAGAGCTTTTGGAGTTTATGTTGGGAAGATATTGAAAGAAAATCTCTCGTCAAGTAGTTCAGTGAAGAGACTTTTCCCAAGACATGAACAAGAGAGAAAAAAAGGCAATGAGCTGCATACCAGAATCAGATCCACAAGATTCCAGAAGAACAGTCACCTTCACGTGCAAAGATTGACGCTGAGGAGCAAGGCAAACATATGTCCAACAGACACATCAACATAAAGTGCCAAAAGCGTAGAGAAGAATAAAAGTGGAGAAGATAAACTACAAAAATAACATCATACTCTACCTTCACAATATGGAAAAGATGGAAAAAATCCAGTAGCATATGCCTGCTAGAGCAGCAGATTCTCATTTAAGAGAACTTATGTTTTCTCACTGCAGTCTTTTAGTGCTTCCATATGTTTCCAAAAAACCTTGTGAAATGTAAGGCACTTGGGCCAATCTCAGAAATAGAGCCTCTGAACAAATATGTCTTCAGCTGCAGGGCTTTATCAATTGAAGAGTTAGAAAACGCCTATAAAATAAGTTGGAGATGGAACCTGTGGTTGTACTGAGCTGGTAATCTATAGCCAAATAAAGTACATCTAAGTGTGCTAAGCAAGAAAGCAAGCTTACCACTTTTTCCATCATGATGTCTCTTACTCTGTCTCAGAATTGGGATCAATACCCTCTGCTTGCTTGTTAATCTGGAATTTTGCACAGCTGTTAAAGAGGTGATTTGGGAAAGACAGGCTTTAAGAACACCACAAATTAACTATAAAAAAAAAGAGACTTTTTATTCCCTTCTTCTACCTTTCTCATCTCAAGGGATTCAGAGAATCTTTATTTCAAAAGCAAAAAAGAAGCTACAGCTTTTGACATCTGCCTAGAAAACTCTAATTTCAATATATTTACCCTAATACTTCTAAGTTTAAGAATTTCCATTTTTAGGAATTTAAGGGATCATTTCCTTAAATAAAATAAATTGTACTTGCCTATAAAGCTTATAGAGATAACAAAGACACAACAACTTGCTTATATAATGTTTGAGTTTCTGAAGTTCAGGAAATTCTTTTGAAATTAAAGTTACTAAGAAAGCACAGTCCATATAAGATCACAATCAATATAGATACTAAAAAGTATTTCCAATTACCAAAGTAAAAGAAATAAGGGCAATTTTAAATTGAAAGTTTGTAAACAAATACACTTCCTTACTTAGACCACTATTTCAATTCATAACTGCCTGTTAGCAGAAATATGGTGTTATTTTTGCTTTTTTGTGGTTTTTTTTCCTATTTTTGTTCTTTATTTTCTGAAACAGAAGTGTTAATATCACAGTCTATATTAATCCCCTCTTCCAAAATATTATAAATAATTAGAGCACATAAAGGCAATTACTACATATTGAACAGGATAATAAGAACATTTGAAATGGTAGGGAATAATACAAAAGGTAGGATGCACATTATAGAAAAGTGGAAGGGAAACCATATCAGGATATATCAAACAGATATAAGTCTATGGGACCTGACAAGATACACCCCAAAGTCCTGAGGGAATTGGCTGATGTAGTTTGCCAAGCCATGCTCCACAGTATTTGAAAAGCCGTAGCAGTCAGGTGAAGTCCACGATGACTGGAAAAAGGGAAACATTGCACCCATTTTAAAACAGGGTAGAAAGGAGGACTCTGGGAACTACTGACCTCATCTCGGTACCAATAGAGGCTGGGGGACGAAGGGATTGAGAGCAGCCCTGAGGAAAAGGACTTGGGGGTATTGGTGGATGAAAAGCTGGACACGAGCCAGCAATGTGCACTTACAGCCCAGCAGGCCAACGATATCCTGGACTGCATCAAAAGAAGTGTGGCTAGCAGGCTGAGGAAGGTGATTCGCCCCCTCTACTCTGCTCTCGTGAGACCCCACCTGGACTACCTGGAGAGTGGCTAGCTCTGGAGTCCTCAGCACAGGAAAGATGTGAACTTGTTGGAATGGGTCCACAGGAGGACCACAAAAACGATCAGAAGGACGGAACACCTCTCTTGTGAGGACAGGCTGAGGGAGTTGGGGTTATTCAGCCTCGAGAAGGCTCCAGGAAGACCTTATAGCAGCCTTTCAGTACTTAAAGGGGGCTTATAAAAAAGATGGGAGACAGACGTTTTAGCAGGGCCTGTTGTTATAGGACAAGGGGCAAGTCTCAAACTAAAAGAAGGTAGATTTAGACTAGACAGAAGGAAGAAATTTTTTATAATGAGGGTAGTGAAACACTGGAACAGGTTGCCCATGGAGGTGGCAGATGCCCTGTCCCTGGAGACATTTGAGTTCAGATTGGATGGAGCTCTGAGCAACCTAATCTAGTTGAATATGTTTCTGATCATTGCAGGAGCTTTGGACTAGGTGACCTCTACAGGTCCCTTTCAATCCAAAATATTCCTTGATTCTATGTATCAGGGAAAAGGTGAAAAGGTCACTTCAGTAACTACCCATACTTTATTGGGTAACATGAGAAAGAATACAACGAAAATTATTGGCAAAAATAAGATTTCAAACTTTGAGCCAACTCTAGAACTCTAGGTCTAGAACAGCACAGAGACTGGGTTAAGTCCACACATAGGTACCAAGAAATACTGTAGCTATACAGATTTCTCTCTTTTCTGTGATTAACAGTTTTGAGTCCTTTGTGCAAGAGTTGGAAATTTTAGGTGTAAAAGTATCCTCTCTACCATTTTACTTTGCCATCTGTACCATTTATTTGGTCATTTTGTATCATCTTACTTTCGATGAGGATGTTTATCATCTTCTTGGTTTTCTAACGAACTAGATTTTCCTTTAGAGATAGTCCAGAATTAAGCCTGTCCATGAGAAGCTAATTGCAAAAGTTACATATTTACGACAGTGTCTGTAGAAATACCTCCATCTAAGCACAACATTATTTTTCATTTAAAATTCATCAAATATTAATCAATATTAAAACTCATCAAAATCTAAGTACATCAAATGTGCTATACAAATATGTAAAGTGGATCAGACACTAGTCATAAGCAGGTATTTGTGAATCAAAATTTAAAAACCTAAATTTCGTAGAATGAATTAAAGTGCTACTAGAACACTCCATCATCAAAATATACCAACAAAACCCACCAACACAACCCACAAAGTATCTTGCTTTCTTCTTTATCTATTAGAGATATTATACAAAGTGCCATGTTAGTTCTATATATATATGCTGAAAAGAAAGATTAATATGGCCATCTAGAGGAGAAAAGAATGATGTGAACACATCTCACACACACATTTTCAGGCTTCAGAACAAAACATTTTTAGAGGCACGCAGCCAGAAAACAGATGTAATAAACTAATTATGCAACTGATAATAAGTGAGCCTTAAAATAATATGATCAGACATTTTGGTGGTCTTAGTAATGCACACGTATTAATATTATACATGTTTTTAGCAATGCAAGCAAAGCTTACAGGGTGTATTAATAAAGACAAGATTATATTTTTGCCTCGTAAAATTTTTTGTGTGCACTAAGTGTTTGTGTCTAAACAGACAAATTTTAAAAGTGAAGATTAAAGTGCAGAGTAAACAGTTATTAGTAAAACTGTTTATTGACTCCTTTGAAAACACACAGCACAGCGTTGCATGATACAATATGTGATAGACATTAACTGCTAAAGAGAAAATAATGCAGAATTTTCCCCAAATGAAATACCATTTCCATTGCTCATATTACTTTACCTCTGATGGAATTTTTAATGATATCATCAGAGGCTGATTTACTAGCAATGAGCAGACGGGAAACATAAAATGAATTATCTCCTCTCATCACTTCACTAACACTATTGAGCCCTGCTCAATGTATGGACTGATTGGTGCCTTAAGCTGGAAGTACAGCTGAAATGCTTAAGTCTTAGAAGTCAGATATACTGTCAATTGTTTCTCATATTAAATAAAGTACGTAGTAACACATTGCTTTCTCCCCCTCATTTGTCTTTACACTTCCTATAAAAATAATTAATCAGTCATAAAAAAAACAGCTATTTAATAAAAAATTCAGGATTACACCATCAAGTCTTATATAGATTTATTTTGCAAGTTTAAGGAACAGTAAAGCTTTGAATTTTAAAAAATTGCACTGAAACATCTAAAATGTTGAAGCTGTGCGCTTGAAATCTGAGATTTTTAACCTCATCTGCTCAGTGAACTGTTTCTCTGAACGTATATGAACTGTTTGGTAGCAATTTATTTATTTTGGTAGCATTTTTTTTTTGACTGCAGGCTTTCTTCATAAGGTTTCCACTTTCTCTTTTCATCAAAGTTCTAGGTTGGGCATGTTTCCCTCTGTAATGATCATAACATATCAAGGTATACTCTGTCTGTTCCTCTATTTGAACACATTTCTATCATTGTGCAAAAATTCTGTCTTTTATGTTTGAAATAATTTAGGTAGAACAATGAAAGTACTAACACTAATTATTCTAGTGTGCCACCTTTAGGTCATCGAAAAGCAAGAAATACTGGGTTGATAATCTGCTGCCATGTCCAATACCACAAAGCTCTTTTTAATACTATTTAACATAATTTTGTAGATATTAATGGATTACAAAACCAAGACAAAATCATCACTCTAAATTGAAAGCATTTTGCAGGAAACTGTAGAATGATTGCAGGCTATCAAATAAGTAACATTGCTGATTCTCCACTCCCTGTAAAATATAGGAAGAGAATGTTCTCACAAGCAGCAGCAAAAGCCAAATATTGACAGTATTAAAGTAGGAGTATGTGGTTAAAATTTTACAATTTTCTAAGTTAGAAAGTTTTGATTGTTTTTGCTTTATTTTTTTTTTCCAAACCCTGAATGTTCTTTCATTATAATAAATCCAATTTGCATATACTAATTTTAGAGTGAATATGTGTGTGCATATATATAAACGGGTTTTACATCCAGCCAGCTTCCTGAATTGAAATAGCGTTGCAAAGGGATAGCAGCTGGTGACAGATATCTTTAGCAGGAGATGAAAAAATGAAAAAGGAGGTGGGGGAAAGAATTGCAACTCTCCTGATGCAATACTTGGACTTGCCAACAGGGTTCTTTTGCCTTAGATTCTAACCACTATATAGATTTCCAGACTGGAGTTCTCATTCGCGGAAAAGGATAGAAGTCAGCGACTATGACTTTTTATGATCTGAGAGGATGATAAGACAGACAATTATTTAAAACTAAAACACCAAAACCCCACAGATATTGGCTAGTACAGCATCTGCAGAGCTTAAGTCTTATAGAGCCAGAGTAAAAACCTGAACAACTGTGAAACAGAAAGAGGAATGTCACATGCTCCTTCCAACATGAATTATTCTATGATCATTTTATCAAGCAGCCTCAATATTTTGAAGCAAGACAAAGACATTATTCTCAGTATCTGAAAGTAGTAGTCTTGTAAAATATGTATCTGGTATTATTTACTAATAAATACTATTGAGCTTTCCAACTCCTGTTAATATACATCACCATTCTTTCCCAATAGTGACATGAGCCATATAAAAAATTAGCATCTTATCTTTCATATTCCCCCCACCAATGCTGTTGATAGTTTTCAGTAGATATAAAAAAACCAAACACTAATCTTTCATTATCCCTCTTCCTTGTTGTCATTCTCCATCACAGTGTCCAAGGATTGTTTCTTACTGCCTGACCTCACATCTACATCTCCTTCCCTATTTGCTGGAACTCTGAATCCTAGTTTAACAGCTAAGGAAAGAATTGAAAATTTTGATTATCAGAAAACAATCGTCTTACTCTGCAACCTACTTCATTTATGCTTTTTATGTCCTTTGAGTCTTAACTTGGCATCACGAATGAGCATGCACTAATTTCAAATTTCAGTGGCAAACAGAAACAGACTCTTATATCACATGGTAGAAAAATTCAACCTTTTTCAAGCACTTCTGGACAGTATAGAACATGACTTTCAATTACGTGCATCCACTTTTTATTAGACAACACCAATTCTCAAAAAAATCCTTCCACTTTAACATATTAAAGTGAGACCAATACATATTTTACTCAGTACAGTGTCCGTATTAGTCTGACTTTGAAGTGACTTCAACCAACGATTACTTTTTGTGCTAGAAAATGGCTATAGATACATTTCTGACATGTAGCTATTTTCAAGCACAAAAAGCATATTGACAAAATATTGACAGCAGAATTCTCTGACTCTATGTCAGGCTCTCACCCTTACTTAAAATCAAGAAATATATACCACAAAAGAAAGCATCCATTGCTAACATCCAACTTTCAACTCCATGGAAAAATTATATTGATTTAATCTTTCTAATAATTTATTTCTGTGATTTCAAGAGAAAAAAAGATACAGAACATTGCAGCAATGCACACTGCAATGCACCATAACCAATAACCAATTCCATTTACTTTGGTGTTATGATGGCTTATCAACAGAGGAATAACATGTCTTCTTTGTATTTAAAATACCACAGAATTCATTAAGATTTGCCATGCTTCCTTCCTAAATCAAAACAGTTTAAATTCCCCCCAAAATAAAATAACTAATGATAAAACTATATTAAACTTAATATAATAAGATATTAATATCATTTGCAGCATTTCCAGAAGAATGTGCACAAGTCCATGCCTTTTTTTTTTTTTTTTTGGAGCATGCACAAATATAAAAGATATCTGGATACTTCTTGCGGACATTGACTATTTGCAAGTCAAGCTGTCCTCATCTAGCACTTACTTATCCAGAACATAATTCTGAAATTTGGAATAAAAGGAATGCTTTTAAATCACTCTTACCTTCATCTATTGAGGCTTCACTACTGTATCCATCATATTCTGCAGACAGGGGACTATATTTTTGTCTGGTTTCCCATATATAGTTTTTTTGCTGTCTGCCATCCACCACTGGCAGCCTGGAACTCTGGGTTCTAGACAAGGCCTCATGATATTTACCCAGTGCTTCATCTTCACTCTCAGATGATGAACCATGCTGGTCTTTACTCATATAAGAGTTGTCTGTTTGAATAAAATAAAGCAAATCGACTACAGCTCAAAATAGAATACAAGAAAATAACCATAAGAGGTTATCATTGAAGATATTTAAGCTATTTCAATGAAAAAATCTGTAATATTTTTAAAATGTCACCTTGTTCAATTGTATTATGTGATTTTGTAATTGGTGAGAGCTATTTTTTTTCTAGAAAAACTGAAAGATCATTAAGCACCAAAAAACATTCTAAAATTTATTCAATAGAAAATGAATGGATCCATTTATGTAAGGCAGCACACACTGAAGCTCTTGAAACCCTACATTAAGGAAGAAAATGCTCAAAATAATTTATGTAAAGTAAATCTAACACTGCTTCAATGTTACATTTTGATACCTATCATATCAAAAAGGCAGCTCCCGATCCTTCATTCCCAGCTGATTTTTGCTGTAAGCATGCAGTATAATGTAGAAATGAAACTGATTTACAAAAAGAAGCCCGCAACAAAATCGTCTTAGGGTATTTATGTCAGTAGTACTTAAACTCACAATAACAAATGGCAAATGCTAGTGAAAGATGTTTGCGTGCACAATAAATAGTCCCTTGTTCAATAACTGAAATCAGTGCAGATTCCCATTGCAGACATCTGGAAACAGCAAAAATTGCACAGAAGAAACCATCTAGTTTATACCAGTTCCTCTATAATGCCCACTCCTTTGGCCAACTTTTTCCAACTACATCTTGTGTACGACTTCCTCCCGTGAGTCAAAGATTCAGCTGCATTTTTATTTCTGTAAAAGGGAAGCTTCTCCCTCCCTTTTCCAAATCTCAAATGGATTCTGTGCAAATTTAACATGCCATGCAGAAGTTCCGTGGATCTCAAACTCTAACAGGCTTTAACAGAGTTCATGTAAACTCAGTAAAGGTCAGCATTACCTCCACTCTGTGAGCAAGCCTATGGTATATGATTTGCCAATGGATTTCCATTACAGGCAGAGCTCTGAGATACCCACACTGCTTTTTCAGCTTGTGATTCTGCAAGGGAATACTGTCTAACATGCTATCCAGCCACCCTCAACTGCTTCTCCCCTCCCTGCTTTTATGCCTTCCTCCCAGTTCCCATCCTAGCTCTGCATTTCTGCGCCCATTAGTCTCTGTCTTCATGCCTGGCCAATCTCACTCCTCTGCCTGGATATTCCGACTAAAGGAGGGATTCAGTTTACCCAAAATTCAGCCACACGTCTATTTCTCCCTGGTACTCATAAAGCAAAACCTATGCTGCAAGTTTAGTTACATTTATATTTATAACAGGGTACATTTATATCCTAAGTTCCTGTCTCCTGGCTCCATACTCCACAGGTTCCTGCTCCAAGCACAGAGTTTTGGTCTGTTGTGGGGATTTTCTCTTTATCCTCTTTGTTTATTCAGTCCCAAATTCTCTTTACTTGCGCCTAACCAACTACTCATGTAACCTCAGTCTTTCACCCTTAGTCTCTCCTCTTCTATAAAACATTATCAGTTCTCTCCATAGCTGTCACCCATCCTACTTCAAATCCCAGTCTACCACTTGCATCATGTCACATTTGCTCAAGAAGTTTCTGTCCTCACATGTCATGTTTATTCTCAATTCTTCTGTTCAAACTACCAGTGTCCTCCAGTAACTGTAAGTATCAAAATGCAGGATAAGACCTGCTCTGTTCTTCAACCACTTAAAATGAAGCATATGAGTGCGAATGGGATGGGTCAGTGAATTAAACAAGCAAAGTATAAGGAGCCTTTAGTATGCCTTTTCCAATGACAAAGTTTCCAAAGACGTACAATTTCGGCAAACTTAAGTATTTTTTCATAGAAGCACATGAGCATCTCTGACATGGCAAAAGTGCTCTCCCACATTTCAAGTACATACTTCATACTCCAATATACAAAGGTGACAAAGCATCTTAGTGAAGCAGTTGTGAAATGTACTTTTATTTTGCACAGATAATCAGCATGTTTTTCCCACGCTCTTTTCCTGGAAATAGCTAAAGATTTTAAACTGTAGCTTAAAAAAAAAAATAAAAAATCTCAGATGGAAAGTATGCCAAATTTAATCCCAAATATTTCAAATTTGGCACACAGATATAAGCAACTGAAAATAAGGTCTTGAAATGGAAAACGTCAGGAAACCTTAACTGCAGATGGTGCTACCTGCTCTACATGCAATGTGTACATAATCTTAATTTGGTATTTATAGGAAAACTGGTGGCTTAAAAGACTGCTAATGAGCATCTAGATCTTTGAACTCCAGGCTAGTAATTTTAATTCAAGTCTGATAGATATGGTTCTTCCCATTGTACAGATGGCTATAAAGCAAGTTCGGTTTCACTTATCACTTACTGAAAAATAAGTAGGATATATTCTGGCTAGCAGATTCACTGTCCAGAGCCTACCCAGAAAAAGGAGCCTGCTTGCTGGCCCTCAACACCTAGGAATCTTCTGTGGATTTCCACAATTAAAATTAGGGCATAAAATACAGTGCCAGGCATCACCATTAGATGCATCATTTATCATTACAAGAAACATATTCACAAATATGAAATTATGTTCATTAAATAGTTTGCATAAAGTTTAAAGAATGGAATGGTATAAAACACAGTAGCAACATGTTTGAAAGAAGTGCTGAAAGTTATGCCTCTAATAATACACTCATGTATGTAAACATCCAGAAGTTTTCAGTGACAGCAGGTATTTTTTCTGCGTTCCTAACGCAAAAGAGAAAGAATGAGGATGTATACTATTATTACAAGTCATGAAACAAGACCTCTTCAAAAAAATCTCATTAATGTTAAAACACAAGCTATGCATGCAAACATTTTTAAAATGTACAATAAATATCTGTTTCAGTTACCTGGGAAAAAATAGTAGCTTGGGAAAAAATACTTTCCTACACATTAAAAAGAGCCCTCAGGGTTTTATGCCTCTTCTTGCCACTTTTCTTCTGATTTTCATATCTTTGTTAGAGACTTGCCTAATAGAATTAATGGGGTTTTTTTAAAAGCTTCCCTTTATTTGGCTAACATGGGTCATATGTAATTATTAACCTGTTGAAAGCTGTTAATTTGCTTATTATAGCACCTAAAATGCCATTTTTTATAGAGAATATACTTGATAAATATGATATTACCTGAAGAAATAAAGGTATGAACCTAGTTCATCAAACAAACATGGAAACTACCTCCTAAATCAAATTTAAAAAAAATAAACCAAACAAAAAACCACAGAGAAACAAAAACCAGCAAAACAAATAAGTAAAATTTTCAGATAAGGGAAAGCACACACACTGAAAAAAAACTCCAAACCTGGTATTTATTACAAAATAGTTCACTTCTCTTCAGAAAAAGCATCACCAGAAAAGCCTGTGTTGCTTTCTAGAAATTCACTACACAGCCTGTAAAACAATTGTGTAAGAATGCAAGGTTTTACTTCTTACTCACTAACTATTATTGCAATCCCATTGTCATATTGTTTAAGACTGGATGTTGAAGACGGCACACACAGCATCCATACCAATAATACATATATTTTCTTTGTAAGACTACAAATTTCTTTAAGACAAGCCTCAGTCAGTTCTTTCTATACTTAAAATTACTTAATTGCCACTTGTCATTGAGTTTTGTGTCTTGAAATTACTATCTTGCACATCCCAGAAATACATTCTGAAGATCTACTGTAATGTAAATATAACAGAAGGGTTTTTTTCTTTATCATCTTATCACATTTTATGCAATGCTTTTAAAATACACAAGATAAAAGCCACTTTCACAGAACAAGTGTTACTTTCCAGCATTAAATAATTCAATGGAAACCACGCAAGGCACTGCAGAGAAGGTAAGAAAAACTGTATATAGAAAAAGAAAAGTTAGAGCATAGGAAAGCCATTTATTAATCGGTTCCTTTAAGTAATACTTTAAAAAGTAATTAACTTCCAAGAAGTATCAACGTAATTAGAGAATGAAGCACTGACAACACAGACCTACTTTCATCCACAAGAAACACTATTATTAAATATGTAAAATAGGTGAAAAAAGTAGGAAGTATCATAAGTTTCAGGAAAGACTGAAGAACGCAGTTTGCTGACGGACCCCTCACCTTTTCCTGCTGTCTTCTTATTACATAGCTCTCTTGAATTCTTTTCTGTATTCTTTGAGTTTTTCTTTTTACCCACTTTTGCAGTTGTAGTTGACACATTGCCTTCATCCTTTGATACAGATTTTCCTTTCCTGTCAAACAAGGCTTCAGATTTCTTCTCTCTGAATTCATTAATGCAATTGGGATGGTCATTGTGTGTCTTCTTCAAGCTGGAGTCTAATAATTTTTGCTTCTGTACTTCAACAAGTTTTGTTTCTAAATCTTGGGGAACATTCATGCTGTGCACTTCTTCAGAATCCTTTAAATCAATTCCAGGTAACCGTGATTTGATTTTTCTATGCAATTCATTCTTAGAATTATCTGATACTGCATGTAGGCAATTATCTTGTTCCTCAATAGATTGCTCTGTTGTAAATTTATTACTTTCCAGGTTACTATCCTTCAAGAACTTATCATTTACAAAACACTCATTTCCTCCTATTGCTTCCCTTTTAAAAGATCCTCCTACATTCTTCAAATTCTGAGGTACTTCTGTATCACTTAATTGATTATCACTATCTCTGCCTTTTAACTGGCACTGGTTTTTGCCCACAACATGGCCGGATGCTCCATCTTGACTTGTATCTTTTTTTACAAAACTTAACGAATTAGAATAATGAGTCTCTTTATGTTCTGTAGCTCCTCTCTTTGCTTTCATGTTAATTTCCTGAGAATGAGCTAATGATGGTGTATGTTCCTCTCTCCCTTGCATAGGTTTATCATTCTGCGTTTTGGAGCTTTCATCTTCTGCACGAAGGCCATTTATCATGCTTGTTACTTGTTCTGTTACTGAATCAGCTACACAGTAGCCAACTTCTCCAACAGCACTGGTCAGATCATCCACAGCATTGCTAAGCGTGTCCACCAGAGAAGACACAGAGGGAAGGCTCAGATTTTGCTGGAGGTTTCTGAAGAATGCCATTTGTCCAATCTATTCAGCAACAACTTTTAATATAGAAAGGTCCTCTGTTTCACAAACTGATCAACTCAGTTTCTCCAAGTTCAGAGCTATTGGCTTTTGCTATCTCTAACTCAATACATTTACCGGGGAAGTTGAAGCTTTGCTCTTTCCATTCAATGTGCATTGAAAATAGCGAGAAAGCAACTAAGTAAATATCTTGAAATGAAGCCACAATCAACCAGCAAAACTACAGTCTTTCATCAACTGCAGCATCAACTAGCCATAATAAAATTCATTATTTTCAAAACTAAGACAACTGTGTGAGGTGGAAACATTATTTTTTTTTATTCTAACCTGCAAAGAAGAAGTTGTGAGACATTTAAATTATGTCCTTTCATCAATGTCACACTAAAACAAGCTTTTAACATAATAGCTGAATAAAAACATGCATCATGGAGATTCTTTACCCCAAAACATTTGTTGTCTTTTACATAAGGTAAGATATTTCGGAACATGAAGACTTGTTTTGTAGCAAAAAGAAAGTTAAGATGACCAACTTAATTTCCAGGGGGGAGAACTTTTTCTGTCTCCAAGAAAACTGAAAATAAAAATTTAGCTGCACCTTTTAAAGAGGCAGAAGGGAAGAAAAACTCAAATTTCCTATTCTGGTCTCTGGTGCCTCTCTCTTCCTCTCAAGTCAGGTAACAAAGCCTATTCAATTTCCACAGCCAAAAAGTAAAAAAGGGTATTTTATCAAACCTCAGTATCTTTTGCAAGGTCTTTTTCTTTTTTCCATTTCACATTATCCTTAAAGACATTGGTCTATTTTAAAAAATATAGAAATAATTTGTTTTCCAGAGGTCAGATGACTTCAGTTTCTAATGTTTTACTTCTTTCAAATACTTTTCTAGGTGAGTAAATGCAAGACTTTCTCCAAAAGGTCGGTGAAAGATTCTAATAGGCTGAGTGAAAACCCAGTAAGTCCATTCACAAATTTACTTGAAAAGATTTAATTATACATAATTATGGAACATTTAAAATATGTTCAAGAGTATTCCTATAGTACAAGAGAAATATCTTCCCATAAGTAAATGTCAACTCTTCGGTAATATAGCTGTTGAATTTCTGTGGCTTGTGAATATGAAGGTTTTTTCCTTTCCACATACTGCACAGTCACAGGAAGTCAACATTGTGTGTTTTCATCACTTAAGTCAAGTGATTATTTGTGTATTTTTACACATCCTTGTAAAATTGTGCATTGTTATAATTAAGGTTAGTACACTGTATTTCAGATACTTACAAAGTTTATCTTGTGAATTCTTTCTTGTAGTGTATCCTGAATCAAGATCTGGGAAACCACTAACATTTTCAAAACACATCTTCTTATTAATATATAGGAAAAGTAGCAACATGAGAACAATGAACACCCCAACAGCAGACAGGAATCCAATTGCTTCAGGAGACACTAAAAGAAACAGAAAGAAACACACATTTAAAAGTCTCGTAAAAAGTTTAACATAAATAAAGGTTATATTTATCAGAACTGATCAACTGATCATTAATAAATACTACTAAAGTTCAAAATATATAAGCAAGACATAACTGAAAAGCCACCATTTAAATTTGGTGTTTGACACCATTTAATGTTTGACACTGTCAAATTTCATCAGTTTCTTCACTTCCAATCATCTTTTCTAAGAACAGAAAAGTATCTGGTCCTAATGTAAGGGAAGACTGACATCGTAAGCAAGGTCTGCCAGAATGCTGGACCCCGTAACAAGACAGGGACTCTGCAGAAAATGAGGAGATGATCAGCAGATGCCAAGGCTAATGATTTTTGATGGAACATCTGAGAGAGAGTACAGGAAAGGAGCTAAGAGCATTCCCCCCTTCTGGAAGGGGCTGGAAGTTTGGTAGCCTGGACTCAGGGCCAACTCTGAGATAATACCGCTAGGGAAAGACAGAGCCCTTGCTGGTTTGGCCATTGCCTCTGCAAGCCTTTTTATGCTCAGTTCCTTGCTCCTCTTCCCTTAGGGACCAGCTGACTCTCACTGCTCCCTGACAAGTAGTATACTGTGTGAACAAAAAACAGAACAAGAAAAAGCACATAAAGGTATATTCCTTGCCCTGGCATCTGTGGCACTTGTATATAAACCAAGGAAGAGCTAAGTGGAATAGAGGTAAAGCACACTTAATCAAAACCAGGCAGAGGAAAAAAGGCTGAAGTAGACTGATGTGTCTAACAAAGTGTATAAAATAAACAATATGTAATTGATATTAAGCAGAAAGGAAGTTTTGGGCATCTTTTGTAGTGGTAGAATCTTGCAAATCCATAGCTCTCTAAGTAATAACATCAGTAATACTGTTTGGGACCAAGATTACCTAGGAAACAGTCTTAGAAATACGACACCAGGGAATGGTTGTAGTCAATTGGAGCAATGAGGAAAGAGTATTGAAGGGGCAGCTTGTTTACTTGAAAGGAGACTAGGCAGAGAAAGGGACAGAGAAGGGTCTAGAAAAGCAAGAAATTACAAACAAGTTGTAAAAGCAGTTCAAGAACAAGAGAGGGCAAATCTTTTGACACAAGTACACATACCCACGGATGATAATGAAGCTGACCTCCTTCAATAACCAAGGCTGTCAGAATACCAGAAGAAAGCCCCTTGGGCAATCCACTGGACTCACCACTGGGTCTACATCTGAAATTTGTTACTAAGTGATATGGGAGGTTAAAGTGAAGGGTTTACAGAATTGGCATTCAATAATATAAGAACAAAGTGATAGAATGGTAACTCAATAGTTGTGTGCAATTAGCAATACTGTAAAGAGTTATATAACTGTGATTCATAGTTGTATATTTATCAGCTAATTAATCTATTAATTCATTTATCAGTAGCGTGTTGACCAATTAGTAAACATTATAGCCTCTCACATGAGTTATGTCTCCCCTTTCTTTCTGGAGAGGGCTCACATTTCCCCTAGTCTTCCTTTTATTAGTGATGTACCTGTAGAAGCTTTTCTTATTGCCCTTGATGTCCCTGGCCAGATTTAACTCCAGACTTTAGCTTTGCTAACCTGATCCCTGGCTGTGTGGACAATTTCTCCGTATTATTCCCAGGCTACCTGTCCTAGCTTTCACCTTCTGTAGGCTTCCTTTTCCTGTTTAAGTTTGTCCAGCAGGTCCTTGCTCATCCATACAGGCCGTGGGCTATGGGGCCACTGCAGACTGTGCTTGGAACCATCTATCTAACTCCTCCTGAGCTTCCCTGATGCTAGATAGCCTTCTCACCATTTCCTGCAGCTCAGCCACCTGGCTGCAGGAGGTCCTCCACCTGGGCACACCTTTTGCAGGCAGGTGTGCCACAAAAATTCGTTAAGGCACCTCCTGCAGTCTGAGGTCTGCCCTACAGTTTCTCTCTTCAGCACCTGTCTCGGTGGAACCATCAGCCGCCGCTGGGGTAGATGGTGCAGAACCCCCAACCGGAGCTGCAGCTTTTGCTCTCTGATGAATGCCAAGGAGCCTTCCAAATTAAATTATTCTCTGAGTCTTCATATGCCCTTTGTAAATCTGGGCTCATACATTTATGTAAAAGTGGTGACTGAGAAACACACACACAGAGCCACAAGCCACCCAGTTTGTTTTGGGGGCATTATTTCTGGGATGACAGGGAACATTTGTGTTCATGGTGCTGTTTTTAAATAATTATACAGCTGTGTTTTAAAAACCACAAAAGATCAAAAGAAATGCACCTTCCACAATCTAAAAGGAATTGGTCAGATTTGCACTTCTGTTTTGAGCTAGATGTCCAGACTGATCTGAAATTGTGAAAATTATTTTTGCTCCACTTTCAACCTCTGACCAGAACAGATCATGTAACATTGTGCCTAGAACTCCGAAAGTTTTCACAAGAAAAGGAACCTGTCAATAGCTTTGAACCACCTACCCTGACAAAATTACTACAAAAATACCAGAATGACAACCAAAGAAACCCCAAAAGAATAAACAGAAACCCAACTAGCCTAGAACCTCTATTTAGTCAATATAAGTAAATTTTTTTTCTTGTTTTATTAGATTATATCAGAAAAGTTAGGAAAAACATGAACAACTCTCAACTGAGTTGAGAGCACTGTCTTTTGAAGAGCTGAAGGTAAAGTGAGAAATAATTGGCTGCCTTAGAAATCTGACCTTCACCTTCCGATCCACTAAAGTCGAAGACAGAACGAGAAATATAAGAACACAGTATAACTGCTGAATAGAGCCCAAATAAAACAAAACAAAACCCCCCCAAAAAACCCAAAAAACCAACAGTGCAACAGGGAGGAGAACATATATGTTATTTTCAATTTCAGGCAGTTTAACAGAAATACAAAGATATAATTACTAAGTTCCTCATCAGCCCTTCAGGACGAGAGGTCATGCTGCATCAAGCCAAGCAACAAGGTGAGAGAAATGGAATTCTATTCCAGAGCATAGAGGAAAGGAGACTAAATTTGTGTGGTTTGTGGGTTGGTTTTTTTTGTTTGTTTGTTTTTTTAAACATTTTCATTACCATGAACAAATAGAAAAAGAAATCCCTTTATTCATGAAAGACCTCGGCAGCACATCATACTAAGATTACCTGACATTTCCTTCATTTCCTGTTTAGAGTTGCTCATAATTTAATTTAAATCATTTATTACAGATGAAGTTTACAGCGACTCTGAATCATACTGAAGGGGTTTTGCATGTTTTTCAGTTTAAAAAATAAAAATAAAAAAAATTAAGCCATGACCAAGAATGAGCTGAAGAAAAAAAATTAACACTGTACTGGTGAGTAATTTATTTTTTTTAAAGTCTTACTGTTCTCTGATTTAAAGCAAGGAATTTGCCACGTGTCAGGTGCTTCGTTTTCACGGAATCTTCCTAATATGGGAAAGCCCCAAGATTCGACAAAAGCCTCAGTTTGTGTATATCCACTTTTGACCTCAAAGTTTAACAGATGAAATCTCCCAAGGTTCCACTGGCAGTAAACATGCTCTCTCCCCTACCAAGACTGTTTATGGATAACTGAGAATATCTGGGTCTACTGGAACAACATCCAGTTTTCTTTGAATTAATGATTCTGACCCAAATGAAACTAGAGACTGGGCCAAGAGCAGAAAATCTTCATTCTTCAATAACTTCCAGTTATATCAAACACAGAGGCAGTGTCAGAAAAGGTAGGAAGAAGAAAACTGCAATATACCAGGACACAGGGACCAAGAGTAGTGACAGTGGAGGATGACAATTATTATTATTATTATTATTATTATTCCAATCATTCTGCGATTCACAATAAAGGACAGTGAATGTTTCGCCTTCAGAGATCAACTAGTCCCACCCCCCTGCCAGAGCAGCATCACTCAGAGCAGGCTGGACAGGAACGCATCCAGGCAGGTTTTGAGTATCACCAAAAGAAGAGACTCCACAGCCTCTCTGGGCAGCCTGTTCCAGTGCTCTGCCACCCTCAAAGTAAAAAAGGTTTTTTCGTTATGTTCAGATGGATCTTCCTGTGTTCCAGTTTGTGCCCATTCCGTCTTGTCCTGCAGCTGGGTTTCCTTTTAACAGGATAGATTAACTGTACAACGTCTTCAGAGAAAAGTGCACTTTCAAGTATTTCACATTTGATCTTTTAAAACTGTAAGTTTAAATTTTTTAATTTTTTTTTTTTTTACTTATGCTTATATTGTTCAGCAATCAAAGCTACTTTGAAGTTAACCACAACCCAAAAGTAACTTGAAAGCACAATACTTTTGTTTTTTTCTCAAGTACTTCCTGGATATTAATCAGTTAAAAAGGTACTGAATGCAAACTGCACAGTTCTCTATGGAAACACAGGATCTGATGACATCTTCCTGGCATGAAAAAAAAACATTGGCTGATACCTTACAAAAAGAATGAAACTTTAGCTTCAGCAAGACTAATTAATTATTTATGTAATTCAGTGTGAACATAGGACTTGAAAATTTTATTTCCATATCAATTTGCATCCATGTAAAGAACCTTACAATGGTTGTTCACAGATTAAGTATATTATCAAGTTCAAATCCTTTAATGTATTACCATTATAAAGTCAGAAAAAAAAACCAAATAGAATTGTAGTCAATTTTCCACATGCAAATATGTATGGATTCCTATCCATGAATAAAGGTTTTCTACATCATTATACATTATCTTTGTAGAAAAAAAAAAAAAAGAAATGTAGTTTTTTTGCATATAAAATATGTCTGTGCCACATTCCGCACTGGGACTATTTTGATTCAGAACATATTGTCATAAATTCTGATTGGTTTGGGCATTAATCGTACCATGAAAAGCATTTTTAAAAATTGTCAGGGGTTCCCAGTGGTTTCTTCTATAATCACAAACCAGTAGAAATGCAATACTTTCTCAATAGTCATATTTCAAATTCAAATGTCCTACTTTCATAAACCTCATAATTATCCTCAGTTCTTAAGAAAAACAACTATGAACGTTTGAAATTCGTAATCATATAACAGTTTCAAAAATACTAAAATAACAAATGTTTTGCTACAAAGTTATTAAGACTAATTGAATCACTGGCTATGGAAATAGCATAGAAAGCTATACTCATTACAGACATATTATGTTAACATCACTAATTCACTTTTATTATTATCGTCACTAGAATTAGTATTATTAGAATACAGAAACTTACCATCTCTTCATCTTAAATATCAAATTAGATTCTCTTTGTCAAATAACAACTTCCCTGTAATTAAAGAATTTTTCTTTTCCAGAAGATGTTTCAAACTCTTCAGAAAATAATGGTGTCTTTAAATAAATAACACCAAAACAATAAAAATCCTCAGACATAATAAAAGCATTTAATGCTTTTAATATTAAATTTAAAAGCAGTTAATTGTTCAATATTTATCTATTCCTCCCAATTCTATTTAATATCCAGTCAATTAGTTTTGAAGCTCTCACACTCCACATCATACTGCTCACTTAGCTAGTAATGTACGAAGCCACATAGTTATCTTAGTGATGTTTTAATTATTCATTTACAATTGCAATGCTATCTCTTCTGTGCACAAATTAAGTAACTAGAGGTATGATCCAAAGAATCTCAATTAGCTTTAAGATCCTAGCACAAAAACATTTAAAATGAAAAATGTAAGCTTGTTTTTAATTTATAACTTCCTCTGTTTTCTCATTTTTTTAATAACTTTATCTAAGATATTTTAGCCTTTTAATTTCTTTTAAAGAAACAGAACTGTTGTTTTGCATTTAGTCCTGAAGAATTATTTATTGTTGTTAGTTTTTACACCACTACATCTTGACATTACCTGAAAATAACCTGTACTGTCCAGCTCGAAAATATTTTCATTCAAATGCTATTCACTGCACTTCATCACTTCATAACAACTTTCCAACTTGCACAAGAAATTAACATATTTCCAGAAAGCTGAACAGGTTACTGAACCACAAAATAAGATTCATGCCTTGATTGCCTTTTCTCCATGCTTGAATTATTTATCTCCAAACAGAACATATTTATTTCTCACAGACAACTCATGTCATAATGGCAAAAAAACCAAACAAAACCCTCTATACCTCAGAGTCAGCTCCAAATGAAAATGCTTTGGTCTGACTGATTACTCAACACGAGTCAGAACTGTACTTATGTACGTGTCAGCTTACATATAACTATTTTTTTTTTTCTTTTATGACTAATTATATAGGATGGTGTCTTCGCTAAAATTAAATAACTGAACTTAAAGGCCACCTAAAATTTTGTGCTCCTTCTAAACAACTTTTCTTCGACAGGGTAAACTCAACACACAAAGTTTCGCAATAATTTAGCAGAATTATTATCTTCCTGTTTGCTGGAGTAGTTAAAGAGGCAATAAGAAGTGAACAGAACCTAGTTTGCCTTGACAAAATGCTACACCTACAGAGGGCAGCATTTTATCCAGTGTTGTGTAAGAAGGTTTAAAAAATTAAATTCTTGACTACCTGCACTGTTTTATAAACAAGATAAACTCTACATGGCAGCTGACATTAACTATTAGAATACTTTCCCATATAAGAAACGGAATCAACTTCAGCACAAAAATCGACTAGCTGATGTTTCTGCTAAAAACCAATGACAATGAACTCAGAATTTTCTCTAAACATTTTATCAAATGTATCAAAAGACAGAATTCCAAATATATCTCCTACGCTCCCTTTTTTGTTTTGTCTTTATCTTTCTTTTTTTTCATATAAAACACTGAAACGGCATAATGCCTTTCTCAAATTTACTTATTTCTTTTATCTTTTGCCAAAATAAGCATCAGGAAAAGTATATTAGCTCAACTTAAAGCATGACATTAAAGGTCATCTATTAATATTTTTAATTCTTTAGCTACATTTAGGTTACATTGAAACTTTTCTGGTAAAGACACTGCCCCTTTAATTCAAACTCTACTAATGGCTGCATTTGTCAGCTTACTATGTTTAATGCACATGTTCCAGTGCTAGTTTAAGGATGTTCTTTCCTATGCGTTTGTTTCTCCTCCATCTTGCACTTTGTTATACAGCAAGTTTACACACTCTCTGGTACAAATTACAAGCAAGTGCAACAGGAGCAACCTGTATTTCAACACTTTAAATATATATACCCAGTATATTACCCTGAGTGACATACAATTTTAATTGAACATAAACATAAAATGACAATTTGAATTTCAATACAGAACTGAAAAGAGCATTTCCTAAACAAGAAAATTATTAATAATTTTTAGTAACATGAACCTTTCAGAAGTTTTGAAAGACTGACAGAATGAAATCAGGATGAAAGTAAACCTTTCAAAATAATACCGGGGAAAACAGAAAATCTACATTATCTGAAAAGATACGTGATGTGATTTAAAGGCTAATTTATAAAAAATATCACACACCTAACATTAAGTAAAAAAATAAATGCGCCTGTTTACATGAAAAAAATTACTGGAATTATTGTGTCACAACAGGTACATTGCACTGGTTGAACTCCAGTGTCACTTTTACTCCAGTGGAAAGTTATCAGCAACAATAACTGTTTTCATCATTCGGTTTATGTGTCCTCACACTGGCTTAAGGGTAATCTGAACTGCTACAGAGATTAATCAGGACTTTTTGCCCCTCTTGTTTTCTTGACATCTAATTACAAGGACTAATAAGAAAAAATATGTTTTAACATCTAGGTTCCAGGACTTGCTTCACACAGGAAGAAAGTCTAGAATGTATTTTAATTAAAAAAATTCGGTTTATTTAATTTTATTATGAGTAATTAGATTACTCGACTAAATATTATATCAAATAGAGTTCAATATATTTCATAAATTACAGTTTGTGTTAAAAAGGTCTTGGTTCAGCAAGTTAATAATCACATACAAATATTTATGTGCTGTTATCTATCAACTCTAGTACTGCCTCTGCAGTTTGTCATTTATAGGATTTCTTTCCCTTTCTTCTAAAATACCATGCAGAAACTGCCTTTTGGAGATAAATTTAATTATAGGAAAAAGAGGACCATGGGCTCCAAAATATCACTGATTTAATAAAGAATTTAGGAATAACAGGAACCATACTCTGAGATGGAGATTCAAACTTTTGACAGAAATCTTTTAATTCCTAAATCCTTATGGGCTGAGGAAGTTGTCAACCTGCCACCCCTGCTGACTTAGCAGTCCCTCAGTGTCTTTTCTCTCTAATATGGAATTCATCTCCCATTAAGTAGTATCTAACAACAGAAAACTCTCAAAAGAAATAGTGAAGGAAACATCGTATTGCTACTTGGAATAGACATAGATCGTGGAATCATCTTTATAACCTCCAAATCCCAATAATCTGTTGCAATTACATAGCGTATTACAGGACTGTATTCTCCACACAGTGGGTGTGATTATAGACTTTTAATGGCAGTCTCAAATAACGCTCCCAATGCAAAAATATTAAAGACCTGCAGGGGTCTAGAGCCTTGTGGCTTAAAAGTTCATAGCTACTACAAAGTAATGCTGCACTACTGGGGGAAAAAAAATCTTCATAATAAAAACCTTTTAAACCCACATTTTTCCTATCAGCAGCTACAATTAACAGCAAAGTGCGAGACAATACAGGATCCAGGTTTCTGAACAGCACAGTGATTAACTAGGATACATAGCAAGGTACTGTGCAGTCAAAATGATTAAATGAACATTTTAAGTGAAGAAATTCCAGGGTTTAGATTTAGCAAAGTACTTAACCACTGAATTTCCTAAGAAAGAAAAGAGAGCGCAATAGTTGGAGTTAACTGACCCCAGTATATGCTGCTTTCCAGAAGACTCCAAACACAGGAGAACACACAGAAACTTAACTTTGCTTCCAGTATGGGCATCATCTCAAAGAAAAATATTTACTTCAGATTACATTTTCTCTACTCCAAAATGTATAAATACAGATTAGCTTTCCAACAGAGTGCAAAATTTAATATCTATTACAATGTTGTTAATTCTAACATTACTACTTTCATTTTTTTAATATGTAGCCACACCTTTATGTCTCCCAGATC
This sequence comes from Calidris pugnax, assembly GCF_001431845.1. NCBI lineage: Eukaryota > Metazoa > Chordata > Aves > Charadriiformes > Scolopacidae > Calidris > Calidris pugnax. The sequence goes on from NW_015090922.1 coordinate 8,159,826, forward strand.
TATTAAATTTAGTATGCATAGCATAAAGGACATAAAACTTCTTCCAGCCTGGACAAAAATACTTATGGACTAGTTAACTTAAAATAGACAAATAATTATGAGCAGATTATTATTTTCTGTCTATATTATAAAAGTAGCTTTGTGTTTACTTTTTAATTAAAAGGCTTTATTCCTATTTCTGTAAAAAGAGAATATGCATTTTACTCTGTACTTTCCACATCTGAACCCTTAAATGAGTATAAACAACATATATTTATAATGTTTTACACTAATGTGAGGTTACCTAATTTAAAGAAATTTGTTACCATATGGAGTATCACCTTTCTCTTGATGAAGAACAAGAAGTTCTACAAACTGGATGACAGCAGAAAGAAGAAAAATAATTTTGCTTCTTTTTGAGGCACTTACCTAGTACAGACTACTACATAAAATCTGTAATATAACTTGAATATCAGACACAGTTGACTTTCAATAAAACAATGTTTCACTCATGAAACTCATGAACAATTTTTTTTTTATTATTTTAATTAAATACAGTTGGCAACTTAACATTCAGATACATGCAAATGGGTAAGAATAGTTGACCAGAACATTAAAGAGGACATAGCTCTCGTTAAAGAATATTTCTGACAAAACAAAAATTCATACCTTCTAATCTTTTCAAAATTATTATTAAAAGTTACATTATTCATTGTCAGCCAAAGACATTGCCTTTTTGCAACTTCTTTCTTTTGCATATTAAAGAGCACTTCTGTTCCATTATTAGTCACAAAGACAGTTTGCTGAATAATTTCCTTTGTTTGCAAGACTGCCATGACAATAGAAGAGAACATCTTGCAAAAGAAAAGAGGACTTAAAAATAATCTTTAAAAAATCTGTGCAACTCAGACCTTACTCAGGTACTCAATCTACACTTCCATGAATTAAATACAAAATACATTGCTGAGTTAGAAATATCACTTTGCATTACTTCAAAAATATACAAAGGAACAACGAAAGGTGAAAGAAACCTAAAAATAACATGGCCATATATTTTTTGCTTATATGTGACTTCTGTGTCACACAGTGAGTATTATACATATCAGAATATATTAAATAGGGTTTTTCTTCAGTTACAGCTCAATGTTGTAAACACTTATCACAAGTCTGTCTGGTCTGTAAAAACAGAACCTGAAAACCACCTTAATAAAAATATTAGTACATCTAAAACCAGCCAATTCCAAGTTAGACTAGCAGCCTAGCTACAGTGCACTACACAGCCAAGTAAGATACATTTTTCTGAAGTCTGATCTTAAGTTCCCTAAAATATTTTATGTACATAGCAAATGACCGAAGGAACAACTTAACATAACTCTCATTACTCTCTCAAAAACAGCATGTTAGGAAAATAGTCAGCAAAATGGCAAACCTTTAACTGAGAAATTTAAGAAAAACCCTGTTACCTCCTTCTGCTGTCAAGAACCCTAAGTGACTGAATCAAATGACACAGTCACTAACTAAACTAAGCAGGAATCTCCTTAGACAAGTCTTCAATTTGTATTGTCAGACAAGAAGTAAGAATTTGAATCTGTGTGTGTACATAAAACAAACTTACATTAAATAATAAAACCAAACAAGAACTTAATTTATAATAAAAAGCCAAAATATCTTTTTTCCTTTTCCACTTTCCAGAATTCAACAATGAATAAATACAAACCCACACGAACAGTTTGACCACTTTGCTATGTTAAACACACAAGTCACAAATTTCAGTGCTGTATTACCAAACTTCTGTAATGCCTGATCACACGTCTTCAAATTTCTATAGCTGGAAAGTGACTCGTTCTCTACTTTGCAGCTATGAGGTGTTATATAACTGCCACAATATATGCACATCTTCAGGACACATACATACCCTATATTTATGCATTTAGAAGAAACCTCTGTTTAAAAATACGTACAAATCAAGTTTCTAAGACTTTCTAGAAAAGCCTATCAAGTTTTCTTACTCCTGATCAGCTTTTTGTAGATTCTTCGCAAAAATGTACAAATCTGCTAATAGGAAACGGAACAAGCAAAACACCACTAAAGTACTGTAAATCTTCTAGTGCAGGCATCAAGTTGACCCACCACAGTCTATCTTGGGCAACTGTGAAGCTGCAACAACATTATGTGACACGTGAGCAGGCCCTGTGCTAGACAACCTAGTATTTCGTTAGCAAATTTCAGTTCTGTATCAATACTGTATTGATATCATATTTACACTAGAATTCAGATAATTTCAGGTATTCAGTTAGCATTATAACTGGTGCTTGCAAATTTTTGAGTCTTAGAAAGCTAAAAATAAATCTACAAACCAAATTAGTTTTATTTATTTCAGTAGAAGCATTGTTAACATCAAAGATGCTTTAATGATGCTTTTAAATGAAAATGTAACTGTTTTAAATGAGAACGCAATTGCTGTTTGCAGTCCAAGTACTGCAGCCTAAAGTTCCTAAAAAATTGAAGATAACAAACTTAAAAAAAAACCCTCCACAGTTTTGGCTATTTTCAGAAATGCAAAACTTCAAAAAAATTAAAAGTGACATTTCAAATTATTTTCATTGTAACAGCTGACTATTCTTAGAGCAGACATTTCCTTTTTAAGATTTGGGTTTTAAAAGTTATGCCTTCATGTGTGGATAAAAACTTTTCATTAACTAATTTGAGCTAGATGGTGTAGTCACACACAGCCCTGCAGACCTTTCTGGTCCCTTTCCACATTTCATCATCCAATACCCCAAGGTTCCTATTTTCCTAGCAAAAAAATGACTGGGCAGACAAGAAAAAGACAATTGAGGTATGTGTTACTTTACTAACCAGAAATAAAAATTTACCACCAGCAACAGGTGTTCTTCAAGTTGCATAATCCCCATGTAAATTCTAATTACACTCCATCACTTGAAACCGGAAAGTTTTCCTTTGCATTATTCATAGAAGACATGCTTGCTTGTTTGCTTTTCCGTGTTGCCTACCCAGTACAGGACAAGTAAGATGGAACATCGCTCTTTGTCATAGTAGTTGCTTCCCAACAAAATTATGTTGCTTCTCAACAACAATGTACTTGGAAGGACTATGAAAAAGCAAAGCACAAATGTACACTGGACATCCAAGAACTCTAGGTACTTACGCTGGCTATTTACTACTAATCTTTCTTCCAGAGGTCCCACATGGGCACTGTAACACAGACACCTGGCAGTTGTGGTTACCTATCACCTGGCAGAAAGCATCAGTGGCTTTCAGGCAAATAGCAAATGCAGAGCCATTTGGGCAAACACTGCACCAACTCTCAAAGCCTCATAGACAGCACTCAATGAAAATGAGTGAATGAATGCTAGGAATGCCAGGGTTACCATCCTGGTTCAACAGTCACACAGACAGCAGTGAAAAAGGAGAGGGGGACAGTGCAAACTTACCTAGCACCAGACAAGACTACAGGGAATTATCCACGTGCCAATGTGAATACCTAATTTATCCATCAATCATCCACAGTGAGCTCACGGACCAAAAAAAGTTTGGCTTTCACAGCACAGCCAAGAGATGGTGAAGGAGAAGACCTCAATGCCACAAAACTTTTCAAATCGATCCTGTATAAGCTTGAAATGAGTACCCAGTGGCATTAAGGACAGAACTGGAAGGTCTGATATGAGCATCCCCAGACTGCTGGCAGCCAGAAATTCTCAGCTTGGAAAGGCTTTCCTATTCTGAGGAGATCAATATGGATCTTGATCATGCACTGTGACCCTGGCAAACAAGCAGTCCTGGACAACTGGCAAATATAGTAATCCTTAAGAGCGTGGCCATTAGTCAGACAACAAAAACATCTTGAATGCGTATGAGATCATGTAGAGTCTTAGATAAAGTAACTAAAACACTACACAACTGGAAGATTTGTAGTACAACAGCACCTCAAGCAGGGAGAGCGGACAGAAAAGAATGCACCTGCTCCACACACTGCAAGGAGAAATTTGTCAGTTAACAGAGGCCCACAAGGTTAGAACACACATGGAAATTCATATGAAGAAAAAAGGAACCAAACATATTGGAGATATAAATGGCACTAAGGGGATTGTTCTCTTATAATCACACTTATCACTAGGTTAATTTATAACCACCAATGCTAAAACACAGGTTCCATACAACCATTATTTAAAAAAAAATGTTTATAATATCATATCAACAACAAACAGAGCTTAGAATCTAATAGTCAAACGTAATTTAGCTTCCTAGCAATAACATTAAAAACCATACAGCACTGCCTCCAATAATGCAGAAAAATTGTTTTTCTTAAAATCACTACAGTATCCTGAAATAAATAGGGATTAGCAAGATTAATAGATTTTGAAACTTTATTAGTAGGCTTCCTGAACTGCCAATGAGCTTCATAATTCAGAAACAAAACCAGAGCTTATTACAGAAGGAATACAGAGCACTGTCTGTACCAACTTATCCGTCAATGGAAAAACAGAGACAGCAATGAAGAAGGTTTTTTTAAACAAACACACCAAACACACAAAAAACCCACCAAAACATAATAAGGAAAAAGTAACCTCCCCCTCAATGAGAATGAAGCAATAAAAAAAAACCAAGAATGAAATTACTTACAGTTTAAAAAAGCATAAAAATATTTTTAATTATAATATTGTCAAACCACACATAACACTCATTCACTCTCTTAATAGATATTTGGAAAAGATGACTTGTGACCATAAAGCTATTTTTTACCTTAACCAGTAGACTCAATTCTAAGGGTGGGAGATGTTAAGTAAATGTTTCAAAAACACCTGACTTTACTAAAAACCCTTTAAGTTAATGCAATGGAAACTAAGCTCTGTTCAGAGGCCAAACAAAATTTCTTCCTACCAAGTATGATATGGTTGGACAATACTATTGAGCTACCACTTAGGTGTCAAGAGTCTTGCAGCCCTTCTTTCCAGCTGCACTTTCTTACTCCTTTCCATTTGAAAGCACTGTGACTCTTCTGACCTAACGGTGAGTCAATGCAAGGAACTAATCCTTGAAGAAACATTTTTTTTGTCATCGGTTAAGATTTTTAGATCAGAACAGAGATTCAGCAGCAATGCTGCAGAAAGGAGCACAGGGCTGGCAAAGGGGACAGAAAACAGAACTGTACTTAGTAATTATATCAGCCAAAGCTGTACTGTCAAACTCCAACTTCAGTCATTGTAACTCAGCCTTACATCTATAAAAGTCCTCTCTTGAGCACAGCTGTTTTTTGCTCTATCAATTACTGGTTTCATTACTGATACAGTTGTTTTCAAATAAATTTGAGTCATTATAGTCTCAAATGAAAACACAGGCAGAGATTACCAGTCCATTACATCAGTTGTTCAAAATACTGTCAAAACTTTCTACTACTACTAAAAATCAAATAATCCTACAAATATCTGGACAAGGCAAAGATCAAAGTTTTTGTGGTTTCCTATCACAGCTGAACAACATTAACAACTTCCATGTAACAGTGAATATTGGAAGAGTTGGAAAAGAACACTTTTCCTTCTTAAGAAAATTAAAATTTTATTTTCCAATTTCACACTTTATTTCATTATTTATTTTTTTTCATTCACAGTGTCAGTATCAAAGATTCTGCAGCGCCAAGATGCAACACTAAGATCCAGAAAACGTAGCAGATTTCTCACCAGTACTACTAAGAAGTTCACTTTCACAAATCATTGCTTACCTTTTCTAATGCAGATTAGCTCATGTACACCGCAAGTTCGTTCTCCACCTATGTGGAAATAAATCATTAGAAAATATTAACAAAATTTATTTGGCTTCTTAATAAGACTTACAAACAATGTAAGAGAAAAAGCTGTAAAATCATGTCATTTAATAAAAATGCAAAAGATTGATTTAGCAAGTTTTCAGTTTATACATTATATCCTTTGGAGAAAAAAATAAGTGTACATTTGTCTTAAGTTTGCTAATGATGGTGGAGTTTGAAGAATTTTACATAGAATTTATACAGATAAAATTACAAGTGCAAGCAAATTAACTGAAGCCACAATAATAGTTTCTAAGTATAAAACATAATTTCCTGTTCTGAGGGAACTACCATCTACAGAAGAATTCTCAAAATATCAAAAATATTTGTAACATAATAGAATGTCAAATAATGTTGTTATTATTATCTTCCACGGTAAAAAAAGAGAAAATCTATTACTAAAGGCTGTGTTTACCTGGAATTTCTCCTTAAGAGGTTTGGTGTTTTTTTTTTAATTTAGAACAGTTGCAGAGAGTTTGAGACATTTATATAAGAATAACAAAATTGTTGGTAGAAATATTAAGCTTTAGTTTACATTTACACATTTACATAAAAATCATTTTAATGTTAGAATTAGAGGCAATAAAAATCATTTTAATGTTAGAATTAGAGGAGTAAACAAAACACCAACACATAATATAACTAGTGAGGACAATGAAGGAATCCACAAAGGAAGGAGACTACATTCAATCATGTTGAAAGAGGAAGGTGGGACACAGGGACAGTACATGGCACAAGCTATTGCTAAGCCTTCTAGAAGGAGGAATAGGCACTTACAAACTGTTGAAGACATTCTTTTAATGGTCTCTAGAAACTATTGTAGAGTTGATTGTTTTTTGTTATGACTACTTTATATTGAATATATTTGCTGTACTAATGATCCTCTTCTCTTTTAAATTAATATACTTTGGAATGACATGCCCTGCATTCAGACCTTAGAATTCTAAACTACACCAAGCTATGGCCTATCTTAACCATACCTTAATGCCCACTAAGCCCTTTTCCACTGACAAGAGACTGCACATATAGGTATATGAATACAGAACTAAAGGGAACTGCCTAGGCTTTCATACCCAGTTCTCTGTAATCACATGAAAATACAAGACAGACAGTTCCAAAAACTCACAAAACATCTATTCCATATGATTAATCACTACAGGGCTCCAAACACTTCACAACACTCTAAAACAAAGGAATTCTTTTCATCTCAGAAAGGTGGAAATACATTATACAGAACTTATTACTCTCTTAATTCCATAATAAAGGAATTATGCCATATAATAAAGGATATTATGATATAAAATCAACTAATATTTAAACCCCATAGTTGATAACACGAACAGATGGTGGTGTAAAAGTTTTAAAAAGTTACCTGTATTGGTACGTAAATTTACATTTTAAAGAAATAACTGTAGGAAATGGACACACTAGAGGAAAAAAAAGGATTAAAAGTATCAAAAAAAAGGAGTAAAACATAGCTCTTGTAAAATAAAACTAAATGTCTGTGAAGTATGAAGCTAAAAAGAATCCTTGTTTTAAGTCACCACACTTTTTTTTTTCAAATTTATTGGTATGAAGTACAAGCCTCAAAGATACTCTTGAATGGGAAATCAAGTATCAACGAGTCTGATGATCCCATGAGTTTTGTACAGTCATCACCATTTCAAAACTCAGTTACAAGAGCAATATAACAAGTCCCTCTTTTCAGTGCATCACAGAAGTTGTCCAATATTGTTTTCATTCAGAAAACATTTTGGAAGAAAAACATAGGAAAAATGAAGTAAAAAAAAAAATAATTAAAAAATCTGGTTTTATGACAACAAGGCATTAAAAAAAAAAAGAAACCAAAACTTTGGGAGAAGACTACAAGCTGCTTTGAAGTCATGGTAATCATCTTCAGGCTACAAAAGAGAAACTAAAAGTGTGACTGAAACTCTTCTCCTTAGATTTTCTTCCCCCAGTAAACTTAAATTCAGCACTAAAGAAAGAATAAATATCACTGAAAAAAAATACAAGGATTTTCATTACACAGATGCTAGAGAGGTAGTTAAAAATTCACCTAGAAATGACTGAGAGAAGAACAGTGAGCAGCATTAGGTTTTAATTATATACTGCCCTCGGCAAAATGAACCAGCTTGAAATCTCATAAAAATACTAATTTTAGGTTTGGATTTTGCATTGCTACCTATTGTTTTCTAAAGAAAGATACCTTTTTTCAATCATTTAGATGTTAAAATATGATGGTGTTCCACTAAATAAAGCCTTTACATTAATCCTCATGTTACTTTTTATTGATCAGAAGACTACCTAATATATTCATACAATTTTACATGGTTTAATTAGGGATTCTAATTTTTTCTTATTTAATAGGTGATTAATCTCCTACTCTTCTTCCAAACTGCTTTTGGGTGGAAATCAAGTCAAATAAAAATACATCAAGTGATCTAGATGTTTTGAAAATAAAGTTGAAGAAAGCATCTTTTATTTTAAATTAATCAATTTATTAAACACATGAAATATTATCTCAAGTGGCTCGAGCAGATTCTTCTTTTCCCTAGTGCTCTTCACTATTAGTGTGGAACTAATAGACTATTGACACCTTGCTTTTACGCACAGATCAACAAACGAAAACAAGGTTTTCTGTCTTTCCAACTCCCAAGAAGCCTCTCAGCTTTGAATAACCTAGTCATTGAAAGAAACTAATCTGAAAATATGAAAACACAAAAAATTGCACATTTTCCATGACAGCAAGATGTCAACTGCTAATTTAGCATTTCACCTGGAAAGACAGGTTTTGTGTCAATTAGACCATAAATCCCAAAGGTTCAGTGGTATGACACTCTTATAAATTTTACAATCTTCAAATGTTACTTCAAACTAATTGATTTTAATATAGTGGTAGGTCACCATGCTTTTAGAGTTAAATAAAATTTAAATTTAATTTAGATACAAATTATTATTAATTCTATTTCGTCTTGACTATGTACATCATCTCCTGTTCAACAATTTAAAGTTTGAAGTGAGCTTGCATATAAAACCACATAATACTTTGTCCAAAATATAATCTGAGAATACAAAAAAACCCACCCGAGGACATAAAGCTTTTCATAATTTCAGACAATGGAAATAAAATAAGAAATAATGAAAGATGAAGCAATTTTAGAATTGCTCATTTGACAAAACATTTCCATTTTCTTGAGCAAGAAGGACCACCTCGTGGCCCAAAAATCAAAATCATTCGAACATTTAGCACAAACAGAATAGCCAGATGTTTTAGAGGCAGCTGAAACACCTGATGAAGTTTAATTTTCTCAATTTAAGACAGAGATTTTATATACCAAGTCTCTGCCAAGATGACTACCGCACCAAAAAGATGAAAAGTTAAAGAAGATAAAGCACCACCTGAATTTTGTACTCATTAAGTTGTAAAGTTTTATCTCTTTCTAAAACTAGTACAACTCAAAATTCAGGGTTCTACTATGTTTAGACTATGGCTGAAATTCCACTACTAGGTGCTGGAAATAATTGGCTAGGAAATTTCACACAGGCATTATCATAGAGTGATTTAGGTCGGGATCAACCTCTGGTGCTCTGAGAGACTTCAGAGCAGGAACACCTGGTTCCTGTGGGCCTCAACCAACCACATTCTGCAAGGACGAAGGTTCCATGACCTCTCCAGGCACTACTGGTTGCGAGGGGAAGGCAGGGAAGGTGTCACCCCCTCACAGTGAGCATTTCTTCCTTTCCTTTGATGTAGCTCAAGTGCGTTGCCTCATGTACATGTTGTGCACCTGAAGAACTTATCTCCATTTCTTAGACCCCCTTATGTAGTGAAAGGCTGCAATAAGTGTCCCCTTCAAGTTTCCCCAGACTACACACACTATTTCCGAGCCCTTCCTCATGTGCCACATACCCCAGTTCCCCTATCATCTGAACAGCATGCTTCTGGAGTCTCTCCAGTTTGTCAGTCTCTCTCATACCAGGTTAACATCACTAGATACAGGGTCAATCTACATTGCTGCAGAGGCACATGGCTGGTCGATGTTCGACTTGTTGCACACCAGGGCTCCCAGGTTCTTTTGTGATGAGCTGCTCCTGGCCAGTCCGTCCACAGCTGGTACTGCTGCACGGGCTTGGACTTTTCACTTGTCCTTGTTAAAGTTCACGCATGCCCTTCAGCCCATTCTTTCAGCTTGCTGAGCACCTGCCAGATAGCAGCCCTGCCCTCCAGCACATTAACTGCTCCCCTATGTAGCATCACCCACAAACTCAGCGAGGATGTGTTCCATCCCTTCAACAAACAGGTCACACAGTTTCAGTTCCAGCATCAATACTGCTGTGCAACTTAGGGTACTGCATATAAAATACATTATTCTTCAGTTCAGCAACAAATCCATGTTAGTAGCTGCACCAGAATGTTACACTGTATCACAGATGTCTTTGTCATCGGGCGTAACTTGGGACTTACTTTTTATATGATAAATTACTTTCCTGCTGAGTATTGTATTTTAATTAGCATTTTCATAAGTTTGGACTACATTCAACAAACACTCAACATTTTATTCAATGTTAGACAACTATTTTTTCCCTTCACAAATCTGTGAAATTCCAGTGCAGGATGACAATCCTGCACAGGTTGAGTAGCACAAACAGGGTGAGGGGCACAGCATTCATTGCAGCCCTTGAGAGCCCACCGTGTCAAATTGCAGAGGAGCAGCTGCTGCCCACGCACAGCGATGGCAAGGGACGTGCGTTTCAGCAGAGCTCCTTCTCTCCTGCTCTGTGACCACACGTCAAAGTCATAGTCAACCTACAGATCACAGGTAAGGCTGGCCACCTGCCTCAAGCAGGAAGGATTGTCAGACGAGAAGGAAACAACAGTGCTGTGCAGCAAATGCACAAAATAGAAGTGTTATGGTGCAGAAACATAAAATGGGATACAAGCAAAAAAGCCTACCCCACTGTTAATGTTAACGTGTCTGAAGCATGTGGAAATACTAATGCTTTCACTATGCATACAACATACTTGGGAAACCCATCCTTATGCTAAGCTGTTTCATATAACATACTACAAACTTATTCTAAAAGATAACTATAATAAAAGTGTTCTGGCCCACACATACCAACAAAACTACTCCTTGAAAAATTGACTCATAACCATGAGCTGATTTTAAGGAAGAATTTGGTTTTAGATGAACAGACAGCTAACTGTAAAGGAACATAAACAAAGCTGAAAAGACTTTCACAGAACAGCAACTCTACAGCTGGCATCAGTACAGTATTTTTCCTAAAAAGGTTACAAACACTCATTAGCCCATCCACACCTATAGTATGAAATCACCTCTGCATTCCTTTAATACCTTTTGTGCCATTTTAGTCTACAAATAGTATTACATATGTAAATAATGAAATGTTTTAAGTTGAATGCTTGGAAGTAGTCAAAAGGCAAACTCAAAAGCAAACGTTTGAATTTATTAGAAAAGAGCAAGTTAAAAAAAAAAAATCCACTATTTTATATACTTGTTATGCACTCATATCTCGTATATTTTGTGCAGTTTTGGTCTCCTCTCTGTCCCATCACCTCAAAGAATAAAATAGAATCTCAGAGGTCACAGAGAAAGGCAAAAAAAAGTCAATAAAAATGGATAAAATGTGAATGGTTTCCATATGAGGAGTGATTTAATAGACTAAGACTCTTGGACCTGAAAAAAAAAAAATAAGACACAGCAGATGGTGGGTGTAAGCAGGTGAATATAGAACAATTATTTACTCTCTAATCCACTAATAAGAGAAATAAGTATCAGATTAAATTAACAGCAGACGTGTTGAAGACCAGATGTTTCCAAGAGTAAAAGTTAGAAATCAACGTTCTGGTTCTATAATACAAACTCCTACTGTAAAGACTATCTCCTCTGCTAGCACCATTTAAAATGACAGCTATCTATTAATTCCTTAGCCTAAGGATAGGGTAATCTACCTGTCCTGACTTAAGAATATTTAGTTTGTTGTTATCATCTGACCTTAAAAGCAGTGACAAACATTAAAACTTTTTTTCACATGGAAAATATTTAAATTTTTACATATTTTTGTAATCAACAAAACCAACAACACTGATCAATGAATTAGCAAGCAGTGACAATTAATCAAGAATAGCCTAGCCATTTCTGTTTCACAAACAAATTTTCCATCTGATCTTACCCACACTGAAATAAATGGAAGCATCTCCATGGACTTATAGAAGCCAAAAAGAAATGGAGATAGCATTTTCTAAGCTATGTCATAGAGAGATTCTCAAGGACCTTCTCCCCCACCACAAAAATAATATTATCAGCTTCCTTTCTACAGAGAATGACAAGACACTTCTGTTTCCTTACTCTTCTGACAACTGAAATATAATTTCCATTAAAAAAAAAAATTAGTAAATTCTTTATTTTACCTTGTTCTCATTCAAATACTTTGTCAGATATGTCTTACTAGTACAAATGAAGAGATACAGTAAATATAACTAGTAACAGAAAGATTCAGTATAAATGGTCCAAATCTGACCTGATATAAAACCTGTGGATAATTTTTAAATAAGAATAGAAAGAGAACCAGCAGCTATGAGAAGAATTGTTACTTCACCGCAAATGACAAGCTCAAATATACATTGCCAACCAATGTAAACTGCTATCAAATGTTCTGGAAATAAAAATAAAGAGGTCAACAACAAAAGTGAATACCAAAATAGGGGAAAAAAATTAGAATGACTTTTTGCTAATTCCTACAGTTTTTACTTAACACCACTGAATCACCACTCTAGATCAAAGTTTCACAACAGAAAGTAAGCAGAGAAATATTATTCTTTTTTTTATGATTAATGATCTATGGACGTATGTATCATTTATTTTAAAAGTGTGCATTTTAATAATTTTAGTTACTCAAAGAAATTGTGAGAACAATACGCTCATGAAAATAGTATCAGTAACTGGATTTCTCATCTTTCAGATAAAACAGTAAGTTTGTGATACAAAGGGAAACTACTGCCGAGAATTTGTATTTCAAAAGATGCCAGTTAGTAGGAAAACTGCTTAATTCCAACTACAAAACAAAAATACCTGTAAGATGTGTGAACCTACCACTTCTCACACCGAAGAATATTTTTCCCTGCAGATTGTGACCTATGAGTTCACAAACTCGACACTCATTTGCTGTCTTACAATTAACTTTCGAAACCGTCCCAAAGTTTCTTCATCTCACTCTAGAGACAGGTTTACACAGAAATCAGAAAACATCTCCCATCTCCAAACATTCAAAATTTAGGAATTACAAGGATTAAATGCTGACTTTAAATCCCCACTTCAATTCTAGGTGCACATTTAGTTTTATATGCAATATAGGACCTTTGTCTTACACAGTTCAAAGCCTTACAATACTGAGAAAAAAGCCTGAGTGGATCAGCTGTGGATCCCTTGCATCATTCATTACAAAAGCTGGAAGAAGTGTAATTGAATCAAGCTGGGAATAAGGTGAAGAGAAAATATGACCTAATGGTTAAAGCAGTTGAAAATTGTCCGGAAGACAGGAAGACCCTTTCCTTTCCTTCAAATCCCTTGTATTTTGATGGGCGGTAATACAAGCTAACATTTTTAATCAGGCAGTGACTGTGTGTGAGTGAACACACATACCCATCCTGCATGCCCATCTTGAACGCCAAGAGTTCCAATTTGCAAAAGTGCTAAGCATTAAAAATGAAAATAATTCAAGAAGAATTTCACTCCGAACACATCAATTGCTCTTATATCCAATATGATAGTTCCATCTCAGCCCATTAGGAGCTTGTCAAAAAGAAGTCTGTAAAGCATTAGAGGTTAGTTAATATTTTTTTTTTTTAAAGGTAGCCCACTCTATTACCTAAAAGGTGATAGAGACCTAATGGCTTGCTTTATTTCAACAGATCTATAACACTACAGTGATGATGATGTAACACAAATCCAACTAGGATCCAACACAAATCCAACAAGGTTTTACTGGCAGCAGCAAATAATGCAGAGAATCATCCTTACAATAACAATAAAAAAAATGAATACCAGGTAGCATTAACTAAATAGTTTACACAACAGACAGCGAATGAGCATAAGACAGCACTAAACAGATTCTGTGTGGCTGATCAAATCTGATACCCTGACATTTGATCCAGCTCACATTTAACAAACGTGTTTAAACGTGGGCCTAAGTACAAAATACAGCTTCTTACGTTTAGCCTTTATTTAATACTACTGCTGCTGCTCAACCCCTGCCCTGGCTGCACCAACCTGCACTCAGAAGCATTACGGCCAATTCAGGTCAGTGCTAACTTGAGGATCTCCCTATCACCTTACACCCTTCTAGTACATGCTGCAGTGCCACCTGAATATCTCAGGTAACTTGGAAGTCAAGATAAAACTGTTCCCTAGGCCAGATTCAACCTATGAGCCGCACATAGGACACTCCTACTTAAGAACTGCTCAATGCTCTTCTGTTTCTTTTTCTGGATTCTGGAAATTTGCAGCTGGGTATAGTTTACATGTAACCTATATGAAGCAGCATTCTAAATCCTCTCTTCTTATATCCATAAACAAAAAGTAGGTTCGTTCAGAAATTTTTGTCTTTGTTTCCCAAGGCAACAAGGGTTATATAATGAAACAGTTCATCTCCTGCCCCATCCTTCTATTGCTTACAAATTCACTGGCTAATCTAAGCTAAAATTGACAGAAAGTTTTAAGAACTTAATGATTTTAGGATACTATGTTTCATAAAAAGTCAACAGTCAAACACAATACAAACACAGACCCCACCAAAACACAGGGACAGCCAACCAGCCGATAAATCCATGCACAGCACTCGCAGCTGCAGCTGCCTGCTCCCATCCAAACAGCTGGCAGATGAGGAAAGAGAGGGAGGACAATCTTGTCAGAAGAGACAAGATTGGAGACCTCAGGACACTTCAGAGACTCAGGAGATGCAGGGATAAAAAGAAAGGTATTTAAAAGCCTCGACACACGATGAGGGCATTGGCATATTACCTCAGGAAGGGCAAGTGTTACGCTGGTAGGATGACAGGGAGAAAATATGGGAAGCTATGTTCATTAGCCTCATTACTCTAGCAATAACTTAACAGATGACAGCATCACCCTGCAACTCTTTCTTCTCCACTAGATACCTTTTATCTGTATGGCTCATTATTCTCTTTAATACTTCTCAGTTCTTAAGACTAAACTCCTCACAATGGAAACCATAAGGAAGAGCTTAAATTCAAAAAGAATTAACCTAGTTTGAACAGGTTTGTCTCTAAATATATTCCCCTCCTTGAGAAATGTACATTTTTGCATAGCCTATATGACATTACAGCATGTTGAAGTGCAGCACAAAAACCTGGTAGAAGTAGGATGAGGATATCCAATATATGCCATTCTGCCTTAGGTTACAAAACAACGCACCACGACCTTTACATTTCTTTTCCCTCCTCCATGCAATTGGAACGTAATTTCCACTGCTAGCTCCTCACCCAGACCTCAAAGGTCCAAAGGTGCCGAAGTTCTGCTTTTGCTCAAAAGAGGAAAAGCAGCATAAAGAAATCAAATAAATGCTGCCATGAGGAATATTACCATGGTGATGTTGAAGGATTCTCAGAAGTGAATCCTCAACTCTCTCTCTTCCCTGTCCCACCAAACTGCCACAAGACCCCAGGCCCAGGCAGCTACAGGTGAGAGGATCTTAATCACAGACTGCTACCACTCTGGGCTTACTGCTGCTTCTAGTTTGGCCTGACTCTCTACGTATTTGCCATCCTCCCTGTTCTGACACGCTCTGTATTAGATTAATTTCCTAGGAAAAAGTGGAAGTATTAAGCATTTTAAAATAGATCTCCTACCTAATACTAATTTCGTTTTAGAAGAGAAATACACAGAAATAAGAA
This sequence comes from Calidris pugnax, assembly GCF_001431845.1. Classification (NCBI taxonomy): domain Eukaryota; kingdom Metazoa; phylum Chordata; class Aves; order Charadriiformes; family Scolopacidae; genus Calidris; species Calidris pugnax. The sequence goes on from NW_015090922.1 coordinate 8,175,566, forward strand.
CTGTAAATGCAAGTCTTTAATCTCATTTGAACCAGAACTTTTTCCAACTTTGCCCTCTGCTGTTTCCAAGCAAATATGAGATTGAGATTGCCTGACCTATGCAAACTATATACCTGGTATCTTTACAAAGAAATTAAAAAGTACATGTTTTAACATGAAATTCACTTTCTAATGAAAAAGAATCACTAAATTAAGGCTTCCAACTTGGTCACATGAAGAATACTCGTCTCTTCAAAGTCTGCCAGTGATCATAAAGGAAAAGTAAAAAAGCATTGTCATGGACCAAAGCGACAACGGTCATTGGCCATGGCCAATGGCTCCCTGGTTCTCTATGACACTTCATACAAAAAGTGTCACTTTTCTAAAAACTTTGGAGTTTAGCGATAGAATTGATGTAAACTGTTATGCTGACAAAGCGACACTGGAAACGGTAATTACAGATTTTTAAGAACAGCCAAAAGCACTTAAATTCTTGCAGCAAACAAATCCCATTTCAATTTGAGCTTTTAATTTTGCACACTCTTCACATATAACTGTATATGCTCTGCTTTGAAGTAGCTTTTATCTTTATTCTATTTTATATTTATTCTTCAATCAGAAGTTTTCCATCTTGCTTATTTCCCATGCCTTTACCAAAAAAATCTAGACAACTGTCATGTCTTTAAAAATGAGCAAACTGTTTTCCCTATTTACTCAACTAAATAAATTTACAAATTTACTAGGATACAATGTAACTTCTGTATCTTGACACTTTAGACTAGGAGCCCTGTGGTTTGATCCTGACTTCGAGAGTGAGTATTCACCCAAATCAAACTCATATTTTGTAACACTGCTGGCCAGGAAATAGTCCTGCTAAACAGTCAAAGCAAGGTACTGTTGCACAAACAGGATGGAGAGAACACCAAGATGAGGAATAACAATTGCAATACCTACTAACAAACCTACAGCAATCAGCTATTTGGTTGAAAACAAAGAGAATGCTGCATGCCTGCTACAGACTACAGCAGAAAAATACATCGCATTTTCTGTCTTCAGGAAAAGTACTAAATCAACACCTAGCAGATCACTTATGTGATTGGATTTTATTTTGTTTTTAATTCCATCTTGCTCTTAACTGTCAACTACGCACCCAATTTTGTCAAGAGCTTAAGTCCCATTTTGGCAATTTCACATAAGCATTTACAAGACAGCTGGGCTATTTCTAAAGTCTGGCCCTAATGAGAAGTGTTGCATTCTTTTCAAAGGCTAGATTGCTTAATTCATTCATGAGTATTTGCTTTAACTTTTCAGAAGTAATACTCTAACTCCTCTAACATATTAAACAGGAATTCCACATTTTCAGATCTAACAAACTCTCACAGATTTCTGGGATAACGCAGCCTAAAATGAAAACAGAGAGAGATTTTGAAGGACTGACAGTTTTCTTTTCTGAGCTTGAGTTATGTAAAAAGTGCAGACCCAGCAGAAATTTTTGCTATCTTCCTGATAATATTAAGAGGGCTTTTCAGCAGAAAAGAACCTAGCCAATTTAAAGCTGGCCAACTTAGACTCCTGGTGTGTGCAGCTTCCAAGACAGAGTGAACACGCAGCTTTGCTTGCGCAGTGCAACTTCTCCTTATAGAGGCCTGAATTACTAATTCAAGGAAACTGACAGCACAGAAGCATCCCACACGCAAAACAAACAAGAACAGTTTGTTTTTTCCCCCTCACTGTTTTCCTAGATACTTTAAGTTATAACAACAGATGCTTTCAGAAAGAAACATCACGAAACATGCGAGGATGCAGCATACCTTAAGACCACCTTTTGCTGGAAATAAAGTTATAGGATTTATTCTTTTTGAAGGATTTTTAAGGAGGTGTAAAATTGCTCTCAGAATCGAGAGGAAAGGTTTCGAAACAAAGCCCTGCCTTTGGAGACGACCATCTCCAAACAAACCCAACAAGTGTGTAGTACACCTCACGCCTTTGTTGTTGTTGTTTTTAAGTGATGACTAGAAAGATCTGCGGACACAAGCTTCTACACAGCTTGTTGGCTCTTAGCGGCAGCTGGGCAACCGGCAAAGAGCAGGGGACCTCCCCCGCCTGGGGAAATCAGTTTTCAGAGACTTCAGGGCCAGGAGGGACGATGAGTTTCAGAGCAGTTGGCAAAGTCTGTCTCCGGGGAGGACGGAGAAGGCTGCGCACCTTCGGCAACCCGCACCCACCTACCCCCAGGGTGCGGGTTGTTCCGAGACACCTCCTCGCCCCAGCGGTCCCGGACCCGGCGGCGGGCAGAGGCGGCACAGCCCCGGCCCCACCGCCGGCCCCGGGGCAGGGGGGGGAGCCGCCCGCCCCCGCCTCCTCACCGGAGCAAGGGCGGCTCACGGCACGGGAGAGGATGGCTCCGTCCTCCCTGGGTCCCCTCCGCGGCGCCCACAGCCGCGCGCCCGGCATCCCTGGGGCAGGTGGCGGGGAAGAGGGAGGAGGAGGAGGAGGAAGGATGCCGGCCACCGTGCCAAGGGATTATTTACCCCTTCCCGGCTCTCCGGCACGAAGACGGGAGGAGGGAGCGGCGACACTCACCTCTCCCCCACACAACGAAACAGCCCCTCCGCTGCAGCCCCCCATGGGAGAGGCGGGGGGGGGGGGGGGGGGGGGGGGGGGGGACAGGCCGCCCCCGGGGGAAGAGGAGGAGAGGGAGAGGAGGGGGCTGAGGAAGCGGTTCGGGGCGAGAGGAGCCCGTTATTGGCCTACTTACCATCAATCGCCATGATCCCCGCGCTGGGCCGTACCAAGTGGAGCGCAGGCAGGAGAGGCGCTGGCGGGCGCCGCGGCCGCGAGACGGGAGCGCCGCGCGGGGCCGGGCGGGGGCGGTGGGGCGG
>NW_015090922.1:8178437-8246716 GCF_001431845.1 Calidris pugnax
GCCGGCGCGCGCCACTCCGCCCCCCCGCCGCTGCCACCGCCCTGCGCGCGCGCTCGCGCTCGCGCGGCGGCCGTTGAAGGGTCCCTCAGAAGCTGAGGCGGGGGGTTGTGTGTGTGATGTCTGTGTGTCCTGAACACCTCTCGGGTACGGGGGGGTGGAGGGGCGAGAAAATGGTGATACCCGTCGACGGAAGATCTTGTCACCTTCCGTGGTTCCGTTTCGTGGGTTTTCTTCTCAAAGCTCTTGATTGAAAGAGAAAACGGCGATTAAACCAGTGGTTTCAGTCGGGAGGCCCCACCTCAAATAACTGTGCCCAGTTTTGGGCCCCTCACTGCAGGAAAGACAGTGAGGTGATGGAGCCGGTCCAGAGAAGGGCAACGAAGCTGGTGATGGGTCTGGAGAATAAGTCTTATGAGGAGAGGCTGAGGGAGCTGGGGTTGTTTAGCCTGGAGAAAAGGAGGCTGAGGGAAGACCTTATTGCTCTCTACAATTACTTGAAAGGAGGTTGTAGACAGGCAGGGGTATGTCTCTTCTCCCAAGTTACAGGCAATAGGACAAGAGGAAATGGCCTCAAGTTGCACCAGGGGAGGTTCAGATTGGATATTAGGAAAATTTTCTTCACAGAAAAGGTTATCAAGCATTGGAACAGGCTGCCCAGGGAAGTGGTGAAATTGCCATCCCTGGAGGTATTTAAAAGATGGGCAGACATGGGGCTGAGGGACATGTCTTAGTGGTGGTTTGGGCAGTGTTAGGTTGATGGTTGGACTCGGTGATCTGAAAGTTCCCTTCCAACCTAGAAAATTCTATGATTCTACGTCCAGAACTTGTGTGGAGCTTGCCTGTGTTCATGCAGGTACAACTGCACTGAGTGCCCCTAAAGCCCCATGAAAATGCTGAAAAAAGGCTTACTGTTGCTAAGTAAAGCAGCGGAAAGAGAGGAAATGTCAGAATGAAAATTGCCCGTGCCGTCTTGGCCTGCACCCCAGCGCAGGTGATACATCACAACATGGTGCTGCTGCTGCGTGATCACAGACTCTTTATTTTCCTCCCGTCGTACCTCTGACTGACTTGGTGCACAAGACAGATGGCATATGAGAGTGAATCAGGATCCTGTGGTGAATAAAGGTACCGTAAATCTCAAGTTTGGTGGCTTCCACTTCTAACCATAGAGTTCTGTAACCGTAGTGTCCGATTCCCTGTAGTTTTGGGGGTGTAATACTGAAATAACATTCTATCATGTGGAGCAGCATTCACAAGCATGCTATGTATCTTCAAAAGGGCTTGACACCTTTGAATTTATAGCAGCCTTTGACATGCTTGAGGTGAATTTAATGCTAAACAGGATTCAAAGAAATTAGAAGGGGTTAAGGGAGCTGCAGTACTTTACACAGGTGATTTTGAGGGGGAGCAGGGGTGTTTTCTCATTGAAACTTGGCTATGGCAGGCACTTCTCTGTGGCTATACCCCCTGTTTACTCCTACTTTCCACTCTTCAGGTCCTGCCTCTATTGCTACTCTTTTCTCTGTCTCACCTGAAATGGGTCCTTCCTCTCCCTTCCATGCCTTTTCCTCAGCTCCCTTGCACTTGGACCAGCCTCTCTTCCCCTAGAGGTCTGCAGATGTTGTCCCCCCCAGGACATCCTTCTTCTTCCCTCACCTCCCAGAAGCTCCGTGCAAAAGGAGCAGCACGGTGAGCAAAGGGGACAGGGTCTCACAAGGTCCCACACTGCATAGCATAATTATCCTCACAGCCAGAAGGACATTTGAGCCGTGCCATGCATGGCTCCTGGGGCCAACAGAGGAAATAGCTGAGCAGACCAGTTGTGTTATGGATTTTATATTCTGAAAGACAACAATATGTACCTAAAACTCTGTTGCTGTGTAGGAAAGTCACGCTAGTATTTGGAGCTGGAACCAAACAACGCGTCAGTACATGCAAACTAATTTTTCAGACGTGCGTGTTTTTCAGACTGGACAAACAAAGGAAAATTTTCACAAGATTGTGAGGAGGAATCTGTCTGATACCAATATATTCTTTCTGCCAAATGTTAAGTCACTGTTGAAATCCTGGAAGCATTAATCTCCTTCAGCCTAGCAGCCTTCAGAAATGTTTTGTCATATGGAAAAATCAGTGTGTTTCCTCAATTTCCTTCTTCACCTCAGTTAGAAAAAGCAACTTAAAAGTGAGGAGTTTAAAAACCAAAGTTAGCTTGAGCAAAATGACCACCTTGGAAAACACAAGTCTCAAATGACAGACACTTGTCCAGACAAGAAGCAACTGTAAAAAGGATCTTAAAAAAGAAAATGTCAGCAGAGCTTAATGGCAAATATATTTCTCTGCACTAGCACTGACATTTGCCTCAGATACCCCAATGATTTTCTGTTGGTTCCTAGGAAGTATTCCAGCCCTGAAGTTTTCTGTACAATTTGTCTTGATAGCCATCTTTCTGATGGTATTATTGTATTGAGTACAGAAATGAAGACTCCTGTGGGATCAAGTACATAGTTAGAGTTATTATTCTTCTCTACCTTTTTTTTTTATTTCTCCCCACTGCTTTTGGCAGCATCCCTATATGAAGGAACTGTCACTGATGTCAGCAAAACTTTCCAGGGTGCAGACATCCTCCCATATAGAATCTGGGATTCAGTTTGCAAGATGTTTAAAAAGTCATCTAAAATTTTTTGGAGAGCCTCACATGTCATCGCATTTCTGTGATTCATGTATGCGATTAACATAGTGGGATGCAGAAGTTCTTGTCATTGGACAAACTCTTCTTGAGGATGAGGAATGAATATATGTTTGTAAATTAGTAACATTATGATTGGAACTCTTAGTCTAGACTTTTAGTTTTCAAAACACAAAAAAACCATGCAATTTCTACCGAAGTAGTGATTTGCTCTATTTGAAAAACAGTTTCAGGACAAGATAACAAGCATCACATCAACAAAGAGATGGTATGAAAAGTAAGCGTGAGGAACCAAAACGTGACTTTTCAGAGCTATGCTGAATCAAATCAGTTCTATTTGTGCTTTACTTTCACAAGCACATGTTTAAAATTTTTCAGCTGTACTCAAACATCAGATATTCCTGCCCACCACCATAAGAGTCTCATTTTTCAACATTACCAGGAGGGACAAATCTTGAACAAACTTCCAAAAGCAGCTATTTTGGTTTTGTTCCCATGGTATAATTGCGACAGTGTAAGCTATGGCTCCATCCATTCCATGCATAAAACGAGCACAGCTGATCAATTTAGGCTGTGTCAGAGGCTTTCTACTAAATCCGATGGGCAATTCATTCTGCTGAAAGCATTTACATGCGATGCTGTGAGTGTGCCATTTGCAGAAATGGACAGCTGTACACAATCGTGACTACAGCTCCACATGAGACCTTCGGTAGTGGTGATAATTCAGTGGTGTACAAACGATTCGCAGGTTATCAAGAGTTTCCTTTCAAAGGAAAGAACTATCAGCTGTTGCAACAACAAATTTGCCGACAGCAGGTTTGCATCACTAATACAACTGATTGACATGTATAGGATAAATTTGATCCCATAAGCCCTAAAGCTTTCAGCAAACTACCTACACAGGAGAAACTTCTCCCACTGCACTGGTGTGAAGCCACTTCAGCAATTAAAATTGAAAGCTGCTGGAAACTTTGGCATGAGGTCCATAGGAGGATAAATACATTAAAGATCACAAAGGTCTCAGTTATTGGGAAAACAAGTACAGTAATAAAGTAATATATAAGTATATGTATGAGACACAGTATATTTTTATATATAGCATGGTCATATAATTCCATTTTTAGACCAAGCCTGTTTAATATATCGTAGTGCCATTGTTTATATACATTTTGGTGCATGTTCATTATATAAAAATATTTGCTTTTTCTGAATGGAACTCTGCACCGATTTTTCTCAAAACCAGCAAATATTTTATGGGAGATTGCCTCATAGTTCCAAGTTATCTGATCCTTGTTATAAACTGATTCTTTGCACATTTAAGGCATGATACACCCCAAACCTGTTCGGATTTTCTCTTCCACCTTAGCCATAATCTTAGTATTCAAACAGATATGATTAAAGAGCCTGTGCTTAATGAAGACATAGAATATATGAAAACCATAGCATATACCAAGGAAAAGACTAAATGAAGTGATAGAAAACACAGCCTATCAGTAACCAGAAAGGTTGAAGTCTTAGATCAGTAATCTGCTAATTAAGATGCCAGACAGATAAGCTATCTATAAATGTCATGATGTGAATAAAATGAGTTCACAATTAAACAAACAGTGAAAGAAAGCCTCTAACAGCTGGATGTAAATTTTCTCATGGAATGTTGCCATTTCATTCAGATGTAGGTACTTTGCAGAAACATAATGATTTCACTGAAATGCCATTGAGGAGGGGAGTGAAATTAAGAGCATATGCAAAGTCTTTCATTTCAGATAAAAAACTTTGAATCGCAAGCCTTTTTACTTCGTATTATACTGACATTTAAAGGAACCATCTTGATTTTATCAATATAAAATCTTTCAGTAAGAAAACTCAGCCCTTTGTTGAAATTTCACTTAACGGGGTGTTCCAAGATTGTGTATGCGCACACACACACACACCTCTCTGTGTGTTTGTATGCCTTTTCTCTGGTTGTATTTCAATCTGGAATGAAAACAGATTTTGAAAGAATAGATCAAAACTCCCAAAAAACTGAAATTCTGCTGTTATTTTTTAACCAGGAGTCTTACAAAAATGCCAGCAAGAAGCAGAATAATGTGCAGTTCTAGGGTATTCTACCCTTGTGGATTACTTATAGGAATGCAAAAGAATCTAGTGCGGCAGTATTGAAACAAAGAGACATAAAAACTCAAATGCTCTAACCCATAATGTTGAAGTTAAACCATGACCTCTGAAACCTCTTTGAGAGATACCTCCCAAAGATAGTATTGCTCTAGCAGATGAAAAGATGGCTAAGAATTATAATACAGTGCTATGCCCTGATTCATTTGGGATATCAGTTTACAACTTTCCCTAAGAATTTTTGGCAGCAATTTTGTAAACACTGCCAATCAGATTTGCAACTTAACGTCCATCCAGATTAGTTTCTCACACAAAGTGTTCTTTATTAGGACATTAAATACCTGACCTTTCAATATTAAGGTTTTCATTATCAAGTTGTTGGCACTAAATAAATAATCTGTGACTCTTACTTAGCTTCTCATAGGTTTTGAAAGCTAGGATAGACAGCCTGGGCCCTCTGACAGAAATTGCATAGCTGCATCTGGTAAGAGTGATCTACCAGATACCCTCAAGTCTGTAATTGTTGGAAGAGGATCATAAACCTGACTCTTGAAGCAAATGATTTGGCCAAATACCACTCACTGTGTCACTTCATATTCATGAATAAATGATTGAGATACTGGAAAAGAGTATTTCCAGCAGCACATTTGGGAGATTTGGGACTCCACAAGGTCAGATTTCCAACAGGGATACAGTTGGAAAAAGTCCTATGAGCTAAGGCAAAAAGCAAAGATCTTTGTTCAATTTCACATTCTTAACCCATGGGCAATGCATCTGCTACAGAAATAAAACCTGAAAACACAAATAAAAATGTGATTTTGGTCCCTAATTATTCTAGCTGATATTCAGTTAGCCCTGAGTCACATGCAGACTTCATAGCTGGATAAATTAGATACTGACTCTTCTTGGTACGCTTGTTAGAAACTTAACTGGCTCAAGTTACTAAAGTAAACATTATTCCATTGCATGGCTTTGCACTGTTCCAAAACAAAAGCATCATGAAGATACAGCTAGGACTGCTAAGTGCAATTCCAGAGAAATATGCCTATCAATGAGCACATGTGCTCATACAAACCACAGAAATCACAAATCAAAACTGCCAAAAAAATCCTGTGCCAAATTAATGCAAAATTCATGCGGACATGCCAGTTTTTCCATGAGAAGCTGAACCAATGAAGCAGCTTTCCTGCAGACGTAGCTCTTCACCTCATATCTCCGTCCATCCTCAGTGGGACATCCCTAGATCACCCCCGTCACATCCTCTGTTATATCCTCAGTGATAACAGGACATGTTGTGATTATTCCTGAGCTTTGCACATGCTGTTTGAACAGTCAAGAAGCTGCTGACCAAAAAATATAGACAATGAAACGTCATAATGGATTAATTCTCCTGGCCTTTTCTCCAATGGGCGCACTAATTTCATTCTCTTGACACAGAAGTTAGTTTCGATGAAACTAGAAGGAACCTTATTATTTCTGAGATCTCAATGATCTTGACCAGCTGTTTCAAAGCTGAAGCTTCCCTCAGCTATGACAGGTAGAAGCATTTAACAAAGAGACCATGTTCATGTAAGCCTCATTTGCTTGGGAAATCAGGCTCAAAATCTCAAAGTCCAGTACAACTCCAGCAAAATATGAAAAATGAGCCATTCAGCTACACTTGCAAAATAAAACATATGATTTAATACAAATTAACAACAAAAAAAACCCTGATTTTTCAAAGACAGGTATCACATATGAATCTCCCAATATACAAGTGGACGGGAATTACCATACTTTCTTACAGAATGGTTATGTGGACTTCAAATTAGAGAAACCATAGCATCATATGAAAATGGGTCGATACGTAGTATGAACAAACAGCCATTCAGAAAATCGGGTCTATTTTTTTTTAAGGAATGTGTCATCTTCATCAAAAAGCCATCAAAGGTAGTACCAAGGAACAAAATGAAATTCAATTTCCGTTATTCACACTTAAAATATTAAAAGGGGATGGGAAGATATGATCCAGCTCTCCTGGAGGGCTATTTTTAGAAAGAACAAGATCCTGGATGCTAACAGAGCCTACTGCTCTGGTTCATGCCAGCACAAAATGACCTTGCTCTCATGGCCCGATCTGATAGCACAATGAGGGGCTGCACGCAGTTTGAATAGAGACTGAGCTGTATCAAGCTGTAAAACCGTAGCATACACAGAGGCGGAGGCAAAGTTGTTGCAGTATTGGTAGCTAACACATTTTAATCTCAAATCGGTTCAAATGGTACAAAGGTTTTTCTGTCAGGGTGTTCTTAAAGCCGATTGCTCAGTAGCCGGCACTGAGAATACGACAGTGGGAGAGATTCACCTCCCTGTGGCCCAGGTAGCTCATAAAAGTGGTGCATGCATAGGTGGTGGTGGCAGCACAGGGAATTAATTGCCCTCCCAAGGAAGGAGAAATGATAAGAGAAACACAAAGTGGTTTACAGTGTTAGATACTTACAGCGTGTATGCCAGTCCTGTTTTATTGACTAGCCCTGGCCAAATCTACCCACGGTTGCTGTTCTTGGCTAACCTTGACGAAGTCATTCCCGTTGCCATGAAACAGCTTCCTTCACTCTCACTCTTCATCACCCTCTAATTGCTTTAGTGCACTCTGTGATGCTCTGCTTTGTTTCTCTGCCCTCCCACCTGTAACCTGGTTAGCTCAAAGCCACCACTTCTGGATTGCACAGAGTACTTTTGTGTAGCTGCTCTGCATGTAAAGGAGGAGAAATGGGTCTCTGTAGAGAAGGATGACAGTATCATTAACAAAAGAAAGTGCTCGACAAACACTGTCCCCTTAGCAACAGGATAAGGCTGTAGCCACAGCCAGACCTCTTAGAGTCCTCTGGAACAAACTGGTATCCTTAACCACTCTTACCAGGAGGCTTGTGCAGAGTATATAATCTGCATTCAAATTTCTTTCTAATTGCAGTGACTTATTTTGTGTATGCTCCTGCACATCTGAGAGCTCAAGCCTGCGGAGTACTCAGTACTTTCCCTTTGGACTTAGCCCCTAGGAGCAGTATTGTAAAAAATATTTAAAAGTAATAAAGGTTCAAAAGGCTGCATCCGTCTAATTTCATGGGGGTTTTTGACTGATAAAAGCTTTAGCTTGCCTTTTAATTGTTTCAAATATTCCGAAGGTATACAGCAACATATGATCTACTCTGATTTTTGGACTTAGCAGAGCTGTTCTTAATGCTGTTTCTGAACATATGTTCTGTTCTTTCTTTTAAAATAACTACCAAAGTATGTCATTCATTCTGATGGCACCACAAATATTCTATTGATGCATTAATGACACTACTGAATCTAAAGAAACATTTTTACTAAAAATGTACGCAACCTGCAGAATTGTTAAAATCACTGTTAGATGCAGGAACCTACTTAAACACATTTTCTGATTAACATTTCTATTGCCTTGTTAAAAGACTACCTTCTGTGGAAAAAAACCACATTATATGTAAACTGGAAGTGTAGTCCTGGTTCTTTTGAAGATTATTCCTTTATATAATTACAGCAAGATTGAGAATTCTGCAGAAGAGCTATAGAATCACAAAGCTGAAGTATTATTTGTATGAAGGACGCAGGCTTTATCTACATTTTCTCATGTAATGAATAAAAAGCTACTGAATTAGTTCATTAAAACCATTTTATATTTGCTAGCTTAAGCATGTGATTTTGAAAATTGCCCAACTTCCAGTCTGGCTGTTATTTAGCAGAAACTTCCACAAAGATTTCTGAAATGCAAATACTCATCAGTGGAGAACTTCACAGGGGCAGAAATTATAAAAAAGAAGAAAACTCAGTAACGAACCAGTCTTTTGAAACTGAAGTATGTAAAACAAGCTGTTTAAAAGCCCATCAGCTAACCTGCTTTCTCCTTCCCTAAGACCTAGCTTCTTCCATTAGAAGAGACAAAGCAATATATATTCTAGTCTGACCTCCTTAATTCCCTTCCAGCCTAAATTTTCCTCTGATCCTACCAATACCCCATGGTAATAAAGAATTCGAATTCTGCAAACATGTATATTTAACTGAGGAGGTTGTCTACAGAAATAGCTCCAACCATAGAAGAGCAGATAAATAAACATGATTCCCCCGGGGATGCTGGCACTAGGCAGAGCTGCCAGGGCACGATGGCACTAAAGCCGGATTGGTTTGGTGCTGGAATTGATGAGGTGTGTTTGTAATGTATGGAAACATATGACAGGGGCAGTAATGCATTAGCCGTATAGATTTAAAACCTGTTTCTGCTTGATGTGAGTTTGACTTTGGCATAAATTTTCTTTAGCCATCTGAATGTTTTTCACAAGAAGATGTATCTTAACTTCTCTCCTTTTCAAAAAGCTTAAGGTAGACATATTGACATAAACAGTGTTTAGTTTCAAATGTATTAAATGTCCATCTAGTACTCACATCTTTTCTAAGAGAGGTAGATACACAACTACCTTTTGGAAAAAATGTAATGGAAAATTCAAAGGAAATGTGAAAAATATTCACAAACCCACTACGAAACTTAAATTATCCTAAAAACCAAGTTACTATGCTGGGGTTTTTTATTGCAATATTGTTAAAACTGTGAGGCAACAGCTGTCTAGAAGGGTGCTAACTTTCTGCCTTCTTTGTCCCTTTCCAATGTTAAATTTATTTTTCATTCTTTCCAGCTACATGTTACTCCGCATCTGGAAACTCTCCACTACTGATCTCAATCTACACAATTACTTTGCCTTGGCAGTTCTTTTTGGCTCCCAAAATTATTTTCAGTCCAAGTGAAAGCTGTATTCTCCACCACCATTTTCTTTGCCAATTCTCCCAAAGTCATTGGTCTTTGTTGCTGGTTATCATCTGTGTGCTTCATTCCCTCTCCTCTACGCACACTTAGCATCCTTGGTAGGTCATTCTTTGGCTTTGTCTTTCACTTGAACCTGCTTCCTAGCCTTACCTTTGATATTCTTCCAACTGCAGCCTGTGTGACTCTCCAAAAGAGAAAAATATTTCACTGGAATTATATCACTATAGTTTAGGACAGGCTCTGGCCCTGTTTTCAATTATTTAATGAGATTAATCATTTGTTGCATAATAGAATATTTTAGTCAAAGAGAAACCACGTTCCTTTGGTTATGTCTTAATTGTATTGATCCCCACAATACTATTGCAAGGTAAGGAATTAAAATTTCCGTTATTTTACAGATAAATAACAGTGTTACAGAAGCTTGTAACCACATTGCTCAGTAAAATAGGACCAGGGACCATCCAGTGTCTCTGGGGTCAGTTGATACAGCCTAGATGTCTCCACGCTGTGCATGGCTCTGGGTTTTTTTTGGTCTCATGACATGCTTCTGTGATCCTAAGACATTATTATTGTATACATGACTCTTTTTCTACTCCAAATGTCTCAAATAATGTAAGAGCTATATGCAGTCCATCAGAGTGCATATGCATAGCATTTATTGCTACATGGGTAGGTGTTGCATGCCATTGGGAATGATATGATGGTACAAAGAAGTAGTTAAGGGCAAAAAGCCTGCTGAGAATGTGTTGGAGAACTATGTAGGGTACAGGGACCTGGTGCAGGCTTTTCTGTAGCACCCAGTGTCAAAAACTTTGGTATGACAAATGGTTTACAAACTTTTTATGAGGCTAAGCAGTGGTCTTCCCTGAAGCAGGGATCTGTATCCCTTAAATTAAAATTACTAGGTGGTCTAGATATACTATGATCACTTTGCCCAGCCATGAAAATCCATTGCAGTAAATTATTGTTACACTAATTAAATGCAAGGCCCATCTCTAGGATGTAAACTTACACATTACAAGTTGTATTTTAGTGTATGGATAACACAATGACACTGATATCTGGCAATTCATAACACGGAAGATGACACCGTTGTAAAACAATCTGGCTTTGTTCATTCTCTCTATGGAAAAGTTGCTTCCATAAGCCATTAAAGAATTTATTTTCAAACAGATCTCATCTTCGGCAATATTTTTCTGGTGGCTGAGTTCTCTTGGGTTAGTATTTTTTTTACGAAAACTGCTCTAGCATTTCTATTACATGTCTCTAGCTAAAATATGGTCTGAAACAGAAACAAGTATTTAGTCATTTAGCTATTAAAGTTGATAAGATTTGAACTTGATGATCTCTAAGGTCCCTTCCAACTCTAACCATTCTATGATGTTATGATTCAGAATTCGTGAAATGTGAATTAATCTGCAATGTGAATTAATGAATTTATAAGAATTCATAGACTTATGTTAAATGAATTAATATATAAACTATAAGAGGAGATAACATATGGGGCCTGATGTTTCCTGAAAACACTCTGCCACTGAACTGTATGTTAACTTTGCCATCAAAACCAGACAAACAGAAATCTGGCATATTCAATCTAGCAGACCAGTGCCATCATTTAATCCATCCAAATGACCGGTACTACCAGACCTTTTCCTTGGCACAGAGTACAGTTCTCTCATTTAAGGCAAATCTAGGCAGCCATCCTTCAAGTGGAAGCTTTTTGCTACCATGATAGCACAGCAAACAGAAGTTAGAGCTTACATTCTGACAACGTGATGGGTTATAGACCACAAAATATACTTGCTTGATGAAAAAAAATTATATATATCGCTGGGGTACCCAATGATTATTGAAGCATAAGCAGTAAGGTTTTTTTCTCTTCTCATCCTTCCTCAGTTATAAAACATGCCCATTTGGATTATTTCTTGCCATTGGTGACCAGCTTTATAAAACTACCCTGCCTCAATTTATCAGCATACTGAAACTACAGCTCATTGAAGTCAATGCTGTTGCACCAAAGGAGAATTAGGAAACTAATTGCAATAGTGACATAATAGAGGACAACTGGTCACAACAAAATCACGACATACCCTGCTGCCATTCATAATTAACTTTTCCTTGGAATGAGAAGAACATGCTGTCCTGTTGCAAAAATAACAGTGTGCTTGGTTGTGAGCCAGAGTCAGTGATAAATACATTTTTGATTACAGCCAGCAACTTAATTTACAAGCATCTGATTTAAAAAAAAAAAAAAAATCCAAACAACAAAAAAACAACCTTTCAGGAAATTCAGTGATATAAATAAGACGATTGTGATCTGATGCACTGAGCACCAGACTGGAGTCATAAGACTTCATGTTCCCACTGCTGCCACTAACCTGCCATATGACCATGAGCAAGTCATTGGATGTCTCTGTCTTAGTTACTTTGAGCTGGTAATTAGCTACCTTTGGACACAGTTTAGAGATCAAGGCTTCAACTGTGTTCTATGGATAAAATGTCTTGTTTGTATAGAAAAAAGTTTCCATAATTTTAAGGAGAGATTTACAAATTGAACAGTTGAAAGTCCTTAACTGAACTCTACCTTGTCTGCAGGTATTTATACTGAGGAATTTCAGCAGAATTATGTCCCCACGTGGTATGATTAAGGCCAAAGGAGTAGAGATAATCCAGCTTTATGCAAAATAAGATCTATGCTGTGCAGTTCCCACTCACAGGTTTTGCCACAAAATATACTGGTCTTCTAAAAGTCTGCATTTGTTCAAGCCAGCATTAAAACTGTATTAGGCCAGTCAGATGAATACCATTTATCTTCTGAGTTAATGATCAGACATTTATTTTTAAAGATAATATACTGCTCTGTGTCCAAAATGAGCCAGCAATCTGTGATTGAATAGAAAGTATGCAATTACGTGCTGATGTTCAGTAGGCAGAGAAGAGTCCTGAGTGACTCTAGTGATAAATGTATCATTGTAGAAAAAAAATGTACTAAGCCATAACATCAAAGTTAAATGCCAATCACTAAAACTTTCTGCTTCTGGAAAGGAAATAGGCAAGCATTTGCCATCATTGCTTGCGAACAATGGCAGTAATAAGAGTTATTTAGTAATAACTCTAATGGGGTGAGCCTTTTAGCACTCCATTTAGGTTGCCTAACCTTTCCTATATCTTGTTTTCAATTGCCTCTAAAGTTGCCAAATTTAAAAGGTTTGCCCAATGTTTCCAGTTTTAGTGTCAGCTTTAAGAGTAAATTTTGGAAAATTTAGACAAACTTTTTGCTGTTTGTGAGAGTGTGCTTAGTGGAAAAGATTGTTTCAATAACATTAGCCTATTAATGCCTAACCTTCCCCTGTCTATTGGCTCTACTGCTTCCCTGGTTCAGGACAGGGATTTGTAAGAAGTCAAAGTCTAAATCCAACATATTTTGTGGTCCCCTGCAGAAGTCACAGTAAACTACCATTTGCACAGAAACTGCAGAATCTGAAAGTTTGCTCTGAAAATGTCAGTGCATTTCATTAAATGTGCCCACATTGTTCTAAAGTAACCAAAGGCACCAAAATACATTGGGAATGGATCTTTGCTTTCCTGGTGCGTGCTTGTTTTCGTTGGAGACTTCTCCGACTCAGAGCACAGACTGAACAGAGCTCTTAAATCAGAATCACGTTTATTTTTTTAAGGAAAGTCATCTCTGTAAAACCCATATACTTTATTTTAGAATCTGTAAGATGCCCACTGTAATAGATGAGGAGCTGTAGGGAGGGAAAGAATAGTTTTCTCAATAAAGAACTGGGCCGGCATTGGAGAGCTGTGTTTTATTGCCAGCTCTACCACACGCTGCTCATTCTATGCTAGACATATCAACATTTTTTGCAGATATTCCTTATACAGATGATAAGGGAAAGAAAAAAATAAAGCTTATGTTTTGTTTTAAAATTGTTTGTCAGAACAGTTTTTCATGGGTTATCTTTCCAAATTTTCTTGATTTAAAAAAAAAAATTAAAACATTGTTGGAAAAGATTGATTTTTTTTTTTTGATGCTTTGGATAGGAGCAAGACAAGGAGAGAAAGAAAAAAAGCCATTTTTCACTTTCATATGTGCATAAATTAAGATCATAAAGCAAAAAAATTCAAAGGATTTGACTTTCAAGCTTTCAAACGCATTTTCCCATCTGGCTTACATTTTGCCCAAAGAAATAGATTCTGCTGTCTGGGGACAGGGAAGAGAACAGCACTTCGGAAGCGCATTCAGCAGAGTCTAACCAGGCTTTGACCTGTGAAGCTGCGCTCCTACACTGATCTGTGGTGACAGTACAAAAGAGTGCGTAGGAAGCGAGAGGAGGCGTATGGCTGATGAATCCATGCCAGTGTCGTTCCACTGGCAAAATCCCCTCCTGGGGAAGGGAAGCTGTTGCAGAAGCTCCTGCCCGCTGAAGGCTGCAGCTGTGTGCAGGGAGTACTTATGCTAATTTTGCCCAACCTGGGAAAGGATCGGGGGCGGCTTTATTACCAACACAGTATAACTCTGCTAAACACTCTCATTTTTGCTGGGGGCAGCGAACAGAATTAAGGTCCAAGAACAGAATCTATTAATATGAATGGAGAGAAATAATCGGTTTATTTGCTGCCACGCAACTTGGAGATTTTTCTACTTGGAAGTTTTTCTATTGCGTTTTGAGGTCCTGTTGCCACAGCAGGCATAGAAGTTCAGAACAGGGAACTGCTGTTCGCTGAAGGGAGCGGCTCTGAGGAGTTACAGAACAGTGGTTCAAAAAAGGACACAAAGGCAATTACAGAAGCTGCAGGGAAATGAAATAATTTTTCTTTTATCACAATGCTTGCAGTTTCTGTTTTGACACTGGTGGCACAAGAATAAATGCCAAGAAAAGAAATTTAATCTGCATTCAAAGAAATGTGATTTTAAAAAGACAGATCAAACTATATTCTCAATACATGGTGACAGTGTTCTCGAAATCAAGGACTGCTTCATGTAAAAATAGCCATGGATTAGACCTACCTCATTAATTTTATCCTAGGATCAGTATTTTATAGAACTACTAAAACTGATGTATTTTCATCTAAAAAAGAAAAAAGATATATTATGGGTTATATTTACCTGCTACTCAGTTCTTGCTAGAGGTAATTATTGCAAATAACAAGACACTATGTCTTTAGATACTGCTTTCTTTTGAATCATCTGTTACATAGCTTTCTAGAGTTAATTTCAATGCCTGGCAAACCAAGAGAAATTGCTATTATGGTGCCCTTTTGCAGCTTGGGAAGACAAAGTTAACAAACTTATAGCTTCTGAGTACTTACACAGAGAGTCCATTTGCAAAAGAACTACATAATGCTATGTTTGACTGCAGTTATTCTTAATAACTTGTATTTTTTAGACAGTGGTGCACTTCTAGAGCCCAGGCCAAAAGGTCATGTTCAACTAATGCTCATTAAAATGTTGAATTTTTAATAGAAGCAGGATGGGATCATTACTATAAAACTATATAAACTACTATAAAACTATAAAACTATATAAAAACATACATGCTTTGATTCTGGATATATTCCATTTTGCATCACTGAAGGTAAATCTGTTTTGCAAATGCAGAGTGAATATGTCTTTATATTTCTGCCAACACCCACCTTAGTTTACTGCTGCTAACAGAGAGGCTATCGCAAACCCCGTAGTTTGAAATGTAAGAACAAAAACCTCCCTGGTCTCTGGGGTGGGGAACTACAGTAGCAATTTTCAGCTTCCCATCTTTGTTCTTGTGAATTGATGCAGTGACACATATTTGCATTTCTCTGATAGCAAATGATAGGGCATGCTAATAGCTATTTAATAGTTGAACAATTATTTAAATTCAGGTTAACCCTAATTACATTTTCTGTTAAATCCAGTGAGCTATTTCCCCACCTCCAATGGAAAGAACCTTGTGGCGAGGCTTACATGCAAAGAAGAGTCTTTTCTCATACTGGTTCCTAGGGGAAGCCCTGCAGAAGCCATTGCTTTTGACTTCTTGCCTCTTTCCCGTGTCCTAGGAAGCTGAAGGATTAGAAAGGACCATTACAGGAACCGAAAGTGACAATATTTATTTTTACTGATCCTTTTTGGTCCACCTGACCCAAACAATATAGATAACCCTGGGCCCAAAGTCCACCGTAAAAGCTGGATGCAGGGCTTTTTTTTTTAGAAGGCAGCAGTTCTATTTCACACCACTATCTTTTTTTGAGGAAACCCTGATATGATCTTTCAGCAGAGGGCTGCCTAGACAACACCATATCCCCAAGAGCAGAAGACATCTCTAGAAGCCAGACCTCCTAAATGGCTTGAGGAAACCAGCAGACCCAGAGGACCCCTTTATGCTAAGCACAGCTGGGGGGAATTTGATCTTCAGAAGCCCCTGCTTGTTTTTCTTAAGCAAAGAAGCAAAAGCCTATAAGTAAAACCAAATTCCTCTGCATCCCCAGAAAAGATGAAATTATTCCCTCTCATATTCTGAAATGTCAGCCTTGGTTCTTCTTTACCCTCCAGTTGGTTTGTTACTGATGGATAGTTATTGAAACACACATGTGGTCCATCTCTCTTGCATAAGTGAAGGTTTTGTTTGGGAAACTTTGAGACGGTGTAATCAGAAATGCAGCCATTGTTCATTCTCACTGTTGACTAATCTAATTTAGCTTTAAACGTGTGACTAATTTTAATACTATGGGAAATTAATTATGTTTGTGTTCTAATGATCAGTATTAACCTAATTAGTGACCATGAAAATTCCCAAGCAAAGCACTTAATTATATTAGAATTAAGATTGTAAATATTTTCATAATGGAAAACTTCCAGTAAAACACTAATGTGCTCAAAGGCTACAACCGCAAGAAAAAAATGCAGCTTCATAAAATGAATTCCATAATGAGTTTCTGATGCTAACTCTGCAGCACAAGGTAATAGTGTTTGTAATATAATCCTAGAAATGTATCCATACATCACAAGAAAGATACGTAATACTTAAATCAATGCTTTTAAGCTTCAGTTCACCACATATAGCAGAAATGCTTTTCCAGAATCTCTTTCTCTGATTCCCAGACAGAAGTGGTACCCTGTTCCAACCCCCAAGGCCACTGAAAACTGTTTGGTGGACAGGGAAAAATACTTCTGCCAACCTACTTGTCTTTCATGTGCAATCTTTTTCCTACTGGTAGACATGTGGATCTGCTGAATGTCCACTTCCAGCCTCCATCCCATTCACTCCTCTATTTTCTAATCTGCACATTTTCTGTAGCATTGCACAGCAACAGAGCAAGGAACTCAGAAAGGAGCTGCTGCACCTTGGAAAATATAAGCCAGAGGTGCAAACTAGATGGGTAGAAGAAGAGAATCCCACTGCTGAATCACAAGACAACTGGTATTGCAAATAAAAGGGCAATCTCAAAAAAAAAGCAGCACTATCTTCTGTCTTCTAGGATACATATGGCCTTCCTAAGCTAAGCCCAAGTCTATTGTAAAGAGTTTGCATATATGGTGCCCACAGGAAACATTAGTCCACTTTTTTATTAAAAAAAGTTATGCTTTGCTGTTATTTTACATAACCCTTCTTGTAATTAAGTAACACCAAATAACCAAAAGAATCATTACAGTTCCCCTGGGGTAATACAGTTATTCGTACCTGAATCTGACCCTCCTTTCATCTACTTTGTTATAAAAAGCATTCTTTTACATTACTTGTTGCAAGCAGTGACCCAGATCTAAGCAATTTTGTAATACAGGGAACGTATTGCTCAGTACAATCCACACAGCCTACCTATCATTCCCGCGTACTAGGATGATTGCAATTAGAGTATTTATTTAAGATAAAAGCTTTTTATTGAATTAGAAATTGATCTTACACTTCACCAGATAGTACTGTTTTATGTATTTGTACGCAGGTCTCTTTGAATGCTCTTGCATCTCTATGTTGCTTGGAGTGAGTGGGTGAATCTTCCCCTAACATGCAGAAATAATATTTAGAAATATAATTCCCAGATTTGTGGGGCTCAGGATGAATGGGGCAGGCACTAATTCTCTTGTCACCTCCCAGCTCTTGGTTAAACAGTTTATCTCTGTTACCAAGTGTATGCAAAAAATGCCAGAAATTTATCAAGTCAGTATTGCTTCTTACCAATTATGTATTGTCTTCAAACACAAACCAGTTCATGGAATTTACAACACAAAACAGAAAAACAGAGAATGTGTTCCTCCAGAGCTGCATCGTATCATTTATGCACAAGATTTTTACTCTGAAATTCCTCTCTTTCCTTTCAGCTTCTTCCATTTTTATCTTATCCCATAGTTTCAAACCTAACATATATATATTTAGAACTTAGAGGCACCTAATCTATTAAGTAGTGGAGGTAAGATCCTGAGGAGATACTGGCTCCAGTAAACTATTGGTTTACTCAATGAAAGAATTTGTAAGACAGATTGTTAGTTTCCTGTTTCTTTACATATACATTAGCTGTGCTACATATGCATTTGTGCCTGAGCTCCTGGGTAGGAAACACACCTGCCTCTCCCAGTGTTACTGAAGGTGTTTATGTACGTGGATTCGTTAATGGCTGGCTGCATTCCAGCATATGCCACAGGCTGTTACTGTTTTATCTTTCGCTTTACTAGCTTCGGTACCTTCTGACAGCATATTGGTGGTGGTAACGTTAACGATAGAGTGTCCTAAGCTGAAAAGATCTCTCCTAAATGCTTTATGGAGTGCAAGAAATAAACAAGTCTTAAAATAATATTCCAGTATTGATTTGGGGAGGTTGATCTCTTAAAAATCTATATCAGTTTTCAGTATCCAAAAGTATCCTACAAAATATATCTATTTCCAGAGAGTTGTATCACACTAATCCCTGCATAGATGGAGTTTTCTTCAGTCTAATGATTAAAACCCGTGCTTTGGAAATCAATTTCCCCTAACATGGAAAGCCTGGGTTGGCTTTTTTCAAACATGCAGAACAAAAAAACCTGCAGGTATTGTGTAGGCAACTCGTACAGTCAATAAATGTGTTTGCTATCCTGGCTTGTTGAAAATCAACAGCTTAGGTCAATCATTTTTAAAACTCATTATCATGATGAGAAATAAAGCAAGGCCAACTTTTTTGATTGATGGAGATTTATTAATGGAAAGCTTTTATTGCTAATTAATTATTGCTACTTAATAAGTAGCAAAAGCTACTGACATGAAATGTTATAAGTACAATATATAACTGAATTGAAATTTCATTTTAGATAGTGCCAATCCCTAAAACCTCAGTCTGCCTCCTTCAGTCAAACTCTACACGTTCAAACATCAGTCCGGCACCAGCACAGTATTTGCATCAAGCTCACGTGCACAGGTCTAAAAAAAAACCCCAACACCTCTAAACTCACATAAGAAAATGGTTTTATGTTTGCAGAAACTAAACTTATACAATTGATTAAGACTGCATTGAAGATATTCGTAATAAGCTCATAATTACACCTTGGAAAAGGAACTATAGCATATCAATTTTGCTATTTATCATTATGAAACACCTTTCACTTCACTTTCCACAGCCACAAAAACCATAACGCCTAGGCTTTAACATTTTTAATTCAACTTCTATGTCCAAAATGAATAATTAAATGCACAAACAGAAAACAGGAGGGCTGAAGGCATTCTAGAGCAATGCAAACACAAAGTGCAACTATGAGGTGGGACCTGACCCACCATCTTTGTTCAAGCAGATTTTCCTGAGGGAAATGGGGTTAATAGAATAAGTGCAGTACAGCCTCAAAGAAGCGTATCCTTCCTCTGGACACCAGTGTGTCTACTCTGATATACTAAAATAAACCTTTGCTTGCTACCGAGTACAAAATTACTGAGTACAAACATAAAAAGGAAGCCTTGTGTTACCCTGCTAACAGAGAGGGAATGAATGGAGACATGTTCAGGAACACGGCTAAGATGTTTTTGGGCCCCAACAGACTCAACTACTTGTTTTCCTATTCAAGGCTGTTTGCAATGCAAGTAATTTAAACCATCTCTAAATTATTCAGGGAGACCAGACCTGCAGGCAGCTGACAAACAACTAGGGAGCACTAAATTTACTTTTGGAGGCTTTCCATAGCTATCTGGTGGGGTGACCAGCAGGACTGGATCACCAGGACCATCAAACTGGACTTTTTCTCCTGAAGTCCATGGGCAAATTCAGAGAGGAAGCTGAATACGTTCCTACAAAGCAAGAGTTTCAAAAATAGTTTTGTACTGCACAAAATAAAGCACTGAGAAGTTTTCTATTTCTAAGTGGAAAAAATGAGTATTTGCCAATGCCAAACAAAGGCAACAAGTTGAAGATAATTTTGAATCTTTTTGTTTTTTCATCCATATAGATAGAAAGAACAGCTTTTAAAGTTCATTCCACCAGTATTTGGAACAAACCCAACAAATATAATGGTGCATATAAATTCACCTTTGAGTCAGCGTCTCGTGTTTCAGCACTTCTAGTCACAGCGTCTTTCAAAACAGTACATCATCCATATGCTTCATACACATCTTTTACCTTCCCAGTAAATCAAAAGATGGATGCTAAAATCCAGAATACAACCTTAAGATTCCCTTGTTTTTTTAGCAGATTTTATTGATACAGCTGGTCAAGCATATTTTGTAGTGGGAGATGGCAACCTCTCCTTTATAGTTCAGACAAACAATAATTGGAAATAAGAAAGAGGTTATGAAGTAAGGAATATTTGCAGTAGCTAACAAAAATATTCTAAACTAATGCTGAAAAACAAAATGTATGGAGATATAATAAAGAAGAATAAACTCCTTTTATGCAGTATGAGAGAGGCATAAAAGTATCACATGAGTCCCAGTTCCACAGGAGCTTCAAAAAGGTGCTTTTGTTTATAAGGAAATGGATGGAGTTGGCATTTTTTTTATTAAAAAAAAAAAAACACAAAACACAAACAAAAAACAGTTTTTTGTTTGGTCAGGATTTTTGCCAATAGGAAATAACCTCAAGATCAGGTTCCCAATAAAACAGAGTTACTTATTACACCTTTGGTAGCAGCTTGAAGAAAATAGAGACTGGCCAGGACTCATGTACACTCTAACTGGTATCTTTGCGAGCTTTTTATTCAGTCTCATCCTTTGAACTTTTCTTCAGACTAATTCCTTCAGATTAAAGGAGGATAACTGATAAAGTTTGCCAAATTTTGTATGGTGCATGATCAAGCCCCTTTACTTGTATAACACTCAACTAACAAACATAAATGGTTTTTAAGGCTTGTTGCTGCCACTTTACCTGCATGGACAATGACTGCATTATTGCATCCCCTCAAACCAAGGGATGCCATTCAGTCCTAAACTGCCCTCCTGTTTGATTAATATGATGCCTCTTCACATTTATTATAAGAACATAGTTAATTGATAAGGCAAAATTAAGAAAATGAGACCGCAAAGTCATTTCTATCTGGAGTTTGCTAAGAATGCTGTGCTGGATAATTCTGTACGCTTGTTTGGGGTTTTATTACAAAATTGAGATGAGCATCACCAGCTGAGTTGTAATGTACTAATCATGCCACCACTCCCACTTACTTTAAACTGAATTTGAGTATAAACAGCCCTCCCAGACCTTCAGAATCACAGCTTGATGCCATAAACATACTTTTCCAAGTGTACTCTTACTCAAAAATCATCTGCTTTGTACTCACAGCTTGTTTTTACTATCTGTATCTTTACTAAGCACCCTGGTGCAAACTTGACCGTTTCTGTCAATGTTTTATAGATGGCAAATGCTTTATACTTGGCATTTTCAATTCTCCCAGAGGTCAAGAAGGAAAGAGGATTTGCTGTATTTCCAAAACAATCCCTCCGACGACAGTTGGAAATGTTAACAACTAGATGAAAAGTTGTACCTGTTCTTGCTGAGGATTCTGAATGTAATTGGGTTTCTTCCTTCCATTAGGGTAGGGAGAAAATTAATCCTATAACTCATCTGGTGAATATGAGCTTTAGGAGTGCTGTCAATTTGCAACTTGTGACTGAACTAAAGGGATGCCAGTTTTGAATTGTTTGTTCTCTTCAGTCCAGTTGTCTGTATTTGACTTTGACCTTTTACATTAAGCAAACATGTTTTTCAAGGTGCATTTTATAAATTAAAACAAGTAAATGAATCTGAAGTGTGTGATCTAAATCAATTTATCTTACAATTTGAAATGCAACTGTGGGTCTCAGCACTCAAGTAAGAAAGTTTCTTCATTATTTCATTCCTTTAGTTGAAGAGCAGGGAGGGCATAAATTGGCAACAATTCCAACCTCTCAGCTTGATTGTATTAATAAGCTACTTTACAAATTAATAGTAGCAGTAATACCTAAAGATTCTAAAATTATGCATTTAGTAAGCTATGCAATATTTTGTAAGATAAACAAGAGTACATTGGAATAAGTTCTTCCAGCAGTGAAATTTCATTACTTAGAAGAAAGTTACTGCTTAGCACAAGGGGCAATATACTAACAGTTTAGCGCAGGAAATGAAGAACATAATTTCCAAATAAAGGTTCACTCAGAAATCTGGGAGGCAGCAGATGTTTTCAGGAGCACTACTGGGTCTTTACACCACACACCTGAGCAGCAAAAGGTCTGCAGATTTTATGAGGGGGCAAATCAGTCTTGAGCTGAACTGTCAGCTGCACAGTGGAAGGTTCCAGCAAACCTTTTGCACTGAAAGCAGCTGTTTCCTCCCTCTCAATACATATCTGTAAGCATATGATTTATTTTTCTATTCCTTCTGGTCTACTTCCACACAAAATGAATATTTTGAGTTTGTTCATAGAAATAAAAATAGCTAACTATAGAATTTGCAATAAAATATATTTCAGATACCTTAATGTAACTTTACTGGATTCTTTTAATATCATTTTTGAACACTTGTTCTTTAAAGTAGCAAAAGAACCTCAAGAAATTTGATTTCCAAGTGTAATCTCTGAGGGGACCCATTGACATAAGCATTTATTCTAAAGTTTGGTTTTGCTGTCTGTTATGGCCATTTTGCGCATTTTGACACAGAAATGTTGAACTTTTTTCTTCAGACAGATGCTGGAATGAGAACTTAGGTCCTCTCAAGCTGCTTCAAGAACACTCCTGCTCTCTCCCATCACAGTGTCAGCCTGCCTTAGCAGATGTCATGAACTGCCTCCTCCAGCCAAGTTTACCATGGTTGTTCTCAGACATGACATTTTAATCCTCGCCTTCAGGACTGAGATCAGCTAGGAAAACATTAATTTCAAAGCAAAACAAGAAAATGAGATGTACCAGCATTGTGGGCCTCTTCCTGGACATTACAAGACACTAGAGCTGCAGCACTGAGGACTTCCAGAAGATTTCTCTGGAGACAGCACTAGCACTTAGAGGATAAGAATTCCTGGTGGGGGGTACACCACCATCCAAAGTCTCAGACACCTGAACCTGCCAGGTACCATGACAACTTCCCCCCTGCACCCTGCCTGGTGAGTACACGGCAGCCAAAGATACTGCTCTCTTTTTAGTCAGCACTAACATTTTACAGAATAGTGATTTCTTAGTGGGACAATTTCTTTCATTTTTATTCACAGAAAGTCTCCAAGAACCCAGAATAGATGACAGGACTTAGAGAGGAGGATGAGTAATTCAGTGGGTTGTATTTAGTTAGTGAATAATGATATCCTTGTTGAGAGAAGCATGTTTTCTGTGTTTATTCCTCGGATGACAGCAAACTGCCTGTAATTATTGTTATTGTACAATTACAGAGCGAGGGGACAGGAAGGGGTAGAGTTGATAAGATTAACTAATTAGACTTCTGGTGGACATGCAAAAAAAATTGTGAAGGCCAAGAGCTATCCATCCGGACCCGGTGGCTGGAAACCAGCCTTCAGCCCTCCCACTAGTCCTCATTGCCCTGGCTTCCTGAGACCATCCTGTTTGGTGTAAGCACTGATCTGTGCCACACATGTAGCTGTTTGCTCGTTATAATTCTGGAGTAGATCCCACACTGGTTATGAGGGGTTGCCTGGCAACTTAAATTCATTTAGCAAATTATAATTTCCTTTACATTATTACTTTTATTCCATAACATGCAGAACAGAGTAACCATTTCTTACATTTTGCTACCAAGAAAGGATATAATTTCTGTTAAAACTTTCCTTTGGAGTGAACATAAAAGCAACCAGAAGAAAGAAAGGAGGGAAGGAGGTGCAATATAGACCAACGTTTTGACCTAGCTTTAAGTTACAGCAAAGCAATAGAATGTCACAGTATGCTAATTATTTAATCAACCCACATCTTCTCTGCTGTTCATGTATTATTCTGACTATCAATCGAACACCATCTGCCCTCACAGAAAAATGTTCCTGCGATGTACAGAATATTTAGCTGGCAAGCAACTATCACCATGTTTGCACTAGAAAGTCATGAACCCCGGAAAGCTTGAGGAGCTCTGGGACATTGAAAACAGCCCTGGCTCTTTCTTGGCCTTCCTCTGGAGGAGGAGGAGGAAGGGGATAAATAAATTATTTCCATTTAAATTTTAAATAATGGAAAATAGTTTCATTAAAGGCTTTGAATGCAAATAGGAAGCAGAGCTTTGGAACCTGGCGTCTCCTTTTAATGAAAAATTTCTGTCACTTGGAGAAGCGTAGGAAGCAGCAAGGAGGAGATGGAGAGGAGGGAGAGGGTGAGGAGGCAGCTGCGGCTCCTCTTGCCCGCTGCATTGGAGCAGCGCTTCCCGCGGGGGACTCCCGCCGCCCGCCCGGGATGGCCCATGTTGGGCTCGGGCTGGCCCCGCCGGGGCTCGGGCTGGCCCAGGCTGGCCTCGGGCTGCCACCTAGTGCTCTCCTCCCCTGCTCCGGGCGGGGACCCGCCTCAGGTGCCCTGGGAGAAGGAGCCTCTGGCCGGATTGTTGCTCATCCCTTACCTGGATGGCAAGTCCTGGCAGGGTACGGGTTTTGTAAGGTAAAGAGATAATTCCTGTCTCAAACAGGAGAAAAACTGGCTTTGTCAATCAGATCCTGGTAAAATACCCTAGGGAAAGGATTATGGAAAGGTTGTTTAGTAGGTGTAGATTATAAGGGGATGTTTACCTCGGATTGATAAAATGAAGGATAAAACCTTGCTAAGTGCAATGAATAATATAAAGCCCATACCAAAGGAGGATAACCCTGCTTAATAGTTACATTTTATTTTCTTAACTACTAAAATAGATAGACAATTGTGAAACCGCATCCTAAATTGCTTGAGTTAGAAGTGCAGCACAATTGACCTCTTCATCATTTTCCAATCAAGTGCTACCTGTTCAGGAATCCCAACCAGCTCTCCAAATAAACAGGTACGAGGATTGCATGGGCTATAAGAAATATCAAGAGCAGCAGCCAAAATATCTTTGGGGGCTATTTATAAATGTTGGGGTTTTTTTGGAAAATGGCCACCATCTTTAGCTAATAGATGGGTTATCATGCTAATTACTAGATGCTGAGTCACTCCCTCATCCCCTTCTGTCTCACAGCCTGGCATGGAGCACATAAATCCACGCCTTACCTGCCAGAACAGCTTTAGAGCAACATCCCCTATACTGGTGAAGAACTGTCAATAAGGCATGGATGGATCCACCTACCAGAATAAAAATACTGAGTCCTGATGTCTCTGTTGTCCTTATCCTGGATTCCTTGGAGTGGGACCAGGGATTTCCAGTGGGACTGGAATTTGGCCCAGTGTGCCACAGTCCCATAAAACACAACTGTCTATTGGTTAAACAATGCCAAGCACGTCTCAGCCAGATGCCTGTTTACTGACTACTGAGAGGAGGGAAAAAAAAAAAAAAGCTCTCGGATGCTATTGCTTGGGTTTACAGGATGTAGGACATATTAATTATGAACAAATGAAATGATCGCAAAACAGAGATGAGCCATGTAACTTGGTTTGGCTGCAATTCTTGGTATATGGAAAAAAATGACAGCACAGGGCTTGGTGAACATAAATTCTACATTAAAAGTAAATTATTTTGTTATCTAGTATCTATTTTCTTAAGACAGTAGTTCACTTTCTTCTGCTATATGGGATAATGGACCATAAAATTTTTGTCCATTGAGTGCAGGTGCATTCTATAGTAAAGGAGGAATCCTGGTTCATTTGGCTAACAAAAAGCTGTTCTGCTAAAAACGTCTGCTCTTTCCCAGAAACAGAGAAGTCCAACAATGAGAGGTGGCATTCACTGGGGAAACTGCGGAGGCAATCGCAGCAGGATGATGGGTAGGTGAGCACCTTAAAGAATGGCCTTCCCTGGGACTTCGCCCACCTGACTCAATCCCAAGCCCAAGCCCAGGATTGTGCCACACCAGGGCACCCTGGCACCTCGGGTACCATCCCTCCCCTGGGGTCCTTCCAGCCCTGGGTCATCCATGGAGGAGAGCAGCAGGATGGGGAGCTGAGCTCTGGGATGGGACAGAGATAGTAGGGTCTGCTGCTGCCCTCAGGGCCCTGACCACTCTCCCACTTCAGAACACAAACATGCATCCCCTCCCATTTCTCCCACCCCCAGGCACAGTTTTTCCTCCTGTGGCAAGGCATACAGCAGCAGTTTTGCTTCTATTTATGCCTAGAAGGCAGCAAAGTTCACACAAATGCCACTTCCATGAGCAATCAGTTTCCCTGCCTTCATACCATCTCCATTAAAATGTTTCTCCTAATTTTGAACCTTAATCTTCCTTGTTATGTACCATATCCACTATAAAAAGCAGATGTTCCTGCTCACTGCAATAGGATTTTATGCATTTGAGGACCTAAGCATTTCACCTTTCAATTGCCTCTTTTGTTTTTCAGTCTTCCCTGGACTAATTGGCTCACACCTGCTCTGAATGCAGCGTCCCAAATTAGATGGATAGTCCAAGCCAGAGGAGATCTGATGTTTTTGAGTAGAAGGGGTGGATTACTTCAAAAGTCCTAAAGATTATACTCCTGCAAAGGTAAAGAACTTTCAATTATATTTGTTTTTTATCAGGATCATCATACTGTCGACTCCTGTTTAATCTGTGGTCCACAATACCACCTTGTTGTGTTTTTATAGATATTTTTGTTACCTTGTATTGTGCATTTGGTTATTCCAGCCTTAGATCATGATGTTGATCCTGTCCTAGTTGAATTTCCTTTTTGGTTTTTTTTTTTTTATTTCCCAGACCATTTTTCCTATTTGTTGATAACGTCTTGAATTCAAATACTGTCCTTTAAAGACGTAGAAGCTTCTTATCATTTGCAAATGTAATAAGCATAGGGGTTTGTCCAGCAGTTGCTATTAACAAACCCATTAAAAGACTTGCTCCAGAACAGACAGTAATGGAAAGCTTGTGATGTAATGTCTGCTGCCCTCCAGGGATGCTATTCCTCCAGCTTGGCATCAAACCCTCCCCTCAGGCCTTTCAGTGATTTCCTACCTTTTCTGACAGGAATGTTGTGCCACGATGCCATAGCCTTGCAAATCAAGATAGAGAGCATCTATGGCTTCTTTAGCCACTCTTTCCTAGAAGGAAATGAGCTTGGTGTGATGTAGTTTGGTTTTTTTGGTTTGTTTGTTTGTTTTAAACCAGTCATTTATCTTGTAGGTGCTTTTAAACTGTTTTGGGAATTTGTCCTAAAAGTTTTAAGCTGATGCAAACTGTTTTATAGTTCCCTACCTTTACTCTCTACCTGCCCCCAGTTATATCTCTTAAAGACAGGCACTGCTTTAGCTTTTCCCAATCTGCTGGTTCCTTGCCAGTCCTCAACAAGTTTTCAGAAATCCTGCATCACATCTCGGTGAATTGAGGAATGCAGTCCCCCAGGCCTGGTCAATCTTAAAACACTCCGCTTAAGTCTTTTCTGTTTCAGGCTCCCCTTATCCCTTAGTCTCTAGCATTAGCTGCACTAACCGTCTGTTCCCTGGAACTCTCTTTCAGTGGGCACAAACCCAGAATAGGCATCAAACACCCAACTCCTCTGTGTCATCTGCAGATAGCACTTTTTCTCCATTGAGAAACAGGCCAAAACTTTTCCCGGTCTTCTACTAATGAAATACTACTGATGAGATAGCGTCTTTTTCTTGTAGCAGGTATCTTTTAATAATTGCAGGGGATGAAATACAACCTCCAAATGACTTTTTGAAAACCCTCCCAAGAGCTGGTTTCAAGGGGGACTATTTCTTGAAGGCCTTAGCTGAAGAAAGCAGCACACATGGATGAACAGAGCAAGGGAAAAGCAAAACAATTGTGTAAAACTCGGAGCCTGTAGAGCAGCTCCCTCTCCCACCAAAAGCATGCAAGAGGTGAGGGAAGAAGGTGCTCGGTGTAGCCATTTCCCTGTTCCCAAGTCCCTGACTAGTGGCCAGGAAGGTCTTCAGTGCACATAGCCTGAGCCACAAAAAAAAATGAAAGGAAGAGTTTGTTTCAAAGCTAGTAGAAGGGGAAGAACCCCACACAGACACCCCCTCTTTCCTGAACTTTCCTTAATGACAGTGAGATGTTTCTCTCCCAGCTAAAGCTAACTGCTACTCTTGACACGCCTGATGTCAGCTGGAGGAACAGATGGCTCGATGGTTCATTTCAAACTGTTCACTCAGCCAAACAGCACAAATTGCATTAATTGCCTCACAGTACGAGCAGAGAACGGAGCACTCCACGCATCCTAGCTGTGAATCACTGAGACTTCTCATCATTATTTGCATTTGACAGGTCAGTTGGGAACCTACCTGCACGCTGGGGGTGGGGTAGAGGAAACACAGCACAAGAAAATGCCTGATCCAAACACTCTGCAGGTAACAGAAAATCCCTGAGAGATGATTCAGCCTTTGACTTCTGCCTTGGCATTAAAATGGTTTCTTCAGCACAGTGCCACTGTCTGAAGTGTAATTTCTTAACATGAGAACATATACAGTAACACCTACTGACCAGCTCCAGGGAGCAGGAGGAACAAGATCTGATTCCTGACCTTCTTTCTCTGTGTCCATGCTGGGACCAGAAACACCTTAAATGCACTGGAGACACTACTGTAGTCTGCCCCTTGCTTTACCCCTTCCTGTGAGAGGGGTAGCTCACACACCATTGCAGGTCTTGGCAGCCCCCCTAAGAGAAAGCAGGTGTCCCAGAACCTCCCAGTCAGAGTACCTGGGGAGGGAGACCACGACAAGACAATCTCCATACCTTCAACAAGTCCCTGTATCCAGAAACTGGAAAAAAAAATAATAAAAAAATGGATGGAGCCAGAGAGTTTGAAACAAGTTACCCCAAATAGCTCATTTTTTGTTTCTCTAAGTTGGGACCCTTGTATATGTTTAATTTACTAGTACACACATGCACCAGCATCTGAAAAGTTCATGCAGAAGGTGAGTTCAGGCAAAGAGCTCTCATTTAGGTTTGGCTGCTCTAAACCTTGCATAATAAAATGATTTATTTCCTTATCTGGTTGAAAAGCCCTGACACCGTACTCATCACTTGCCAATGGAAGGTGTTAGCATTTTGCCCACTGAAGACACTGGCTATTGATTCTGTTTCTTTTGACCAAGAAAAAAGATTTGGCAGGACACCACATAAGACCAGATGTTTAAGGATACAGCTTTCTAGCTAATATGATCACTGGTGCTACTCTGTTACTTATTGAATATATTTTCTTTATTGCAACAACTTCAGTAAGATACAATACTGTGTAAGATACAATACAACACTCACCTTAATCTCCCACAGGCTGTCAAGATTCCCTCTGCAAAACTTAAGGGCAAGCCCTGCTGCTCTCTCCTCCACTCTGTGTTAGAGGGAGGAGGCAATCTGCGGCACAATTTCTGTACCACATCTCTGTGTGTTGCCAAATTCTCCTTGAGCCCCTCCTGCAGGAGATGAAAAGAAAAAGCAGTAGTCATAGAAAAGGCCCTGCTCTACTGTAGCCCTCACTAAATGACAAGTTGATGGTAGATCTAATTATTGTAAATGGGTGACAGCTGAGGGGTGGCTCTTTTGCTCCACCCCTACCTTGTGGGGGTTCTGTCTGCCCCCTCCTTCACAGCTCCCTCTGTGCTAACCTCAGATCCCACCCGTTTCTAGAGGATCTTCACTGTTTTCCTCTCTTAACCACCAGTCAACAGAAGGGAAAGGATACCTAATTGTACCTGACTGAGGAAAAAAAGAAGTATTTCAGGGCTCTGCTCACATGAAGGTTACTTTACACCATTAATCACTTTGCCTCTCACAAAATTTGGGGAAAGAAGTCTGGATTTAAGTTTTTTTCACTTTCTGCCTGTTCTGTATCTCTAAAAGAGGTGCAGCAAAATTCCTGGAGTCAAGCCTTCTCACGCTGGGAAGATTTGCTCTTGATGCTCTGTACCTTGTTGCCTCAGTCATGCTGTCTTGTTCTCTCTTTGCTTACACCGATGGCTGTTTCTGCACCACAGAAACACCTCATCCCCTGCTGCTTGCAGCACTGCCATTACTGTGGGACCTCTTCCAATGCGGGACCTCCCCACACTGAGGGACCTCTTCCAGGAACTAACAAAGACTTTCCCTGGTATACTTCCCCCCTCAAAGGCAGCCTGCATGGTGTGTTTAAGTGCTCAAATTTTGAGCACTGTCATTTGTACTCCCTTCTTTGGAAACGGGACCATACTATGCTTGTGACATCTGCTTCAGTTCTTCTCATCTGTGAGGACAAAGTGCCCTGCTTCACTGCCTACAGGCTCCTATGGACTGATTCCACCACCATACCCAGGACTGCATTTAAGGTGAGCTCTTTCATAAAGCTCGTCAGCACCCCAAGAGCTTCTGCACCACGATGCAATCTCTGAACGATCTCTTCTTCCTTTGGA
The DNA here is from genome assembly GCF_001431845.1 of Calidris pugnax. NCBI lineage: Eukaryota > Metazoa > Chordata > Aves > Charadriiformes > Scolopacidae > Calidris > Calidris pugnax. The sequence goes on from NW_015090922.1 coordinate 8,208,893, forward strand.
CTCAAGCAAGCTGCCTCTGAAGCTGGAAAGTTTCCAGCTTGTAGCAGGAATTAATTCGGACACTAATTTATTCCTTTGGGGATTCTTCCTGGGTTAGCTGCATTTTACCAGCATTTAACTGCATTCCACCCAACTCCACTCACAATACCAACGTGGGAGAAGGAGAGCAAGAACTGAAGTACAAGCTGAAAGACATGGAATGACAGGAGTCAGTGTTCATTACCACCAGTTCTTCCACTCCTCTGGGAGAGGACAACAAGCATCAGAGCACGATACAGCTCATGCTACAGACCATCCTGTAACCTCAATCATTGTTTTTTTTCAGTTAATTTAATCATGTTCTTTAATGTAACAGGGAAAGAGTGAGACCATGCTTAGGAGTAGGTAATTTTAAGTCATAGTGCTGTGTCCAGTGATGTCTGAGAAACGTGAATTGTCAGAAAATCTCATTTATCCTCCAGCTACTCAAATTTTCTGTCAGCACTGGCTGTGCCAGAGGAACGCAAAAGGTCTCTTTGAAAAAAAGGCAAATCCTGATCTATCACCAGTTGCTTCAAGCTCCAATGGTCTTTTCTGGACAGGTCTACTGTGTTGACCCCAGGCCCAAACAGCTGCAAGGCCAGGTATGCCCCCCTACCATCAAATCCTTTCCCAGGCTAAAGGAGTATTAATTACGTGTTTAGGCTAATGAATAGGGGGAAGTGCCCACACCAACACACAGAAAAATGTTAGAGGGAAATTTAATAGTGTTATAGAGGTGATCAGTAGAGGAGATGGCACTGAAGTAACTTAGAGCCTCTTGCTGTGACGAGCTGCTGTGATCCTCCCAGCCTCGCCAGACACTCTCTTTAGAAGCCTCTGATGAAGGAACTTCTCAAAGACCTTGTAAAAGTCCAAATAGATTGTATTAGCCAGTTCCCATTTATCTATTTGATGTCTATGTTCACGATTTGGTACAAAACTGATTCAGCTTTTCCCTGGTTCATTGAAAAAAATATGTATTATCAAAGCTAAATAGTCATTTTTCACTAACCCATTAATTAAACTGCAATGAGGGCTTTTGAAACCTGACATCCAGGGCAGGTAAATAACATGGAGATTTCTGCTTCTTACCAAGTAATAACAAGGCACTGGCAATAGTTTTGCAATTATGGTCCCTTCTACCACATTCCCCTTTTGTGAGAGTGTAAAGGAAGGGCTGATAAGAGACCTCACAGCATCCTGATAACCCTCTGTTTTAGCAATTCTGGCAACATCTCTTTAGATTTATGCCAGTATCAGTGGTAAGAGTTTGACCCAGGGAATGTAAAGTCATGTGCAGCACGTATGTCTTTAATGTGATTTTGCCGTTTTGTCTAAAAGACTAAGGCCAAATTTCTGCTTTCAGTTGCAGTGATATAATTATGTTGTCAACTGCTCCAAGGTTACTGTCCTATTTTTGTCCTCTGTACGTTACCTTGATCTCTCTCATGTCCTGTGCTGAAGATTCCTGCATCTCTCTTACATAATCAAATATTTATTTGTTAAGTACCACTCAACGTTATGACCATTTCAACATCTCCATTTCAGGTAACTAATTCACAGTACTAGCTCATGCCCGTTAGCTGTTTACCTATCTGAGAGCTGATGATCTCAGCCCAACCTGGTAAAACAAGCAACCCCCAAGCACAGCTGAACCTAATGGTTAATTAAAATGTAAACAGTCTTGTACTATTAATTACCCTTTACTGTCAAGCTCAGAACTGAGGATGAGATTTAAAGCCACAGGGACTGAACTATGGCTTGGGTCTAACATGGGAAAAGCATCCTGTTGACCAGGATGAGAGCTGGCTGCAGCAATACACATGTATCATAAACCCCGTGCAGTGTTTTGCAGTTCTTTTCTCTTTGTGCCCTCCTATTCCTGGGCACAACTCGGCCAATGCCAGTGCCTGCCTGTGTACCAGCAGCACCTTCACCTTCTCCAGGGGCTGAAGGGCCACCTGGCATCTCTGGGGAGGGGGAAAGATGAATCCTCACCCCAGTGACCTTGCTCAGGGCACCTGCTTCCTTCCTGGTGCAGGACCTCCAGGAGGTCTCTGAACAGGTAGATCTGAAGAGAGGAGCCCTCCGCCGGGCAGGACAGCAGTGGGGTAGCCCAGCAGGCTCTGTGAGTGGAGGGACTGATGTCCTCCACTTGCCCTTGCACAGCCCTCTCATACACCCCCATATGCTCTTGTGGAAGGGCTTTCTGAACCACCCGCCGCAAAACAAACTGTTTCATCAGACACGCTTGGCTACCGAGCCCAAAAACACCTCAAACCCTGGAGAGGAACTCCCGGGGCTGAGGCCACAGGAGCATGACTAATGCAGAGCTGAGAATTCCTGGCAGCGTGTGACAACACAACTGTAAAATAATTGTTAATTCTGCTGTTGTTAACAAGAATGCTCCAGTTTCCCTCTCACGTGATTCATCCCGTGTCTCCCGACGGCTGCTGCAAAACCAACAATCTGCCTCCTTAGAGGAGACAGCTCTCCAGCGCTGGAGACAGACTGTCCCCAAGTCACCTTCCCCTCTCTCCTCCACATCAATACAGTCACCAGCAGAAGGCTGGCTCCAATCCTACAAGCACATTTTCAGAAATAAAATAAAATAAAAAAAAAAATATGCCTTTTAATCATCTTTGAAAGGAGCAACAAAATATAACAAACCTATTATCCTGATTAGATTTTACTAGTGAAAAAAAGGAGCCATTACAATGTCAGCTTATTAGCTGGAAGAGCAATCTTTGCTTGGTCATCAATTATTGGGATTTCCTGGGAGATGCTGAGAAGGAATTCTTGTTTAACATCTTCATCCCAGTTTATTTTTACCCTTGGGTTTGAATTCCCAAAAGCTGGCTGCTAATGCTTCAGCACCTGAGCAGGCGGTGTCTGGAAATGTGCCTCCTGATGTCAGGCAGCTGGCTCTCACGCTGCATGGCAATGCCTTTCACAAATAAAAACAGCACGGGACTAGTTTTCAGTACTCCAAGACTCTCTTGAAACATCGACAAAAAAGGGACTGTTAAGAAACAACATCACCCCCTTAATGGTACGGTACTGACACCAAAAGGAACAGGATTTTGTTTCAAATTCGATTCCTCAAGATGAGTAATTACTCATCGGGGGTGTGTTCTTGTGAAAAAGTTGCAAAAAACTTGCCATGCCAAGAGCGCACGCTGTCAAGTAAAAAGAAGGTAAAATACTGTATTTGCTGACATCTTTTCTTATTCCACTCATGTCAGAATTTGAACTTCTTTTAAGGAGTGTTGAACAATTAAAAAAAACCCCAAACCCCAGAAGTACATGTTCCATTTCTAAAATTGACTGAGCATCCACAAGAATGCATTAGGTTGAGCCACCCCTCTGAAAGCTGCATTACTGTCAGGAAAATGCAATGTAAGATGGACTCTTCAGTAGCACATTTGGAGCCAGCCATTGCCCCAGCAGGCAGAGCACATCCAGGATGGGCCAAACTCCGACCTCCGCCCTCGCCGTCTCCCAGTAACTCACTGTCTTCAGAGTCACTCTTAGACAAACCACTTTGCAGGGCTGCAAACTGCACCAGGGAATTGTTTAAAATAAAACAAAAAAGGGGCAAAGGAGAAGTTTTAAATGACCAACTCCTATCACCATCTCACTGGAATTCTGCTATCAAGTGGGTCAACACCCAAGGCTGGGGACATCACAGCACAGGGGTAGGAGGAAGCACCTGGGAACAGAAACTCATTTGTACAGGTACAGAGTGACAGGCTCCCCGCCTCAGACCAAACCTGTCCCATCTGCTGGTGTGACCTCCAAGGTAGGATTTCTAGCGTTGGCTTATGAGGCTCCCTGTTAAATCCAGGAAGATTTTGCCAGGGCAGAAAAATCTCACGCACGAGCTCTCCAAGGGCAACCACGCATCAACTTTGTGCCTGCAGCTCAGAGCAGTAACATTTACACACTACTTTGGAAATCGGCGAGTTGTTAGAAGTGTAGCATTTCAAAGTATTCTTGTCTTAGGAACAAACCCAGGTAGCCAATATAAAAATGACAAGGGCCTCAGACTACAATTTTTCCCTATTCCCATCAAGGCACTTTGCTATTAATTTCAGCAGGGACGGAAAAATCCTTGTATAGTTAAGGCTCTGGCACAAAACTCTTGCTGCTTCTTTAAGCAGTAGCTACACCGCACCATGTTATCTCCCTAAGTAGCTATCCCACTTTAGCTCCCTCAGAGGTCAGTGATTCATCTCTGCTAAGCACATCCGTTGTAGAAAGAAAATTCCTTAATCCTATTTTGTGTGCTCGTTGTCATATGCACAACCACAATCCTCCCCCATCAAGCCCAGGCCATACAAGAAAAACCCCTTGTTGGTCACTTCTGCTGCCTCTGCTGTGCAGGGGACAGATGTTCACATGGAGAACATTGCTGTGGCTGGCTCTTAATGTTATGTACCGCTGCCACAGCACACAAGAATTAACAGAAATCATTACTTAAAATGCAAAGAAAGAAACTGCATGGATTTGCATGTCTACTAAATGATTTCAGGACTTCAATTACTACCTGAGAAATACAGGAATGAAAAACATGATTAAAAATTGGCTAAAATTATGTGCCTGTGCATTTACTCAAGGAGTTTATTTGACTTTGGTACTTAAGCCTCCCAGACAAGAATTCCCTCAAAGCTTATCACAGGATGGATGTTTCTTTCTCTTGCGCTTGGGCTTGCTCAAGGCTCGCGTGCCCCTCTGCAGAACAGCCTTCCTGCAGCCCTGGCACATGCTTACAAGAACTAACCTCCCTACTTTTAGCTCCTTTGCAATTATGCTTAGCTTCCTGGAAGGAGAAGAAGAGGAAGAGGCAGCACCACGACACTTCATGCTCTCCACGGGTATTTGCAACTGCTCCACCTGGTTTTGCGCTCCACATTGCTGCTGTGGTGATCATGGGGCCAGGCAGGCCTGGGCTCTGGTGCCAGCCAACTTCAACTCCGTCTGCCTTTGGAAAAACCTGTCCCTGGTAAAAGTCACTGGCCAGAGGGACTGCTGGAAATAGGAGGCAGAGATATTTAGGTCACTCAGGGGGAAAAAAAAACACCCCAGAGCTCCTGCCCAAGCACACTCACTGATTCACATACTCACAACTGTCAAGTTGAAGCAAATTCAACTTTCATTCAACAATATGCACCTCCCTTACTGAGGTGTCCAGAACAGTCACGGCATTAATACTTGGGCACATTGTTTTCCCCTAGATTAGAGGAAAAAGTTGTGTTTGATAAAAGGTGAGTTTGCTACACCTGAAAACGAAGCGCAGCAATCCGATCAGAAGTTATTTATCCCAGCATTAGTCTTTTACTGACCAGTGAGTTTTTCAATACACAAGAATAGTTCTGGATTGATTTTGTTTCTGTAAGAAGAAACCCCCAAGCCCTGCTTTCTTGAATGACATCCTTCATTTCTTGTCAGAGTACTGAAATGAACAACTTCAACAGAACATTTAGTAAAAGGGAGTGGAAAATTTAATACTTTTTTAAAAAGCAACATCAGAAAGTGCATTAGGAGTAAAATCCAGGTCCATCCAGTCATCTAGTCTGCAATATCACTTATTCATTTTCTCCTGTAACAAAGAGGTGCACATCTTTCTTGGACTGCAGCATTTGAGCCGTGCGATCTATTCCAACCACCGCAGCCAATTTCTGAGCATCATACTTGGAGTAGAGCACAGTACAGGTCCAAGTAGCATCCACTCCACTCTCTGTGGCCTTCATCATATTACATATCTCGCTGTAGAAGTGAGAGTAGGTTGGTAACTCATAGAAAATGAGGTTCCTAATGCCTTTTATTATATACCTGTAGTAAGAAAAATTAAAAAAGAGTAACTTTGTTGCCTGTTTTTACAAAACGTGCATGTAAAAACATCAATCCTATCTCAGCTCTTTGGGTTTCCATCAACTTCAAAGCACATCAGTTGTAGCTCAACTCTGCAAACCCAAAAGACTAAACACAGATGTGGAGTTAAGGGGTGGCGGGGTGTCTAACACTGCCAGGCACTGTGACTTCCTCTAAAGCACAGACCATCTCCAATTTCTGCAGTATTCAGCCTCTTTGGCTTGGATTTTAAGACAGTGAAGTCTGATCAGACTTGACCCTCATGAAACTTCTCATATCGCCAAAACATCTGCTGCTAATAGGAAAAACTGTTCCATTAGGAACTTCTAAACAGCTCCAGTCAGGACATAGCAAATTTTCCAGGTGGCCTCAGCTTGCTCTATTGAATTATTGGACCAATTACATATCCTTTTCCAGAATCTTGTGTAATTATTGTGGTGCAGAAGAACACAAATAAAAGGCACAACGAATCCCATTTTGCAGGCTATAACATCCTGTCCTGACATCAGTGGAACTTGGCAGCACTCACCTTCCCGAATAAAGCTCTGTGCATACCAAAGCATTAGAATGTCTGCAAGGGACTGCTGACAGTGTGCAAAAATTTTGAAGTTAACTGAAAAGCTCTTACTTCAGTCAAAGAAGTCCTCAGAGAGATCCCACAGATTAAAAAAGCGATATAGCCCACCTACGATTAAGGTCAGATTCTACTTCCAAAAGAGCACACGCGCAACTCAGAGGAAAACTCAGTCCACAATTCACCTTTTGTAAAAATGGAAGCGCTCAGTGAACAATAAAAACTGCTTCTCTCCCTTGAGAAAGAACCGTCTCGCTCTGCAGACGCCGGCCTTTTTAGTGTATTCACAAATGTGAGTGAAATTCAGATCCTCTTTCTTGAAGTAATTTCGAAGACGCACGTAGTCAAAATACGATGGAACATAAATGAGCGTGTGCGACATGATGGCATCGCGGTACTCGGGCAAAACTTTGTTGATGAAAAACTGAAACCTGAATTCAGAAAACAAATCTGAGTTAACACTTAGCTTTCCAATACTGATAGGACCTCAGACAAGAATATCAACAGACTACAGAAGATTTTGACTACATTTTTCCTTCTTTAACCTCACTGGATTTCTACACGTGTAGAAGACAGAAGGCAAAAGCTTCATCAGCGCTACACAGTTATGGCAGAGACTGGTATTGCTTCCCCAGACTTCATTCACCATTCTCTTTGGCAAGGAGAAGTTCAGTGTTCCCTTCCACCTGTGTAGAGCCCAGCCTGCACCTGTGGACTAATGAAGTCACACTTCTGTGGGGAAACCACATTGTGCTCTGCAGGAAACAGTGTGCTCAACTAAATCTGAAATGGCAGTCATTAGGGCACAGCAAAATAGTCTGGAACACAGAGTACCTTGTCTCTATTACAGAAGTCACACTTTCAGCTTCTAGCCTCCGAAAAACATGGGGAAGCTGGACCACCACGTGGCTAATGGAGCCACTGAGTGGTACGTTGCGGACAGCCACCTGTGAGAAGAAAGCAGGACATTTAGGGAAGCAGCATTTCAAAGGCAGCCACACTCCAAAGCAGCTTTCTGCTCCTAACTCTCGTCTGCAAGCAATGCACGAGGCCGTTTTTAAGAAAGCTCCAATAGAAATCTACATACACACACCAGATCTGTAAAATACACAGGACCACTGCTTATGCTCTGACTTCTGTATATCTGAGATAGACAACTAAGGTTTTCACTTTTCCTCTTTCTTTCTAAGTAACAGCAGTTTGTGCTTCTTACACAGTAGGACAAACAGGAAAAAAAAAAAAAGAAAAGGAAGAAGAGGAAGCAGGCGAACCATCCATTTAACAACAAAATAAATAAAACAAGATAATTTGTGTGTGTCAAATTAAGAAAAAACAAAATCTGATTTCTGACATAAGACAGCTGCCCATGAAAGAAAAGGAGCAAATTAAGTATTGCTGCAAGAAGGGCAGTTTTTTGTGCCTTTGCCACAGCATTGGAAATTGTCACGCAGAGTCATGGAGACTCAGACTGAAATACTTGGGTACTGGAAATGACTGGCACAGTCTGTCTACAACTGAGTTATAGATTTTTTCCACGCTTCAGGTTTTCTGTTCCTCTCCCCCTCCCGTAAAAGAAGGCCTTCAGCTCATCTGTGAGCTCACCTGCCCCATGTAGTTGAAGCAATGTCTGTTGAAGATGGAGTTAATCTGGGGATCCTGCAGAGCGCTGAACAGCAGCGTCTGGCGGTAGAACTTGGACCAGTTGTTGAGATTCAGCATTCTCACACGGGAGAAGTCCACCCCGTGGGGTTCCAGAGGCAGCAGGTTAATGTGCTTCATCAGATGCTACACAGAGAGAAGGAGACACATTGCTACAGACTGACATCCCTGCACCCAGGCTACAGAAGCCTTCACTGCAGCGGGAAAGGAGCAGGGATGAGCAACACAGCACAGAATATAGAACAGTAGCGATCTCCTTAGACATGACTGACTGGCATTTACTGACCACAGCGAGAGTAATTTACTTGATTTCCTGCCACAGAACTGAAAGCCACCATCTTTTTAGTCATCAGTAACCTCCGCTTCCAATCTTCTCCCATGGGGCAAGTATAATGGATTTGTTTGCATTGCAGTCAACAGGCCCAAGGTTTCTGAGCCAAAATAAAGCTCAAGTGCAGTTCCCATCCATTCAGGGAGAGTTTGGGTGCAAGTGGAGAAATTCCGCTCATTTTGGCCTCACAGATGATACCTAGGACTGGCATCACTGCTGTCACATGGCAGGTGGTCGCACACAAAGGAAAAAACAGAAAACGGGGTCTAGGAATGATTCCTTGGATGTGGTGGTGTAGGCTGACGTGCCTTTCCTGGGAGTCCCCAGGAAACAAGACACCTTCCAGGCTCATTCAAAATGTACAATAACATCATGCTGTCAAAATGCACAGCCCAGGTACCGCAAAGGTGTTTGTACATGGAAAAAAGCCCCACAACCTTTCAACCTTGAAAACTTTTTTAATAATAACCAAAAGGCAAAAAACATGGGTACTGCTGCACACCAGCCACAATCCCAGAGCAGTATTTTCATTACACATACAGGAAAATCTCCATACAGTTTAACTTCAGACACGACTAATGCTTCGTATCTCTAGACATTGGAGACAAGCACTGGCTCCTATTGCTTTCTGCAGGGACCTGAATTAGGCTGGAGGGACTCCTCACACAGCTGCAATCTGACTGAGACACTGGGCAGTCAGACAGCTGGCATATTTTCTCCCAGATGTGATTAAAGGAATCATCATTATCTCATCCTGTAAGATAATTAAAACTGTCTAAAAAATTTCTGATGAAATATGCCACTAAAGCACCAAATACTAAGATTTATAGAGAACAGGTGCGGAGTACTACCCAAGTACTATCTGTAGAAAGACTTTCTGTAGAAAGACTATTTTTAGTAGAACCCCAATCTTTCTGTAGAAAGACTATTTTTAGTAGAACAAAAATATCAGGATGGAGGGAGGAAAAGGAACAAGCATACATGTCTGGAATCAAGTAAGTGAAAAAATAGCAATACTGTTCACTGCCAGAACTAAGTTCTATCAGACTAACGAGACACAGTACAACACAAAAATGAATATATTCAGAAAACGCACCAGAACGTGTTCCCAATTCTGCATCAGGTAAATATCTGCTTGATCAATTATGAGAATTTCTATTGATGACAGAAAATCAAAATCTCTCTTCTTCTCCCCCTCTGCGCCAATAACAGTCCTCATACCCAGGGGAGAGGCGATGATGATATCCGAGGAGTAAAACGGTGCATAAAGTCTCATACTCCTTTGGAGAATTGCAACCCCTGGCCAACAACAACCAACAGCATTTTCTTAGTGAAGGTCAATTATCAACCATCCTCTTCCAACAGGCTCCGTAATGGTAACTCCCTGTATTTTCTCTCCCTTAACTCATACTAATGGTTATAGCTGGACAAAACCAATCTGTCTGAAACTCTTCTTTCCCTGAAAAGTGCTTACCCACCCCCATTTGACAAGCATTTGGCAGATTTTCATAAGGTTCAGCAAACTCATTCAAGTAGTACTTTTTCCCAGATTTTTCATAGCCTGGACATTTTTTAACTGAAACACTTTTTTTTTTTTTGTGATTTTCTGCTAAAAAGGGGGATGAGAGAGCTGAAGAACTTAAGAGGAGGCTGGAGGAGGCAGAAATGACTAACTGTTCCCTTCTCCCTAAATCCTAGGCTTTGATCTCTGCCATTAGGTACTATAGTAACTGTTACCTTAATCTGTCATGTAAGATTCAGTGCAGAATCAGTGCCTATAAACTACTGTGATTCACACGGCCACAAGAGTTGATACTAGAGCACAAAGGAAAAGGTTCTTTGTGTGATGACGACTAAAAGCAGAACCAGTCTTGCACCTCCCCTGGCATTGCTTCTCACTGTTCTGGTGTACACACCAAACCCCTCATGTTAAAGAATGGAAAAGGAAGGAATCAAAGGCGTTGGTTACCTGTGCCATAACTACGTGGAGACACTGCCAAGACCCACCGTTTTCTGGTCTTAAAAATCAAGGCAGTCTGGCCATATTCAAACCACCTGCTACAGTTTGCCCATCAAAGGTGTCTCTTCAACTTCTCTCCCTCCCTGTGTGACACCAGCTATGACGGGCACAGCTGAAAGCACTTGCAAGAATTTCACACAGGTATCACTAGGGACCCCTCCCGCTCTCTATTTTAACCCAACGATAAAAATGAAAAGAAAAAGAAAGGCACAATCGGTTGAATTTCCAGGAAGAAGATATCACTTGTCACAGCATATACACAGTTTAACAACATCAAGTCTTTTTTCTGTTTAAAAATGCGAAAGGGTGGTTTTAGTAAGGCATAACAAATGTGTTTTAAATTAGATCTTTGTGCAGAAGTAACAGGGTGTGAGGCACAGTAAGAAAGAGTAATTATTCTGCTTCTATGATTTGCTTCTGCAAGTAACAGCATTGAAAGTTTCTTCAAGCGTTTCTTCACACCTAGTAAGTGGATCAAGCAGACTGTGCTATGGGAGAGGACTGGAAGGAAAATTATTATGCTACTGAAAGTAAGATGCTCTCAGCCAGAGAGATATTCACTGGGGAAGAAAGAAAGAAAGACTGAGTGGGACCTGCTCGCATCTTCCACTGTATCATTAAATCTCTTGGGATGCCAATTTATCTTTCAAGGGGCAATAATTTCAAAAGCCTCTGATCTGTCAAGTTAAGTTAGAAAACCGGCCTACTCATCTCAGCAGCTCCAGGAGCCAAGCCACCAGCTAATTCCCTGCATACTAAACCAGCAGGAGATTACAATATTATGAAATAGTCTCAAATTCGCTGCTTGTCCAACAGCCCTACTTGCTGGCTACGCCTTTGCTTTCATGGAAATCATGGGCAACACAGTAGAAAACCACTTGGCTCAGTACTGAGCTTTAATTTTGTTCCAACCATTACTGATCAAAAGAGACACCGTGAATAGGCTGATTAAACTCAAAAGTTTTGTGGTTTTTTTTTAATAACATGAAAGACTTTGCTGGATAATCAAGGCTATCCTCTTTAAAATGAGGTGTGGGCAGTCCTGCTACAATGAAGCAATCATTACATTTTAATGATTTTCACATCAAGTTATGGATCATGTACTTTTGTATTTTCTCTTCCTTTTTAAATTCTGGCAAGGTAAGAAAGATTATCAGAAAAATCCAAGTTGCCAGTGCAAAACCAGCATGAACACTACAGAGCCTAGAGTCTCCCCAGAACTTCCAGCCCCGATGACTCCTACACATTTAGGAAGAACTTGTTACTTCCTAGTCCTTTACAACCTAAAAATCATCTGTTCAGTAGATCATTACCGATTCTGAAGTGGTCATCAATGTTACCAGCAAAGACGGCTTCATAATCTTCAGGTCTTTTCAGGTTGGGGGGTTTCTCTTCTGGGTCAGAGCCAAACTCCCCTTTGAAGCGCTTTTTATTACTTACATCAATTTTTTTTTTTTCGTTCACTTCAAGAAGACTGATTAAAATATGCACAATTCGCAAAGCACATTCCCTGAAGGGCACTATCATCAGCACCTGCGTAGATCAACAGTACAACAGAATAACCCATGTAACACAAACACTCACAGTTAACTGTATTTTAAGTCATTTTCATTACTTCGATCTGCACCCATGGGGTATCCCAACAATCAAAACAGAACGACTGTGATATGCAGCAGGGAGGGAGGATGCGCTGGGACACAGTGTGCTCAGGAACAGGTACTGGCCAGCAGCTCACTTTGGTTCCCCATCCTCCCAGCTACCCAGGGTACCATCACAGGGGGATGGAAAGCTAAGCACGTTCTCCTGTTCTCCCCACTCCTCAAGCAAAAGCTCCCACCACACACAGACAGGGTCAATGGCTGGCTCCTGAATGGGCGGCAACAGCCTCTGTACAGCTCTCTGAAATAGAAATATCTAACTGGGGACTCAACACAGAAACCAGAGGTGTTTGCCAGATGTGCAGCAAACACTGAAACCCAGCTGTGAAGCTGTTCAAAAGGTACTTGGCACCCCCAGTGACGGGCCAGCCCTCACCGGATTCACCTGGTTATCAACTAGAGGATGCTGTGAATCCGGGGAGCCTTGGTTTGAGGCCTGCTCCACCAACTATGATGGGTGGCCTTGACAATGGGCCTGGGAGTCTCCCAGGTACAAAAAGATCCTTCCATTTAGGCAAGCCCTTCCTTAAGGACAAAAAAAAATTCTGGGACATCCCACACTGGGCAACAGCCTCCACTACCTGCACTGACACTGAAGAGTGGTGTGGAGGCACCTTTCTGTACTGGTAGATGTAGAAATGGGAGCAGAAAGAGGCAACACAGGCTGTAGCAGGGGGACAAACAAAAAGAGGAGACAAACTCAGCAGAGAGACAGGGTGGCTAACAACCCCGTGCTCACTGCTTCTCACAGGCTATTTACCCTGGCCACGACAAACAGCTTCCAAGCACGATAAGGGGATGTGGAAAGGCACAGGAGCATGTCCCCTGAGAGAGCAGGAACAGAAATACTTTGGGATAAACTACCAAGATGATTATATGGCCTGAGCAGACACCAGGGTGAGGATGGGGAATGACATGAAGGGAGCTCCCTTACCTTAGGCCTAGTGAGCCCCTGATCCCTGTAGTCATCGTGGTCCGTCCCTGGCTTCTGGTCTCTCCGTTTGGCATTGTTGCTGAGCACCTGGGCGTTTGCCTTCAGAACATGGTTCAAGGCATGCAAGCAGTAAGCGTGCCGGATCTCTTCCCCATTTGTTAAAGCATTTCTTTCTGGATAGAACAAGTCCCGGTACGTATTCATGATACGGAAGAGCTCTCTTTGCAATGGGGTAAAAGAGGGATCACTTGGTTTGATCGCTGAGGGCAGGAACTGTTTATTCACTTTTGGCCAAGTGGATTCTAAAGGCTTGTGAAGATAAAGCTGTTTCACATCCACTTCTTTGTCTGCTTTCAAAGTTTTATGTTTCTCCAAAGTGGAAGAAAAAGTTAGCTGGCCCAGCCTTGGCCACTGAAAAAAAGAATAACCAAACCACAGAGGAGTCATATGTACCAAACTTAGTACACTTAAAAGCACACAACCACAGCTAGGTGTTTAATCAAATTTGTGAAACTTGAGAAATCTCTTTTCATAATACAAGTTGAAACCTTTTCTTTTTACAGATGAGAAAACTGAGGAAGAACATCATATGCTGCCATCCAGCAAATCAGTGGCACAAACCAGGGATAAGAACAGAACCCTGGAGTCTGACTATGCTTATAGATCAGCTGCGCTGAGAAAGGTACTTTGTTTAAGGAATTAAAATCAAAACCTCACTAGGGACTAAACCCAGAAGTTGTGAGTCAGTTGCTAAATGCAAGCTTGTTGGAGTCTGTCTGATTTCAAGGACAAAAGCTATCAGTGCAGTAGCAGAAAACTCTAAACTTTAAGCCTTCTGCCATGCAAATTGTCCCTACCTATCTCCATAAAGTACCTACACCAAGTTAAGCAGAGATACATCACGCATTGCTTCAGGTGACACCGGTATTTTTGGCCACCATATTCCAAAAAAGAATAAAATAAAATTTAATTTAAAAATCACAGCTTTCTCTCTGACTAACCATTGGATATCTTCCAATGTATGTCACCCAGCATATGGCTGACCAGAATGTAAGGCAACCCTCCAAAACAAAATCAGATGTGAAAAAGTTAGGAAGCAAAGGTTTGTCTAAAAATGAGTATTTTAAAAAACAATATTCTCTCTAAAGCAATGAGGTGGGTTTCTGGTACTCTAATTCACCTATTACTTCCAGTATTAACAATATAAGTATTAAATTTCCCTTTGTAAATGTGTAATGTGTACAGAGGCACAGCTGTCTTGTGCTGAAGTGCATCGTAAGTACTTGTAAGACTGTACACAGTCACCTCACCAGTTCAGTTGCAGAGCACATCCCTGGCATCCTGCTGTTACCACTCAGAAATCCACCCTGTTTCTCCCTGGTGCCAGGAGTACCAGACCTGTGGGTTTGGGACTACTGGTGATCAAACCCTAAAACTGTGTTTTTCAGATGTGTCACCATATGCCCATGTAACAGCAGACTTTAGATTTCAACTCTCGCTCAGCACTAAGTGAGGAAGAAAACACTTCAGCAGTAACACAGCAGTGACAAAACCTTGACAATTCCGGTGCCAACAGCTAATAATAACAATTACAAATCTACTTTGCTTGCCCAAAAAGAGTGTTATTTTAATCCAGGCATCGTTAGGAACTCTGGATGGTGAAAGAACACCGTTACCTTGCTTTGACTTGAAGTTTTAGGAAGCGTAGACATTTTTTCTACTTCTTTTTCTTCAAGCTCTTTGTTCATGTGCCGTTTAAATGGATCTATTTATAACAACAACAACAAAAATATTCTGAGAACTATTGTAGCTAATACTGGAATGAAGTTTCAGAACGGATTTGCAAATGAGTAAGTTTCCATGCTGGCCAACATAAGAGTTAAAACTAGTTATTTCAAAGCAATTGGAGATGAGAAAAAGGATGTCAAATTCTCTCTACAAGAACAGATTTGACAGATTGCTTAAAAAAAAAAAAAGAAGCACTTATGGAAGTACTAGAACTTTCAATCACAAAACAAATGTTGGACAGGAAAGCAATATGTAGTAGAAAACATCGTGGCAATTTTCTGCCTTAAGCTCTGAAACATCCATCCCTTGCAGGTGAAATAGGCCGTCAATAATAAAGCCCCAAGTGAACTTACTGCCCTTCTTAATTTATAAACAATTCTGCCCAGGGCTTTGCATCTTTGGCCAGTGATATGAATACAGTTTGTGAGAAAGCAGAGAAAGATGGGCAGGTTGTGGGAAAGGGCGGCAAAAACTGCCTGAAGTGAGCAAAAGTCTGATTTATCTCATCAGCATTTCTTTCTGGAAAGGAAAGGCAAGGCAAGGAACTGTAAACTCATATTATATTCAAAGACACTGGCGTGCACAAGTCACATGCAAAGCTTATTTTGAACAGCAAGCTCTGTACACTGCTTGCAGCACAGCAGCACTCGCTGCATAAAGAAAACTAATTAGAGAACACTAGTGCTTGCCAAAGGCTATCTAGCCCACATACAAGTTACCCAGGCAAAAGTCAAGACGTTTGCTACTTATGACACTGTTGAAAATATCTTCCCAGCAACAGGAATGAACAGGATACCACTTAATTTTATTACAAGTTCTCTTTGCAGCTGAGTTTTCCCCAATTCCAGCGTTTGTCAGATAAAGTAGAGGGGAAACACGTGAAGCATTTTCAGGAATTCCAGTGACCCCAGGATCAGAGCAGAAATCCATCTCCTTTCTGCTATCTTAGGTGACTCATTTTCTGTAACGGATTATAAAGCCACTTCCAAGATACAGAAACCCACTGAAAAGCAGAGCGTCGTTTATAGGTTGAACAAAGCTGTTAGGATATTTAGCATGCAGTTGGAGAGCTACGGTTCTCATTAAAATGCAACGCCAACAGCTTAAGTAATATTCTCATGGTAACAAGAACGAGCTGTTTTTTCTATCACATGGCCCTTTGATGCTTCCACACATTTCATGTACCAACCAGGCTGCCTCCCAGATCTAATGTCAGCTGCTGCTCCAGGATGACAAGCCAGCATCACTAGGGATGCTACAAACATATTTCTCTCTCTCAAACTATGCCATCTGATATTAAAACCACAGGGCATGAAATACGAAGAGAAGCTCTGCAAGTGCCAACGTGTGGCATATCACCGAAAGAGCACCCACCCATGCTCAGGGATTTGTATGACACGTGGTGGGACGACTCCAACACTGGAGCTCAGACTGTGCTCACAGCGCACTGCGGCGCCGAGGTTCGGGGCTACACCCTGAGAAGACACCATGCAGACACTCCACACCTTCCTGCTCCTGGTGCAGTCGGACTCCTCTGCATAACCTTCAAAATTCAGAGAGCCCTGAGCATTTGTCTAAATTACTGTGGCTGCCCCAAGCTTCCCAGAATCTCACCTCTAACTCCACTGGGTTGTGAAGGATGCCCTCGCAGGTCAGCTTTGTGATTATCTCCTGTGCTGCCTGTGCCAAGAATATCTTCCACACTCACGTGCAGGCTGGCAGGGCCCTTCACATTACACCAGCTTTTTAAACTACTAGTAAAGCAACAGAACAAGATGACCCCCTCCACGCACATTTCTAGTTCCTGATATTTCAAGCTTTATCAGCTGTACCAGAAACTACGCACAAATCCCGGTCTGCAGGGGCTACAGAAAACAAACGGTTCAGCTGCAGGTCTGCATCAGCGTTGAGCGTCCTGTCTGTAGCCAGCTCACATGTGGGCAACACCATGAAGAATGCAGCAGAAGAACTCAGAAGCTGTATAGCATATCATTAGGGTGTTTGGTAATTTACACATTTACAGGGACCCCTCTAGAGGCAGATGACTAGACACAAACATACTGTGTTTTACCTTCTGAGAAGGCTCGTGAAGAATTGCTGTCCCTCTTATCTGCATCGCAATCTCCACTCTCCTCTTCCATGAAATTGGTTTCCAAGCTAAATTCAGATTCGTGTTTCACATCAGTAAACTCCTCAATTACTTCATGACTTGGGTCACAAGAGGCATCTGTGCCATCAGCCTGCTCCTGGCCAGGCGTCTGCTCTGCTGTGTCTGTAGCTGTGAATCGTTAAGAGAGAGAAATGGGTTATATTCTCCTGGAAAAGTTACTGTCTGTAGTACACCTCCTGCTAGCTCGGTTGTTCCCTTTGAGTTACCAGTATTTTTTTCACCCAATACGCTATCCAAAAAGATAAAAGCAGGCTTTGTATTCTACAGTAAAGCTGACTTTTGGCCAGCACGCCAAATGTTACATCATACACAACATGTGCGTCCCCAGACAAAATTAAAGAAATAACCTACTTAGGGAATGTAAGTTTTAGTTTCCAAAGACCCCAAATAACTGAAAATAATAAAAAGTTGACTCAGAATTTCTTTGCAGACTTCATGAATGAGGATGCCTCGTCATGAAAGAGGAGGTTTCCTTCCAATTTACATGTTCTTTCCTCTGCTGTGAGGCAAACCTTCCCCTCCTCTCGGTGGCAGCAGCCAAGCCAGATGCTGTGTGAGAGAACAGCTTGCGTCTCCCGTGCGTGGGTGAGAACCCCTGGTGTGCTGCTCCGTGTGGAGCTCCCCTGCGCTGCCGCACAAACAACATCTGAGGAAGCAGCAGCAGGGCCGTCTGCCGGGAGACAGCACAGCTACCCCCTCCCCTGCTGAATCCTGCACCAGCTGCTGCTCCCACCCACACCGAGGCAACGGAGCAACAGAGTCCCCAAGCCAGAAGAGCACCCAGCCAACAAGCCACTCTACAGCAGCATCCTGGCTAAAAGCACACGTTACTCACTTTCTAACTGAAACAACGTTTACCAAAGCATGGGAAAAGACAAACTTACTTTCTGCCTGCTCTGGTACTTCATTGGTATCTTCTTCACCTCCCTCTGCCTCTCCCATCTCCTGGGACCCTTCGCTGTCCATTTCTGCTTCGCTTTCCTCAGCTTCTTCCGATTCACTTTCATCTTCCTCTTCCTCACTCTCAGACTCAGGAGACGTCTTCAGGGTAGCCAGAAGCTTGTGATATACAGAGACCTGTTCCACTTCAGGCTCCGAATCGCTTTCTGCACTCGATTTATCAGAATTCTCAGACTGGAAGGGAAAAACATGAGTGTAATACCAACCCACAGTAATGCTCTATTAGGCAGCAGGCAAACACCCTCAACCTCTAGTTCCCATGCTGTTTTCCCTCTCCCATCCTGCCCGTATGCAGATGCAGTGGAACTTTTCAAAAATCACCACTGTATGCAAATAGTTATGCTGGACACCTCCATGTGTATTTTGAAAGCATCTTTGGTAGACTTGGGCTGAAGTGTCGCGTTCTGCACTGATTTGACTTAAAGCATCACAAAATTTGGTTCTTTCAGTCTCAGCTGAGTGAGGACATTGGATCTCCACAGACAAGGCGTTTACTGAACGGGCACTGGATTTTCCTAAGAAAATCTCACACAGAGCAAAAATTGCAGAAGGGCACACATGCAAGGGAAAGAGCACACTGCAAACGCTTCTGGCTTTCAAGAAGAGAAGTGAAATAGCTGTCAGATGACAATAGCCCACCGGGGAGTCGGGCGGGTTTGGCTCGGCTGGAAAGCTCTAAGCTTTCAAAGGAGCCAGACACAGAGCCAGTTCTGTCCTGGGCTCACACAAACCAACAACAGCGTGTGAGGTTGTAGCCAAAATTACAGTGAAACCAGGAGGACGAGCACGGCACCATTTATTTATTTCTAAGCTCCTTTCAGCCCAAAGAAGAAAAATCACTAAATAGGATATTAATGCAAAAAAATCACTAAGGGAAATAAATGGACAAAAATAATTAATTCTTCCACACTGAAACATCAAAGTCTTTCATTAATCTGAAACCAAAGGAGGTTATCAAATCCTGACTGAAGGAAAAGTCACTGGTGATCCAAAGAAAAGGAATGAGCATGAACATATTTCTTTGTTCAACAGACAACAAAACATCTCTTAATTCATGAAACACTAAGTTTATTAATATTATTAAAACAAGGTAAAGCAAGATTTACTTTTCACTGTGAATATGTAATATGCAAAAAACCCCAAGAAGAGCTATGTTATTTCCTGCTGCTTCTGCCCTCTCATGGTATTACAGTTTTGAACAATTCGGAGCCACACAAAGGTCATGTTCATTTTTTGTCTCCAAAACACAGGTCTGCTAAAGGGAACAACTTAATCAGCCTGAATAACTCAGTAACATGAAACACTAAGTGTTTCACTTCAGTGAACTACACAAAACTGAAAGTGAGGGAGAAATAAAAATATATTACCAGTTCACAGATTTGAGTTGCTTCTGGTCTTCCAGAAACCCTGAAAAGAAAGCACTGAAATACCTTACTCTGTCAGCGATGTTATACACAGGATGAAAGAGATGAGGGGGAGAAGGGACTGATGAGTTATAGAAGTCTTAGAGAAGTTAAAAAGAATGCTTAAAACTAAAGCATCACACAATTCTCTGTAAGAAAACAGACTCGGCACTTTCCCTGTGAGGTGACCCTCTCAGGTGACACTACACTCTGTATGTGAAGCCCAAGTACTCAAGCATTATAACTGATCAAGAAGTGAGATGTTTTAAAGCATAACCTGGCTTTAATTGGAAGAAGAGGAAACGAACCACAAGGGTAGTTTGTACAAAGTTAAGCAGAGCAAGAGCCTGCCTCTGGCACTAAATACTGACCTGTGAAGCGGGGAAAAAGACGCATACTTGATTATTAATTAACCAGCGTTAGGACTGCAAATCTGCCAACAAGGCACTGCACAAGCTGGGCTTACACGAACCTCAACTCTTCCGAAAAGATGGCGGGAGAGAGCACCACTGCACAGGGCGAGGGGCAGGACGGTGCTCCCCGGCAGGCCAGCACTGCTTTCCATCCCAAGGGACACACGCTGGGACAGTCCCTGGGCACGGACAGGTGACAGACCTGACTGCTCTTTTCTGCTACCAAGGGCATATAACGTTAAGGTGAAGGGGAGACCTGCCAGGGTCTGCCTCGCAGGCTTTTAAGACCGTACAGCAGCATCACATCACCCAGCGTTCGGGCTGTGGAGCTCATTCCGCACAGGCTCACACGCCAGTCCAGAAGCAGGGTGTCCTTTCCGACAGACGGGCACCCAGCCCGGCTCCTGCTGCCCCTCCACAGCTCCTGCGGGGCCGCAAAGGGGCCTGAACGAGGGCCGGCAAAGCTGGAGCCCTGACCGGCCCCGGGACCGACCCAGCGCCAGAGCAGAAGCCCACCTCACGCTCCCCCACCTGCCCGCTCCCGGCTGCGGCCGCCGGGCAGCTCGGGAGGGCCTGAGGGCGTTCCTGGCAACCGAAGCCGAGCCCAGACGCTCTGCCTTTCCCGCTCCTTTCGAGATGCCGGGCCCAGGAGCGGCAGCGCCCTCCTTCCCTCGGGTGCACCGGGAAAAGCGCCCGGGGCTCCGGCCGCTGCCCCTGCCCGGGCCGGCCCCGCGGTGAAGGAGCGGCCCAGCGGCGCCGGACACCATCCCATCCCGTCCCGTCCCTCACTTGTCATAGAAGGGGTGCTCCTCCCCGAACTCCCGCAGGTGCTTCTTCTGCTTCTTGGTCAGGCCGCGCACCAGCTCCCGCCCGCCCCGCCGCTTCCCCATGCCGGCCCGCGTGGGGAGCCCCGCCGCGCTTTACGGCAGCCTGGCGGCGCGCCGGTGTCGCGCTGCCGTACGGCGGGACGGGGCGGGCCGGGACCGGTGCCGCCCCTTCGGCGGGTGGTTTGAGGCGCGGGACAGAGTGGGGTGGGCGGCAGAGGTTGTGCAGACCTGTCGCTTCTGCCCTCGCTGCAGCTTGAAGCTATTGGCAGAATCACACAGGGTGGGAAGGGACCTCTGGAGATCACCCTGTCCAACCCCCTGCCAAATTAGGGCCACCCAGAGCAGGTGGCGCAGGAACGTGTCCAGGCGGGGTTTGAATGTCTCCAGAGAAGGAGACTCCACCACCTCTGGGCAGCCTGTTCCTGGGTTCTGCCACCCTCACAGCAAAGAAGTTCCTCCTCACGTTTAGGTGGAACTTCCTAATGTTCAGGTTTGTGCCCGTTTCCTCTTGTCCTGCCCTGGCCACCACCGCAAAAAGACCGGCCCTATTCTCTTGACACCCTCCCTTTCAGTGTTTATAGGTGTTGATCAGATCCCCCCTCAGCCTTCTCCAGACTAAAAATCCCCAAGTCCCTCAGCCTCTCCTTGTGAGAAGGATGCTGCAGGCCCCTCATCATCCTCGTGTCCTGCTGGACCCTCCCCAGCAGTTCCCTGTCCGTGAACCGGGCAGCCCAGAGCTGGACACAGTGCTCCAGTTCTGTGGCACGTTATCAGCCCAGTATTTTTCCCTGTAGACGTTTGGGGATACAATTGCACTGTCCCTGAGGAAGGGTTCCCCACCCGGGGTGCAGGAGCCGGTCAAGGCACCGCGTCGAGAGACTTGGTTTTGTTTCAGTTCTGCAGAATTGGGTGCTGGGTGTTTAACAGCAGCCGGCTCACACCCCCACCATTTGCACACCCAGCACACCTCACACCCCCACCATTTGCACACCCAGCACACCTCACACCCCCACCATTTGCACACCCCGCACACCTCACGGCTCACACCCCCACCGTTTGTAACAACAAAATACTGCTGATGGGTTAATTCAGCCATTCATCACTCCTAACTATGTATATGCATCTAAACGCATGTTTAAAACATTTAGGGAGGTTGCCTGGTCAGCATGCTCATTATTCCCAAAGGGGTGTGTAATTTTTTATTACAGCTACCCCAGGGATGTTTGGGATGTACTCGTGCCTCGTCTTTGGTCCAGAAGTTATTGTTTTGGCTATCTTGAGTCTAAGTCAGCAAGTGGAAAAGAACACCTAAGACACGTTGGTTTGTTTCACATCCTGTTCAAGGTGAGGTTATTTCCTTTGATGTCTCAACCATGTCCCAATCGAAACTTCGTGATAAACTATTAACTTTGTTCTTTTGACATCACTTAGGCAAGCGCGGGGGCGTCTGCAGAAGCTCCGATTTCTGCTCTGGAAACGGTCATTACGAGGAAGTGTGGAGCTGTATTCACATGAAGATTAATTTTTTTTAATTCTCACAGCATTACAGATGAATACAGCTCCTGATCTCTGGTTAGATACAGAAGCAGCGAAAACCTAAATTCCGCCCAACCTACCTATGACCCTCTGCACAGGAAGGGGGACACTGCAAATGGCACGTTCATGCAGACACTGCTTGAGCTACAGCACCTTCTCCAACTGCCTCATGGTCTGCAGTCTTTGCTAAAAGCTACAGGTTTTCTGGGAAAACCTCTACAGTAAGGCTAGAGGAGGAGGAAGAGGAGGCTCAACAGAAGTCCTTAATGTTCAGACTCCTTTAATCTAACTGAAAGGTAAAATCAAAAGCTCCAAATGAAATCTCACTAAATTTTGGGTTTTCTAACATCTTCCTGCTGAATCTCACCGCAGGCTGCTCCATGGGTGATGTTTAATGCTTCAGCCTGTACAAAGATACACAATTCCCCCCAAATCACCTTACGTTATGTTGAATAAGAAACTAAACTCAAACTCAAATCTTTGCTTTAAAGTTCTTTATATTCCTTACACCCCTACATGATGAAGCAGAAACTCCTGTGATGGTTAGTAAGGAGGGGCAGGACTCCACAGTCTACTGCTGCTCTCCCTCCTGAAAAGCAGGCACAATAGACTCCAGTTTGTCTCCTGAAGAGAAGACTACCAGAACTACGTGAAAGCCAGATAATTCCAAATATGATGGAGGCACGGAATACTTTGGTGAAAAATGTTTTAGCAGCTGGTGATGGTAGCTTCTAGGCAGTCTATCTTGACGTGACGGAATCCATGGATTTGGCTGAAGCAAGTAAGCATGTTAACTGCTCTTCAGGTACACACGAAGCCTCCGCAGTCACTGCTGCGTGTTGTCAATACCACCGCCTCTTCAGTAACACCAGTAAAGTTGACTGATGTGGAGGAGGTTGTCTTAATCCAGACCATCCCACTGACCCAGTTTACCAGGTAGCCCCTGTCATGGTTTCAGCTGGGCTAGAGTTAACTTTTTGTGCAAGCGGCTGGTGTAAGGCTGCGGTTGGATTTGGGATGCTCCTGTGTGCAGCTCTTGCTTTACTTATTAAACTGTCTTTATCTCAACCCACAAGTTTTTTCTCACTTTTACTCTTCTGGTTCCCTGTCCCGCTAGGGAGGAGCGAGTGACCAGCTGTGTGGTTCTAGCCACGGCACCCCCAGCAGATCCATGGCTGTGGCTCAGGGGTAGGATTTCCCTCCACAGGCTCCGTAAAAGCCAACACACCATGTAACACCACTGGCTAAAATGAACTATTTCCAACTACCAGGTCTTTTGGTGGAGCTGGCAGCCATACTCTGTAAGAGGAAAAATACAGCCTATCCATCCTACCTCAAAGTGTGAAAAAGGAGGTTGATTTGCATGTTGCAATAATTGTTGCTTATTGACTTCTGCAGTTTGGCACTGGGAGACAGCAGGAAGAGGAGTCCTCGTCGTTGTTCAGAGCTGAACTCTGAGGACTCAGGAGCTTTTAGGGGACTGAACTGGGGAACAACTGCTAAGGTAGTGAGCAGCTGGAAGCCTGTGTGTTCATGTATGTGTTAAAACAAAAACAAAAGGGAAATTACAGGTAGTTGGTGGTAGTAAGGATATAGGTTGGATTTCAGTGTTGTTTAAAAGTGTCTCTTTTTTAAAAATCTGGCTATGGTAATATTTCACACTAAGTTGAGCTTCATTCTGCTTTTTAATGTTGCCTTATGAATTAAAAATGTGCTAATCTTGTTCTTTTGTGACACTCTGAACGCCAGCACTTGCTTCTGTGATCATTTATTCACACTTCTTCTGGCAGGAACAGGGATGGTTTTCTACCAGCTTGCAAGATTTGGGCCTGTAGCTTAATAGCTCCTGTCCCCCATTTCCCTTCATCCTGACTTCAGTTTCACCCCTGAAACCAGTTATACTCCTGGGACTGCTGCCCCCTTTCTGCTCATCTCCTTCCTCTCTCCTCCCCACACCTGGTGTGAGAATCCTGCTCGGGTGGGATTTGGTGCTTAGGATTAAACTGCTTGTGAACTACTTGTGCTGCCATTCACAAACGTGTCTTGGCAGACGTGCTGTGCAGGAGATTAACACCTTGGCTTCTCCGTGGCGCGGCACAGGCAGCAAAGCAGCACTGACCTTGATATCTCGTGGGACTGGAGAGCACGTAGCCACCCGGTGTGGTATTATTATGTGGTATATATATTTTTTTTTTAATTATTATTTATTAATTTTTGCTCCTGTCAGCAGCGAGAGCAGTACACAGGGCAGGCAGGTCCTCAGCAGCGGGAGTGCACACAACCCGGGGAGGCAGCTGACCTGTGCCAGGCCACGTCCCTCTCCTCCCAGCAGTGGGACCCAATTTGGCAGTGGGTCAGTGGGCAGAGGGACCCCCACCTCTGCTGGTGATGGTTGGGGGAACCTGAACTAGCAGCGGGCAAAGGGAAATGCAGCGGGGAGTGCTGAAACTGGATCCCCACAGGCTCTCTCTGCAACTCCGCTCCAAATGAAATGCAATTGCTAATCACTCCCTTGACTTAAAAATTCCAAACCAAGTTGCTACCTGAACTTGCATTTCTGAAGTGAAATCACATCACTTACACTGGAGCTTCTAGCTGCTAGCACAGTGTCACAGCACCAGCAATGCTCTCTTTACACATTTCCTGTGCAGCAGCAGTGTCTTTGATTCCAGCAATAATATTGGAAAGAAAACCAAGGCAAAAAGCTTGAATTATTTGTAATCTGCTCTGCTGACCTAAATCTGTCAGCAGCCACGATTAAAGCCCGGCAGCAGCAGTCTGCTCTGCTACCTGTGCATCTTCAGCACTTTCATCTGCGTGACACCTTCCAGAGACACATGGGTTATAAAAGCCGCTTCCTTTATTTTAGAGAACTCTGCTAATTTAAACATAACGGATTCCTCATCGTTAGCTTACTGCCTTCATTCTTCTGTCTCATTTATCAGTGCAGCACTCACTTTTATGCTTCTCTGCAAATCCCTGCATTTCTACTTCTACTTTTGCCTTTTCCCTTGTCAGATGCCATTTTTTCGTTTTAGCAGATGTTTTTAATTGGAATAAATGTATTGATCACACTCTTTTCCCACCCAAATGCACAAACGGAGAGCTAAACTTGAAATAATTTTGCCACAAGTTACTTTGGGAGTGGAATTCATACCACGGACTGTAGCATATAAAGTTCAATGCTGATTTCTTTACTATATGCTATTTTGTGGCATAGAATAAAAAGATGCCTCACTGTGCTGGCTTGAAGCAAAGTGAAAGGCAAGAGAGGAGGTTCATTTCTTCCTTCATCTCAGCCTATCCTTGCTTAATCTTCTCTGTTGCCTCTTCCTATACATTGCTCCTTTCCTGGTAGCAGCTGGCCCCTACGCAAAGGCAAGTACCTTGAATTTGCCTTCATGTGCTACTTGTATAGAGAATAACAAGAAAATAAATACCAATGAAAACAAAAAAAGCAGAGCTATGACCAAATACAGCAGCTGCCAAACACTGACTTAAAAAAATAAAATGAAAATTTTATTACAAAAAAACTCCAAACTTTCTACTTACTCACAGGCTACTTAAGAAAACTGCAAGTTCCCTGCAGGAGAACCCGAGCGCCTTTGGAGCTGGCCATTTCAGCAGCCGCTGCAGCTGCAGGACGTTCAGGACGTGGCATGACTTTTTGGTGAAAGAAAGATGCTATTGTCTTCTAAAGGGCAACACAGTGCCCCTCTGAAGCCAGCTGGAGGTGGCATGCTGACCTATTGAAAGAGCAGAGCACGGCCACGTTTAAAGCAACAGATTTTTAAAACTTCTTTATTCCTCTTTCTCTAGCATTAATGAGGAACAAAAGCTATTCAGGCAAATACTTTTTACTTACGTGTGCAAGTTACTTGTTTGCTTATTCTTATGCAAAACTAATTTAGCTAAGAACTGCTGGGGTGCTTTCCTATTTCTGTTCTCAAATAGCCATATTTAACCTAATATTATTTTGCTGAGGGAAACTTATGTTTAGAAACTTCTTTGCCACTGCTTTTGTTTGTGCCGGTGAGAGCTGTATTTCCAGCGATGGTGTTGGAAATTAAGCTGCATTTCTTTTGACAAGAAAATGGCTGACATGTTTATTGACACTGTTAATTCCTTACACTGTGGTTACTGTAATATGCTGTTAATGTGAAAAACACTACCGAGCTTACACACTGAAAAAACAGGGAATATGGAAAATAAGAGAGCATATCTTAAAATTTTAGTGTCTGGGTTTTTTTTGGGGGGGGGGGGGGGGGGGGGAAGCATTTCAGAAAGATCCAAAGTACACTAACTACACAAGCTGCCTGAATCCATGCGTTGTCTACAGCAACATCAGCTTAAGAAACCCCAAGCTCACAAACATTTATGTAGAAGCAGGTCTAATTCAGTAGGTAGCTCAGCTGACAACTTAGCAAACGTGCATTCCAGTTTATATGCCAGCAATGGAGAACTGAACATCAAAGACCGGGATGAAGACACAGACCTCAACCTTCCATGGACATCCAAAAAAATCCATACATTCTTTTCACTGTTTCAAACTAGCTCTGCAGTACGTATTTTCCAATCCTTGATACCCTGCACTGAGACATGTTATTCAATGTTTAAAAGCCAAGCAGAGGTATAGATTTGACTGTGATGCTAGAGAAAAGAGGAAAGAAATCTGCATTATGACCTTCTTTTGAGTGAGCGCCAACATTAAGGAAGAACTAGTCAGATGAAAACTGATCCTGTTTAAAATACTAGAATTCATTTTTCTGCCAACTAGTTACTGAAGTAATCTATGCATAGAGCATTGGTTTTACTTTTTATCTTCCCTTTTGGATAATGCAGAATAATTGTTTTGGTTGGAAAGTTTCATCACTGCCTTTGATTTTTGGCAGCAGACTAAACCTTCAGTTTCTTAGCAGCACGACCACCACAGGCTAAAGCGCCTCTAATCAACTCCAGGTGTGTGAAGTTGCTGTATACGCTTAGATCTCATTTGTGTTACTTGGTTATGATGTCACTGTGTCTTCATAATGTAGTTATTTTAACTTCCTCTGAACAAAAGGCAAAACGTTTGTACTTTAACGGCTTAGGGAAAAGGCCTTCTGAATGTTTTCTGTAACTAACATTAAAAAAAAACCCCAAGCTATTATTTTGAACTGGAAACACATTCTAACAGTGAAACAAAGAAGAGTTAACATTTACATGGGAGGATGGAATGAAAGATGAGCGATGATAACGTGCTGATGTACGGAAGACCTCGCATCAGCAGATGTGAAACACTGATTGCCTGCTTTCTGATACTATCAAGTGGCATCTTATCCAACTAGAAAGAAAATGTGTACTTTTTAATAATCACATTTCTCATAATTCAATAGATTGCATTTCCAAACAAAGGTACTTTTTGTTAAGGGAACTAGGAATTTTGGGCTGAACAGCAGCTTCTTTTTGTAGAGTGAGCAAAACCCCAAATTCCATGCTGTCCTCTTACTGAACAAGTACATTGCTTATATTAAAAGTCGGGGTTTTTAAAAATGTTCCTACTGGTAATGAAATTCCTCTCTTACCCTAGATCATGAAGGAAGTGGGTCAGTGGAGGCACAGAGTATGCACGGGCCCTGGTGCACTGCAAGCTGCTGTACACCCAGAGCCCCTGAGGCCCTTAGTGATTTATCACGGTGGTCTTATCAATGATGGTCACAAATGTAACATCCACTTTTCAACACACAAATGGACAAGGGTAAATACTGATTTTTGTGGGAAAAAACCCACCCTGAACTTGAGAAAACCACAGCAAACTTGTCAAAGGGAAACCTGAAGATGACTTTTTTTAAATAGGAGCAAGAAATCTCCCCAACTTTTATGACAAGAAAGCTATTTTTAAAAGCCAATTGTGTTCTTTTTGTGGCTGCAAAAGCATGGAAACTAAAGGAGGGGTGGCATTTCCTAATGGCACTTGCTGGGAAAAGCCATGATCAGCGCGTGAGGTTCTATTCCCAAACTTGTAATTTGAAGGGACAAATACTCTGCCTGTTCTAGTGCAGTTTGATCTAAGACAACAGCAGACTTGAAGCAGTTTTAACTACAGCTTCATACTACACAAACAGCAAAACCTTCTCATGTCACAAGTTCCTGGGTGAATGACTTTATTTCCAGCGCTCCCTAGAATAACAGGTAAATAGTAATTAATTTCCTGGCACATGAAGTGCAGAGACTGGCAGGAAAGGCTTCTAAAGCAAGAAGGCTGCTGTACAGTCACATTAAAGCTAATGCGACAATGAAGTGGTGATGGTGGTTAAGACTAACTGTAGAAACCAAAATTGAAGTAACACTCCAGGCAGGATTGATGACCCCTGGCGTGTCTGAAAAATGGCAATAAATGCTCTAGAGCACTTTGATGAAATGCTGAAAATAAACTCAGACTGCATTAAAGAATCAGAATGCTTTGCTGTGAACATCCTGTGTGGCGCATACTGCTTTTATTTCAGGTCATGAAATTGGGGTCGTTCTGGTAATTTTGCTATATGAATGCAAAAGGCGGCACTTCAGACAGATTACAAGTCTGTGTAGATATCATTCAAGGCTCTGAATGTCTGACTCGTAACATCACAATACAGCATGTTTAAATACTGATGTTTATAAATGGTATTAAGCATAACATTTTTATTAACTTCCTCTAAAATTAAACTAAAAATTTTCAGATTGAAAATTAGACAAGATGGTCAGTAGGTAGAAAGATGACTTGAGAGAGGACTGAAAGCAATGATTGGAGTGTTGTGTTGGCACTTGCTAAGAAAGGTGGCAGAAGTCAAAACTGGAGAAGCACAAAGAGAAAGAATGGGAAAAGAAGTAAAGAATGGAAATAGTTTATACAACAAAATAGTTTATCTGAGGTTTTGTAAGCGAGCATCAGGAACATGCTGTGAAAGTCAGAAGCCACATTAGTAGATGGAAAAAGATGATCTGATCAGAGTCTATTGTATTGTTACAGTGTCATGCAAAGGCATAACTAGAGATACAAACACGTTGTTATGCCTTTGGAAACCCCTAAGTGTGAAGGGGAAGACAGAAGAAACTGGGAAGGATCACAATCTTAAAAGGGAGGAAGTTTCATACAGGGAAAAGTAAGGAAGAGAAGTGTGGCCTACTGAGGTTAGTGAGATGGCAGCACCAGCAAACATCGGTCTGTGACAGTCATGCTTTCTTGGGAGGGACATAACCTGTGATGGCAGTTAGCTATGGCTCTGTCAACACAATTATGGTCAGAGATCCCTTTAAACATACACTGGCCCTCCCCAGCACGCAATGAGGCTGGAAGCAAGAAATTATCTAATAATATACCTGTCCCAAGATCAACTACTCCTTCTGCCAGGGGGTTGCTTACCTGGGTTAGTACTTTCTGCATCTGTCTCCTAATTCCTTCCTATTTAGGTCTGGTAACTAAAACCCTGAGCCAACTGAGAAGCCATGCTGACTGGCCAGTTAGCCAAAAACTGCAGGATGAAAGTAGAACACCAGAGACAATAAAAGACAACCCTTTAATTTTACCATGCCTCAAACAGAGATGTGGAAAGACTTAGTATTGAGTACAGTCACATTTCAATACTATATATAGCTTGAACTTGGCAGGTGGCTTATGCAAAACTAAAGCATGGAAGCATGGCAAATTTGAAGAAAATATAACACAGACTTGAAAGAGGCTGTTCCTCTGAAGCACCAGCTTTATTTAACGAGGTCAGCTCACAGTTTCTTCCTTCACATTATCTAGTATCTGACATGACTTTAAGAAATGCTGTTATGACGGAACACTAGGAACAAGAGAAAGGAAGAATAGCTTGAAACTGAGGAAACCAAACACCTTGAAGGGAGAGCTTGGCAGTGTATCTTCCCATAAAGGCTTTGATTAACTTCCCTTTTCCCTTTTTTTTTTTTTTTAGGCATATTGTAGAAGGTGCACAGAGATTACTTTCTACCATGAGTGGTACCAGCTACATTGACTGTTTTCAAATGTCCCTCCTAAAACAGCTCTGTGCCTCTGTACAGCTAGAAAATGCAGATAATCTTCAAGCACAAGCTTAGTTTCTTGTCTTTAAACTAGCTCTCATTAAGATTGTTCACTTTTATCTGATAATAACACTGGGATTCTTTTCTTCTGTAATTGTAAAAACCTTTGAGTGCTCTTGACAAGTATGATCCAGCCTCTCTGGTCGTCTTACTCAGTGACTGTGTCCTTCCTGTTAACCTGGTAAAGGCAGAAGTGCTTAATGCAATCTGAAGGTAAAGCCGATGATGGCTTTGCACCCAGTATCATCTCCTTTGATTCACAGTGAACCAATCTGCAAAGCAGTTGAGCACTCTTTTTCCCCTCTAAGCTTAAGCAGTATCCAGCCAGACTGGGTTTACACAATAACCAACCCAGCCAGTTCAGAAAAAGGCTATACCTTCCCCTGTAGTGAACTAAAACACTTAATGCACTGTTTGTCCCATCCACACTGACACTTTCTGGTATCCGTTTGCTTTGCAACACGGTTCTAAAAGAACTTCATTAAGTTAGGGACATAAGACTGTGGAGTTATCAGGTTTGTACTGTGATTGCTATGTTCTCCTGTTAGCAAGCATTGCTAAACCTGGAAAGGAGGCTATTGGAACTGCAGGAGCCTAGAAAAGCCTCAATATACCTCAGTGCCCTAAGATTGTAGTTTTTGACTTACTACAAGGCAATAGATAAAGCAGCAGGTACACGTAGGATTCTGTTACTTCAAAGAAACAATAGCAAAAAGTGTTTAACAATCTGGCATCCATAACATGAAACGTTACACAAATTTGAAGTGGATTTTGCAAGTCTTTCAGAATTCAGAAGCCATTCAGTATAAAGAAGAAATTGAGATTTAAAAAATATATTTATATATACACTTATTATATATATAAAAGCAAAAGTTACCTTTCTACAATTGTATTACAGATGACCATAGTTCTTGATCACAGAGTACAGTCAAACTTCTTCCCTTTATAGTTGTTCAATATGCATATACTGGAGTCATGATCAAGAATAACCCAATGAAACAAGAGTTTATATAATTATTTTATAAGAGAACTTTTATTTAAGAGCAGACTCAGTGAGTTAGGTTGACAGGAGCAAGTAATTTCATTGCTAACGCAGCCAAGTACCTGGTGGGTTCATGACTTAACTTCAGTTTCTTCTACCTGAGGCAGCGTATCCCAAACTGGTTTCTGAATGTGTTCAGGTATTCTCTCTATCTTAGTCTAAAAGGAAAGCAAAACAACTCTTTATTATACCAACTAGTTAACATCTAACTGCTTTGCCTTATTTAGTCTGCTTTAAGATATTAATCAGATTAAAAATGCCACCTAGTGGCGTTTTTAAGCAATACAGCCTCTTTACCATTTCATACTTTGGAAAAACGTTCCTTCAAACTCCACGCGCTTCCTCTGCTGACTTTCTAGACTTCAGTGGTTATTGGTACTTGCATCAGCACTGGGTCTCATAACAGTTAATGGAGTGAGAAGGAAACTTACCTTTTTTACTTCCATGGCAACCCCTTCGGGTAAGTTTCGCTGAACATACTCCAAGTAAACTGCAGCAGTACTGCTTGTTAGATGTTTTAACTGAAACAGAAGTAATGCTTTTTTAATGAACTACTACTGTTATTTCTGTGAACAGACTAATAATAATACTACTAATAAAAAAAAGTAGTTTGCCCTAGCTTCTCTAGTTCTTGCCATGGGAACAAGCATTTTAGTAGCTTCCATAATAGTGACCAGAGACAGCTGAGCTGTACACAACTCTCACTTAAGTGTAGAGCAGTTATTTCACTCCACAGAATTGTACATACTGCCTGTGGTCACGTGCGTTGATTATGATGGAAGCAGTGAATCGTAACACTGCAGGCATCAGATGAAATTAAATTATATAAAAACTGCTAATTCTTGCAAAACCTGTAGTCTCAAAGTTCAAGCTTGTTATAAATCCTGCACCTCCAGAATTCCATTGAATTCTTGATTTTCTAGGTTCTCCTGGACGGCAAAAATAGCGCTTATGGTCTGTGGGCAGCTATTTGTACTGCACTAGTGTCTGGGGAGTTAAAGCAAAGTCCCATTTTGCTAAGCACTGTGCAAATATACAGTAAGGACCCAAGAGCCACAAAATGCTGGCAGTAAACCTTTCTTCTAAGAAAGTCAACCACAGCTGCATTCTAAACCATACAGAAGTCTGTGTCATCAGCCACAGAGCTAGTGGTTTGTATTTGCTTCCTTTCTTGTATTTCCCCCACGCAGTTTTAGTTTGCCACATGTTGTTGCACAGCACAAAAGTATGCGTGTTCAAAAACATCAGACAGACTCACGAAGAACAGAACCCTTGGTGACTGGTAACGATAATGGTTTAGCTGCATCTTCTTCCCTTCCTGAGAAAGCTCCTATCCCACTGATTCTCAGAAACTAACAGCATAAACCATATAAAGATAACCCACAATTCTACCTTATTTTATAATCATTCTTTCAGCTGTTAAGATGATGGTCAAAATCAGCCTTTTAATCCAAAAATTACATAGGCTGTACATTCAGAATAACTTGTTTGATGTACCTGGGTAAGTTTTTTTCTGCTACTACCTGCACTTTCCTCCCCAACCCAGGTAAATGCGAAGTTAGTGTTGAACTAACATCTATTAACATCTTCGAATCGTGCACCCAGAACATACTTTTTTCTAAAAGAAAAAGATATATTTTTCTTACTTCTATACACATGTAATGCGTTCTCATTTCATACTGGACTCTGTGCTTCTTGTAGATGTGTACAGATTTTAGAAGTGTCAATCGTTCTATCTTCTTTGGAGGTTTATGTCTGAAGAAAGCACAAAAAGAAAATTTCATTTTACATGAAGGATACTAATGCAGATTACCTGAAAGACTATGCTGAAATCCCTGCTCTTATTTGACATTTAGAAGACCTACAAGGAAGTATTAAACACTGGTAGAGTTTATTATTACCCTACACGGGCGTGGTTAATACTCAGGTATTAACTGGCATTAGTTCAGAGAAGCTACAGCACTGACACCTGTACTTAAAGTCAATAAACATCATGTAGTTGAAATGCAATTCTACTACGGCAGTGCTGAGTGTAGAAATGCTGCTGCTTTCTCCTCACTGTGCTGCCATCTATGAAATGTTAGATTTATAATCTGAGAAAAAGCGTCAGATTACACCTCTTTCTTCTGAAAAAGAGAAAATACTTCTAAGCACAGAGCCTGAATTACAGTAGACGACATAAGAAGTATCTGACACCACATCACTTTACAGATCAGTTACTTACACTTTTTCAACAGAGATGCCAAGTTCTTTAGCTGCAAGCACTGCGAAATATTCATAGCTGTCCAGCACAGCTTTGTCATGGCCTTTAACTAAAAGGGACAATCTCTTGTACAGTGTTTCGGGCTCATCTGAAATAGATACCTGCGTTTTTAAAGAAAGAACAAGTGTTACCATTCCATGCTCTCCTTAACTAATGCAAGCACTGCATAGTTAATGCTAGAATGAAAAAGTGAGAATGAGACTCATGTTAAAGCAAGTCTGGAGTAGCAGTATTTGTATTTTAAATCACAGTATGACAACACCTGAAATTCTCAAACTTCGTTTGGGTATGGACAGTAACTAAAACATTATGGACAGTAACCAGAATTCTCACTTTACTAAGTCAGTTATAAGGCTACTTTAAACACAGTGGGCTTCCCCAGGCATATTATCCTTTACGTTTGTACAGGTATAAGTTTATGACCTTCAGCTACAAATTCATGACTTTCAGTTAGAGCTTCAATTTCTGATGGCCTGGCCTCACTGATCCTCTGAAAAGCCTTGACGTGTCCAGGAAACACTCATTTTCCTACAGGTTTACTCCCAGGCACTTTAGCACAATAAATCCAGCACATATTAATAGAAGATTTTTGGCTTGCTTGCATTTATTATACAGATTGAGCACATGTTTCTGAGGCCTGAGTCAAAATCAAGGCATTCAGACTCTAAACACAAGATATCCACCATGTGCCTTCACGAACTTCCCACCTCACCAGCCCTGGATTCCCAGTTTCCAAGGCAGAGACAAAGGCCTTAGGCCGGCTGAGCTGCTGTAAAGGCTGAACTGAACATGGCAAAAGGCTGGTATTTCATGGAGTTACAGCTGCACAGAGGAGGAAAGTGACGAAGAGGCAACTGTGAGGTACAGAAATCTTGCTGGGAAAAAAAAAAATTAAAAAAATAGTTCAAATACCAATCATCTAAATTGTTTCTTTCTCTATGGCAAATTTGACATCATTAAGACAAAACTTTAAAATGCTGCAATAAAGGAATTCAAGTTTTTTTGTACACCCTCTTTGTTACTAAGAAGATATACAAAATATCATTCTGTGAAACACTTACCAAAGGATTAGTCTTAGGTGCCTGTGTATCAGCATGGGATCCAGCCAGCCTTACTCTCATCAAGTCGGAGTTTCTAGAAATGTGGTAATGGGGAAAGCATAAAACAGGTTGTTAAAGTTAGATTTTTTTAGTGAGCGTAGAAAAGTGGAAAGAAGGAGGGCCTTTTATACTTACGGAAGAAAATACTGCTTTTGCATAATTCTGCTTGCATAATTGACAGGAAAAGCTGATCCCTGTATAAAATAAATAGGTTACGGGTTGTTGCTTTCTACCCCCCCAAATCAGAAAGTAGTCATTTGCTACCGGCTTATTAAAGGTTACTTTTTTGCACATTCCTAAGTACTGCTTTGCCAAATTAGAAAGTTTGCATAGGAAAACATGAGCATGAAAATATATTTTAATATGAAATAGCACCTAAAAAAAGGAACACATTAAGGGAACAATGTAGCAGCATGCACCTATTATTAACCAGGCACCTGAATACCAATCACAAAACATTTTTTAAGCAGAAAAAGTTATTTTGTGTGGCATCAGATACCATTTCTGTATGTGGTAATATTTTATCTTCACTTTTACTTTCATAATATAATATCTATTACTTTTTTCAAGAGACAAGCCGAAGTAGGACTTGCTGTTCTAAAAGCAGTTGAAAACAGTACCCTGTAAAGGCAAAAATTCAACCTCTGAATTTAACTTGAAATTTCCCATTTTTTCAGAAAAAAATTCTCTGTGATTTTGCGCACTTGTTCTTTTGAAGATCATATTTAAATAGAAATACATCTAACAAGTAAACGAACCACACTGAAAAGAGGACATGATTTTTTTTTTCTGTGTTGAAGAAGGAACACAACAGTTAATCAAGATGTAACATTACTGTCTTTCACGCTAGAAAAGTTGCTCCCTTCTGAACATTACGTGGCTTCTAGCTTCCTTCCACTAATTCTCAATTTGGCAAAATTATAGACTACTTGAGAGGAAAAAAAAAAAAAAAGGAACCAGAACTCTCACTTACTTAAGAGAAACTCAAGGCTGCACTGCAGCAGAATGCTGAAGCAAAATTAGCTACTCCTCCAGCCCCTTGACACTCTTGTTTAACAGATGCTGGAGTCACAGATTTTAAGAGAAAAGACATAACCCACACATTAGTTATGTAGGTGACTCCTATAATCAAACATCTGAAAACAGCCAGAATTGATACTTTTCCAGGTAAGCTTAACACCGTTGCTCATAGATATGTATAGCTAACTATATGATGCTATTTGGTCCCTAACCTTCTCCAGTATGCATTATATATTATAGATCGGCAAGAAATGAAGCTGTTTTCTAAAGTAACTCTGCATTCAGCAAGGAAGGCGACTGCAGGAAGAGACAGAAGAGTTTCCAGTTTACAAAGTCGACTAGTGTTTGGAGAGCCCAGTTGAATGCTTCCCTTTGGGCAAGCCTTTCAAATCCAGATGTTCACAGATGAGCACTGGTGTTACATTCTTAAGCGCACGACACAATAAGGAGCTTTAGGAGCACTGAATATTTGCCACCATTGTTGATGACCATTCAGAGTGTTTCAAAGTTCATGCTGGGAACAATCTGAGCCTTAATACCTAAAGTTAAAGAAATACATCTAATGAAATTATCTTGATCTTTGCACCTCAATTCTCTCTCTCTGAAGTTGGAATACTGCCTCCCTTTCATTCAATGCCAACATAAAGTACACTAGCATCATTACCTGACATCACTTCAGAGAGCAGACAGGCCCATGAGCATAAAAGATTGTATTCAGTGCAGGGCTTAACCTGTGTGTGCAGGTATGCGGCACAGAGCCTGACCCCAGGTGACAAATATAAGACGACTGACTGGAACTGTAAAAGTTGTATACAGTTTTGGGTTTCTTCGCATGCACACAGTCTCTGCTATGTATTCTTTTACTCCTAAATGTTTGATCTTGTGATATGAATTTATTATTTGCATGCATATTTGCATGCAAAAATACGCACTCTCATTGCATATTGTGTTACGTGGTTTTGGGATAGAAAAATTTCAGTCTTATGCAATAAAGATGAATTAAAAAAACCACACAAACATGATGAAACAGTAGAGTTTTATCTCACAAACTAAGTTCTGCAGCCTTTACAATATTTTATGTTTGTGTATATTTTTTCCACCACACGCCGTCTTCTCCTGTTACTCATTATGCAGATATGCACTGAGCCAAAAGTTTTTGTAAAATAAAATTAAAGGTGTTCTGTGCAAATTTTTTACAAAATGATACGTTGAGTATCCCAAGTAGCAAAGATGGCATTCAGCAGGCAGTAAAGCATATTTTAACAGCTTGCTTCATTCTCTGACCGAAATATACTTTATGTGCTCTTGATAATGGCCATCATAGAAGGTGGAAAAGACATTCACACTGCAACATAACAGAGGTCTGCTTCCTGTATGAGCCTTGCACAAAACGGAATCACCTCTCTCCAACTGCAAAATAGCCTTAATTTTGTTTGGTGAAGACATCTTAAAGGATGCAGGAGATGCCTGAGAGGTAAGCAAGTCCAGAACATGGTACATACAGCAAAGATGGGAGTTTAGAGCTTCAGAAAATGAGTAAGAAACCCCCTGTCATCAAAATTTCTCAACCTGAGAAAAAGCAATCATTCGTTAGAAGTTAAAACCAGCAGAAAACATCGGTAGTGTTTACCTATTTTTTTATTTTATGTTATAACTTCAAGATTTGCAAATCCAAGACTAGGAGCAGGCTTAGCACATGACCTCCAAACTCAAGCCATCTACTCTTCATCATCCTTTACAACCAGAGTAACCGCCGCAAAACCAGGACTACATGAAACACCTTTGAGGACCCGCTAAAAAGGAAGACACTTGCGACCTCCCCCAACCCGCTGGAGCCCCAAACTCCTTTTCCCTCTCCCTTCGGGAGTGAAGACGCCGAAGGAAAGGGAGAGGAAGAGGAGAAGGGAGCCCGCTCATCCCCCCCTCCCCCGCCACACACCCCACCTGACAGAGCCGCCGCCACCACACGCAGGCCGCCGCCATCTTGTCTCCGCCCCAACCCGCCGACCATAGAGGGCGGCCCGGAAGGAGAAGAGCCCGCCCAAAGGCTCAGAGCGCCCCCCGTCGTCATGGCGGACCGAAGGAGCTCCCGCTGAGGCGCCGGGCATGGCCGCGGGGAACGGGGGTGGGGAGGCGAGTTGGGAGCTCGTATGGCGCCGGACGGCGCCAT
>NW_015090922.1:8246726-8350934 GCF_001431845.1 Calidris pugnax
CGCACGGAAAAGAGCGGGAATTGTTAATTTTTCTCAACTTGTATAGAGGTGAAAACATTAAATATGTACTATTATTCCTATTATTTTTTGCCTGGAGCGATTCAGGAATCCTTTGAAACGCAATGACACATGAACTTGGTTTTCAGCGTTCTCCCCCCTCTTAAAAATGCTTCAATTTTTTTTTTTTAAAGTTACTCGGCCCAGCCTGTTAGCAAACCCAGCCAACTATATTTTACCAAAGTATAAAACCCACTGGAAATGTCATATAAAACCGACTGGAAATGTCATATAAACCCCCTTTTCTTTTTACACATATAAATAGCAGTTATAACAAATTCTGATCAGGACCAAATATTTAAAGGGGGGGAATAAACGAGTACTAAATTCGTGGCACTGAGCCATCCTAACACACAGACACCCAAGGCAGGCAGTGACCTAAAATTAAGCTGTGTGCAAGCCAAACGCTAAGAGCAGGAACCTGAAACCAGCATAGATCACAAACGTGTTTTTTTTTTTTATTTTGTTACTTCCTGTGCCACCTAAAATTACAGTCTGCTTTTTACACTACAGCACCTAAAATATTTACAACCATCTTCTAATAAAATAACAGTTAAATATTGAAAATAAGATTTTTCTCATAAAATATGTTTTCTTTATGTACAGGCTTTATCAAAGAGGACTAAGTTCAATAGTGAACAGTTTTCCAACAGTCATCAACCATCAGCAAGAAAACAACTTCTCTGAAATAAAACTATGTCCAACTTATGTACAAACAGGCAGAACAGCATCTGTTTAACATCAGCCAATGCAACAGTTAATAATATTGAAGTTAATGTTTGAGGCCTAAACCACGTACTGCTTAAGAAATGTGCATTTATTTTTTTTGTCCTTTATGAATAACTTCTTTGGTTATCATTGTTCTATTATCTTCTTGGCTGTACAATAACACAGCACCCCATTAATGTTACAGAACCAGGCATATATATGTGTTTATATTTATATATATATACTAGGTTTAGCACAGCGACCTGTCCTGTTGTTGCTAGAAAAGTTCCACTGTAAATTGTTTAATATAGAGCTGCTCTTCAGAATCTGTATTTCACTTCGTTCCTCAAGCAGAACTCTCACTGACTTCAATTATCACTTTGCTCAAACACTCCATTTTTTTCCCCACCACTAACAGGGGACTCTGAAAACATTTTTTTTTCCATTTTCCAGTGTAGCGGCCTTTCTCAGAAAAGTCCTTAAGAGTTCAAAATGATGCAGGTTTGGAAGAGGAAGAGTAGACTCTGCTGGGTTGTTTCTGACATGGCCTTCTAAAAGCCAACCCAAGTCACCGCTCGCAAAAGCCTCCACTTTGCAAGCCATCTAAAACTTACAAAATCTACAAAATTTATCATCAGTGGACGTGGCTGGGAGCATCCAGCTCTCGGTTGGGCCAGGGTTGGGTGGCCCCTGCAGAAGCAACCATGTTGCTGGGGAGCGTGCTGCCTGACCGCTCGCGAGAAGGAAGGCGGCTGCTGCCTGATCTCCTGAAACTCACAGTAACTGAGAACATCATCCCTTATGCAGCAGAGGGAGTGAAATTCCACCTGCTGGTCAAAACCAATTTAAAAAAAAACAAAACAAACAAACAAAAAAACCCCACCCAAACCAGCAACCCTCTGGAACAACCCCCCAAAACCACTGAAACAACCACATACGCAAGAACTCCACTAACCTGAAACTGAGAAGTGATTTCCATTCTCCTGAAGGGTTGTTCTTTAGTATCACAACATTCGACCTTAAATAGAAACTTCAGGTCATTTGGCTTCACGTATCTGGCTTTGGCAGAGAAGGCACCTCTCTGCCAATGAGTCCCACTGGTTTTGAACTTGGGTGGTCCGGTACTCCTACACCAAAGTGCCATGGTTTACCCTCGTTTTGCATAGTTACACAAGGAAGAAAGACAGCAGAAAATAACCTCCACCATCTCTCAGATTCTGCTTAAGATGTTTGGAATGTGGCAAAAAAACCCCAACAAAACAAAACCCAACCCATAAAAAAAACCAAGCAACCCTGAAATCTGGAAGATCTGAAATCAGTCTTACAAAATATTTTATAAAGTTAGCAATACTCTTCTGCTGTGCAAAATTCACAAGAAAATCAGTGCTGCTACCTTTAAAAGCTCTAAAAATCAGTATTCACATTCTGTAACTAAAGGCCCACTCAACCCAACTCCAATTCTTCCTTAATTCTTTAGTTCTACGAGGTACAATTCTTTTGAGATCTTACTTAGAGAACCAAATCTAAGTTTATGTAAATGGTGTTAAGACATGCAGCATGTAGATCTGAACCTAAGGGAGGAGTAACGGTAATTAAACAGCAGTGTCAACTCACCTTTGGCGTACGTTTTACTAAACAAACAACATTTGAACTTGATGCAACGAGGAGGACTGAAAATGGCACAAGAATAACAAACACTTCCTGCTTACGAGTAACAACGAACATGTGCTGAAGGCATAGACTCCATCAATCTCTGTTCCACGGGCAAGAACGTCTCCCTGTGTTTGCCCAGTGGGAGAGCAAGCTCCTGCCTTGCTCCAGTGTACACTCTTCCTCAAACCACTGAGATGGCTCTTCAACAGTGTGATTTATTGTCACAGCAAAATATATTTCCAGTGCAATCTGATTACAAGGCAGCATCCCTGATCGAGTGTTCCCACCAGATGATGTGAACCACAGTACTATCATCTTCTTTCTTCAGTCCTTGAATTAGGTCATTTTAAAATATCAGCAGATCAAAAACCTTGCTAAAATGGAAGCGCTAAAATGTACAGTGTAACCATTGCTTTTACAAACTGCCTAACATGTACGCATTAAGGCAAGACAGAACTGAAAAAGTACTGTGATACTACGAATGATACAGTCACTCCTGGAATTGTTTCACAGTTAAATCAGATTTCCCCCCCCCACCTCCCTTAAAATGACAGCACAAAGATAAAGAATGTAATCATCTCCTTAACAGAGATGACATTTAGTCTCTAGAAGATGCTGGAAGTGATCCAGTATAGGCAAAACCAAAAAATAATGTTCCATCAGAAGTGTGTGAAGATAATTCTTGTAATGGGGCTAAAATGAAACTTGGAAGAGTTAAAGACTAAAGATCCTACCAGGAACACCTGGAAGGAAGTGACAGCAGAACCATGAACTTCTGTAATTAGTGACCTTGGAAGTTATCAGCAAAATGAGTTCAGATAAAAACACCTTATAAGAATATTTGTA
This sequence comes from Calidris pugnax, assembly GCF_001431845.1. Taxonomy (NCBI): domain Eukaryota; kingdom Metazoa; phylum Chordata; class Aves; order Charadriiformes; family Scolopacidae; genus Calidris; species Calidris pugnax. Next base: position 8,249,991 of record NW_015090922.1, read on the forward strand.
CCAATTATTTATTTTTTCCCCAAAACACAAATTAATAAAAAAAGGGAAAAAGAGCAGATTTTTTTTTTTTTTTCTAGACCTGGATAAAAGAATTAGCATTTTCAACAGGTAGTTTACAATCAGTGGGGAATAAACGAGCAGTCCAGGTTTCCTGATTGATCCATTCAGGGTGTGCTCAGTAGCCGTCTTTATCAAACAACTTTATTTACAACTCAGCATCATCCTGCAGTAGATCCGCATCTTCATCATCCAATAAAAGGTCAGCATCCATGACTTCATTCTCTTCCATGACATCACCCAGCTCCTGAACAACATCGTCGTCAATGTCACCGACATTTTCCACATGTTTAACCAAACCCATGTGATCCAGAGGGATCAAACTATGCCCAACTGGCCCAGTAGTTCTTGCTATAGTGGCTGCCATTTCTGCGGCCACAGCAGCTTTCTGAGCCTTCTGCCTTTGCTGTTCTTCATGTTGTCTGTGAGTCTTCATATGAGCATTGCGGCTTTTGATCTTGAAAAATACCCTAAATTTTAAAAGAAAAAAAAAAAATCAGATAAAAATGCGTTGATGAAGTGAGCCAAAAAAGACTCAACAACCTCTCAGTTCATTTGTTGCCTTGTCCTGAAATAGAAGTCAGTGAAGTCTTCAATGCCGTGGTGAGAATTTCAGGGACAGACTACCAGATTTACACATCCTGACTGCATCAAAATGGCCTACTCAGACGCTGCCGGAGGTATTTGGTAGCTCCCACAGTTGCTTCAGTATCTCTGCACATCCTAATTCTGCCTGGACTTAGTTTCACAACGATCTAGGCCAACGAAACGAGTGAAGGGCCTGGAAGGCAAATCATATGAAGAGCGGCTGAAGGAGCTGGGACTGTTTAATATGAGGAAGAGGAGGCTGAGGGGAGACCTCATCACTCTCTACAACTACTTGAAAGGACACTGTAGAGAGGTTGTTGCTGGTCTCTTCTCACAGGTAATTAATGACAGAACAAGAGGGAACGGCTTCAAGCTCCAACAGGGTAGGTTTAGACTGAACATTAGGAAGGAACTCTTCACAGAAAGAGTGGTTGGGCATTGGAATAGGCTGCCCAGGGAGGTGGTTGAGTCACCATCCCTGACTGTGTTTAAGGGACGTTTAGATGGAGTACTGAGGGATATGGTGTAGGGGAGGACTATGTAGAGTAGGGTAGATGGTTGGACTCGATGATCCCAAGGGTCTCTTCCAACCTGAATGATTCTATGATCTTGCACAACAGGGAAGAAGTGAAGGAACCCCGTGTTAGGATGGACAAACTCATGCACAGGAACAGAGAAAGTTTCCCACTGTTGCATGCAAGTATGTGCTGAAGCAGGAAGCTGGACTGTTAGATACAGAAATACCAGCAGGTAAAAGGATTTGGGAAAATTGGAGTAAATATGTAGGGGAAGCATCCAAAATGTCACACAAAATAATCTTTGAAGGTTTTGGTAAAAGGACACGTCTTCTAAGGGGAAACTGTTCTTTTGAGACCATCAGAGCAAAATAAAGTTGGTCACAACACTATTCATCTGGACTATAATTAGGCAAAGGTGACGCCATACCGCAGACGGTCATATTCACTTACTTGCCACACTCCTTGCAGGGAAAAATTGTCGTAGGGTCTGTCTCGCCGCTCGTTGTGCTGTGGGCAGGTGAACTCTTGATGGAGCAGTACCCGCTCTGCGTACCGGATTTCTGCTTAGTGCCTGGCACGGTGCACCGTGTCTTTGTCACCTGATTCGTACCTCCATGGACACGAGCATGGCCATTCAGCGCTTGTCGGGAACTGAAGACCTGGTGGGAAGTGGGGTGGAGGGAAGAAGAAAAAAATAAGAATCGGGACCTAACAATCTACTTTCTCAAATGCTGCTTGCTCTCAGCTATATTCCGCTAGAGTTAAAGAAACTTAGTCATAATAAAACAAGCCAGTGAGCTATCTTGTTGTTACAGTTGTATAACAAAAAGTTAATCAGAGCTGTTACCACATGGTACTTCTATTCAATGTAACATCTCAGGATACAACTTTATGTACAGATCAGCATATTGCCTGTATTTTCTGATGTGGGAATTAAAAGCAGGCAAGATGACTTGTCCGAAGACATTCAGGAGATATCACTGACCAGGAACAGTCCAAAACGCTCATTTCCCAAATCACAATTCACTAGTAAACAACCCCCCTGCAGTTAAAGATACCAAGCACACGTACAGCGCCACAGTTTGGCATTTCACAGATGAAGGAGGACGAAGAAAGTGAAAGACTCTGAAGGGCAGGCAGATCTATAGGTCCAACAAGAGGGATAGGTGGTGGGTCGGGAGACTTCTGCATTTCCCTTTCTTCCTTTCTGTCTTCCTCGATCTCCTCATCTTCCTCTAACACTTCCTCTTCTCCACTTGTCTGAAATAGACAGTGCATTTAAGAAATACTAAAAATATGCTCAAAGACAGACAGTACTGGATAGAAGTACATAGAGAATATGGGAACAGCACGCTGCTTGGTCAAGTCTGCTTCCAGATTTCAGTATTTTCTTCCCATCCTAAATGAACTTCTGGTCTTGCTGGAACTACAACCCTTAATGGACAAGGTACAGCTCATGAAGCTTCACTGCAGTGTTCAAAACACCCTCCCCATCTGTATTACAGAGCTGCTGCTTCAAGAATGGCAATGTACACTATATTTATAGTAAAATGAAATTACTTATTTAAAAAAAAACCAAAACAAACCAACAACAACAACCACCCCATATCTCTTAAGACTACTCACACTACCTGCAATACAGACCTTGCATATAAATTACTTATTTAAAAAAAAAACCAAAACAAACCAACAACAACAACCACCCCATATCTCTTAAGACTACTCACACTACCTGCAATACAGACCTTGCATATGAAGAATTGCATTGCCAGTCTGTGTAAATGGTATTTGTGCTAGAATATTAAAGCAGCCTTTAGGAGCACACACAGAGGCACAGGAATAATTTACAGAATTTTACCTGCTTCATCAATAGCAGAAGTTGTAATTGCTGGGCTAGAGTTAGATAGTTCACACACTTATATCCATTACAGTCCAGGAACACAAAATCTTGGTGTAGCTGAGGTCACAGAATGCTCATACAGAACACAATTCAGAATTATGGAATAATTTTGGTTGGAAGAGACCTACATCATCTGGTTCAACCTCCTCCTCAAAACAGGACGAACATAAAATTTATCAAGTGTTAAACTTTCTCATACTCTTTTTGACTTACTAGGCATTCCTCTCTTCTTTTCTCTAAACGTGTTCTGTGTTTCCGTCCCAAACGCAAGATTTTCTTCCAGGTGTAGTAGTATTCCACACATTGTGCAACCGTCTTAGACTTAACCTGTAATTAAGTAATTGCAGAAATAGTCCAGTCTCAATTTTTTGCTTTCATTCTACATAATTTTAATATATTCCAAGAGTCAGACTTTATTTCTCAAACACTGAAATGTGGAAAAAAAAAAAAAGACAAGACAGTTTGACTACAACAGGAATATCCTTGTAGAGTAATTTTATTCAGTTACTGTTTTTCAGTCAAATTTGTGTTGACTATTTCAGCTTTAGTATATTTCTCTGGGATTCCCTAGAGTCTAGTTAGAAAATGACTGAGAATCTATTTTTGTAGCTGAAGTGTGTAATATCGCCAAGAAATCTAGGAATTAAGACTTGGGTCCCATAAACCCAACTATTTTTCAACATTTGAGCTAACAAGTAAGGCATTCTGCCCTGGTTAAGTATATGCCTTGCCTTTTCTGCTTTGTGGCAGATCATGAAAATTAAGCCCAAACACGTTCTCTCTTTATTAACAGGTCTCAACACTTCTCTGGCACGAGGCTCGATGCCAGTGACTCAGGTGCCTTTTAACAAACTGCCAGGGAACACCAAGATGACAGCAGAGCACTGTACTTATCCCTCACAGGGGATGCCATGCCTTGGACTCCAGTTGTGAAAACTTTCTACGTGTAATAACAAGAGGAACAGATTTTATTTACTCTTTTGTAACTGGTGCTGCAGTCACATGCATGGGCACACCACATGGAACGTACCACTCCTAGTGGCGTTCCCGTAACCACTGCTGACTCTGTGCCTGCGCTGAGCTTGTCTGGCACTGGAGGGAAAACGAAGGGGAACAGCAGCAATGCAGCAAATGGAAAAAAAAAAAACAATTGACAGAACATAAATAACCTTACCATTTTCTGTACAAATATAAAATCTTTGCTGTAGGTGGATAATGCCTCTTTGAACAGCCTCCTTTCTTGATGCGTCCATTTGTCAGAACCTTAAAAAAAAAAAAAAGTGAATTCATTATAAACAATAAAACCCCACCACTGTTATGTTGATGAAATAGCTGGCACAAAAACTGGGAAACCTCAAGTGCGTGCTAGTGATGGCTGCTGCCCAGATACAAGCATGGCTGAACTGACTTAGACCTCGAGTCCATCTAACCCGTATTTGGGCTCCAGCAGCTGTCACAGGTAGTTGCCTAGGAAACAGTAAGATCAGGGCAAGCGAATACAATGCCTCTCCCTAATTTTTCCTAACCTCTGACCACTTTCAGTGCAGGGGATTTCCTGAGCCTGTTGCAATTTGCTTATTTAGTAACTATCCTTGTAAGTGCTGACCCACTCTTCCTTTCAACCAATTAAACTTCTTGCACCCAAAACATCCTTTGCCAGGGAGTTTCACAGATCTGTAGACCTTCCACATGAAGAACCACCTCCTTCTCTTTGTTTCCTGGCTCCCAGTAGCTTCGCTGGACAACCCTTTGTTCTTCAAGTGGAAGAGAAAGTGAACCCAATCTCGACCATCATCTCTATGCTATTCAGGATTGAATGTCCTTCCTATCACTCCCACACCTTTGGTCATTACTGCTGTCCCTCTCTGAACCTCTTCCAGTACTGACACATTCCTATAGAGATGAAGGGACCAGAAAGGCACGTAATAGTCAACATAAGCAATCCACAGACTTGCACAGTGACATCACCATGTTCTCTATCCTCTTAACATTTGCTTGGGTTTTTTTTTTAGCTGTTGTAAAATATAGAGCTGAAGCTTTCATAGAACTAGCATTATAATCCCAAGGTGTCACTCTAATTGAGAAGTATCACCACCAAGCTCATCGTTTTATACATAAAGCTATGCAGAAGTTCATCTATCGTTTTGTTCTCCAGATGGTAACTCTTAGAAGGTCCTTTGGCAGCTCTTCACTTGCATGGCTTGAGGTAAGACACTTAAATCCTCTCTGATAAAGGTCACAAGTAGAGATTGTAGCAACATGCAATATGCACAAAGTGCTTTCTGATCATTTAATGGAAGCTGTACATAAAACTTTCAAATACTGTTATTCTCCATTTGCTTCACCAGCCTAACTACCCATGAAAATGTGAAATCAACATTTAAATTGAAATGAATTTGTGCTTCCTCAGTATTAGTCAAATAGAAGGAACACAGAATTGCTCTACTGCACCAAAGCTGTGTCCTGCTTGTACGAGTGGGCAGCGTTACACACATTAAAGGAAGGATATGCAAGAAACCATAAAGTGGATGCCTTTGAAATGACTTACACAATGATAAGACTTCGCTTCAGTCTGTCTGAGAGTTTTGAAATATCTAAAACTTTTATCAAAAGAAATCCTTAATATTCCTGTCAATGTCACCATTCTCTATAGAAACGCTTGCCCCTGCACTGAATTCAATTACCCTGGGCTTGGCACCACGCATGGTATTGAACTCTACAGGTTACATATGTCTATTAAAAAAAAAAATAAATTATTTTTATTAACTGCAAATGTTTTGCTTTTCAGTATCAACTCCAAGGCTCACAAGCTTAGAGCAGGTATCTCACCACTCTGCCGTATGCTAAAAACTACAAAATTAACTTTGCTGCAACCTGTTTTCTGCAGGCTTTTCAAGTACTGGATATAAGCATGCATTAGTTATTTCCACAGAGATTTACACTAAAGCTCTCTTAAGCGTCAGAGAAAGGCACTGGCGTCAAGCCATGAGTTTTATTTATTCTGTTATCACCCAAAGATCTTTTTTGCTGACACGCTGCCTTGCCATCTTTCCCACCCTGAACCCGGCGTCATTCCCTTCTTACACAATTTGCCAGGCATTTGCATTTACCCTCCCTTTGGGCAGGGGGAGATGCACTGATTCAGTCCAGCAGCCTGCTCTATTGTGCCAGAATGTAACTTTAAAAAGGATGACAACACCAAAGGACAGATTTTAGTTTTCAGCAAAGCTCTCTAGTCATCCTCTCCTGTCTCTACCCCACCCTCCTGAAAAAAAAAAATAATTTAAAAAAAATCACTTCCATGAACTAATTTTATTGTACACCTATGGAGGATTCAGGCCTTACAGTTTCCCCAATAGCTGTGGTATTAGCAGAGACCCTTATAAGATTATGCGGGTTAATTGGAAGTAACCTAATTAATAGAATAAATCCTGTGTAGGAAAAGAAACAGAAGAAAAGCTGTTTTTAACTCTGGTTGCTGGGAAACCGCTTTTGCTCTTGTTAGCTTGAGGGAGATACAGAGAACGTGTATAGAGAGATATCTGCAATGCAGCAAGAAAGAATTTTGGACTTTGGAATATAGATCAAATTTTAAAGCTGATCTTTATGTTTAGACATTTATTCTACATTTTGTTTTACCCTGCTGTATTGGTTTTGCACTGATTAACTGACAATAAACACCTTCTACAACTGCAGGGGCTTTGGGCCCAATCTGTGGGTTTCTCGGGGGCTACACCTACACCCAGGGAGCCCCCCAAGAGGTGGCTCAAATCCCATACATACAGCATATGCTGGGCCTGATCCACACCCAATCACAGCGCGTACAAGAAGTTTTCAGACTGCCTGAAGCACATGATTTCGGAGACCATCTCGCCTGCAATTCTCACAGCAGCAGAACTTCAGAGCTGAGAAATTCCACTGTTCAAACGAACACAATTTAAGTGTTTGCAGCAGTGCTGCTCTTGTGTTAGATACGTATTCCCTCTCCCTTCCCTAAAACACCGTTCTGACAGATGGCAAAGCGTGAGGACAGAGATCAGGGTGCTCCTCCGAGCAGCCCTGGGTCAGCGTGCCCAGCTCTCGGCACACAACAGAAAAGCCTCAAGTTTTACAACTCGCTTCCGTCACAAGCCAAAAGTTTCAAAGGTGAGCTATTTGCTTGTACCCTCATTCCAGGGCAACGCTAAGGAGGAGCTTGGCTGACTGTGGTATCAGTTAATTCTCATGAGGCAGTGCCGTGCTCTCTTTTGGTCTACTCCACCTTTAAATGTGGCGGTGCCCAAGAGCTGTGATTTCTGAGAACAGAGCAGAAAGCCTGAAGAGTTAACCCAAACAAACGCCACTTGAAGTTATATTAAGCTATTCATGCACTAGATTGTGAGAAAATCCCATATGCCTTGAGTGGCTGATTATCAACCACAAGTAAACTATTATTCAAAGGCTGCTGCATGGTGCTGGAGCGTGGCTGTCCGTATAAGTTGCAATCACATGTTGCATTCAAGAGCATTAGCAAGTAATGCTCTGCCTTGTTATTTTATGGTATGATACTTAAATCCAGACTGGTGAGATTTTGTTTCATGCTGTGATAAGCAGAATCGAACTTCCTTTTCTGCTTAAGAAATAGGGATAGACTGATGTCCACAGGTCTCGGTGGTAGTTAACAAGGATTAGTGTCATCTCATGTGAGAGATTAAACAAAACAGTCTCTCCTGACCCCTCCCTGCATCACAATTAAACTTTCTGAAACTATGGGGAAGTTGTTTCAGTAAACACTGCTCCTCCTCCTTCGCCACACAGGCAGAAATTTCTTATCTGCTCTGCTAATTAGATTGCTGAGGATGAGGCTGCTGGGATATCTCCCCATCTTCCTGCTCTCACGCCCTGGACTGTCTCATACATATGATTTGGTGTCATCTCTTCAGACAACGGACCCTGGTCAAAGTTCCTGGCTGACATCCTCCTTCTCCACCCCACCCCACCCCACGTCCACCCTTTGGACTGCACCAGAGCTGTTACCAAAGGCACTAGGCATCTCCCCCAGACAAGACTCAAAACCTGATCTTCACATTTATTCGCTCTCCTAATCAGCTGCCATCAAACACGTTTCTGTGCTTGTTCTAAGGCCGAGGGGTTAAGGAGTAGCTTTACAAAAGAGTCCTTGTTACTTGGAAGTCTTTCCAGTGAGCTGCTACAGCCTGGAAGTATCTTGCTTCTATTCCTATGTTGTACAATGACTTTAACTGGAAACGAGTACATGACCCTGGCCATTGTGACTGACTGACCACCAGAAGATTTTTGGCTTGTTTCCCATTGAGCCTAAACCGGAGATGAAGTATTAAATCTCTTATGTAAAACCCTGTTCTGTGTGTCCAAGCAGTTGCTAGTCCCTGTGAAGCATTAAGCAATAACATGGAGGGCTGCAGAGGAGAGATGTTTGCTGCCTATGCTTAGGTGACGTAACTTAAGTCTAATGGCTTAACACCACCTTGTGTATTTCACAGGGCACTTCATCAAAGCCCAGTTCTTGCTGTATTTGTTAAAGAAGTCATCATCTCAGACCTGTGTCTTTTTGGCCAGATCCACTAAAACAGAGGCTCTATATTCAGTACTAAGAGACTAGTGAGAGTTACAGCACTGTCTCTTTGGCAGGATGCTCATGATTATCGTATTCATTTATCACTCTCCATCACCTCAGAAAAGGAAGGCACGATGGCAGACATTTGCATACCAGAAAATGAAGACCTTACTGCTAGTAAATTATAATCTATGAACAGCAGCAGTTTTAAAAGGAAATCAACAAACTAAATTTTAGTTTAAAAGAAGAAAAAAAAAATTACTTAAGGCAGTTTTAAATCTGTAGAACCCATCCATCATGGATGCAAAGTTTCTGTATGTCATCAGTCAGGTAAAAAAATGCCAAACTTGTTACAAAGGGCTCTGGAAGTACCACTTGGCCCCGTCTGCATCCCCTCCCTGTTAGAGGCTGCCATCCCTGCAGCAGACAGCAGAGAGTGCAGCGTGATCCCACGCTCCAGCCTGGGATGCCAGCCATGGCCTCTCCAAACCAGCAGACGCAGAGATGGCAAGGAAACCTACCGGCGTAGTGGTAATTTGCCAAGGGGTGACACTTCAATCTCACTGGCTTTCTCAACAGCAGCTTCTCAAGAGCAAGCTAAACAAAAAAGCAGGAAAAAACAGAATTAGCAAATGCAGTCAGTTGCTGCATGCACTGCATTTAGAAGACTACTTGGTACAAGGATATGAATTAATTTTCTCTTTTTTTCTTTTCTGTCATACAAAATCACATCAAATTACTCCAAGGCCCATTAACGCTGCACCTCACAGAAGAGGACCTAATGCACACCTGTCCTGCCTTAATTAGCATAAATGTGGCTATTACTTAGCAACTTCCAGCTCTTCCCTCCCTTCTGCTTGCCACATCCAAATATGTTTATAGTGTTTGATTTGATAATGTTAATTAATACTAATACTTAATGGTTGGTTTGATAGCATTAATATTTACAGCATCAAGTCTTTTAGAATATCTGTTTAGGTCAACATCTGTCAGGAATGACAGCAAGTGTAGTTAATCCTCCTTTGGATCAGGGAGACAGATGATTTGTGGATCCCTAAATTTTTTCCCCTGATGATGCAGAACCCCCTGTATAGCAAATTTCACGTCCTGACAGTAAGTTCAGTCACCTGTCTCAGACCCCTCAGGTACAGCTAAAAGAGCCTAAGAAAACTGGGACACAAGATAAACCACACTGTATTAGACAGTCCTCTGAGATTCATTCCAGCCCTGTGTTCTGCTGCATTTTGGTTTACACTGGCTTTCCAGGAACCTTGTCTTTCCCTAACAGTGGGCAAAATGGATGCTTTGCCCTAGTTAATAACATACCCATCACTAAACTAATGCAAATATTTGAAATGCATTATTTATATGTTAACTGTGTGCAATTACGTTGCAGTTCTGAACAAATAAGTAGATGTGATTGCTGCTACAAAAAAGGGTTTTTATAAGGCCTAGAAGAGGACTAAGCTCTCTGTGACCAAACATAAAGCTTGTGAAATATCAGGGCTGGAGCAAGCACTGGGAGACATTCAAAGCCCCAAGGCTATAAACTAAGTAATCTTATCTATATGAAATATACAGTAAGCCTTCAGAGAGGCACTGCTTTGAAATTTAAATTTGTTAAAGAATGAAAGGGAAAAGTCATTCCACAAAAATGTTACAGGATGTTTAAAGCATCACTGTGAATCAATCAGAAATCTCTTTTTTATATAACCATATCTAAATCCCTTTAATAAAGCATGCTAATTTATCTGCAGAAGAGGATCATATCTCCCCTTTCAGCTTCTTATCTTACCATAATATCTCCTTTCGCTTCAAAGAGAGAGTGCAAAGCATATTCTGAGTTAGTTCCTCCACCAGGTAACACACTGGAACAGCTCATATTTAGAAGGTCTTCCACTGTCAGAAACAAGTCAACATTTTACTGCTAGTACAGTGGCCTGTCAGTCAAACACCCAGAGCCAAGGATTCTGTAATGCCATTCAAAGGCAACGTAGTTACAGCATCAGCTTTCATACTCTCTCCCTCCCCAGAACCCCACCTCCTGGGTTTAGGAGCAGACGTGACAGGATCTGCAGAGCACATCCTTGGGATGGGACAGGCTACTGCAGAGCCAGAGGCAGAGATCTGGCTGTGAGGCAGTGGCTTGCACAGGCCAGTGACATTGCTGTGCCAAGAATGCTCCAGCCAGAGTAGAGAAACAGAAATGGACCGTGCTGGAAGCAGGAACAAACTCTACTCAGGACTGGTAGAAGCCACTGAGCCTGTCACATTTCCTCCCAGTTGTGGTCACGGGACAGACCCAAGAGCCATCAGCTGCCTCTCATCTGTGACCTCTGCCCTTCCAGGCAGTTCAGTACCCAAAAAAACCCTACTTCCCAGCAACAATCTTTCCCTCTTGGCTGTCAGAAAGCAGTTCATTCAGACTTCACTTTAAGCACGACTATGTAATGTTGTTACTCTGAACCTGTAACACGCAGCTCTGGTACATTGTTCTGCATTCTTAGTAATTAACACTCTCTTGAATGTTTTGTACAGTATACACACGTAGAACCAGTGTGAATTTCTCCAACAGGCACAGGTTGACGTGTGAACTTCTCGAACAGCAAGTCGTTGTACCTCTTTGTTGGAAGACTTTGTTCTCCAGTTCTGGCCATGGCTTCCACACCAAAGTAGCCTTATGCACATCTTTCTCCATTAGCAATCTGTCCTGCAGCTCAGGAATATCAGCCTGAAACCTGGACCCGATATTGATTCGTCTAGAAAGAAAAATAAATAAATATTCAACTACTACACAGCATGCAGATAAAAACAAGAAGTTACAGTAGTGTCCACTTTGTTTCTAACAAAACTTTTATTACACTGGAGTGGCAGGAAATTGTGTCAGATTGCTTTACGCAATTCTTTACTCGCAGTGGGACAAGTACTTTGAAATTAGAGAGAACTGATCATTTGGGGGCACTTAAAATTTCCATACACAATTTAAACTATTCCGAGACATCATACCTTACAGACAACCCAAGCTAGCCTATACACGTGCTGACTAGTGGAAGGGCTAGATGCTGGAAACAATAACTTTCTGTTCCATAGAGAATGGTACTCTTCAGCTGAGAGCAGAAAAAGACCTTGGTGCTGAGGGACAATTCCGCTTGCAGACTGCCCTGGGGAATCTACATGTCTCCAAAACTCCACAGTTAAAAGCGAGAGTACTGGATCAGCATATATTCTCCTCACAGCCCTCTTCCCAGCCATCATTAACCCCTTTTTCACCTTCAGTGGCTCCCACCAAGCCTCTCTCAGCATTTTTGAGCCACGACACCTACATCTTCCTCAGCCACCATCCAGAGCAACCTTAAACCCATCCAGCCCAGTGTGATTTCAGGCAGCTGAACACCACCTACCCAGTTCAAAACACTTCGAGGCCACATGCTCTAGACTGGAGCTAGTCTATAAAAGCAGTGACAAAAACAATTGTTTTTCTTACGGTTCAACAGTCTGTTCTCCAGGCCCAGGCGTCACCGGAATGACACTTCCATCAATACTGTCTGAAACAGAGATTGGAGTTTGAGCTTAAAAGGGTATTTTGGTAACACCTTCATTGCTGCTGATGCTCCACCTCTCAGGCTGTATTGCTACCTCCCTGTAATCATCAACATTATTCCAGTCTATTAAGCAAAAATTACTCTTTATCTATATTTAGACAGAAACAGTTTAAATTGTTAAATTGTTACAGGTAACAGAAACGTCCTAATTTGCAGAGGCTTCTACTGCCCTGATCATGTATTATTAGACACTTTTTTTTTTTTGGTGAAGCACTGAACAACAAACACTGAAAACGAACCAGATCTTTTCCCTCCACTTCAGAAGGCCCAGATGAAGTGAGAGGTACAGTGGCCCTTTCTTGAGGTGGACCACACTGCAAGATCACAGCTTTACTTGCTGGTTATGCTCCTCTATTCACTTTATGCTTTAACATGACCCCTACAACATCCAAGGCAAAAACCCTGATAAAGAAGGACTTTTCCTGTGAAGTAGTAGAACCAGCCACACATGTGAGCACATGGAAAAACCATTGATGTGGTAACACCAGAAGAGACAAGAGTGGAATTCACTACTACGTACCACCACTCCGTAAATGCGATACTTACTAGACCGACACAGAAGCACCCGTGGAGTAGGTGTCAGTGGAGTAAGTGGCAGCTGAGTATGTGAGGTGCTATGAGATGAGGTGATAACACTGCTGAAGAGACCAGACCCTTGCCGAACTGGACTAAGCATCGGTGGCGGAGTGTAGGGTGGGAGCTCATGCGTCCGGTCTAGCAGATGATCTCCGAGGACGCGGGGAGAGCGAAGCTGACTCTGGTACAGGGTGGCACCAGAGTGAGACATGCTGAAGTTGAAGGAAGGAGGAGGTATGAAGAGAGGTTCAGGTCTGTGCCGATACTTCTTCTTGTCCTGCAACGGTTTGAAGCTTTCTTCCAATTTTACAGCACTTTGATGAGGTTTTTTACTAATTTCCTAAATGAAAACAGGCAGAACTTCAGTATTTAGGCATGCTTAAATGTGGTTTGCACACAATCCCCTACAGCTTAGGGCAACAGCCACAGAAAAGCTGTTAGCAACAGGCAGTTATTCAGGTACCACCCTAATAAGCCTGGCCAGTACAGTATCTGGTCCTCCACAGAAACCTCAGAGGAGTAAGAAAAGCCAGGATAATTACCCTCACCTCCCTCAACAATCCCTCTGGGTCAAGGTAGGGCTGGGCCACAGGCACAGACACGGAGAGGCTGCGCACACAGACTGCTGGGAGTTCTCTCATTACTCAGTCACAGTTTATTAGAAACTTCATATGAAATGTTTTCCAATGCATTTATTTTGTTTGACTAGGAAGGACACGTGAGCTAAGTGAAATTACTGCAGTACTCAGCAGCAGGGAAGGAAGAAAAATGTAATAAATTCAAATTCTTTGCCTCTTATCACTACATTCCCATCAGCTTGAGTACAGTCCAGCTGCAACAAATCTTGAATTTAACTCTCTCCTCTTTTCTTGGAGGAAAAAGGGCAGTAGATGACCATTTGGGATATTCATATACTGTAACATGCCTAGAATCCTAAAATTTGAATGTTAAAAATCATTTAATGATAAATCTCTAGAGTCTACAGAAGCAGAAGGCACAGAATTTGTGCAAACCTGGAACCTGGATTTCTGGGGGGTGGGAGTGAGGTGGGAAGAAAGAGGTTCTCAGGTTGTGATTTAAGAACACATAAAAGCTCATAGATGAACACAGTATTCAATATACCACTTTCAGGTGTTCAGACCTTCTTTAGGATAAACTTGGAAAGCAAAAGAAAATTATTGACAGATAGGGTTGCTTCAGAATGTCTGCATCATCTGGTAAATTCTACTACTAAAGTAAATTACTACAATGTATGTTTAGACAACATACATCTTTACACCATGGGTGGTTCTTGAAAATCACATTCACCCAATAAAAATCATGTTAAAGGAGCATTAGCACTGTCACCCTTTATCCTGTATGTTAATACGTTCCAGCTTGTGGAAATGTTTTTGATTACAGAGGTCCCGTCCTCTCTGTTAGATCATGGCTGTATCCTCTCCAACAGCTGTTGACATTTTTTTCCCCTCTAAAAAAATTAGGTTTAAAAGAGTTTTTCTTTTGCGCGAAAAAAATGCAGCTCTACAGAGAATTTTGTTGATAATGAACATTCAGAACAGTGAAAGGGTGAGGGTTATCTGTAACCCTGTAACCAAAGATATAGTCCATCATGATGGTCAACATTTAATGTTCAAAGAAGAGAAAGGCAAAAATTCCCTAAACTCAAGGAAAAAACAAACAAACCAAAACCTACCCCCCTGCCCCAGAAGATCAGATCCAAGTCCATGATTAAGGGCTCATTTTGTTCTGCTCTTTAAGTGTGAAAGACCTAGGATTCTTTTTTCACTACAGTAAAGCAAGCTAACCAACCAAGACATCATCTTAGAAGTCTTAAGCACCTCCACCTCCTACACTGCTTCAGCCTCAGCGTGGTTATGCCAACACTACTTTCAAAAAAGATCACATTGAATATTAGAGGAGATCATGATGTCCACGGGCTCTCAATGCAGAATTACTCCAATACTTTTCTGAAGCTGCAGGAACTGATTCCCATTATCTAAGACTGAACGTAGACCCGTGGGCCCTGCTGCCAGACCCTGAAAGATCCACTCTGGGTAGATCCTGATGGAGCTCACTTGACTGCTAGTTTCAGCTCGCCATCCTGTAGCCTTGCTGAATATTTACTTTTGTTCTGCTGTTTGAATTTACCGATTCCATGAGCTTTGTGGGAGCTTTTCTGGACAGCTCAAAGCACAGTATAAATAGATGCAACACAGCTCCAGATCTTTGGTATTAAAAAAAAAAAAAAGTCTCCAATGGCACAATCTCTTCACAGAAGAAGGAACTGTAGATCTTTTGATCTTTGAATGTTTCCTATGTTAGTGCTTATATAAAAGATAAGATCCAGAGAGGAAACTGCACGAGTTTAGTTTGCTTGGGTAGTAACAAAGACTGCAAGAATAATTTTTGAGTGAATGAATGTGCATTTAGCCAAACACTAGCAGATTTAATCACAGTCACTTTACATACGTTGCAGAAATACACAAGCCCAAGCCACCTACTCTGATGTCTCTAGAGAAGATCTCCCACTCAGAGCTCAAGGATTCAGAAAAGACTGTCCCTTTTCTCTCCAGAAAAGAGAAGAAAAACTACGCTGCCGAGTTACAAGATAAGTATTGTGAAACACTGGCTTCCACAGTGAAGTGGAAGCTTATGCGTAAAACCTCCATCTGAAAGTAAGAGAGTAAAAGATTTTATACATATTTAAAATTAGTGTGTATGTCTGAGTGAGGGTCAGGAGGGTGGTGATAAATACACAAATATTATAAGGAGTCATTCATGAAGGTATATGCTGCCCCTTCATTTGGCCATCAGCCTCATACGGAAAAAAAAGTAAAAAAAACCACAAGAGTATTTCTCTGCATTACACAGATAATACCATACAGTGCTTATACTCCCCAGTATTCTCTTATCATGGCGTAGTCTGCAAGCACGGATTTGAAGGAACAAGCAGCCTCTCTTCCTACACTAGAACACAAAATAAATACTGCCTGCTCCAGGACTCTTTCAGGAAAACAATAAAGAGCGTTCTCACATCTCATTCAAGTGCTCATCAATTCCTCGTGCTGATTAACAATTTCAGTTTTATGAGCAAAATGAAAGCACTAAGCACAGCTATTTTTCTTATATCAGAATTCCCAGCGATTAACCCTTAGATCTGACGCATGCAGAGAGAAAGGGAAAAATGACTTCATTGCAAAATTCTGAGCCGGCAGGCTTCATATTGGCTCAGAGCACACACTGTAAGCACTGCACAGTGCCCTCCTATCTTTGGCTGAAACAAGAAGCACATATATCTGACTTAAAAAAACAGGAAGAAATAAAACTGTCGAATTTAAGCAGTAACAAACAAAGCTGCCTGAAAAGGAAAAAAAAAAACCAAAAACAGTAAAAAGAGACTAAATCCCTTTGTTCTAGTGGGATAAAAGAATATCACATTCCAGTTTCAAATTATTTATTTTGAGCTTAGGTCTTGATTCCCTGGCAAAGGGAAAATTAATATTTTCATATGACTGAGGAAGAAATGCTACAAGCCTTTTTTGTTTATTAGGCATCATTAAGTTTCTGGAAAATATTCTAAAATACAGACACTTTAGAAAGTAGCAGCACTATAAGCAAAGGGATTTAACAAGCACAGCACAGTTAGTGGCAAGAAACGCAGCACTCACAGAGGATGAGCAGGGGTTGGCCACTTTTGGACTGCAGGGTGGAGAGCAAGTCATCTTCACGAGAACGGGCATCTCATCATCTGACACAGAGTTGGCAGGCTTGTCTTTGACTGTGGCAGTGCTGGCAGAGGGCTGCGTGCTGGGCTCGGGCGACAGAAGCTTTACAGGGACAGACACTGGCATGACGATGGGCGCGAGGCCATCCACCTCTTTAGGCAGCGGCTGCTGTGGTGGTTTCTCTCCTTCATCCTGCACAGACAATTAAAGGCTTTCAGCCCGAGCGAGGGAGGGCTACTGCTGGATCGATACACTACGCAACGTTAGCACCGTGGCTGGAAAGAAGTGGCCAGGGTTACAACACACACAACAGCGTTGCTTCTTGGACTCTCTGTCTGCCTTGAACCAAGTTGGCAGATTACTTGTGACTCCTACATAGGATTCAGCCTCGGTGATAAATAACCACATGAAGCATCTTTACAAGACAACTCGCAGGAGGGGAGATAAACACATGCCCTTTTTTTATCACTATAAAGACAGAATTCCCCATCACCCACCTAAAAACAAAGACACAGCTAGTGTAACTCTGGTAGCTCTTTGCCTTTGTGGTATTCCCTGTTTGGACAGAATTTCTAAGATATCGGGACAGAGAAAGACTGACTGACTGACGGGGCAAGCTATTTTCACACAGAACAATTCGAGCCCACATTTTTGGTGTGGTATTTGTTGATACCTATGGAACTAAAACACTCGGGAAGAAACCTGTCAAAGATTCAACAATCCCGCTCCTTCAATTAAAGCCTGGGAAGGCTTCCAATAAACATCCCTTAGTCATCCAAGCAGTCCAAATGAAAATAAGGAAGACTTGATGTTCCTGGTATTTCTGATTTAATAAACAAACATGAGGAGAAAAAAAAATTTAGACACTCCTGACACAGCTTTGTTAGGGTGTTTTTCTAACATACAGAGAAACAGAGAGGGACAAACCCTGTGCTGTCCTCCACCACTGCCTCTGACTTTAAGGCAAGACTTCTGGCCTATAAACTAGCAGGATTATGTGTATTTCTACACACGCAGGGTGTGACATAACAAAACAGCACTGAGAAGAACAAGTTTTGACAGCAAAGCAAAGCGTGGCAAAGCAAGCAAACATTGACACAGAAAGGAGAGCTCCAAATACTGAAGTAAAACGAACTGCTACCTGTTTGAAGTTAGGAGATGCTCTTACTCCTCCGTGTGACCTCATGTGACCATTTAGAGCAGGCAAACTCTTAAACTCCTTCAAGCATATTGAACACATTAGCTTGTTCTTCGCATCAGATCTCTCAGGAAGTGTTTCTCTGTTCTGGCCACTATTTTTATTTTCATTTTTTTTAGCATGAAACAGAAGAAGAGACATTAGTTTGGCACGTTCCTTTTGTTGCAGAGGAAGCTTTTTAGTCAAGGAAGTCAATAAACTTTTACAGCTAGATGGTTATGAAGCCAAAAGTAAGCATGGGCTGAGTGCTGTGAATGTGTGGGCAATAACCTAGATCAGCTGCTCCCAAGATGGGGAGAAGGAAAGATTTGAGTAGGACACATTCATCAAAACATGCAAAAGACTAAGGACCCACTAGATCTATTGGGACAGACTTACACTTCCCCACCTGTGACAGCAGTTAACGAGCAATTTGACATAATGCCCCTATTTAGGGAAGACAACCATGCTGGAGGACACTTCAGCACTCCAGAGGTGAGACCTTAGGAGAAAAAGAACATTCTGGCTGCCCAAGGCACAAATCTAAAAAACCCATAGTCTTTTCTCTTACAAATGCAACACTAAGAGCAAACTGCTCCCCCGCCTTTGCTTTTTTTGGTTTATTTTCTTTCTTTTCTGGTTTTGGTTTTTTTTGATTGACAAACCACTTATTTGATTTTATTACTGGGGGGGAGGGTGGAAATCACACAAATTTACATTCACAAAGCTAAAGATATTTCCAGAAGAGCAACATCTATGACCTATCCAGAGTGCATTCCCCTCCCTCTAAACCACAGCACTCGTTTGTATTTCTTATATTTAAATTAAAAAAACAAAAAAAAATTATTTAAAAAATACCTTTGTTCTGGGGACAGCGGCTGCAGTCTGCCGTCTGACAGTTGCACCTGCTATCAAAGGAGGAGAGGGGAAAAGAGGGGGAGAAAAGAGAAAATAATTTTTAGGAAATATTAATGGGTAAATGAAGGTCCTCACAGTACTGTGTTTGCATTTTGCGTATGATTTTACTAATATCAAAAATATCAAAAGTTGAGAGCCTCATACATCTCCACCAAATCAGTGCCTCTGTGAGCAGGGCTTAGCGCAAGTTTTCTTACACTCACCTGCTGTTCGAAACCTTCAGTCTGCCCCAGCAGTGTTAGTTTTGGGAACAGGGAGTTGACTAACTCCTCCTGCACCATCGAGCCCTCAGGCATTGAAAAAAAACCAGCGAGAGCACGTTGTTGCAACTGGGTCCCTCCTCTCCAGAAACCCAGGGAAACCCAGGCAGAACTTCCCAAAGCCTCTTGCAGGGGGAGGCAAGCAGCAGCCCTGCAGCAGCAGCAGCCTTGTGCTGTCACCAGCCTGGCCCCAAGCCAACCCAGCAGTGTAGGCAGGAATCACAGAATGGTTTGGGTTGGAAGGGACCTCAAAGATCATCTAGTTCCAACCCCCCTGCCATGGGCAGGGACACCTCCCACTAGAGCAGGTTGCTCAAGGCCACATCCAGCCTGGTCTTGAACACTTCCAGGGATGGGGCATCCACAACTTCCCTGGGCAACCTGTTCCAGTGTCTCACCACCCTCATAGTAAAAAATTTCTTCCTGAGATCTAATCTGAATCTTTTTTCTTCCAATTTAAAACCATTTCCCTTTGTCCTATCATTACTCTTCCCGGCAAAGAGTCCCTCCCCAGCTCTTCTATAGGCACCCTTCAGATATTGAAAGGCCGCTATAAGGTCTCCCCAGAAAAGTTGGCCAACGCAGTTCCCCAAAACATCCCAGGGACGCCCACCGCTCGCATCCTGACCTTCCAGCCCTCCTGCAGCCATCTTATTTCCACACCTTGCTACTCTTCTGCAAAACGAGTCTGGATGAGCAAGGATCTAAAGTATTACTCACCTGAGGCCATGCGGGGCTGGGAGAGTCTTGCTGAGAGCTTTTGTTGTTCAGATGAACTCCCGAGGGCGGCAAAAGAGTTCGGTGAGGGCCAGCACTACCTACAGAATTAACCTCCTGGCGCGTGGGGTCCTCCGCGGTCTCTGGTGGAGTGAGGCCAACGTGGGAGTTGAGAGACGGCGCCCTGCTCTCGCTCGGGTATTGCTTCTGCTGGTCCTGCTGCGGCAGCAGACTCTGCGGGTACAAGTGCCTGTACTGTTCGTGTGGATCCTGGTAGCAATACTGAGGCACTGCTCCCAGCTGGATGAGCTGCACAGGGTGACTTGGATCCTGAGGGTACTGGTGCGGTTCATGCATAGTCTTTGGATCGTGCTCCCTGTGATAGGGGGGAAGCGGCAGCGGCATCTGTTGCTGCTGTTGCTGTAACTGCTGCATGACGGGTTGCGTTTGGTAATACTGAGCGATCTGCATCGGGCACTGCCGTGGCTGCTGCTGCCGAGCTGGCTGCTGCTGCTGCTGCTGCTGGATCTCCTGTATGGAGAGCCGCTGATGGCCCTGCTGCGGCTGAGCGTAGTACTGAGGCTGCTGCAAGTGCTGCATCTGCTGCGGCAGGAGCTGCTGGGACTGCATCTGCTGGACGTGTGGTCTTGAACACTTCCAGGGATGGGGCATCCACAACTTCCCTGGGCAACCTGTTCCAGTGTCTCACCACCCTCATAGTAAAAAATTTCTTCCTGAGATCTAATCTGAATCTTTTTTCTTCCAATTTAAAACCATTTCCCTTTGTCCTATCATTACTCTTCCCGGCAAAGAGTCCCTCCCCAGCTCTTCTATAGGCACCCTTCAGATATTGAAAGGCCGCTATAAGGTCTCCCCAGAAAAGTTGGCCAACGCAGTTCCCCAAAACATCCCAGGGACGCCCACCGCTCGCATCCTGACCTTCCAGCCCTCCTGCAGCCATCTTATTTCCACACCTTGCTACTCTTCTGCAAAACGAGTCTGGATGAGCAAGGATCTAAAGTATTACTCACCTGAGGCCATGCGGGGCTGGGAGAGTCTTGCTGAGAGCTTTTGTTGTTCAGATGAACTCCCGAGGGCGGCAAAAGAGTTCGGTGAGGGCCAGCACTACCTACAGAATTAACCTCCTGGCGCGTGGGGTCCTCCGCGGTCTCTGGTGGAGTGAGGCCAACGTGGGAGTTGAGAGACGGCGCCCTGCTCTCGCTCGGGTATTGCTTCTGCTGGTCCTGCTGCGGCAGCAGACTCTGCGGGTACAAGTGCCTGTACTGTTCGTGTGGATCCTGGTAGCAATACTGAGGCACTGCTCCCAGCTGGATGAGCTGCACAGGGTGACTTGGATCCTGAGGGTACTGGTGCGGTTCATGCATAGTCTTTGGATCGTGCTCCCTGTGATAGGGGGGAAGCGGCAGCGGCATCTGTTGCTGCTGTTGCTGTAACTGCTGCATGACGGGTTGCGTTTGGTAATACTGAGCGATCTGCATCGGGCACTGCCGTGGCTGCTGCTGCCGAGCTGGCTGCTGCTGCTGCTGCTGCTGGATCTCCTGTATGGAGAGCCGCTGATGGCCCTGCTGCGGCTGAGCGTAGTACTGAGGCTGCTGCAAGTGCTGCATCTGCTGCGGCAGGAGCTGCTGGGACTGCATCTGCTGGACGTGCGTCTGCCCCGGCTGGAACGCAGAGTGCATCTGCATTTGCGACAGGTGCTGCTGGTAGTCGTAGTACAGCTGTTGGTGCGGCATGACTTGCATTTGTTGCTTCTGCTGTGTGCTTGCAAAATTCTGGTGTGTTTGCTGCGGCACCGGTTGGTATCTCTGCACGCTGGAAGTTACAGGCTGTTGCTCAACCGCCGGCTTCTGGGACAGCAGCTGCCGGAGCGCACTGTCCCCAGGGTTATCCACCATCGAAGACTCGGCGTGCAAAACCTGAGCCATGTTGTTGACTTGGATCCTCAGATTCTGGTTGGCAAATACTTGCGTGAAGGAGTCCAATTTATGCAGGACCCCACTGGTAATTTTTTGCGATCGATTTTCACCGGGTTGAGAGTAAGAATATTGGTATCCGTCGTGGGACTCCCCCTGCCCGAGGGGGCTCCACATTGCGCTTTGATTATTCAAATTGTTCCTCACTGGGACATGGTTTCCTGAGCCAGAATGCGTCCAACTGGTTTGTCTAGATGTATCCATTGACCCAAGACTTTTTGAACCTACAGGCAAAGCTATACTGTCTCTTGAATCTTGGGGAAACTGGGGGGAGAGAGGGGATGCCTGGGGAGCATCCATAACAGATGTCCCGTAGCTATGATTTAGGGATGGAAGGGAGTTCATTTGGTGTTGTTGGTAGTACAAGTTCTCATTGCTGTTGGCAGTATGGTTAGTTTTATACAATTGCTGGTCCCCCATTTTTGGTCACTTCTGTTCCAAACTTACAGGCACGCGAACCATTGAAATCTCTATGAACCCTGAGATAGCTGAGTGAGGGGAAGGGAGGGGAGGGGAAAAAGAAGCTAGAATTACTTATAATTCAGCATGTCCATGTGCATCACAAGGACTAAGATTTCCTCCAGTCTGCCAGTAATTCCAATCTCAGACTCGGCGTTGCTTCACATCTTCAATAAATGGACCATGGCGCAAATCCTACACAGATCAATAGGTTCAGTGTGCCGGGCACCTGTGGAGTAAGACAAAGACAAGGTAAGTGCTGTCTCTCTGTATAAACTGTTATTGTTATTGCCTCAAAGGAAACTGTAAAATCTCCTAGTTTGAAATACATAATCAGATGCAAAATTGCAGCAGCTGGGCTATTCCAGAGCAGTTAGATTACTTCATCTCATCCCATTATCCTCCTTCTCTAGGCTCTGATAAAATCATTCTGCCAAACCAATAAAGGCTTATTCTTCAAAACTGCTTTTTATTTTTCCCCCCTAAAGTATATGAACATTGAAGCAGTTTTAGCTGGCCACATATTGCTGTCTTGTGACAACTTTTAGCCAGACAGGCAACTATCAAGCCAAGTCACCTTCCTAGTGTTACAGCCTTATTGTCAGAAGCAGCATGCTCATTTTATAACACAAAATCAAGTACGGTGGACATAGCGGGTGCCTCCACAAAGGCCTGCAAAGGCAGGTAAAAAAAACCTCATGGCTTTGAACAAAGCTGACCATACTCAGGTATCAGCATCTAAAAGGACATAGAGGAAAGTTAATTGCAATCTGGGATTTGTACAGAGCCTTCCACAGCTTCTCACAACTTCCAAGGTATCTACAGGGGGTGTCCACTGGTGGTATGCAAATAGAGTGTCACTGAGGAACAATATGCAACACTAATACTCATTTGCTGTGACAATAAAGACAATTTTAAAAAAAAATAAATCATGAGCATAGTTACCCAACTGTATCTGTGCATGTAGATTTGTTTGCTCCATCTGTGTGAAATCTGATTAATGCTCAGACCAAACCAGTCCATGGAAATCTTTTCTGATCACTCACATCGGGAGCGCTGAACTCCAACTTCTGCTCTACCCTGACACTCTTCCTCCTTCATTTTGCATTACTTTAACAGACTAATTTATACCGAATGCAACCTTTTATCATTTCTACTATACAAACTGCAATTCAAAGTAACACTTTACAGATGTCTGTACTGTTTTTGATGAATAAAATAAAATACATAGGCACATTATAGGGTTGTTTTACTGTTCCACAGTATGAAGCAACCACTGTGTCTATAATCACACACACGCACAGAGATGCAATATGCCTGTGCACACATAAATACATTTTAACATAAAAGTTGATTCTGAACTTTAACAGGAGCACAAAAATTATTAGACCACAACTGTAACTCGCTGCCTCCTTCACATCTGCTTTTCTGAACATAATGCTTTCCACCAAAGCCTCCTGCGTACTGATGTCCTTACCTTTACAAACTTAAGAGAATCCTCGATCTAGATGGATGAATATGAAGTCACTGATGGAGAACATTTTAACCATTGCCAGATGTATATGAACAAGTTCTGTGCTAGCAACAGCAAATAAGGGTAATATATAGCTGCAGGCAGAAAAAAAAACCTTTTCCATTCTAGCATAATGTATGACAGAAAACCATAGCTTCCAATGAAGAGGGCTTTTCAGTGGGTACACAGTTTTTGTGTAAACCATCTGCAGCCATTAGCATGTAACATTTTCACGTGACAAATAATGGCTGAGAATAATTGCAAGCTTATTTCCCCTTTCCAGAAATATACATTGCTTCATAGTTTCTCCAAACCCACTCCCTTCCAGATTTTCATAGATGCACAATTGAAAAAAAAGATAGGAGTCAACAATGAACGGTCAGGCTGCCAACAAGATTTTTCAGGCGCAACCAAACTTCAAAGACTTCCTATTAAAAATTATGAAGGGAAACTAAACAATGTCTTCACAGAACATTCAAAGGGCATAAAAATAAACACTGTATGGTATTTCACACTGAAAGGCCATCATCTTCTAGAGGAAGAGAGGGATCCTACAGAGGAATATGCATCTCCTCTTATACCTGCCAAGTTAAGAAAACTCAGCCGAGATGCTCTGAACACATCTTCCCATGAAAATGGGGCACCATTGGATCTGTCCATATACCTTTTGTATAAGAGGTATGTCCTGTTTCACCTATTGACGCTGCTGTAATTTACACCAAGTTCCTTGGTTTTGGCCCTTCTTTTTAAAGGTTGAAGTGACAGTTACTAAGTCAAAGGACAAGAAATAATAGTGATACAAATCAGTGAGCGAGAATAAACGTCAGTTAAAAGACTGCAAGAATTTCAGGAGTAAGGACAGTAAGAACCCTTATTCCTAAGGCAGCAAACAACATGGTTTCAGTATAAAAATTAATCAAGTGGCCAGACCCCTGACCCCCTACTCTTCTCACAGGCAGGAGCACCACAGTGGCAGATGCTGCCACCTATACCAGCAGCCACAGATGTGGTTACACAGGAATATTTGTAAACATTTGAAAAAAATATAGTGGAATATTATATTAAAATACCAATCAGGTCACAAAAGGACTGAAAAGTTCAGTCTGCTATGAGAATCACATTTGAAAAAATATGCATTGTTTTCAAACACCCATTCCCCTGCCAAAAAAACAACAACATAAAAACAACCCCTACAAGAAAAACATTCCTTTCAAGAGCATCACTGAGCTGGAAGGAGAAAAGTACAAACATTTAAGAAAACATTGTTACTCTACCTTCAGGTAACATATGAAAAAACCAGATAGGCACATTGATAAAAGCATAATCAGTAATAAACCAGTCCCTTAGATAGCTGCTATTTTTTTTTAGTACTTGAACAGGCTTATATTCAAGGGCTTGATATGCTCAGCATTTGCAATCAGCTTTAACAAAATGCTAACAGTGTACATTTCTTGTCGGATTAAAATCTAACACAGCATTTCAGTGCTGTACACAATATCATTAAGGCTTTAGGGTCACCAAAATTAGTCTCTGGCTAACTTAAGAAGCCACTGGCAGTGTACTGAATGATTTGTATTTTATTTCAGTGAGAGGAAGAGGAGGGTGCTTTCTCTCCTTTTTGTTTAGCACTCGTGCCTAAACACCCATCACTGCAATTTATTGCAACAACTCTAACTACAAAACGGTTAAACCAAACAACTAAAAGCAGCAGGAGTTTTAAAGCAACAATGGATCTGCAGTTCTGCATTTCTTCTCTTCCCAACAGTCATTTATGCTACTTAACTTATTACATTTTTGACATTACAGATATATCCCAATTACGCAATCGTTACAAAGAAACATGAAAACAAATGCAAAAGGACAGAAATGTTTCTGTAGACTGCCTAGAAAGAGAAATACCCTATTTAAGTTTATGGATGGAATCTGGACTCAAACTAATGGGAGCTCAATTGATTTCAACAGAGACACGGTTTCGCTCCAGCTCTTTCGTTTCCATCATTTCAGCGTGGTCCCCTGCAACTCGCGCAGCTCCCGGCTCCAGACCGAGAGCCAGGGACATGCCAAGCTGGCTGAAATGCCTTCACACACTCCAACTGTCTCCCTCTTCAAACACAAGCAACTGTACGGAAATACCAGTCCCTCCTGGAAGCATGCCATAGCTTAAGTCTGGTAAACATGAAATGGAAGAATATTCCAACGTTATCAGTCTTCAACAGAGGTGATCTGATTTTCATCCTTCATTAACTGTATGTCTGGAGAGTCCGAAGAAGAGATGACAGGCAGTGAAATATCAAGAAGATGGTAGTTATGACATATTAAAAAAAGAAAACAACCCTACTCCCAGCTCCATCACACACCACAGAAGCTGAAACCTGCAGAATTTTTCAACTCTAGTGAACAACACAGCTCAAGCCCCAGCCACGCTATCGAACTGTCTGAATCCACACGAATTTCAGAGGAGGACATCCACTCCAAATAAGTCAGTGCATGAAAGTTGGGCTGGGCGTGGGCTGCAGAACCAGGACTGAATGCCAGCCAGTTCCAGTTTCTGAAGTGAGTTAATGGAGAGGGATGACAAGAGACTGCAGGAGAGCAGACGCTGGAGGAAGCAGACTCATTAATAGGCAGTAAAGTTATTATAGCACTGATCTAAGCTGCCTCAGTATGTTGCACGGCTGTGGATCAAATGGGAATTGGATCCTATGGTTTGTCCCACCTTACTTCAAGATTTTCAGCTGTCACTTTAAGCAAAAAATCTGCATGCTTTTATCCATGAATTACTACTTAGTCTGAAAAAAAAGAAGACTGGGTGAGATGGCAGATGCGAAAAAGATCTCCCTAATCAACCAGTCCTTGCAGGACAGAGCACCCACAGCTACTCACAAGCAGCAGTACCAGCAGATGTTCATTTGCTGGGGCACAATCTCTCCTCGGGTCCTTCCCTCCAGGACGGTAACGTCAGTTAAAGCAAGTTTAACCACCACTCTTAGCAGTCTCAACTGTTTTTTATAACACCTAACTCAAAGCATGCCTGCTTACAGAAACGTGTCATTGCTGTGCATTCTCCCAACACCAGAGACACGTTTCAATCGTGCCTTGCTGCCCTTCTCTCACACAGGCTGAGACAGGGCTTTCTCAAGTGGCTGACCTTTTTGCTATTACAATATAAGCTTCATTTTTAACTACAGATAAAATGAAACCCAAAACCAAGGTGTCTGTTCCCTCCCTTCCTTTCCATTGCCCCCCACATTTAGTTTCAATAGACACAAAACAGAATTTATCTTACCCGATTTTTAAGTTTTTTTATGAGAATGTTTTTATTAGCCTGTTTCGTTATTTAGAGATCTTCTGCTAAGCTATTCCTAAATCAAGACAACTACCATTCCCATCATCTTGCTCTCTGATTTCCTTGAGGACAGACACAGGAACACACAGGAGTTTCTTCCCCAGTCGCCGCTGTCCTGCTCACACTGGCTCCACCAGCAGTCCCTGACACACAGCCTTTAAGTAATAGCACAGATGGACATGGTTTACAGCTGGGCAGCTACCAACGTACAACAACCACTAAGAGTGCCTTTAAAAACCAAGAGAGCAGTACCCAAGCACAGACAGACCTGCATCACTCAAACCCAGCTCTCGGGCATGAAGCTGGCACTACCCCCCTGCATCTTCAGCTGCAGTGACGGCCGTGATGCTGGATGGCTGAGGAGCACAGCACTGGGAGAGGAAGAGTGGCATATTTCAAAGACCCCTGTGTTCTTGCAGGCTGTTTAGATATCAGGTTTGCTTCTCTAAGCTTTTTTTTTTGCACAAGAAATAAGCACATGAAAAAAAGCAACACAGTATTGAAACAGAATGAATAATCTCTACACCAAGCAAGGTGTAGAGGGTGAACTAGCAGAGAAAGAAAGGGAAAGAGAGGTGAGAAGGTAACAACTCAAAGATGTACTTTTTTTTTCTTTAAATTATCTATAGAAACCCTGAAGACACCTGATACAACAATAAAGAAAGGCAGACTGACAACAAGGGTGAAAAGGTATCAGGATCATGGCTATTTTGGTTAGAACAAACACCAAAATAGCACTATGGATTTCAAGGACCAACAATAATTTTATACAGGATATTTTACATCTCAAGGACAAATGCTTACAGAGCTGAAAAACTTTTCATCCCAATTCTGGCTAAAACTGCTCGTATGTTTCTACTGCACTTCAATTCTGACTTTCTGATTGGCAGAAGACTCAAATCCATCATGCCTGTTATCTGCATACAAATCCAAAGGCTGGAGTCATTAGGCAAACCCAACAACAAAAAACCCACGTCACTATATGAGAACATAAGCAAATAAAATAATTACAAAAACAAAAAGAGGATGGAAAGGAAGCAAAATATTTAGTACACTGATTTTATAGCAAGTATAGTAGGAAAGCTATACACTCTTAAAATGGAAGGGGAAAAACAGATTAGCTGTTTTTTAATATTAACACTGGTAATTCTTCAACAGTTGCACAAATTCTTAAAAAAATTATCATTCTCTTTGCAGCTGAGCTCCTTCTACAATGCAGTTAGAAAGGCTGACGAGTCTCATGTGGCTGCTCATTTAAGCTGTTCCCATTTCCACTCTTAAGAGAGACTAGAATGTCCTAATTCAGTTTAATAAAGAACACATTGGACCTGGGGGAGGGTAGAGCAACAACAGCATTGGGAGGGGAACTGAGCAATTTCTCTACTTCAATGAAATTTAAAAAAAAAAAAAAAAAAAAAGAGGCAACCCAAAAACAACAGCAAAAACAACAGTTGATCATCTCAGGAAAGTCTCTAGAAAAGGGGAGGAGAAAGGAAGACAAACAAGCAGAAACATTTTCCTCTCCTTTTGATCTAAGTTATAAGCAGAAAATGCATTCTGAGGCACTGGTAATTTAATGAGAACTTTTTTTCCCCCCAAACTAACAGAATTCTGGTTATTCAAGAAGAGGAGGCTGATTTCTAAATAAAGCCATTAACTCAATTTAGTTTTAGGGAGATACAGTTCCACGAGTCCTGAAGAAACAAATAACGTTGCTTCAACAAATCTGATTATCTTTGCTGTCAGTGAAGTGGCATTACAGTTTCGAGGTAATTTGAAGGGTTTGGAGAACTGCAATTGAAGCAGGTATCACATTACTTCTTAAAAATGGCAAATATAAAACGATGTGATCCTCTCACAATACTGATTAAAAAGCAAATACAATACAAACCTTGACTAAGGCCAGAAGGGCACTTGAATTGCATATTCCATGACTAAATGATTAAAAATCTTACAGAAGACAGCATTAACTAAAGAGGCTGGTTACCTATGATAAACACAATGATTTTTTTTTTAATATATTCACCAATACACTACTGCATATTTTATCAAGGCTAAAGCTATCTATGGAACTTTATTTGAAGTCTCTTCAGCGAATCTGGGTTTATTGACTGCTTAGATGAAATAAATTGTAGAACCTTCTACTGCGCCCTACATCAAGGGCAATACTCTCAAATACTCTCAAATAAGTATGTCCTATTATGAAAATTGCCCTCAATTTCATATTTCAGTTTACTTCTATTACTGAACTGAGTGACTTGTTTTTCCCCAGCAAGGTCCTAGATCTGCAGACATGACAAGACCCATGAAGATCTTAGGACAGAGAGGTTAGACCTTGCCCACTTACTGTTTGTGGCTGCTTTACATCTGGTCACTGCTGCTGATTTTAGGGAGAGGGGGAAATTTTTATGCCTTTCCATTAAAACATCAATCCATTGGCTATTGTTGTGACTACAGCTGTGATAAGCCCATGATTTTAATATAAGGTGAGCATCCTGAGCACCCTTATAGAATCATAGTGTTTACACTCCAAAGCTTGTAATGTGATTGCCTTTTTCTGTAACTGTAAATGCTGTGAAACAGTCAGAGAACATATGCTGGGATTTGCACAAACAGGCAAGAAGGAAACATCCTGAGACAGATAAACAATTAAAAAAACAGGCAGTAGTAGTAGCATGTGGAAAATAGCATATGGCTAAGCTTTCAGTAGGGAGGGAACAGCTATTTTGAGCCCAGGGTCTCCCCCAACGGAGACTGAGTTTTCAGAAACGCAGCTGCAGGACCCTCTGAAAAATCAATCCCTCTGAAGTACATCATGTTGGTACGTAGCAATGGAGACAAGTCAAACCCAATGGCTATGCAGAGCTGACCACCATGGATGCTTCTTTTTAAAGATTAATATCCATTTTGCTTGTGTGAGACAATCCAGCCAAGGCAGACCTTTAAGAAAATTTTAAATGTGTGTGGATCTCCTGTGTCATACATACTGAAGTACATAGAATCATAGAATGGTTAGAGTTGGAAGGAACCCTAAAGATCATTGAGTTCCAACCCCCCTGCCATGGGCAGGGACACCTCCCACTAGACAAGGTTGCTCAAAGCCCCATCCAACTTGGCCTTGAACACTTCTAGGGATGGGGCATCTACAACTTCTCTGGGCAACCTGTTCTAGTGTCTCACCACCCTCACAGTAAAGAATTTCTTCCTGAATATCTAATCTAAATCTCCCCTCCCCACATAAAATAATGTTTTACAGGACACAAAACCAACACACAACTAGTCATATTTGAGAAGTCCATCAATAAAGACACAGAGACTCAGAAACCCAAATTCTGGAAAACAGCCAAAACCAATTGAGCCAGATTTAACAAGCCAGCCTCACAGGAAGAGGACATACAATGCTGAAACATTACCTGATTTTTGAGTATTTCTGAGACTCCTGTATCTTGCTGTGCTGTCTTCGCCATAACATTTCATGCTGCTTTCATTCTGTGATCTCAAAGTGATGTATCTAAACAAAAAGCAAAAGAAGGGAAATTAATTTTTCCCCCCACATGATTACCTTATAAAATATGACCAGCTTGCCCCAAACTACGAGCAGACCTGCAAAAATGAGATTCCTCTTGTAATGCAAGCAGCTACTGACTACTTAATATCTGTATCTCCATGCTACTCTGTTCAAGTCACTGTTGCAGAGGACATCTATCAGTGCTGCAACTCCCTTGAAGAACAACAAAGAACCTCTTTCCCATATCAATAGTGAGAGATTGCTTCATTGTCAGGTCTCTGGGATTGATACATCCACAGTCCTTCAAATTACAGACTGAAATACGAGTAGATTCATCTTTTCTTCTTACTCAGCTTGGCGCCTACTGCAAAATGAGGAATGGGTTATGCCGATGCAATAAATAAAACAACATTGTGCGTCTACGGCACAGACCATAAAGATTTCACAGCACCTCATGCTGCTTTGACAGAACCCAAAGATGGGCTGGATGCTCTTGCGGAGAGGAGATTTGTTGGCAACCTACATGACGAGCATCACACAAACAAGAGAAGGCATAGCAATCAGGAAGGGAGGGATTAATGAAAGTCAAAGGTGCGGGAGATACAATCAGGTTGTCACCCGGTACAGAAGAGATATCTAGACAAGGCATCTTAAATTATTTAAATGAAAACAACACATTTGTTTTTGTAGATGCTGCTGCCAAGTCAGCTTTTAGGGAAGGCCCTGAACGAAGCAGGCCTAGAAGCTTAAGGTGCAATTCAAAGCTCACTGATGTCAATGGGAAACCCTCTATTCGCATGAAGCCCTGCCACGTTTTGGAAAGTCATTCCAGCCATAAGAAACTGTATAAACAACTGCTTCTGGGAGAAGGACACAGATAACCTCAGTGACCTCAATTCAGCATTTTCCTCCTCTCACCTTCCCGCTACATTCATTTGTTTAAATTATCCTTTTAAGATCTCTGATAATAGGTCCCAAGCACTGGGACACTACTACATACAGCAAGAAGATGTCTTCCAAGTCCATCAGGTCCTTGCAGAGAACAAGTGCCTTCCCTCAGCCCACCAGCATGGTGAGGGGAGACAAACCCAAGCAGCTCCCTCGCCCCGTCCAACCAGCACAACCCAGACACCAACCTGCTCCATCAAAAACATGCCCCACAGGAGACAGTGGAGCTCCTCAGAAAGCCTTAACCCAACCAAAACTTCTTTCTTCAACAGAACATCTCAGCTAATGGTAAATGCTGGTAGCATCACACAGCGACTCAGAGATTTTCTTGGATCCAAGTCAGTTTTTGCTTAAGACATTTTTTGCGTTGAATCCCAGGAACTAAAACCTGTGCATGTCCATGACTTGCTACAAATGTGAGCTGAAATGCTAGAAACGAGCCTGAAAGCAAACCATTCCTTACCCACTTGTATCCTATCTGCTGACGGCTTTTCTCAGCAACTCCCAGGAATTTGCCTCTTCATTGAAATGAGGCAGGTTTTAATAAGCCCATACGTATACTTAATGCTTTACCTAGATTGTTTTTTACACTGGTATTTAACACCCTTAGGTCTCTAACAGGCATACTGAATCTTCTAGACGACTGACATACCATTGCTTTGTGTTTGTAACAGGAAATATTCAGAGACACAGAGAAAACCCGAGGTTAGTGTCAATGGAGCCAAAAGAGAACACATTTTTTTTTTTCACGCCAGTTTAACACAGTTGTTTAGAACTTGCCAAGATGTTTAAATTTCATTTAAAAAAAACCCAACTGCTATGTCAAGAGCAGTGACCAAAGTGACAATATATAGTTTTGCTTTCTTTTTCATTTATCCGCCTGCTCTGGAACAATGAACACCAGTATTAAACCTAAAAATGCCAAAGTATTCTGGCAGCTTCCTACAGAGGCCAGGCTGATGGACACCGGGAAAAGCAACAGGAACGCCCAGGAAAACCCTTTCCTGTTTTTCTCACTAGTTTTGTCTGCTTTTCCCACTATACCTTCTTCATCATCAGAGCTATAATACCACCCATATGCAGTTGTCTGTAAATTAGCAGATACATGCAAAACTCTCATACATAATACCATAGTTAGAGAATAAAACTTCCGGCATTTTACAGCCAGAGGTAGTGAACTGATGGCTGATAAGTACTGCAAACAGTCCCAGTGTAGATAACACAGGACCAAACACTGCAAAAGTACATGAAATTCACAAAACAGGTTCTAATTCATTTCATAAATTTTAATTAGCATCTCCTTTCTTTGAGGTTTAGATTAAAATGCAATCTAACTTAATATTCCCTTGCCATATTCTTCAGTTTTACTCCCATCCCAGCTCCTAGATTTTGCATATAACCGAAGCACAGTAAGGAGAGGTTGAGAAGTGAAGCCTACAGCAACATTTACAAATTAAGAGCTAAGTCAGAGATCGGCTATCCCATACACACAATATAAATTTGGGTTCTTCTCTCTTCATTAGGATTGATGACACTGCTGGAAAATAAGGAGCACATAATACCTTTTATGGGAACGTAAAGCAAAGACGAATTAGTGGAGAGAGAATGCAGCTAAATCAATTTCTCATCTCAAGATAGTAATGGAGGCAATTTCTTGAACTTTACTATGCTTGTAACGTATTGATCAGCAAAGCTTCACACTGCAAGTTAAACTAGGTATTTTTCCGGGGATAAAATGGAGGATGGCAGTAAAACTGTAGGCATCGCACCAAAGAACGGGGATTTTCTCCAGCCACGTTGCAGTTCAGAAACTCAGAGTTTCCACTCACCTGCAAGTTACTGCAAGACACAAGAGGAAGATTTCTAGATGAAGGCTGAGTAGTCCTGCAGGAGCCTTCACAGAGCAGATTCAAGGAGAAGCAGAAAGACACAATACTGCTTTAGAAGCGATGGCACAAACACCAGTACTGGTTACTGTGACTTCAGGCTGTGGCAGCAGCTTGGGGGCAGTATTTTTGTTTAAAAAGAGCCATTTCCCAGGGTCTTGCAGCCTCCACTGCGACTGCATCGCGCTCCGAGATGATGATCCCCTTCCCAACCTTCTGCTAGTGCTCTGAGGGCTAACCTCAGGTTAGGGTGAGGAGAACCTTTGTCTGGCTGATGAAGACATCACTCAGCCATCATGAAGAGCAGTGATATCAAGGAAGGCTACGCATGTGCTCCATGGGCTGGTCAAGCGTGCCTGGCACAGGCCACGTGATGCAAGGGCAATGCCAGAGCTGCATGGCAGATTTTAGATATTAAAAGAACAATACGGATCAAAGACAAGGATACACATATACTCTACCAAAGTATGTTGGACATACACCCTTCTAGAATAGCTATATTGACTTGAATGGGTTCTGTGCCATTCGACATTTAAGAACTTGACTGAAGTGTTAAAATTGGGAACTCGGACTTCCTACAGACCATCATCAGAGCATTCCAAATGTGATTCTGAGATAACACAAAAAATAAAAAGGAAGTCATTTGGGATTTCTCTTCTGCCCAGTGGGGCTGCCTGCCGACCTAACCATACACAAACACCAGCTGATAACCTTCCCATGAAATGAATGGACCTCACCTACACACCTACACCTACTGTATTTGTCACTATTTCTATTACAACAAAGGTGACTGAAAGCATCCTGTTATCTAAATGGGTTGGTCATAATTTAACAGTATTTAATTATTTTTGGAGCAGAAAAGGGGAAAGTAAGCCACCTTAAGATAACAAGCATAACAACAACAGATTACATGTATTAAACAAGTAATACCAACAAAGACTGTAATATCAACAGGCAAAACCAGCAACAAAAAAGTTGAAAGTACCAGAACTATCATCATCAGTCATGTACCACTAATTTGGTTCACTTACCACAACTACATCAGAGCACAATCTCTCCCCACATGCTGGAAGTCCTCTCTTAACCCTCAATGTCATGATTTCGTTGCCCTTCCCTGGTCCATGTTCAGCTGTCTGGTTGCACCTTATTTCTTAGAGAAACTATAGAATTCAAAATTCTATTCTTAGGACAGGATTCTTCATGCATGCAAGACTATTTTTATATGCTCATTTCTACATTTTTGAAATGTTTGAGGAATACTGTATTACATTTATTTCCAGGGCAAATCTCCGAGACAGACAACACATCTTACAGACGAGATGGTATGGCACAGACAGATGACAAATTCCAAAATCTTATTAGTTTTTCAGGTGCAGGATGCAGCAGGTACAGATACCACAAAACGCTAGATTGTTTCAAGTGGTTTTGAGTCAAGCTACTGATCAGATGCCACCAGTCACACAAAGCAAAAACGTGCTTGCATAGGAAGAGACCACCATAGGCCTAGGTGGTGACTACCTTGGAGGTGCCTGCCTTGAGCGACCACATTAAGTGACTGCTCTGTAGCACTGACCAGAATATAATCCATGTCCCTCAGGCAGGGCTCAGCTTGTCCCACTCAGGAGAAAATACTCTTTATGTAGTGAAAGATGGAAGGAATTGCAATAACTTCAAACAACTACAGCAAACTAATCAGGGATCAAACACAGCCTCCCTCTACTGGAGTCTAATTTATCTTCACAGCAAATCCATCATATGCACCAAGCTGGACAGGATTTTTGTTGGAGGGGGAAAAAAAAAAAAAAAAAAAGTAGTTTAGAGTTTTCTCATGAAGTGCATTTATGTAAAACAAGGCTAAACTGAAGTTCTAAAAGCATACATTCATTCTGGAGTTTAACATAGAAGAGGTTAGCTTAATATCTTATCTGTGGGATGTCATTTAAAAAAAAAGTATTCCATTACTTGGTATTGTCCAAAAGCTGGAATGATTCTTCCGAGAGTCTAATACAGCATCCATGCAGACCAGTCAAGTTGAATAAAGTTAAGTTATGGCAATGACAGGCTGTCACCCACCAGGGGAAGGTGTGCTAGCAGGACACACATCCAAGCTGGAGAGTTCTTGCCAACAGCAGAACCTCAGATTCACTCTGACAATCCTGTCTCCATCCCCACCTCGTAACTAAGCAAGTTTGGGGAGGCAGAGGTTTGCCTGCCCATTCCTACGGCTCTTGCACTTGTCTGCTTCTTTCCTTTCTCTTCTTTCCATAAGTCAGTCCCTTCTCCAAAACTGACTCCCGTTTCAAGATCCATTCTCTTCTCCTCTGTCGTGCCAGGCATCACGCCTCCAGTACCCACCCAGTTCCTCTTCTTCTACTCAGCTCTCTTCCCTCAGGTCCACAACCCATACCTCCTGGCACACATCCATTTCTTGTCCTCTCTGTATTGAATTCAGATAGCATCCTGGCCAGCAGTACAAGCTTGAGAGCCCCAGAGCTGTCCAAGAAATCACCATCTTCCCCTTCACAGCTCTCACACGCTCCCTTCACACTCCTCTCCTGGGAAAGACAGCGGACACTCACTGCCCTTCCCCTTCTTCATGACATTAATCGTTTTTACAGGTCTCTTCCATGTCAAGTGCTTTTCTGACCAAGGACTCCTCGTGGCTCTTTGTCACCCCATACATTGGATTCTTCTTCTTTACAGTATTTTGTGGAGTTGGGGAGGCAAGACGGAAGACGGGGAGGACCAGAGCTGCATTCACACAGTGGCACATTTCTGCTTTCTGTTTTGTTTTCTGTTTCTTCACTAATAAGTATACCGATGCATGTTTTAACGATCATTGCATTGCCATTTTTACAGGACAACCACAAAGCCTCCTTCTGGAGCAGTAACACCTGGTGCATCCCTCACCGGGGCATACACCGCGTTGTGACCCCCCCCCCCCCCCCCCACACGCATCACTTTCGTTTATCTACAAGCAATTTCCTCCAGCATTTTATCATCCAATCATTCAGTACAAGGAGTTCTCCTGCAATGCATTTCAGTCAGCTCTTCTTTTAGTATTCTTAATACCCTAGAGCATAGACTCTTGCAAAATTCCAGTTCCTTTAACTATGAGGTGACTAAAACTGTTCAAACAAAATCATCACCAAAAATGATGCTCATAAACAACCCTGCTTCCTTGAAAAAACCCTCAAACCATTCTTTCCCTTTGCAAAATTACTGGAAAACAGACACTCTCCTAAACAAATTCCCCAGTCACTTAATAAAAAAAAAAAATAATAAATCTTCAAGCAGGTACTTCCTGTAACGAGCTTTATCCCTAATTGTTTGAGTACGGCAGAGTTGAGAACTCTTCACAGCAAGATCTTCTGTCAGGAGGCTAACAAGCTAACGCTTGGCCGGACCGCTCACGCCAGGTGGATGTGCCATCCCTCACCCAAGATGATGGAGCAGGGGCTCCACAGCTCAGGAAACAGCACTGCCAGGCCAAAAAAACCTAACCCCACACAAATAAGCAGACAAACCTAAAGTCTAACAGCTACTGCTTGGCTCCAGATCCTCCGCGCAGAAGGTAGGAGGAAGAAAAAAAAAACACAAACCAAACCCATCCCACCCCTCTGCAGACAGACTCCTATGCAGTGCCAAGAATATTTTGAAAGATACAAGATGTATAATAACTTTTCGACTGAATATTCATTTCTGAATTGAAGGGAAACATCTTAAGGGCGAGTGGGCGTACAGAACGATTCCTCCTCGGCACCGCCGTGCTATTTATTAAAGGCTGTGAATACCCACAAGAATTCAGCTTTGGCCTTCGCACTGTACACTAACAAGCTTAGTTTACTGACATTCACAGAGCATATGGAGCTCTGCTTCAAATGATCCCTTTGAAAGGGACAATTAAATCAGACAACTGGAGATTGAACGTCCTACAGAGCTAATTAAATTCTTAAGCCCTGTTTGTATATTTATCCAAATCTTTCTCACCATTCTTGCTGAGAAGGGGAATGGGTTGGCTTGGGAGGTTGAGGGAACAAAAGTATGCCTTTTTTTTTTTTTCCCCTTCCCCTCCATAGTTACAGATCTGTTTGGAACAAAACTTGAGACATGAAATCAATGCAGCCAGTGGTGGAATTCATCTTATTGTGACAGAAATATTCCATTTTCTCTAGCTTATATTTTAAATTGCTTTCTGATATACCAGGTTATTATTTTTTTAGCCCCTTTGGTTCCTTACATAATTAAATGCCACGCCATTCAGCTTTTACAATTACTTCTACCATTTTCAAAGGAACATTGACACTCAGCAGCTTTCTCAACTTTCTGTGAAGAATTTATTCCCCACAAGTATTAGCTCCACAGAGTATTTTCTTCTTCATTACATTCAAAGCTCTTAGCTATCCCTATAGAAATCTTTTCCCTTGTACAGACTTTTCTGTGGAGTAGGTAGTATTTGCTGATCCTCAGTTTCCTTTCCTTGTATTCCACAAAACCAGAAGCAGCACAAAAAAGGGGAAACGACGATGCTTTGTAATACCATGGCACCTTCAGCTTCCAGGCAAGGGAGAATGGCTAAGCACAACTTAAAGGCACATTTTTGTAACAAATTCAGATTTTGCATTTAGTATTTGCAAAAAAACCAACAATGCTCCAACAGGTCCAGAACTGGTTTTTATAATTTCTCTTAGAAGAAAGCCTAAATTTTAGAGCATGTATGTTCCCAGCCCCTCTAACTTCACTTTCAAGGTACTGCCCACACTGAATGCAGGTCCAGCAGCACAACACACTCCAATTTTGCCAGCTTTCGACAAAGGCCACAGGACACCTTACAAAAAGTACTTTCTTGATATAGAAGTGACAAAGTAAAGACTTGCAAGGAACAAGTTCATCCTGCTTAACACTTACCTGATATATAAACAGGGAAACACAGAGGAGGCTAATGTTTCCCTTGCCAGGTAGGCTAAGGAGAATTATTTGGCCAGTGGGGTGGGTGTTTTTTGTTTGTTCATTTGTTTTTGTTATTGCTTTGTTTCATATTTTTTTTGCTATCTGATTTTGCAGTCAAGGTGGGGGGTGGGTGTGGAAGAACAAAAGAACACCTTAAAGAAAGGGCCTTTTAAATAAATCAATGGCTAAGCTTTATTTCTGACAAAATTGTCAGCGTGTTTCTTGGCAGAACAATAGGAAGGAGTTTCCAGAGAGCACCTGACAAGCATCTGGGAGGCAGCCTTCTCTATAGCAGGCACAGTAGAATGCCATAGGATCTTCTCCTGGGAATTAATTGTAAGTAGGGAACACTTTGAAGAAGGTGATAAACACGCTTGTCATCTGTGGCTGTACCTTACATACCAGTTGACCAAGTCATTCTTCCGAGTTACTGGAATGCTACCAAGCATCATGCTTCCAATTGAAAGCAATATATGCCTGACCTTTTCATACCACTTTAGGCTCTATCACAGACAGAGCCTGAATTATGGTCACAGACAATTCAAAAGGCTCTGCCCGCATTTCCCCATGACCCAACTGGTGTCCTGGCACGGTGCTTTGCACAAAAGTGAAGGAACTGGGGGCTCTAACACAGGGAACCCAAAGATCATCTCTCATTGCAAGTCCCAATTTTGCCTGAGGTCACAGTGACCTAAATCTAGAATGAATTATGCATAATCAGCCTCCAAGCAAGTGGATCTGCGCCAACTGAACCTCATAAAAGTTTTGGTTGCTAGGAGGTAGCAGTGGACGTATTCTAAAGTCCTATTTACTTGAGCCGTTGAGGTTCCCTTCTGGAATAACCTTCCACAGTCTGATCACTGGTTTCTCTTTCTCTTCTTGAGACATCAGACTTCTGCTAAAAATCTGTGATTTCCCATCTGCTGTCATTTAGAGAAGCCTCTATGAATTATCTCTCCAAACAGTCTGCAAAAGACCTCCAACATCTTCAGAACAAGCTCATATCTTTAAACAAACTAGATAACACGCCGAGCATAAGTTCTGCTCGGATGAGTCTTGTGTTCAGACACTGTGTTGTTCAGATGCCCACGTATCAGGTTCTGAGTCTCAGACTCCGCAAGCCGGCACAGCAGACAGAACCCCAGAACCACGTTACAGGGCTTGCCTTAGCTTTTCAGCCTGCTCTCTCGCTGTAAAGGACTTATCTCAAATGGATACATGCTATTTTTACATCAACGTTTTCCCATCAATTGTTTTATGGGGATATTAAGTTTCAGAATGTGTTATCTGGAAATCTGGGCTGCTCCAGATCATGCTTTTAAAGACTTACTCTATAATTCTCCTACCAGTTTGCAGAAGATGCATTTTTATCCTCTGATTTAGAAACGCATAAAAGGATTTTCCATGGTTATCTTAGCTAAGGCTGGACTTAGAGTATTTGTTTATTGCATTGTTTACATGTACTGTGAGTCACCCGATGAGGAAATGGAGAAATAAAAATAAAAACAACCTCCTCTTTTAGACCACATCATTTCTGACACCATTTCTACTTAGAGATCAGCTCAGTTTTGTTTGTTTTATGGAGGAAGAGAGTAAGCAAACAGAGAGTTCAGTTTTTCTTCATTTACGGAACCTGTGGCACACAAGGCTCATTTATCATCAAGTCCTAGACTCAAGCTGAAATGTTAATTACAGACACAAAGAAAAGGTAATGCTATTTCAATAATTAGTAAGCAAGCAATTCTCAGAACAGCATTATCTGATTTATCACAAGATTCTGGAAAGAAGATGGTGGTGCTGACACACTCGTGGTTTCCCTTCAGTTCACTTTTCACTAACAGCAGATTCAAGCATCTCTGGAGTATCTGCCCAAGAGATCTGACCGGAAAAGTAATCTGTAACTGGGAGCAGGATGGATCCCAACCTTCCCACTGAAGCATTCTTGGGAACTGCCCAAGGAGTAGTGGCTCAAGCAACAAGACAAGAGGACTGAAAAGTAATGCCATGAACCTCGGGTATTTTCAGTTCTGACTGTGAGAAATATGGAACAGATAATTCAGTTTCTAACAGCCTTCATCACTGCAAATACCAGCAAACATAACTTGGGGCTGCAGAAGGCAAGTGAGGAGGGATTCTGAATTGATTTAAAAAACACAATTAAAACAGGAGGTAAAAACAACTGCAACAGAAACAAGAGGTGAGAGACATCATATACGTGCTGAGCAAGTCAGAAGCAAGAGCAGCTCATGCAGTAGAAGCCAAACTGGAGCAGGCAGCGTTTCAGCCTCTCTTGCCCAAGAGACAGCAGCTAAAGATCTCCCCAAAGCTCCAACATCGCCAGGCACAAGGGAAGGGAGAGCATGCAGCCCACCAGGGGCACGAGTCTGCAAAACCCCCTCCCATGAGGAAAAATATCCCCACCAGAAAGCATAGTGACACCCTTCTGAGTGGAGACTGGTGCCACCACTGTGTGGCCTGAAGAGATGCTAAGCCTTGCCCTTGTTCCCCTGCACCCAGCTCCCACGGCACAGCACTGGCACCTGCATTAAGGAAACACCATCATTCCTCTTGGTCAAGCCCCATGGTCCTTAACTTGGGTGCAGGCTGCAAAACTTCCTCTTTAGGGTGGTGGGGTTGTCGGGGGGCAGGGGCGTTTCTTGTTTGGCTGTGGTTTGGTTGAGGGTTTGGCTTTTTTAAGCATCGATGCAAGCCTCACAAGAAAGGCATCTCAGAAATTATGTGAATGAGTTGAATAGGTGTATGAAAACGGACACAATTGTTACTGAAAAGAAAAATAAAAGATAGAAAGAATTCCCTTTAAAAAAAAAAAAAAAAAAAAATCCCTTTAAAAAAAAAAAAAAATCCCTTTAAAAAAAAAAAAAAATCCCTTTAAAAAAAAAAAAAAATCCCTTTAAAAAAAAAAAAAAATCCCTTTAAAAAAAAAAAAAAATCCCTTTAAAAAAAAAAAAAAATCCCTTTAAAAAAAAAAAAAAATCCCTTTAAAAAAAAAAAAAAATCCCTTTAAAAAAAAAAAAAAATCCCTTTAAAAAAAAAAAAAAATCCCTTTAAAAAAAAAAAAAAATCCCTTTAAAAAAAAAAAAAAATCCCTTTAAAAAAAAAAAAAAATCCCTTTAAAAAAA
Source organism: Calidris pugnax (assembly GCF_001431845.1). Classification (NCBI taxonomy): domain Eukaryota; kingdom Metazoa; phylum Chordata; class Aves; order Charadriiformes; family Scolopacidae; genus Calidris; species Calidris pugnax. The sequence goes on from NW_015090922.1 coordinate 8,291,348, forward strand.
AAAAAAAATCCCTTTAAAAAAAAAAAAAAATCCCTTTAAAAAAAAAAAAAAAAAAAAGGAAACACAGGTGGGATGCTCTGCACGGTGCTGTGTGGGAGTCAGGACTGATGGCAGGCAGATGGTGACCAAACCCAGCACAGCACTGGGGTGTTCCGAAACGGGCTTCCCCCAAGGCTACATCCAAAGGAGGAAAGCATCAACCTGCATGAGCGTAAGGCAGGTGTTCAAATAGCAGCCTCATCTGACAGAGACCTCAAGCAGAGACCTCATGGAGAGGGCTACAATATTATTAAAATAATTTTCTCCAGTGTACGTACCACCTTACATTTGTTCCTTTATCTTGTAATGAAGAATTCTTATTACCATGCTTCAATTAAAAGACAATATGGAAGACAGATAATATATAATGATGGTACTGCATATATGATTTAAAGTTGTCTCCAAATACCTAATGTACAAACATTTGTTTTCCTTCAGATGCCAAGAATCAGGCCAGAACAACAGTAATGTCATTTTGCCTTGTGCAAAGCAATGCTTTCTTTTCTAATAAGCAATGGACCTATAAAAATATTATTTTTTTTTTAAATCAAATTGTCCTTATGGAAGATTCAGAGACAAGCCTTCTGGATAAGAAGTAACTGCATGAGACAAAAGATAATCAGTAGAATACTGTTTTCTGCCATGGTCTTAGCATTCCTGGTCTGCAAATTCAAGCTACAGAAAAGTCTGTGTATCAGATGCTGTACCAGACGATATTACAACACAAATGTCTAATCTTTGAGAAGCGAAGAATTGCAGCGAGGCTAATTTTTTTAATTTTATTTTTAAATATTGAGATTCCTGCTATATTTGATTTTCATTTTAGTTTTCCTACAGGGCGTTGGCCTGGAGGAAGCTCATCTTACAGAAAAACCTTAAGACCTTCTTTACTTCATCTTTCCCTGCACTAGTATCTCTGGTATTGCAGGACTCAGATAAATGTATGTGGTCCCACACTGCCTTGCTGGTGTATTTTCCAGTAATCCCTAGCTATCTCAGAAGTTGCATCTCTCTCTTCATCTTCTGCATATGAGTTTTACCCAGGCCTAGATTCAATAGCGGACTGAGACTCGCACACTGAAAGTTTCAGTTGTAATCTCATTAACTCCAGACACTGAGCTTTACAAAGCAGAAATAGTCTGAATGGACTGTTTGTAATATCCCATTCCTTTGAGATCTCCTGCCCTTGTCAGAAAGAGGGATGGTAGAGAGTCGTCCTCCATCACAGGAGACCTGTGATTAAATTATCAAACTTTCTGGCACTCTGCAAGTCTGAACCATCATTCCCCAAAGACCTTCTCTTGCACCAGCCCACTGACACACAGCTAACTGTCTTTTCTCAAGTACTAGCAGAGTGGTTTTGCACAACGCAAACCACTGTTGAAAACGGCAGTGCCAGCCTGCTGTGCCTTACCTCTAGCCAGCTCCAGCCTTCTCTTTTTGTCCCTGGTGTACCAACAGAAGCCACAATCCAGGGGCTGCTCTTCCTTTCAGGTGCCTCTTGGAGTGCTCTCCTTCCAGTCGTGACCTACTGCAGGCCACAAATACATCAGGAGCTGATGAAGGGAGACAATCTTTCTGCTTTTGCGTAAGAGGAAAAACATCTTTGTGGTACTTTTTGTGGACAACTAAATACAGGCAACGCCGAGGCAGCTGGTGATGCCTCTTTATGTTCACCAGCAAACCGGGGTACAGTTACAAACTGTGGTTCTGGAGACCCATTTGTAAATGATTATATCCTTATTGCCAATAGATACGCCCATTCCTGTCAGGAGAACCTCAAAATGAAATTCTGATGATTTATTCACTTGTCTGAACTATGAAGTCCTGAAATGAAAAACAGTTCTTATAGCAAACTACTCTGGACAACATAGGACTACTTAAGACATGAAATCCTGAGATGGATAGACCTTAGACTTCTCTAATTTGAGGCTTCCGATGAGTTTGTTGGGGAAGATGAGATTTAGGAATGCTCGTAGGCCTTTTTTCAAAAGGATCCTTTTAGGATCCTTTTCAAAGCACAAAGAATAGGAACTGCACTCTGCACAACTTCACTGCAAACAGACATATAGCTTCATTCTACAAGCTGTGGTTGATCACTATTTTTACTATTTTATGGGGTTACACAGTGCATTTAATCTGGGGGAAAAAACGGTGGCACAGCTCCATGGACATGACTTTACTGCTCTGCCATCCAAGGTGTAGTTCTTGCACACAAGCAAGAGACTGGCACATTTTACATGCCCCCAAGCACAGGACACCGAGTCAGCATGAGGCTTCTGGTTCATATTACCTGAACATTTTCAGATACTTTACATCACCATCACCAACTTCTTCCAGATCTCACCTCTATTTCTCAGCTTCTTAACTTCCTCAATAAAAATAAAATCTTTAGCAAGACAGAAGGCTCATTTCTATTTTCATTTTCGCTATACCCTCAAACAGGCAAACTGTCTCCTGAATATCAGGTTAATATCAGATGGAACTTGCTCTGGACTTGAGAATGTCACATTTTCCAGTGTGTTCATGTCTTTTGGAAAGTCCTAAACTGAAAGACTTTAGATAACATGGGAAATCCTGATACAATTCAGGTATTTGACTCCATTCCCATGCCTAAAAGACCACCATAGATGACCAGTTCTGACCTCACAGGGCTGTTAGCATCTGCGTTGTTTCTAATAAGCACAAGGAAGGAAAGATCCTTGTAGCTTCTACTCCTAAATTGCCAGATTTAGGAGTCCCTCTCCCCCCCAGGTGCTTTTAAAAAAAAAAAGAAAAATCATCCATGTGAATCAAATAACTTGCTGAATGATTCATGACAGTCATATCTGAACAAAAAAGTACCATGTCAGTAAACAGAATCAGAAAATTAAAAATTATAACTACAGATGATTAGAGCAAAGTACATGAGTTATGAATTCTGAATCTTAAGAATGGATAACATACTTGCTGCATCTCCTTAACATTGGGAGAGAAAAAAAATGTAAATCTATTTAGTGGCATAGCACCAGCCTTTGCAAAAAGGGTAAAAATAACACTCATCACAAGAGGCAGGAATCCAACACATAGGCTGTGATGAGAACTCTTATGAATAAAGCAGATAATATCAAATTAGTTAACCAAAATCCAACAAATCAGTGGTTTACAGATAAAAAGAATAGTTGCCTATGTGTTTCCAAATTAACAACCAACTGGAATTACACATATTTGCTGTTTTAAAATAAGTGAAGAACAAGACACACAAAAAGATCTGGATTTGCCCACCCTCTCAGACGCATTGGGTTTTAACATTTACAGCATACCGAAGAAAACACCCCACTTCTTTTCTCTTGATTTGATGTTACATTTGGCACAAAACTTTCGTGTTCAGAAAGAGATTTGGCTAGACAGCAGATGGAGTATTCCATTAAAACACAAGTGGCAAAATGTGCCCACCCTCTTAGTCAAAAACAGCAAACTACTTCTCAGTAACATCTGCCTGCCCATCACAAGATGCTCTGATGGATGCTTTCCTACAAAATACCTTTTCATTATTCCTATGTAAAGGTGTTCTTCTCCATAAATGAATTCCATAATTACAAATAAAAACAAAAAAGTAAAAAAAGCAGCCTCAGGCATTCCTCCCAGCACCATCCACTTACCCAGAAAAGCACAGAGGAACACTAACGGCATCAGAGGTGGGCACACCTGCAGAAGGCTATAAATATCAAACAGACGTCTGGAGCACTTGGTTCAGCAAGAAGGGACTATTTCAAGTTAAGTGTAACTAGGAAGAAGAAAAACTTAGTTCACTTTATAAAAAAAAAAAAAAAGATATGTGGTAATAGATTAAAAAAAAAAAAAGAGAGAGAGAAAAAACAGAGGGTACATTAATTATAATGGTTCTGTGGTTCTCCTGTATTTCAATTAGAAACCACTTTATTTACAGCTCCTGGCTCAGCAGCAGGCAACCCAACGAGAACATTTTTCATGGTGTGATTTCTAACAGAAATAAAAGTAAAGGTAACCCTAGAGTGGTTTGCTAACTTATATAATGAGACAGGAAACAAATGGTACAAGTGAAAAATGATCATGTCAAATGCATTCAGAAAGACCACACGACTCAAATTCTTTGACAAATACATTTACCTCAAAGAGTTATCTAAAACAGCTCTTTTTTTTTCCTCCATAAATATATAAACACTTTTCCTAAGGTATCATTTAAATAGTAATTTAAATATACATTCCATTAAAATATAAAGTTAAAGCTATTCTCTCCACCTTCAAAACCAAGAAGTGACCACTAGAGATAGAAATCTGTCTTTTCTGCTCAGCAAGTCCACGTGCACTGATTTCAGACTGAGTGGAAAGGAGCTCCAAGAGGTAATGCTGGGGTCTACCCCTTTTGCACTGCTCGCAGCTCCAGCAGCATATGGGAGGTGAAGGGGAGGAACAGAGAAAACAAGTGGAAAAACACATGTGTGGTAGAAACTAGTGTACACAAGCAGGTAACGTGCAACGACCGTTTCCCAGTGATGGCTGAGACATCTCCCTGAAACCAGGGCAGGTTCACCAAGGACTGGCCTTGCATGTCCATGCAGCAAACCCCTTAAATTTGTCACCAAATTCAGCCTGGTGATGGAGTTAGGGTGCAGCCCACCACAAATGGCACCATACACTCCTCAGGTGACAACAGCACGGGTTGGGGTTACACCACCCACATCCCTCTTCCTCTCAGTGTAGAGTTTACAGCCATAAATGACCATAAATGACCAACTCCAGCAACAAACAGCAGAGCTGTTTGTTCAGTAAAAGGGGTCACAGAGACTTGCACCACATCCCTTCTCCCAACCTTTCCCTAGGAGGACCGCCTCGTACAGACTAAGCTTCCACCGGCCAGCTACTAGCCCTGTCCAAATCGTTACGCTTTTACTCAATAATGTAACATCACAGGGGGAAAAAAATAAATCCTACAGCAATTTTTCATTTCATTTTTAAAATGGAAACAAAATAAATTTTGTCTGGTTTAACAGCACTTTTCCAAATCATGCCAGATACAAAATTTTCCATCTTTTCAAAGTCACGAGGTTGCGTCAAACACCCGCATGCTCTCTCAAATGCTCTTCTCCTCTCTGGCTTGTCAGTTCACTTAGGAAAGAAATACCTACAAAAACATTTTGGGCTTCCATTCAGCACAACATTTTGAAACAGTTTCTAATATCATAGAAAATGCCTATCAGCAGCTGTTAGCGGCACAGGGGGGATCTGTCTGTATAGAGATGCTCACACGCTAGCAAACGCCTCACTGAAAGGAGTAGGTGACACGTGTCACTTTCTGCAACCCATTTGACTACGAGTAGTTTCAATTTGTATTTTGCTCAACAATGAGGACATTCAGCAGCTGATCTCGTATCTCTATCAATTCGCAAACGCTCCTTGCCTTAGAAAGGCAAGAAATGCATATAGATATATATTTTTTTTTCTTTAAGATGCAAGCATTCCTTCAAGGCTGTAAAATGCATTTTGCACTGGGCAAACAATTTAAACAGGACGTCAGACCAATGCCTTCGTTATCGCCCTCCAAAGACATCCTAACTTGAGGTGGGTGCAACTGGTACCACTGCCAACTTGGTTGGCTCATCTCTCCAGGTCTCCTGTACAGCCAATTAAAAAAAAAAAAGGAGAGGGGAAAAAAAAAGTTTCCAGTAAAGGTGGCGACCCAGAGCACTGAAATTCAGGTCTTCTGTCTCTACTGATTGCAGAGAGGCCTAATGAAGTCAGGAACCTAATGAAATTAGATGATCTGGTCGGAAACCTAAACTTAGGAGCACCCCATTACTGATACTGCTGTCTTTTGCAGTTTGTATCATAAATTGCAACAGCAATAAGTTCAGGTGAGCCTTTTTGTATAACTAACCAGTATCAGCTCTGTAGGGACCAGTCGTCATTTGGTCTGCAGACAGGCTACAACACGTTGCTAACGAAGACAGGGTAACAAGAAAGCATGCAGTGACGAGGCAGGTGCAGCGGTGCCAAACACAGCGGAGAGAAAACTTTCTGCAAGGCAAACATCACGATCAAACATCAAAGATCCAGTACTTTTTATGCTGTTAAACTGGAGAACCAATGAGAGCTACCTCCGGAATTATACTGAACACTAAAACATACTGAACCCACCCAACTCAGCCAAGACACCCCCCCCGTTCCCCCCCAACATGAAGAGCTGCCCACCCACACCAAACCACCTAAATCAGCACGACTGCTGAACGTACCCAAGCACTGCGGGTGCTCTCAGGACCACCGTGGCAGCCCTAAGGACCACCGTGGTAGCCCTCAGGACCACTGTGGCAGCCCACGCCGAAAGGCACGCAGCGAAGGCCTGAGCGGCACGTCCCACACGGCACACGAGCCACCGCGCAGCCGGCCTTTTCCACTGGACGGCACCGAAAAGAAGAGATTTTGCAAAGAATCTCAGCAGCCCTGAAAGCTGCTGTCGCGTGTTGGAAGGGGAAAAAAAAAGAAAAAAAAAAAAAAAAAGAGGCCTAACACACAGTACCACTCCCACAAAAAAAAAAGGCATAGAGCTCGTTCTTATATAAGTATGTATATTATTTAACACTCAAAAACAACAGCTCCATCACATCTATGCAAAACCAGAAGTGGTGAGGAGCTGAGAGAAGGAAAAAGAAAGTAATTTCTACTCTATTGTATCTATCCATTTTGTTTACTTGCCTCAGGGCAAGTCAAGGGCCCTCAACACACTGCAGAACAAGAACCACTATCCATTTTCTTTCTCTTCCTTTGCTGTAGCACAAGGTGACTGATGTGAGTATAATTCACACACTATTTGCATCTATTACCTATTATCTCTAAGAAATTATCATTTGGACCTGGGAAAAAGTGATTACAAAACACCTTACAGGTGAGATAAACAAACTCATGCCACCATCTTCTCGGGCAAACAATTGTTCCTGCTTTTGCAGTCATCTGATCGAGTTTTGCTCTTCCTTAGATTAAACAAACACACGCTGCCGAGATGCGTGCATTGCTTCTGAGGTAGATGTGAAAGAGAAGGCCCAGGTGACAAAAATAACTTTGAAATAGATGTTAGTGTATTCACATTGCAAAGAACATAAAAGGAGGCAGGAAGCAGGGGAGGGAAGTGTCTCTCTCTCTCTCATATCATATTTAAGTGACAGTACATGTAGCAGTGACTTTTTTCCCTGAACTGCTCACAGATATGGGACCATTGCATAATCTTGCAGTAATCTCGTAAATTCTATTCACATTTTTTCTGAACATTACAAGAATTCGCAGAATTAAGAGCAAAAATTATGATTTTTTTTTCCACTCATCACTCAAAAGAAACAGATGCAAAATAGAGCGAGTTTTCCTGTAAAAACAGCTTTGTCCTACTTTATGAACTAGTTATTCCTAACTGCAACAACCTCCCCTTGCACAGAATATTATGTAGTGCTAAGAAGCTCCTCCAGTCTCTACAAACCAGCTACAATAAACAAGCTGGTTTATGGCAAACAGAAATCCATACACACACAGAGGAGTGTAACAGCTGGCTGATGGAAGCAGATGTGCCCACATGTCCCAAGCCTAAATCAAATCCCAAGCCCAAGCTTAAATCAAATCCCAAGCCTAAGTGCAAGTAGCACTAGGAAAAGGCACTTAAGGGAAGGGAGAAGAGGCACAAGAACTGCCGTAGAACTGCAAAAAAGAGGGTGAAAGGAATGAATGCATACATTTTTGAGCTTTTGCCATGGTAAAATCTTGGACTAAGATAAATTTCACTGACATTTCTGCAAATACAGGGATAGAAATCTCAAGAGATTCAATGTGAAAAGTTATTTAAAATATGCACAAATTTAATTTGATAGTCAGCCTTTCAGTCAACCTATTTTCCTCACTTCAGTGAGGGCAACAAGAAGGAAAAAAAAGAAAGATGTAAATCTTATAAAATAATATGGAGAAACATATTTTCCACTTCAGAATGCATTATTTTTAGGACCGCATGGAAAATGTCCTTCAAAGATACCATCCCTTGGTGGCATCTTAGATGGCCTGCACGACAAGCACATATCCAATAAGCAGGTAACTCAGCATCGACAATATAAAGACAAAAGCAAGTTAAATTCAACTTTACTTGAAGATGCGGCTTTCTAAAATACCACAGAGGAACAAAGGCATTTCTGCAGCAAAAAGACAGCTGGGGCTTTGCATGGCTTACTTCAAGAGCAGCAACATATAGCCTTTGTTATATCAAAACCCAAAGCATTCTGCTTGAACCTTTTCCAGACCATCCTTGTTCTCTGGCAGTTTTTCCTCTACCTGAAGTCTTTTCTGGTTTTTTCATTCACATTCCTGACGGTTCTTGACAGTTGCATAACATCATACTGGAGGACTTTTTAAAAATAAACCCAGAATTTGAATCAATGTACTCTTTAGACCATCTCCAGGCCCCTTTGCTATTTGTTGTATCGCCACTGCCTCGTCCCAAGCAGTCCCTGCAGAACATGCAACCTGCTTCTCCTGTAAGGGTCCACTCCAAGAGATAATAATTTCCACTTAAATTTAACTTCCTCTGAAGCTCCTAATGTGTCTTTCATAATCAGTTTTCCTTACCTGGGCTATGCTAATCTACTACAATCTACTGTGCAAATTTCTGAACCTACCTTTAAGAAATCTGCCAGGCCATTAAATACACCAATCACAGCGACAAGCTTTCCTGATTCAAGACAACATACAGGAACAAAATGCTCTGAACTGCTCTACTTAACCATTCTGCGGAGTCTGGAAGAAACTTTCTTGCAATTTTGTAGAAAAGTACACTGTGTCTTTCCTGTACGAGGGATTTGTAATTCAGAAATAACATGCACCGGAAAAAGTATCTTTTTAATGTGTCTGAGCATGCTTTTGAACACAAAGTAAGTACGTTAGAAAAGTACGGTACTTCATGATTTCTGAAGTTAAATACACAATGCTAGTCTCCCAACAGACCAGTGTGCTGGCCCTCCTTACATCCTTACCCCTCATCCACATCCTTACCCCTTCATCATCTTCAAAGTGCCTCTGAGGAGGCATATTCACTTTTTCTCAGGGAAAGCTATGGACTGGAAAGAATAAGCTCTTACAGTATTAAGTTATTTAATACTTCAATACTGTGACAGATTAAAAACCAAAAAAACCCAAACCTTGTACAATGACCTCTTTCCACAGTGGCAGACTCAAAATTGGTTTATATCAACGAAGCCCTCTACGTAACTGGGTCAGAAATAGTGTATTGAGAAGAAAAGTTGCTTAACTCCTGAGCTTCAAAGAAACTTTAAGAGAGTTTCTTTGTAATGTTTCCCTCAACAGATCTCAAGTCATCCTCAAATATTCCCATCTTACAGTTACCCAAACAGAATGGGATGCTATAAAGGGGAATCAAACCTCTCCTAACAACCACAGATGCTGGGAGATCACTGATGCGAGATACAAAGGCTCCCCACCACCTGCCTTTGCAGTATTTACTTGAAAAAGATACACTAGCATTACTCAGTAAACTGAGTTCTAGTCAAGGTCCTGGTAAACCCCACTTTACAGGCAGAAGAGAAACATACACTTACCAGCCAGGGCAAAACAGCATCCATGTTAAACACCAGAAGGGCTGAAGTCTCTATCTTGACAACAGAGTAACAACGCTCCATCTTGCTGACAGCAAGATGGAAGAAGTATGACATTTCTTCTATTCTCATAAGCGGTCTAAAACACAGATATCCTGGTTTCAATTGAGATGTATGGAAAGGGAATAGTCTCAGCAGAATGCAGGGCTGGAAAAGCAGAGCGACCTGCTACAAGAACCAAAATTCCCTCAATAAACTGAAACCACAACTCTTTTTCACTTATACAAATAATAAGGCAGGACAATTACTGTCACTGGAAACAGTTTGGAAGAGTAAAAGAGCTCTCTGCATTCCCAAGGGACTGATCCTAATTGAAGGATTAGGATATAACAATGAGCTACGCAAAGGCTCAAGCAACAATGTCTTGAAGGTGGAAGAGCTAGACACCCGATGCATGGAACTCAAGTATTTCCAACAGGATACAATTTTCCAAGGTTAACTTCTCCAACAGATACACACGTCCGTACTTTTCTGTTTGCTGTTCATGAGTATTTCTGGCTTGTCAACATAAGTATGGATTTAAAAAGGCTGGGAATTGGACTTGCAAATAATATTTGACAAAATCCTTTTATGCTACTAAGAGAACTGAGGTTTATTAGGGAGAGTGTTTATGCAGATCAGAAAGCAGCAGAGAGAGACACAGAAAATACACGAGAACAAAAGAAACAGCTTTCAATAAGGCAAAAAAAAAAATTAATAATCAAGGGTGAGATGCCTTCAGCTTTACATCAGGGATAGCAATGTTTCATCTATTCTTGAACGAACTGGAAAGACATGAAGGCAACACCACCTCCTCTCCCCTCCCCCCCAAAACCTGAACAGCTAAAATCCACAGATGACAAAATTATTTACAATTGGTGAAAACCAGAAAAGACTGGAAAGAACTCCAGATGAACCACACAAGGCCAGGCCAAGGGGCAAATTAAATCCACTGCAGATCAATAAAAAGCAAAGTGCATTTAAATGAAAAATGTGAAGCACTCAAAACTCATTGTTGGGTTTAACAGTTCTGGAGTAACTCAATATTTGAATCAAGTCTTCAGCAAATAAATGAAAAACACTGCTAGGTATGCAAAGATACAACTTAGAAATAGTCTTCTTTTTTTTTTTTTCATTTTAAATACAAAAGCATTCACATGATTATCTAAAGGATAAGACCAACAACACTGTTGTGCCACAGCATAAATCAGAAGTGTGTTCTCCATCAGAGTGCTGTGTTCAGGTCTTATCATTTGATCTCTTCTTAAGATAGCAGATGTAGTAAAAGCTTCAGAAAATGGGGACAAGAATAGTTTGGGACAAAGACAGATTTCTTTACAGAAAGAGACGGAGAAGTTAGAAGCAACCAAGCTAACAGGAGATGGACAAGTTATCAAGGATATAAAAAAAAGAATTGTGAAAGACTGCAGTGCTCCTATGCACTCTCCTCATGCAGAAGCAAGGGCATCTTTGAAACAGCAATAAACTTAAAGCTGTTAAAAGGAAATGTGTGTTTTAGTTGGTTTGATTCTATGGTGGTGTTCTTCTGTTTTTTGTTGTTTTTTTTTTTTTTTTTAATTTTTATTCAGTGCTCAGTTCGCACAGAATTTTGCCACAAGCTATGACAAAGACCTCAGAAAGATTCAGAGAAAGACTACAGTTTTATATAGCTGATGACAACAAGTAAGTTACTTCAGGTAGGGGAAAGATCAGAAAGACCTGCCAGTCCTATCCATATTTGAAGGATTTTCATGGTGCAGGACCAAACACTAACAGAAAAGGCTCAGAATTTCCACCTTGGGATTTAATCGTAACTGTCCACCTTCGGAAAGGACACGCTAAAGTATCAGACAGTGCCCTCCCCAGCAGTAGGCAAAGGACACACACAGGTCGCAGAACTGGTCCATTGAGGTACCTAATCCTTGGTAGAAATGTGCAGTGGTACGTTCACACAGTGAGGCAGAGGAAGCCGGGAACATACAAAGCTTTGTTCCGAGACTTCAGGCTAAGGATGATACAGGGTAGCCTCACTCTCTGCTCAGAAGTGGTCTTTGCAATGTTTGGAACAAGAAACTGCACTGATTTCTCACGTAGAGGGCTGAGACACAGAAGAAGCTGCTGGGCTGCATCAGGGCAGTGCCATCGCAGTGGTCCGGCACCAACCACATCCTGCATCCCCTTGCAATGCTCCCAAAAGCGCCCATACAGGTTATACCAAGGTATTTAACAACTGCAGCAAGGTATTTTTGCCATTAGTACTACAGGGTACACTCTTCACCAACTTATTCCAGAGTGTACAAGCCCCGTGTTATGCGTGACAGCACAAGAGAATTTTTGTATCTAGAAACCACCCCAGAACTAGGTTATCCTGGCAGGCTTGCAGCACTTCATTTACATATGAGTCAATCCTTCTGCAATACAAACATTAGTGATGCATTCCCCACTGTCCTTCTATTTATACTCACTATTTAACCTGCAGGCATCCCGAGTTAATTAAACAAATCAATCCCATTGAGATAATTGTGTCTCAAGCAAATTAACACAATTAGCCTTTTAAAAAGAAAATCCAAGTACTACCTGCTATATTTCTTCATATAAATCATGTGCTCGTTCCTCTGACTCTAGGTTCGTGGCTATCTAGGAATCAGCCTTAAAATGAAAAGTATAATGACAGATGAAACTGGCTGACACATAACTGTTACAGCCAGCAGCTTCTCTGTTTGCATCATTTCACTTCCACTGAAATGAGAGGTGCCCATCAGAAACAAACACCCTTAGAGGAGAAAGAAGCAAGGAAGGATCCCACTGCACCGGACGCTTCACAGCTGTATCACTTTGAGGACAGTCCCTGCTCAAAAATAGTACGTTACATTGGCACTTACCACCACGTCGAGATAAGCAGCGAGATAGTTAATTGGTTCTACCAGGGGTAAGAGGCATTCTTAATCCTTTCTTCCCCAGCTCAAGTTTACAGAAACCCCTCTGGAACAAAGCTGAAGTTCTACAGATGGCATCTTGGTACCCATCCTCTTTCAAAGACCCGTGCCTCCACCTACCATGTGCACCGCAGCCGCTGTGGCAGTTTAACAGACACCATCACCCTTAGCCACCCGCTGCCTTTTCAGGGCATTTTTGCTCCTCTGAGGCATCTTCAGAGTAACCCAAACATACCTCATCCTCCCCTGGTCACAGCCCACCGTCCATCCAGGTTCTCAACCACCCTGCACCCACACAGCCAAAGCAGGGCCAGGCATCCTTTTCTACCAGTCCTGGTAACAGAAGAGGCCATAACTATTGTCCGAAAGCTGGAGATGTCTCCAGCTACTGCAGGAAGACTGAGCAGAGCTCCTCTGCTAGAGCCCGTGAGGAAAAGTGGCCAGCAGTGCCCAGCACCCTACAACTGAAAATGGAAAACTTAAGTAAGAGGCCAATATGCAAAACCACAACCTCATCAGCTGAAGCGCCTAAGCAAGCCCTCTCTTTCAAGAAACGGTAAGACATCTATGCAGTGCGTTTGTGACACTGCGGACCAAGACCTCACAGTCACCCGCCGGGGTCACCACGTTGTCTCACGTGAGCCTGCCAGCAGCGAGGGCTGCTCCATCGCAGGAGGCTCCATCTCACAGCTCGTGAGAAGCTGCTCAGCAGAGGCAGGTAAGAGTGAGTGCGTGTGTGCATACACGTGCTGGAGAGACAGATGAAAAAAAAAAAAAAAAAAAAGAAGTTAACGAACCTAACCAGTAATAACTGTCTTCTCGTTTCTCTCGGCAGATGATTAAAGGAGGGGGAAGCTGCTCCTCCCGGTGCCTCCCGCCGGCTGCTAGGCAACTGCAGGGGCAGGCGGGCATCCAGCATTAACTTCTTTCTCTTTTTGAGGGAATTAAAAAGGCTTACGAGTACATTAGCTGCAAAACTGACAACTGGCACTAAGTTCCTGGGAGTAATTACAGGGGGGGAGAAAAGGGAAGTGAAGCGATGGGTGGGAGGGAGGACAGCAGGGGAGCAGGCTGGCACCACGCATCGATGAGGGAGGGTATGTGCTGCAGGTACTTCAGTGGAGGACTCCCCACCCTCTTTGCAAGAGAAAATACAGCATTTCTTTGGGATGTTTAACATACCAAAACTAAAGCATTTTTTCCCCTTCCTGGCACATTTCGCATCCATGTGGAACTGTTAACCAACCTATCCCCTTGGTGCAGCCAACGTGGCTAAGATGGTAATGGTGCTGCTCGCTCCATAGTCACTCCAAACATGCCTCTGGACCATGCCAGCCAGCATCCCACCCTGCCCAGGGCTCCGCTGCTGATCTGCCCAGCACAGCTCCCAGCCTTGACCCCAGCCAGTTGCCCCCGTGCTGAGCTAGAGGGATCCAGCTACGGAACATGTGGAAAAACAGGTTAACGAGACAGCTTGGGTGACAAACCATCCTTTTCCTCATGGAAAACTTTTTTTTTTTTTGACTTGGATCTTTTTAGTGGCTTGGCTCACCAGCCGTGCAATGGGTCAGTTAGAACAGGCAAGGTGAACCCCTTCAGCCACCCACTGGTGGGCCACAAGTCTGCTGTCCCCCAAGGTGGTAGCTTCTCCTGTCCCACCAAAAGGCTGCCCGTGCTCATGCAGGAAGGAGACTGCAGGCAGGAGCGGGTAAAGCAGCCTCTTCCACAACCCTGTGGCAAGAAGCAACAAGGTGGGATGCTTAAACATTATACATATAATATTAACATTCTGCAGAGCGTATGCAATTTGCACTCAGTGTTGCCACTGACCATCCTAAAGAGCAGGAGAAGTTTCGCCAGTGTCCTGTTAGGGAAGGCACTGTAGGAGGGTCCTACACAAACCAAGCCTTCAAGGGAGTCCTACTCAAACTGCACAGACACACAAGGGAAGAGGTTTGCCCCAAAGTCATGTATTGGGCCAAAAAGGCAACCATCACCTGTTTCTTGTAGAGCAATTCTGAATCGCACACTGCATTTAGCATTTCCATTACCTCCACAGACCAGTGGCATAACCAGAAACTATTTCTTAACTTAAAGAAGTTAAAAAAAAAAAAAAAGAAAAAACTACTGTCTTAGAAAACCACGTACTCTTCAGGAAAGTTACAAAAACAAACTCAGTTCACATGGCACACGTCTTCTACTAACCCGATTTTACACAGCAAAAAATCAGAATGCTTACATTTAAAGACATCTATGTCTTATTACAAAATTAATGTCACAATGTATCAACTCACAACAAACAGCACAAACATTTACATATGCTACCTTACTATACATCATTGGTGAGTCAGAGTCAAAATGGGTAACGGATATAACAGGAATACAAAAGTGCTTCATTACAGGGCAGCCTGGGAAAAGGGATAGATATCTTATCGTAAAGTGTATTTAGAAAACCAGTTCTGTGACACAGGATCCAGAGACACAGATGTCCTGTCATAAAGAATTCATTATTTACAAATATGCTACAGAATGCTCCATTTACAATGAAGTACCATAAATAATTCACGCTCAGTATGTGTCAGAAGTGAAGGCAGTGGCATTTTCTCCACCATCCTCACGGAGCTCCCCATACTCAGTGAAACAGAGCTCTGCTGTAACATCACAAATGCAAAAAGTACACTGAATTATCATTAAAACACAATACTTGATTCTCCACAAAAGGTGGAGAATCCCCCACCCCACCAAAACAATTTAGATAGAGACTTCTACACAGGCATTGCCACTGTGGGGACAAGCAGTGAAATTAATTTATTTTTAAGATATTGAATTGCACATATGAATTTTATTTTCACCCCTGTAAGTAACATCGAATTGCCAAGTCGGGTCTGCTGCCCAGGTGCTGCAGTGTTGCAAAGCTCTGCCTTGTGTCCTCTGCCCCAACTCAAAGAGGAAAATCCAGACACCAGCAAGAAACTGGACTAGTGTGACCTCTGTCTCTCTACAGAAATACAGGGCAACGGTTATTGCACAAAGTGTGCCAGAAGTTTGACACGGTGGTGGTAACATGCCTCTATTTGAAATTAGATTAAGAAAAAGTTTATTTCATATGAATGAACAGTAACCAGAAAAAAAAAAAATAAAAATCCAGTTTCTGCTGATAAGGAATGAACCTGGCAAACCTCTCTAACAGTGGAAGGTCCCTAGTGCATTAGCTTTTCATTTTCCATGACCCATGCAAATTCACCTATTTCCCAAAAGATCAAGCAAAAATTGCGTAAAATCCTTGATCATAAGTTCATTTTCCTCTCAATTCTACTTGTACAGTTCTTTATTCCAGCAGGATACCTACATGGATGCAAAACTTCATTTGGCTGATTCCTTTCACTTTCCTAAAAATAACAAACAAAAAACCCTCAACTACCCAATTACTGAAAACAATAGGAAAAAACCAACAAAACCCCCTTAGAACTCTACCTGCTGTAACTACAGATGCCCCTCTCCCCATGCATGGGTAGGCAGGACTAAATTCTGTTTTTTCCCTTTTGAGTCATGAATCAAAAATGAGCAGATTTGTCAAAGAGAGAAAAGAAACAACAAACCAGAAAACCTCACCAGCCTACTAGAGATGGTACTGGGAACAGACACGAGCACCAACACCAGACTTGGCTGGTACATCATTTCATAGCATCAGGTGGTCCCTGTCCCCTCCCACAGACTTAGAAAACCCAACAGACCATTGCGATCACCTCTCTTGACCTCCCGCCCAGGGGGTGCCACAGACCTACGTGCAGATAGATTACTTGTTGAAGTCCAGAAGAATATGCATCAGCAGTAATTCCCATTGCTAAAAACATGTAGTTCTAACTCACAAGCAAGTGATCAAGAATCCATGAGATCCAAAGGGAGTTGTTTCAGTGAGTAATTCATCCTACTTAATAATTTGTGTGTTACAACTAGCCCAGATTCATCTGGTTTCAACTTTCAGCTATTCAATCTCATTACACCTCCTCCTACTAAGCTGAAGAGCTTTGTACTTTTTCTCCTCTATAGATGTATACAATTCAGGCACTTCACTTAAAGTAAGCAGGCTAGCTAGGCTTTTTATTTAAAAAAAAAAATTCCAACAGTAAAACAGGTTTTCCAACTGTAATCAATCTCTCAGCTCTCTGAAACATACTTCTCTAAAACATACTTTCTTTTTTTTTTAAGCATGTTTTCCTAAAGCAGGCACGTAAAAACTGGACTCCATATTCCAGCAGTGACTCTGTGCCACCTCACACTGGTAATACTATATATTCCTACAGGACATATTTGGCTTTTGCATCCAAAGACTGTACCTGTTCTTTTAGTAGTGCTACAAGGGCTTGGCATTTTGTTAGCTTTTTACCATCACCCCAGCTCCCTTCCAATGTAAACTGCTCTCCAGAATGTAGCAAGCCCTTCCCTCTGCATAATGTAGAGAGGTGGACTTGTCTGTGCTAGCATTCATACTACTCACCTAAGTCCATAGCTTATCCCCTGTGTGACAAAGCACATCTCATTATTTGCCATACCCCTGATTTTTGGTGGCGTTTTCAAATTTAACAAGAAATAACTTTCAGTATAATTATCAGTGAACTTGAAATCAAATTATCTCAGTTCTACCGACAAAAGGCTTGTAATTACTTCTCTGTTCCCTTTCCAACTAATTAAATTGCCTCATCACCTATTTATACTCACTTCCATAATTCCTCTATTTGCTTCATACATGTAGATGTACACAAACGTGACAGAAGTCTCAGTATAAAATGTGTTCCTCTTTGCAGGGAAGTACTGAAGAGCTGATGTCCTCACAAGCAACAGTATGGACTACTGTTGTATACTGGTCCATTTTGGGCAGTGGATACGGGATTTTTTAAACGCAACCTTCACTTTCCTCTCACAAAAAAGCTTCATGAGTTAAAACATATCCTGCTTAAGCAAATGCAGGATTGCGGTTTGTTGTTTTGGGTTTTTGTAATGTAGTATCTAATAAAGCATCAGCAACATTAGCATTATGGTTATTAGTTTACTTAATATGATGATGTTCCATTAGACAAAAGATAATAAAATTGTAGGCTGGAAATTAACTATGGAAACATGTTGATAGGGTTATATGGAGTCATGAAACTTTTTCAAATGCAGGAGCACTGTGTCTACAATACGGTTTAAACAAGTTAACTTATTTCAGCTGTATATGCATAATAAACTTTTGCTCTATGCTGTCATATCAGATACTCATTGTTCCAACACAAAAATGTCTTTGTTTTGTTTTTCATATATAATAAAGCATTTAATCACTATTAAAAAACTATAGTTGAAGTTGAGTCAGAACAACTTGTCAGAACGTAGTGCTTCTTGTGCTTTCAGCTCAAAAAGGAGAACTCCTACCATTATTAAATAGCAGTAATATTTATAGACAAAAGTACCAATTTGGTTGTACTATTTTGCTTTTCTAGACCAAGAGAACTTTATCTTTTAGACAAACAGCAACAGCATTGCAATGATGTGCTGAAAAAGTAGCACGCTTAAAGAGGAGCAGAAGAGTCTGAACCCACCGCATGGCAACGGAGCTGGACATCAGTTGATGTTACAGCCTGTATGAGAGGATTCCCTTGAAAAGCAGGGGTCCAGACACCAAACCCAAGTACCCAGTGCTGCTTTGCCCACATGGATTTATTTAGGGGACAGAAACACTCTAATGAAGAGCTAAAGGTGCTCTTTTCCTAGACTAAAGTTTTAATTCTTTAACAAAGGTCATAGAAGTTTCAACTCATCTCCTCACGTTGGTATTGCACAAGTAAGACCAGTGCAGCCCTTTGTTGAACCCCAGCACAACAGCAGAAATAATTACCAGAATTAACTACTAGCCACAAAGCCTTCCCTGGGATATTTAACTGATTAGCTAAGAACATATCCACAGGGACTCATTTTAAAATAAAGCGTTTCATTGGTCAGAACTAACAACGGACAGCCAACTTGTCCATCAGAAGAACACCCCGTTCATCACGTAGCTATTCCTAAATAGCCAAGCTGAGGACTCGCTTCTCTGAATAAGAAGGGTTTGGGGTTTTTTTGTGTGTTTTGACCTCCATCACAGAGTTAAAGGGTAGCGGTTTCCTCATTTCTGAGTGTGCTAGTATCCCAAGCAAGGGAGAGGCAGGGCTTTCACCTCTCACCTGCTCACAGGAAGTTCACACCTCACACTTACCAACTAAAATAACCAAAAATACAGCGAGAAGCTCCAGCCATCCGAGACGACGTGAATCTTTCCTGTTCTCTGTGAGCTGGCTTCAAGCAAACCGAGCAATTTTTGTAAGCCCACATCAAGCCCCCGGCAAGGAAGCAGAGCCTGGGCAAGGCAGCTGGAGACACGCTGAAGGTGGGACAGAGTGTCCCTCCGGCACTCGGACAGGACCACAAAGTTCTACTCCCACCATGAAGAGTGTCTGTGTCTCAGTGACACCGAACGGGGCAGATGAAGGCATCACTCGAAAGGACAACCCTACTGTGGACATGCAAGCTTAAAATGCCACTCATTGTCATCCTGCTGGCAGGTTGTCTATCGGCCTTTTTTTCAGGTTTTGAAGTACGACCCAACTGGCAAAGTAGGCCGAGAGACTGTTTCTTGTAACTTCAGATTTCTAATAGAGGTTCCAGCCAGTCACTTAGCTCTGCGCTTGTCTTTTGTGGTTGCATGTATTTCCTATTTAAGAAAAGGACTACAGCAGTTCCTGGTTTGTCACATTTTCTTCAAATAAAGAATTTGAGCAGCAGCTTCCTCTGCTGTGTATTACTCTGCCTTGGTGAACACTCTCCTCCCTCTCACCCTGCTCAGAAACGCTCAGGCACCTACAAAGCTGATTTACAGACATGAGACAACAAGGTGAAGGATTTCAAAACCACATCCATGATGACAGTCCACAGGATTTTTTTCCTCCATACCTAGATTTCAGTCTTCCTTCTCCATCTGCACTTTCCAGCTCTTTCAAAATAACAAGAAAACATTTCTCCAGCCTCACAAATCTGGCACATCTCATTTTCCTTGTCATTTAAGAGATAGACACAAACTATTTGGTATTAATAGTAAGAACACTGTGCACTTTGTAAAGCTTTATTCAAAGCATCCTGTGATCTTCCACTGAAAGTATTAATTTAGCACCTTCACAGTATTTGAGGCACATGCCATAATTCATCTCACACAAGTGGAAACTCAAAAAGCATACTCAGGCTAAGTGACTTGCTCTTGGCCTAACCACCAAAAGAACCCATGTCCCGCCTCCCCAATTTCACACTGTATTTCAGCATTTCAGCCAAGGCTTGCTCCAGCACTTCCTGCCCCGCACCTAACTTCAGACAAAGTTGTCCCTTCTCTCCTCTATTACCACACCTATGTAAGTCTCTGGCAGAACTTACTAGACATCTTTTTATTCCCAAGGATTTCCTGAAATTAAGTAATTAAATCATTAAGGAAGAAGTTCATCACCTGCTAAGGAAACTACTTATAAAAACAACATTCTCACCAACAGCAACCTGTATGGCCGTGTTCCTACGTCCCGGATATCAGCCACACTGGCTGAACATGAGAAGCTGATGTTAACCCCTTCCAAATGAAAAGAATACTCTCAGGATCTGGTCTTTAAAAATCATTTCCCTGGATAAGTGAGAGTGCTAGTATAATATCACATAGGTCCCAATTTGTTTTAAACAGGAGAAAAAGAACATCAAATGTCAGTCTCTCTCTCTCCAGCTATTCTTCAGATGAACTTTTATGCAATTGCATAATAGTATTTCTTTAATAAGAAGTAAATATAGACATATACAAAACAGGAAAAGTAATAGAAAAGGATTAACACCTTTAACACCATGACAACATCTGAGAACATAAGGAAATAATTTCAAATTTAATCAGTAGTGAAAACCAAAGTCATGTATGAAAACAAGGCAGGCTAAGCAAATGTGAACTTGTCCTGCATGACAGACAGCACGGGATGTCCAAACTGCACATGACTCACCAGTGCTTAAGAAGCATTACTTGTTTTGATTCTTGCACTAGGATCCATCAACATCACATCTGGACACACAGCCCTCTTTCTTGGTTATTAAAAGTACTGTATTAATGCAAGAGAATACCTCGCCATTAACTGCTGCCAGCTATGGTTTTGCTGAACAATGGCCATTGCTACTTTTACTCAGACCTCATGCAATAATAGGTCTCGCCAGAAACCAACGACAGAACTTCAGATAATCCTACAGATGACCTTTAAGTATCCACCAAAATCTAAATTAAACAATAGTTTTCACCTCATTTTGTCTCTCAAGTAACCAGAGCCACAAAGCATCTCAAGACTCCACTCCTCACTAGGGTATTCAGAGCATACCATCTCACCCCCTTCCTTCCCTCACACCATGGCTGGAAACTGGAGAAACAAGAACACACCTTCATCTGGCTCCAACTCTCAAACCAGAACTGAGGAACAACAGGTGGCCTCTCCAAGTGACACGTGGAACAGGCATTCATCAATTGCTAGAGAGATAACGCAGGCAGCCCTCGATGGCTCTCCAACAGCCTCTCTTGGTAGAAAAGGGAAGCGTAGTCCATCCAAAAGATCAAAGGAAAAACTTACACAAAAACTGCACAGGTACATCCCAAGCACATCTTTCATGTTTTTCAACTGGTAAAAAAAGCTGGTTGGATACCCTCCTAGCATTGTGTCAAAAAGCTCTTCAATTGAGTTTTGCGAGTGGGATTGATGGTGTAACTAGTTCAACTTCAGAGAACACTTCTAGTGAAGACTTCATCATCACCCCCTCTTAAGGCTACAAAAGGGGAGGATATTTTAAGCTGCAAGCCAGCAGAAGAAAGCAGAGAGGAAAAGGACAGGAGATGATTTGTTCTTCCAAGTTGTCTATTCAAGAAATCCAGAGGAAGTTTAAAGTGGGACACAGTCAAGTCTACTTGTTTGCTTGTGCCTGTTTAATAGCACAGACTAGGATAAGGGCCAGAGAGTGTACACTTTTCCTTTGTGCAAGAAAAAGTAGGCAACTGAAGTTTTCAAACTAGCAATGCACAGGATCAAAGTGACACAACTAATATTTATTAAAGGTAAAATTCATCTGAGTCTACAACAGACAGACCGAACGTAGAGTATTCCCTGGCCATCAGAAGATGGCTTTGGTGGGAGGGTACCCTTACAGCACTCCCCACAGGCTTCCCACACTGCCCTAAGCAGATTACTGGAGTCACTTTGGAAAAGGGCAGAGTGAGATGCATAAAATGAGGCTGTGTACAACATCCCTATGGAAGTAAAGGTCTTAACTTTTTTACTAAGAGGTGTGTTCAAATACCATGCTCACAGGCAACTGGTACAATAAATCATGAATGCAGTATACTGTTAAGGTTCAGCATTGGAAAGCAAAAGGCTAATAAAGTACTAGAACAGCAAGTTGGGTTTTTTTCCTCCTGATAAAATGGAGGAGAAAAAACAAAAAACAGACCCAACCCTGTTGGCACACTTCGTAGACAAATTCCTTTTAACAATTTATGAACTTTTTTCTTCCTCCTGTTTAACAAAACTACTTCAACAGAATAAAAGTTGGCAACATAGCTATCTCAGAAGAGAAGAGTTGCTCTATTCCTTATTGGTAAGCAGTGCATGCACACACATAAAAAAACCCACCCACAGGAAATTGAGAGATATTCATTTAGTTTTAGCCAAGTCTCTGTGAGATTTACCTTTTGACTATTAGTTGATGGTAAACGTGCAACTGTCTGATAATCTCATATAAGAACTAGACCAAAAAAAGCATCAACATTAAATTTTACCTTCAGAAAAAGGACACAAGTGGAATGAATACAATTCTCTAGAAAAATGCTACTTAGCAAAAACAAAACAACTACTCCCCCACATACATGCAATATTTAAAAGAAAGAATTCAAAGCTGTAACTATGTTCACACAAACCTAAAGTGCAAAGTACAAGAAGTTCAAATTAGGGATTCAAAATCCTCTAAGTGCTATCTCTAATGACACCGTGTACCCCACTTCCTATCATATTTTTCCTTTGGTATTTTGAGGGCCTGATGGGATGCTGTCCATTGCCGTTACCAGGGAGCTGAAAGAAAATATGAAATCACTTCTTGTCATCTGCACAGAACATGAAACCTGGAGCAACAGTAAGCAAAAACTGAATCGGGTTACTTTCTGGTAAAGTGTATTTTTTGCTAGGTATAGTTTATCTGAAAAACAGCTGGTTTTAATACAGCAATAACACAAAGTTCCAAACTCCCAGGAATGAAAAAAAAAAAAAAACCCAACAAAAATCCCCACTGTGAGAGCTACCCTGGGGAACTGCATTCTGGAAGGCAACAATCCTGTAAAAAAAGACTGGGGGTCATGGCAGACACAATCTAGACGCTAAACTTCCTGCACAAATCTGCAGCTAAGCAAGGAAACATAGCCTCCGGATGGATAAGAACATTATTTTGTGTAAGGCAAGGCAGGGAGGGTGAGTATTATCTAAAGAACAATAACAGCAAGGGCAACATGCATTTCTGGTCTATTCACTTCAGAAAAGAAAATACCACAAGAACAGCTAAAGATTCAGAAAATGTATCTTATATCAAGAGTTTTAAAAGTCTGCGTATTTGACTTATCAAAGAGGATAATGGTTATCAGGGACTTACTGACAAAATGGCTAAATGTCTCTACCAAAATTTACTCAGAAGATAAAGAATACATTAGCCAAAACTAGGCCCTGAAAAGATGCTGCCGGGCAGAGGAAAGTGTTTTGAAGAGTTCAGAATTAATCTCCTCTGCCTGACTGTACTCAATTACAGTTGATTGATACGATGTGTAGTATGGTCAGAAACTCACAGACGGCAAGCTGGGTAAATGCAGTATCCACAAGAAACACTTTCTATCTTATCCAGCTGAGTAAAGCCCTGCACAATTCCTCTGGTGGTTACATCTTCCCTGCTCTGCAGCAATGCTGTCTGTTCAAAAATTGGGATCTCTGCATTGAGGTAACTCCAACCTACGGGACCCTCTTGGAGCACATCTCTTCAGAAGCACTGGCTGCTCCTAATATACCATCAGAATATTAAAATCAAAGGTCATTTGTCTTCAAAGTCCTCCACAGCCTCAGTTCAGGGTATTCAAGGCTTTTTCCAGAGCTTCAGGACAGACTGCGATACACCGTTCGGCTGCTCTAGCTAACACTAGTTAGTGCTGGAGACTCAAAATTTTTGTATGGCTAAACAAGGAACACGAAGTGATTTCCAAGTAAAATCACCCATGGCAGATCTATGCACCAAAGCTTACGATATCCAGATCTTCCTCTCTCCACTTTTTAACTCATAGCAATTTGTATTAAACAAAAACATCCGGACAATGCACTAGATGACATCCCTCCATGGATAAAGAGAAACAAAAACCTCTGCCTACCACTACAGTCATAAACAAACCAGTAAGAATTTCTATCACACAAAACAGAATTGCCTAAAATTCTTCTGGAGGGAAATTATTGTAATTTACAACTGGGACATATCTCCTTCTGTTATTTATAGTCAGGAGTGGACGTCTCTAAGGTAACAACAGAAGTTATGGACTCACTGTAGAAACCGCCAAGTGAGAGTTCACGATCTGCGCTAGTAAGACAAGATGAACAGACACCAGAGGCTTATTCCGGGGACAGAAGTCTATGAATGTGTTTCACAGAATACGTTTTCTAAACTAAAAGCCCATTCCTTGGAGTTTGTGAAGCCCACGAGTCACGAGTATGCCCTGTGATATCAAGGTGCACCGGCTGAGCATCAAGAGGGCAACCAAGGAGTAGACAAGAGCCACAGTTGGCTTTGCTCCTTGGGCTGGAGACAGGTAGCCACCCAGCAGGAAGGCCGACAGTGCCTGCCCTATACAACCCTACCACCCAAACGAGTGGACTAGGGAGAGCCTTCAGCTCCTTAACACACCAACTCTTTCCACAGGAGCAGGACCTTACCACCTGCAGCCAGAGGTCAATCACAAACCAAGAGAGCACATTTTTTTGTGGAAAATGAACAGCAAAAAAGTGCCTGCTGTTCTCAGAGCTTTGTCTGGGTACCTTAACTAATATTTTCCTTTAATTTAAATATCTACAGGCTTTTAAGTTAAGTTTAATCTCTTATGTGAATTTTGCAACTTTTCACTCACTGGGCTCCCCCCAACATTATTTTTAGACTTTTTTTTTTAGATGGCAAGTTACTGGCACGTATCAGGTTGGCAACCAACCCAGAGCCTGGAAACTGCACAGCCCCCATGCGGAATGGATTTAAAAAAAAAAAAAGGGAAAAAAAAAAAAAGCAGAACATTTCTCTATCTCACTACACCAGCAGTGAACCCTTAGCCTCACTGCCAGGACTTCACCTGCAGCCTCAACCAAAATTTCCCTTTTAACCCTATCTGGCACCCCAACTTCAATTGATTTAGGAAAGGTCTGACATGAAGAGTAGAGACTCAAGAAGGGAGTTGCAGAGAGGAAGGAAAAGAGAAGGAGAGTGGGCCAAGACTCAAGCGGTCAGTAGTGGTGGCTACTGCTTCGGTACTGAGAGTCAATCATCTGATCTGTTTCATAAGTTAACAGGAAAAAAACCCTCAAGACAACATACAACCCCCCCACAACCTGTTGTGTTCTTGGAGTCCGTGTTTCTTAACAAAAGCTGAGAGATCTCTCCATACCAATGGTAACAATACATGGCAGCACCTTGACATCGGAAGCACAATAATTAATCATTTCAATAGTAAGTTACAAAAGAGGATCGTCCCCTTTTTACTGACAGGGGAGCTGACTCAAAGACGACCAAGGGAGTTGCCCAAAACCACAACACTAGTCATTAGCAGAGCTGCAGTTAGAAGTTCCTGGCTGCCAGCGCTATTTTCAAGCACCGAAATTGGCGGCCGCCCCAGAGCTGGTACCCTGCACTCTGGCCAGGTAAAGGGTCTCCAAGCTCCAGTCCCACCACCAACATCAGAGAAACAAAGAAAGAAGGATGCATCCAGCCAGGGTGGTGGGCTCAGTGATGAGCAGCAGCAGTGATGCCCACCTCACCCTGCCGACCTGTTCTGGCGGGTGTCCACCTCATAGGAGCAGCTGTAACCCTCAGGGTCTGCCCTGATGCTCCCCTCATGCCCGTTGGAGCCCAGAGAACTTGGATTAGAAAAAGAACCATAAGGAGAAGTCAAAACTAGTAGTTTTTGCCAAGTTTAGAAGCCTGCATTGGCTCACTGAGTGGGGTGGGGTGAAAGACAGGCAACATGCATCCTGGAGACTGCAATGCTAAACTACACCCCTCCTTGTTTGTGCTTTACATACTCTAAGGGGAACTTCAGATCAGTTCACTTTTCAAGCAAAAGCTGAAATGGCTCTTTCCCTCTTAGCTCTATAGCTTTAACACGCATTTTACAGTAATGATTTCAGTTTCTCTTACTTGCTTAGTCAAGAGCGCAAAGTTACTTCCATCTTACAGAACCAGCCAGCTCACAACAAGGATATTCTACAGCAGAAGGTGGCCTTTTTTGTAAGGGTAGTTTGAAAAGTATTAAATAGGTTTGTTTTCCATCTCAATTGTTATAGAAGCAGCACAATTCCTCTAACAGGCAGCTTGGGAAACACATTGTAACAGAGGTGGGGAGGGGGAAGTGAGTATTCCACTTTTACATTAAAAGCAGAACCACAGAAATTCATTTTTCATAACATGATTAGTCTTAATTTATATATAAACTTACATCTAGGCCTCTGTTACATTAGTTGAATGTATTCCCCTGCTTTCTATATTCTGCCTGGTACCTGCCTATACTGAGTTCTCCAGACATTCCTTCCAACTCACTTGATCCTTTGAAGCTGACAGTTATCTACACATTCAGGCACTGAGGTAATTTATTCTTTTAGAAGTGTTAAGCATTTACAACTTGCAACATCAGATTGTGCAAATATTCAAATTTCCTGGAAGAAAAAGAAAAGGAAAAAGCGTTTACCTTGATGTCTACATTTACGCAGGTATTTCCCCCCTCCCCTTTGTTATCTAGAGGCTTTTCCTTACATATGAGATATTTCCCATTTTTCTCCTCGTGCTTTCCAGGTACTTTCCACATATTGTGACAAAACAGCTAAATAACACAAGAAAAGGAACTCAAATTACCTGTTACTGTTTTATTCAAATTAGCTTTCTTATTTTGAAAATTTTTCTAAGATGGCTTCTGTGAAGACAAAAATATTCATAGGGAATGTCAAAGGAAGTTATTAAAACTCACCCAGCAGTGATACAAGAGCTTTGCACTGATGTGCACTAACACAAGAAGAAACCACAACGTACCAGTTTAGGCAGAAGTCATTCCTGGACTTTGCCTCAATTTGATCACATCGAAATCAAGTGTTACTCCCAGCAAAAAAGCAACAACAAAAATACACCCAAAAATGCAAAACCACACAAACTTGAACAAGTTAAATGTAGTTCTGCGTGTGTTAAACCATGATTTTCACTGCCAAGACTCATTAAAAAAGAACAACCAGAAAATGTTTGCAAAACAGATTGCTTATATTATAAAGTGCATTAACAGCTATTAATAATAGAATATACATCAACCTACTGCTTTTCAGATAATCAATATTAATTGGCAACCCAATTTGGAACTGCTAAGGCAAGTGACCTTGGAGCTGCAATTCGTCAGGTCTAAGTTAACGGCGGGTGAAAACAGGCCTGATAACAGTTACTTCCTCATCGTTTCCTTCCAAAAATGACACAATGCCGTTTCAACGATCAAAGTAATTTTTATCTCATAAACATACCTCTGAAAATAGATTAGGCCTTATAGAACCATTTTATATTTATGATCCGAGCTATGGGGCAGACTCCATGTGAAAGCTGACTTGCACTTCACAAGGGCCCCGGGTTCCTTGGAAGGAAGTAAGATAAAGGCACAGGGAAATATAAGGGAAGGAAAAGAAAAGAAAATATTGGGTGAGAGGTCTGGCACCTATCAACATCGCTGCAAGCTCGCCAAGTCTCATAATTTCATCATTAGGCTTCAGGCATATCAAAACAGCTTTTTTTTTTTTTTTTCCTAATTCGACCCTGTCACGTAACCAATAGGACGGATGCCAACAGCCAGCCATTACAAGGAAGTCACCACAGCTAGGATTAAAACAAGATTACTCCCTGCACAGACTGGACCATCTCTTATTGCTTTAAATGGGACTAAAAGATAGCAACACCTACTTTTTTTAAATACGTGAGCACTTCAGAAGTACTCCCCCAGAAGAAGAAACAGCAGGGAACAAATGGGTCAGGAAACGTCCATGAAAATTATAAGCAACTAAGGGAAAACATGGGCAGGAGGCACAGACAGGACCTGAGGGCACACGTTTGGGGGAGGATCCAGACGCCTGCCTGGAAGGATGGAAACCCAAATGTAAATGGGGAGGGGGAATGCAGAAAGGGAGCAGAAAGTTAAAAAATAAAACAAATAAAATAACACTGATGCCACAGTAGTATGGAATAGTTGAAAGAATTAGGGACCTCTGGCAACTGAGGCCTTAAGAAGGAGCACGACCAGGACAGGTCCTTCTTGGGACACAGAAGAACTAGGAGTGGGACAGTGGCATTTCTCCAGCCCAGGCTGCTGGGGAAGGGATAAACGAAGCCCTCTCAGAGAAAGGAAAACAAGATACACATATTCATAGCTCAGGATTAACTTCAACCCTTCGAAGATATCACACAAAATGAGGACAGAATATTTCCTTCTAGAGGGGAAAGGCGCGAGCCAGTGGAAAGTGCTACTTTTCCTCCCAAAATCTCATTTTAAAGCCAGCCCTGCAATTGCTAGGGATCTGGCTCATCATTTGTATGTCCCTGGGGCTGGCAATAAAGCTGTGGCAAGGGAAGGTGTCATGGCCTCGAGCTGCAGAACTTGCTGGAAACAGAGCCTCCTCGGTGGTTGTCTTATGAGAAAGAAGGGGAGAGCGAGGTTGCCCTGGGAGAGACGAGACGGTCCACCAGCAGCCAGCTGCTGTGCCACAAGAGATGCCCACGCTACAGCACACCCATTTATCAATATCCACTTTGAGGAACATAGAGATATACGCTGTACAATATATGTATAATACATGAGGAGTAATGTCTTAGGAAAACACTAGCAGCTGAGTGAGCACAATGGAAGTGCTGTCACACGCGCACACCAAAGAAGTCCCCACCATTGCACTGACACCGGGCAGACACACTTCTTGGTCAACTGACTCTGCTGAAACAAACCAGCCCAAACATAAAGCATCTCTGCCTATCCCACCCTGGCCACAGGAGAGGGTACGCACCCCCGTGGTGATGCAGTGGTGGGCACCATGCAGCCTCCAGGTCCAGCTGCACTGGTGGCTGGCGTGTGGTGGGACGGCAGCAGAACCACCGGCGTGCGGAGGGGCACCGGCCAGTGCAGGTCGGGCTGAACACGCTCTAAGAAAGTCCCGAAAGCAATTTTAATTACCCATTCTTGGAGCACAGGTAGACCAGTTGGAACACGTGCAAGTGAAGAAGCTCGTTTACACAACAAATGAGGTATGCGTGCTCAGTGCTCCAGCACTGCAGACTGCCAGACCTCTCACCTGAAGAGCTGTATTTTACTGACTATGCACATACAAGACCACCTTTGGGTAGAGAGCAAGCCGAAAAATACAATATATTGACAACGCGATTCAACAGTGGCATGAAAGGGTAGTTTGAATGGACAAAATGCCTAACGTTTGCATGCTCCACGTGGCGCCAAGAGCCATTCAAAGTTCTCGGTTCTTGCTTGGGCAGCCACCCTCCAAAGGGTAACTCTACTTAGCAAACAAAATTTAAATGGAAAAAACACCCCACCGAAACAAAACCCTCCAAAGCCAAGGAAAAAGCAATTTAGTCCTGGTGCTTAATGCCACGGCATGATGCATTTAGCCATTTTCACTACGTTTCCAACCAACCGCCAAGAAGAGCAACAGGGATTTTTCAGGCCTGCAAATGTCACAGAGGAGACAAAACGAAACGCATGAGCGATAGAGCTGGAGAGTCGCAGGGTGGATCACAGGCTGAAAGACAGTGACAATCCCAATGTAATACTACTACCCTGTTTGGCTGTTTGTTGTTTGAATGTGCTTATCTCAACACCTAAGAGTTTTAAAGACTTCTACTCCTTTCTGCCAGTTGAAGCCTCTGAATCAGAAACCGAAAGAGAAAAAAAAGTATCTATCTAAACACTGCCTTTTAAAAACGTTGCTATTAAAAAGAAATTTAAAAATAATCAGCAAACCTACGACTTCCTTCAGCACATTAGCGGCAGTAAATACTCATTTCTAACTCCATCCTAGAGGTTTTCTACTCATATACACTCTGTCCTAATAAAAAAGTAGCTCAAAGATCTTTTTACCTTTCCGGGGGAAAGTCCAGGGGGAGTGAGAAGGAGCAGGGTAAGCATTCAGTATCTCAAAACTGAACAAAAACTTTTCTACCTCATGTGTTACTTTATAAAAGCTCTAAAATAGTAGGAGAAGTATGACCTATCCTGCTAACCCCCATAAATGGAAAGGCATACATTTTTGTCTTCTGGACTTTGTACCTCACTTCACCAGGAGAAAGGACTGGGACAGAAGCTGTACAGAACAGAGATGGTCTCTGCTTGGAGGGTCAGAGACAGATGTAATGTAAAAGTAAGTATCTCAATTACTTGCAGGGTTCTTTCAGGGAAAGAAACAGTTGTCTTCAATGCGAACAACAAACCAGTGAGGCTGTTTTGTGTAGGAATATGTTTATCTTATTCTCTCTTACCTTATCAGATGCATCTCCTTATCCTATTCAGTGTCCAGCAAGTCATAAAATTCCATCTGTAACAAAAGGACAAGTCCATT
Source organism: Calidris pugnax (assembly GCF_001431845.1). Lineage (NCBI taxonomy): Eukaryota > Metazoa > Chordata > Aves > Charadriiformes > Scolopacidae > Calidris > Calidris pugnax. Next base: position 8,321,885 of record NW_015090922.1, read on the forward strand.
AATACCTCCTGATAACCTTACAACGAAAGGCTAATACGCAGTTCAAGAAAAAAAAGTTAAACTTCTGCTGTCATTCCAATATAATCAACACCCCAGGCGAGTTGCCCTCCTGTCTGCAGCAATCTGGGAAACCTGGATATAAAAGTATTAAAGATGTTGTAACATGTTCTGTAAGAAACACGCTCTTCCTCCTTCGGAAAGCATAACAGAGGTGGCCAAAGCGTACAGGTTGCCCTGCCGAGTCATAAATAAGTCTGCAGCATCCTCTCATTAAATTAAAAGAGCATCAAATTACATAATGTGAATGGCTGTAAAATGAGACCAGTGGTAATGGCTAGAAATAATCTCAGCGGTGCTATACATCGTGGAGACCATTTTCTATCAGTGTATCAAACCTGGGTATGCAGCACCTTTTATCTCCAGGCCAAGAAACTGTCAGCATAAAACCTTTCTAAAACAGAGTGAAGCATGCAAGAAATGGATGGAACAAAGCTCTCATGCACGAGTTTAAGTGACGCCTACCCTGAACAAGTACATTTAATTTCTTAACACCTTTACAAACCAACCTTTCAACGCAACAAAGATGGTTTTATGTTATAGGTAAACATGATGCAGTCTGGCATACCTGGGATCAGAGGAAAGAGCACCGCACACCTAACCAACAAAACTGCACCCTTGGAATTCTCAATAAAATTTATAGTCACGATAGACGCAGGCTTGAACAAACACTTTTCCGTGGCGCTTTTAAGAAAAGGAGACATGACCTGCAATCCAACCAGCCCATGAGTCACTAGGGCAGAAGAGAGACCTCCTGTTGGCCAACTTTGAAAAGAGTAAGAGTGAGAAATTTGAATCAGGGATCTAAAAAACCAAACAAAGCAACTCCTCCACACACCCTATTAGTCTTTTCAGTGTCCTACCCACAAGCCCTAGGAGCCTGTTAGTCCAGGGCCAGGCTGGAAGAGGCCAGAAATGTGCAAGAGTGAAATGGCACACTGGAGGAGAGAATACTATTTTTTAAAAAATAAAACAAAAACCAAAAACAAAGCAACCCTCAATGTTTCAGTGTGTGGGGAGATAAAGCAGGAATGGAAGTATCTGAAGCAAAGAGTTTTCACATATACTTACTTTTTGTGTAGTGATGCTAACAAGAGTGTCCCTGCACCTAAAGTACAAAACTAGATGCAAAGAAAACATAGTGTTTCAGTGGTCTGACCTCCCCGAATTGTACCCTTATTCCGTTGCCTTTGGCATCGCGGCTGCTCAGTGTCCAACAGACCCCAGCAGGGGCTACAGGTGCTCAGTGCCATGGGATGGTGACATCCTTTACTGTGCTGTGCTGCCATTTCCCCTCAAGCAAAATAGGGATGGTGGCACACAGGTCCCCAGCCAGGAGGACTACCTGGCAGCCAGTGCCCAAGCTGCTGTCTGCTCTGGGATGCTTCTCTTTTTCCCTCTTCTTTAAGTGTACAGTAATTTAACACTTGAAGTGTTAAAAACAACCCTTTCATCCAGTGAATACCACTTTCTTATCGTCTACTGGTGATCATTTATTTCTTAGCGTAACCAGAATAATATGACAATATACTTCCACCACTGTGGATTTTTTTTGGATTCTTTTGGGGGTTTTTTTGTGTGATGCTTTAGTTTTTCTATGAAGAAGAGCCATTTTATGCATGTGACAGAAAGATTTGAACAAAAGAGAGCCACTGAGAGACCGCTTGAGTATCCCTACCCTCCTATTCCCCTGCCAACCCAGTAAAATTCCTCAGAGCACAACCTCTTCCTGGCTATTTTCAGAGAAACTGCAGCAATCATACAAGAACAATGGGGAAGTTTGTTTTACTCAAAGAGTAAATGTTTTGCAACTTCCAATGTAAATATTTTAATTAATGGTTGTTTTTTCTTTAACTCTCTAGTGCCATACTTGTGTTCACATTCACACAGAGCTCTCAGGACAGAAGCAGCACTCAACTTCTGTAACAGGGAGGAAGAGAGAACTACAATATGGAAAAATTACACGTTGACTTCAGAGAAAGCATCTTCATACGCAAATAAAAAAACTCACCGGGCATTTGCTGAGGGAGATCTTGGACAAAAAGAATTAAAGAAAAATGAGTCTGCATTTCCTGTGTCTGGCTGAGGGCTCGTGTTAGTTCCATCAAGATAGGAGCCTATTTTAATAGTCAGCTTGTAGAAAACCACAACTTAACCTGTTTCCAAAATAATATTACACCCAAAGACCAGGTTACAAGGAAAACACAACTACTTTTTTGCCTCAGCCATCAATATGGTTGCTCCTAACTACCCCCATCACTCTGCAGCCACTCACTGAAACACTCAAATCTCCTCTTAATGATCCATAAACCAAGCACTGTGGACTCTTATCAGCAGGGTGGGACTCAGATTCACTCTCTCTGGGCAGGATTGTTTTGGTACTACAGAAGGAGGCTGGACCGAGATGCCAAACCATCCTGCACATGTTCTTCTGGTGGTTTCTGGATCCAGAAACACCCCAAGGTGCAGGCAGCTCTTGCACTCCGAACGGTGCCTTCTCCTCGCAGAAACCATCTCCCTCCTCTGCCCCCAGACACAGGGATAGAGTTTGGATGAGATATCAGCAGATGGCTGGCATTCAAGATTTATTTTTTTAAAATTTTCCTTTTTCAAATGAAGTGGGACACAGATGGTGCTGTTCCTGCTTTCCTAAAGCCTGACTGGAACGTGAACGTAGACCTGTCTGAGCCTAGGAAGCTCAGCCCCATAGTATGTATCTGAAGAGCTGCAGAAACTACTGCACGGACCAGTTTAGCCTGAACCAGTCCCACACGTGGCAGTGTTTCCCTTCCCCTGCTTTTATCTGAATGGGAGGTTTTGTTCCTCTTGTACTGACCTCACCACACTTCATGCCTGTTAGCAACATCCTTCCAGAAGTTCAACAGGCAGCTCCACAGAAAGTCCCTGCCACTGTCAGCAATACCCTGCTACCCCGGGCAAAGTCCTCACCATGGCTTTCCAAAAACAATGCCTTTGAACTCTTCTACTGCCTGGTGCAAGATGCTGGTTGAGTGCTCGTACGACTTCCCAGATTCTGCGATTCTCACAACCACCATCCACACCAGCAGCTCCATCACCTCCAGGCCACCGTGGCGGTGGCACTTGCCTTGCCACATCCCACCAGGTAGTGGGGAAAGGCTGGGAAGAGGCCCACTGCCCTCTTTCCTGAAGGGGCTACTAACTGAAAGAGGAATAAGACCTCCTGACTGCAGGTCATTGAGAGCAAACCTTCCACAGTCCTAAATTAGCGAATGCTAACTATCAACCGTTCCCATGAAGATGAGAGAAAGAAAACCTGGCTGCTAATTGAGAGAGAGCCTCTAATTTGGTAGCAGCAGGAGACACTGAGGAACACAAGGTGATTGCTGTCCCTGCACAGGCAGCTGGAGGCTGGTGGTCCCGGAGAAGGAAACGGACATGAGCAGACACACCACCCCCTCGAGGTGTGCCCCCACCTCAGGGCCTGTCTCCTCTGAGGGGTGACGGGCCACCAAAGGGCTGAGAGCTCCCCTTGCGGCAGGGTCATCCCCAAACGGACGTTTGCAAGACCTTTCCTGTCCCTGCCAATGCCACAAAGTGAAACTAAATCTCCCCATCCTGCATTTGAGTGTTATCAACCACTGCCGTGATCGTACACGCACGCACAGTAGCAGCTTTAGCTTCCACACCAGCAAAGACTCTTTATTTTCTTAAAAAAAAAAAAAACACACACTTTTTTTCCCCCCCTATGTTTTCCCCATCAGATTTCCCGGCTATACACACAAAATTAAAATACTTACTACTTTGATTCTTACCCTGTATCTTCTCTGCTCAAAACCGAGCTATTGCAAAATGAACTCATACCACTTTTTCCTGAAAGACCCCAGAGAGGAGGCAGACTTTGCATTAAGCCCTCAGTGCCCATGGACTTGGGAAAAGGAGATCTCTCAGCACATGAGCGACCTAAGGCGTATGCTGGTCCCTCCATCTTCCTCTCTGAGCTCTTCTAGGAAGCCACCGCACTTGGCTTTTTCATGTGCCTATTTAATAAGCAGTGTGAAACCCCCACAACCTTGCTGGTGTCTCTGTGGTCTTCTCATCAGGGCAATGAGTGGAAACGCTCCCCAAAGGAGCGGCACATTCATAAGTCTCCCATGCCCACGGGATGGAAAAGAGAGCGAGGAGGGAACAGATGAATGTTAATCTCTCTTCGTTGCCTCCAGCAGCAGTCTGTACTCTCCCACGCAGAGAAAAGGGAGGCTGTACAATTTGTGGAGGCCAAACTGTCTGGAAGAACGTAGAGGGAGAGAACTGATGGCAAATTCTCTTCCCTACCGATTCTCTTAACATAAAGAAAGTGAAAGTCAGTCATCGAGTCGCTGATGGGAGATGAGACCACAGGGTCTTTAAGGGGCTGCTGCTCTGCAAACCGCAGAGCTGGACTGCTCAGGTGTGTATCATTCAACACAGTCACCGCCTAAAATATCCTGCTCATGCGCTGCTCGTGCCGTATGACCTCTTACGGCAATTACTTTTACTGGCAGAGCGCATTTTTTGTCTGACCATAGGAACGCACACAAAAAGGACCTGAAACCACCCCATTATGGATGTTAATTCACAAATGTAGGATTCCTTCCTAGTCCACGTGACTCCAGACGCCCGCTTCCTAACCGTGAGCAGGCAGCCAGCAGGCACTCGAAATAGGGAGCTTGGAGCAGTTGCCACCACACACACTTGTGTGGCCAATCTGCGCCTCGGAGGTGCCCGACAGCCCGCAGCATGGTACAGGCACCACACCAGAGCACGGGGGGAGCAGCTCTCAGCAGGAAACAGAAGCTCGTCTTAGATTAGCACAGCTCACTCAAGTGTAGTGCTGCGCTCAGATTTGGTTTTGATTTGCAAACCTTGCTGTCACTGGATAAGAGGATGCTTGAAGTTTTGTTAAAGAAAGGCCCCCCCAAAAGGGCAGAAAGCTAAAACAAACACACAAATGAAGTTGCCCTGGCAGCAGTCGGTACCTTTAAAACCTACGTAAGTTGCACCTTTCTCAGCACCTGTTCTACAGCATCCTGCTTCTTGCTTTCCCATCTCCCTCTCTAGCTGAAAGGCAGCCACTCAGATGGGCACCTCCCAGGGCTCCAGCAAAAAAATGCAGCAGAGAGAGCAACGCCAAGTGTCTCCCTACTGCCAGGGCCTGAGCAAACACCAGCCACCTCTGATCTCTACAGCCCCTACCCACCACCCCCAAATCCCTGCTGCAAGAGAAGCACTTTGTTGAGATGTTTTACAAATAAGCATCGAAGTCCAACTCCAACTCAGCTCCAAGGAAATTTTAAATGCCTCCCTCTCCCCCCAGAAATTCTCTCTCACAATTCTGAGACTTGGAGTCCTCATATTGCCTGAAGACAGCAGATCCTACCCTCAAACTCACACGCCAGCAATTGCAGCCATGGTTTCGATTACACTAATCCCTGCCCAGTAGGAACCACTCCGAAAGAGTTCGCTCGCTCACCCTAACTGATGACAAATCACAGCAGCAGAGACATACTGCAACTAGGAACTTCATCAAGGGCAAGGTGAAAGTTTTTCCCTGGGTAATCCAGAGAGGAAATCTGAGCCTTAAAGGGAGACTTTATATGAAGATTGGGGGGGCGGGGAGGAAGGCAAAAACACCCCACTATTTAATGTTACTATTTATTAATGTTTGGGCTTCAGCTGTGGATAAGCAGACAAGAATCTCTCTGCCTGTGCACATATTTAAGACTGTTTACACATGAAGTCCAAAAGGATGTCCTCATTTTATAAATAATTTGATCTGATGACTGCATCAGAAAAAAGTGCAACTTGAGGCTACATAAAGAGGCAAAACACTTGGCTACTGATGTCTAAACAGGGGAGGGGGCAAAGACTAAACATCGGAGTCACTAAAACTTAGCAAACGGTTTATAGTTGAAGCTAAGCACATAACATAGCGCACACTCAACACACACCAAACTACGACTCCTCTTAAACTTTTCAAGCTGTGCTTGCCAGTAAGTCATTTCAAGTATTCAATATAAGATTCTCCTAAATGTAAACACTCCATCTGTTACTTATACCTGACCACGTAAGCCACCCGACAATGCCTTACTCCTCTGATGCAGTAAGGACAGCACATCAGAATGTGCGACTGTGGAGCCCACAGGGCCAGGTAACACACAGGCAGCATCAGGAAAGGTTGAGACTTCTTCTCTCCCAGGAATGAGGAGAAAAGGTTCCCGAAAGATTTACTAGCTGAGCTCAAACCCTGTGGTTTTGTTTTTCTTTGTCACATGCTCCTGTATGTACGCATATATGGTTGTAGTTACAAGTGTATGTAATTTGCTTAAGATCAATCACTTTGCATGCCAGAGCAGCAGGGGAAACAGTAACCCCCCCACACAAGAAACTCATTACCCTATAAAGAAATGCTATTTCCAGCTAAAATCTGCTCCTCACTTTAGTCAAATGAACAAACTTAGTTTGTTTCCAGTTCTGTTTCCCACCTGTGAACAGCAACAAGAGAACATCACAAGCAGTCTCAAAAGATGGTCAAAGAGTTATTTGCTACGCAAAATTTTGAGTAGACTTCATAAATTGTGCAAATGATAGGGTTTTTTGTGATGTTCTCCTTTCTCTGCTGCAAGCCATAATGCCAGGTCATACTCGGAATACATTGCACAAGGGCGTGCTTTGAGTTTAAAGCAAGAGGCAACCAGGAGGTCTGCATACAGAAGGAAGGAACAGAGGGTTATTTGCCTTTTTTTTTTTTTAAAAGCAAGCGGTATACATGTAATTTTGGTGCAGCTAAATTTTGTATAGCTGATAGTATCTGATATATGCTATCAGTAAGGAGTATCTGACAATAAAGTAGAAGTCTGTACTTCTAAGAAGACCTACATTTCTGACCCAGAGGAGTAATGAGGACTGCAAGCATTTAACTTGAAATCAGTGACCACATGTGGTAAGAAAGGCTTGCCAGGATGTGATCCTTAATTATGACTTCATCCTGCACAGCTCCCTTGAAAAAGGATCAGCTGAGACACAACTTGCCCAAAGCAGCTCCTACAGAGCACAGCCCAACCAAAGAGAAGACCAGGGTGCCAAAAATAACAATAAAAAAGTTTCCCCTTCAAATAATGAGGTATCCTTTATAATTCAGCCCCATAAAACTGGATTTGTCAAGTTCTAAATTGGTTTGCAGCAGCAATATTTCATTACAACATAAATCTTCCCTACACCCTAGTAAAAATGCCTAATAATTTAATGTGCTATAATTTTATTTTATTTTATTTTTTAATCTGGAACTCATCAAAAATTGCCTGAAACAGGCATCTCTTTTACAGTCCATTTTCCATATAGGTATAAATTCCAAAATGTAACTGGTTCACATTCTTTGCATGGAAAAACATTTGCAAAGTGCATTTACATGTAGACTAAGAAAGGTTGTAATTATCTCTCTTGGGTTTCTTAGGTAGGTCAGTGTACATCCTACAAAGGCTTCTATATTATCCCATGATATTCATTGAGCATCATTTTTTTTTTCTGAAAGCAGCAGAACCTCTTGAAAAGAATTACACCACCAAGTAAGAATTTCAGAAGAAAAAAAGTGTGATTCCAGAGCCAGAACTTTTGAAACTTTTTTTTTTAAAAAAACCAACTTTTCCTTAAAAGCGTCACAGACTTTTTTGCTGAAATGGATACTACACAAAATGCTGAATTACAACTGTCTCATACACTACTATTTCAGTGGATACCATGCATAGAATTCCCATAAAAAGAAAGAAAAGAAAGGAGAAGATATTTAAAGGAAGGGGGGGGAGAGATATTGCCAGTACTGTTATTAAAATTTGCAATTTCCATTCCCTGCAACTAATCAGGTCTGTAATAAAACAAACACCATTTCAAAGCAGTTACCATGTCTGTATAAAACACCATGATAAAAAGTTAAGAATACGACCACATCAAGCACTGCAGAATATATACATTTCTCTTCGTGAAATAGACATGATGAAAACAGCTACATAAATTTCAGATTGCTCAAAGGCTGGAAAAAAAAAAAAAAGCAACCAATCAAGAGTGATGTCATTATTCTGCTGCTTCTGAGAAGTAAGTACAGTTTACATCCTTGCTTCCTGCTGTCTTGCTTTACTTTTCTTAACCCAAGAAACACCGCGGCACTTCAGTGTTGGGATCACTGGAGGAAGCTGGGACAAGTCCATTTTATATCTCCCCAAGCCTCTTCTAACAGCAATTCAATAAAACCCGTGCTGCCAGGAGTTAAAATAAAAAGTGAACTGCCCTCTTACTTGCTACGTCTCTAGGAGCATCCATGCTATTTTTTTTCTTTTTTTTTTTTTCTTTATCCTGTTCAGACAGGGGTCATTGGCAGTGTACGGAGAAGCTAATTGATGGTCCTGATCCTGCAAAATCCCACCAGGAGAAGGCCCCAGAAAGCATCTAAATCGAATATGCAGCAATTAAGACGTGTGTGTTTGACTAGTCTGCTTATCGCATGATTGCACTCCCTGGAGTGGAGTCTTGATACAGGCTTAAGTCAAGATAGCGAGTGTCACAACCATTTCACAGCTTGCTGTCAGATCTTTGAGACAATTATAAAGAAGGAGGAAGAAGAAAAAAAAAAAAAAGGGGTGTGGTGGTTTTTTTTTTTTAAAAACTTCAAATATTTTACACTGGGGCAAGGCTGTAACAAAAATGTTATTTTAGGTAACTGACTGACTCACTTTTCCCTGAGATTAAATGGTATCAACTAATTCCTAAAGAGCCAGGCAATCTAAAAGCAGTTCCTTGCAAAAGAAATGTGTTTGGACCATCCAAGGTTCTTAACCCTGCCTTTTAGACTAACATACAGCCTGCCCTGTTACTTCTCCCTTGTTTCCCACACTGAAACAGTGGGAACTTTACCCTTTACTTCATTTACCAAACCTCTTAAGTTTTTCTGTGCCCCAGACTCCCCTCAGGGGTGCTGAGGCTGGGGTGGCCACAGGAGAGCGAAGGCTGGCTGCAGGGCTCGGGAGGGTGTCTGTATTTTGCTTTTTTGGAGTCAAACGCCGGGACCGAGACTGGTAGCAGGAAACTCCTTAGATAACCATTTCTCACAGCACTTCTAGGAAACAACTTGTCTCAAGGAGATTTTTTTTTTTTTAAATTAAAAAAAAAAATAAAATCAAACACACACACACAAAAAAAACCCAAACCCAAAAACAAGAAATCAGTTTTCTAAGATTAATGCACAGCCAGTTCCCCCCCCAGTTTTTAAGAACTGGGTTGTCTTTTATAGCCGAGGAGGAACTGAGTCCAGACTCCGAGAGCCGTTGGGCTGATGCTGATCTGCAGAAACTCCATGGACCTCAGTAAAATTATTCTGCATTTATTTATAGCTCCACCAATAAAGGCAAAATCTGGCCAAAATGGTTTTCAGATACTGAAACTGTACTAGCCTTAAAAATGTAATTCTAGCTGATTTCTGACTTCTGAATTGCTCATATACAGGAGGGACCTGTCTTAATTCCTGTCTCTCTAAATTTGCTTCCCCAGGCACCTCACTTACTTCAGTGCATCTACTACTATTAAACCTTACTTTTCTTGTTCTAGTCTGTGCTTTATATTTTGCAATATCTGCAATTGTATATATGCACAAAATGCATATTAGAATTTTTTTGTTTTTAAACAAATAGCACACAATAAATATAAAAGTAACATAAACATCTGACCTTACGTTACCAAATTATCAATACTTCAAGCAAGGATTTTTATTCAGTTAGAATTCTTTTTTAAAACACACACATATCCCAAAGAAAACCACACAATACAACACAAGAAAACACAAAATCTTCGCCCTAGAGCAGTATTTACTTGCTAAGAAAAGTCAATTTTTTCCTTAACTGAAACATTTTTATAGCTGGGAAAACAAGGCATAAAAATTTGGCTAAATTCACATGATTGTACCTCTATTAGTTAAAATATTTCTTCAAGGAAGTTTAATCAACAGTTATGTCTAACACACACAGTCACATAAGTAGTGCTGTCCACAAAATACTACCAACAAAAATATTTGTATAAACAGCAAAGGAAAGACATAGTGATGTTTATTACACAGGTGGATCATCTCACCAATGAGACATGGAGCCCTTATGGCATTAACAGCGTAAATTTTTAACGATTACAGCCTTGGCTTGTTTTTGTACCTTGTAGAGTTTGCATCTACTACTTCCAGTGTATTTAGTCTTCATTTTGAAATCAAGGTACACCAATTAAATTATTAAAATCTTCAACTACTGCCTCCCCTTTCTGCAAATCACAAATAAAATAAAAAACAGCACCCAACCCATCTCCAATACCTCTTCCCAGAAGTATGCTTTCTAGGTTTTCATATACAAGAGAGGCTGGAACCCATCCGTGCAACTTTTGATGACAGCGCTTTCAAAATAAAAGCCAGGAAATTAGTCATGGTAGAGTAGCATCTCTAGGGGACAGTTTGGGTGGCCACCAGCAAGATGTGCGTGGAAGGATGTGCGAGAGAGAAAGATTGGTATCTACCACTTCCTCTCTTCCACCAGAAAAAAAATTAGAAGAGGCAAGGGAGTCCTTCTCTCCAAGGCACCAGAGAGGACCAATGCTGGTGTTCATGCACAACCCAGAGAAAGGGCAAGACCAACAGATTTGGTGGGAAAATTTCTCAAAGCAAAAAAACCCCACACGGTTTCACCAGTTTGGTTAAATGGCAATTTCTTGAACTGTCTCAGAGAGCAGTTGTTACCAAAATAAGACCACAAACCTGTAAGGGATCAGACCTCCAGACAACAGTCCTTTCCAATCACCAGAAGCTACATGGTACCTGTTGAGCTCAGGAAGGTCATCAGAACATCCACACCCATAAAAGACACAGAACAGCCTGAAACACACCACCTCCTCCCTACGGCAAACCCACAAAAAGGCTCCTTTCCTCACTCCCCTCTCCCACATAAAGAAAGGGGGGCATCAACATGCCCCAAATCATCATAAAAGGAAAAAGTCGCTAGGGGGAACAAGCAATTTCTTTAGGAGCTGGTCCATGCCCCGTGCCCCAGCCCCAGCACAAAGACTAAGCACTGAAATACAAGTATCCGGCCAGTCTCACCCCACAGGCAGCCAGAAAAGGCCAGCGCTCTTCCCAAAAAAATTGTAGAAGCCAAAGCAATTAGCACCTAACCCTTCAATAAACGCAAGCAACCTTATTCTGGGGATGACCCAGAGCTAAGTCAGAGCTGTTCAGCTCTAACCCAACAGATTTTGACATGTTACACAAAGTACGTGCCGGCTGTTGGCAGTGCCGGCTCGGCACACCTTGCAAGTCTACTGTCCTCAAGGGCATGCCACACCAAAACTGGTCAATGCTCAACAGCAACAAAAAATTTTACCAATACCTGCAAAAGGTCAATGTCACAGGCAAGGAGGCAAGCACCAAGTTCTCCTCCAGAGGCCACTTCGCTTGTCCCAACACCCTGTCAGAGCCGTCCAGCTTCCCAACATGACTATACCTTACAGATGGTGGGATTTTGGGCTTCAGAGGCTGCTATGACTCTATGAAGCCAGCAGCCCCCACATCCTCCACCATGTGTCCCACCAAGAAGAGCAGAGACACTACCAATGCAGGCACAGAAGGAAAAGGAGCGATAACAACCCAGGACCTAGTCCTGCCTGCTGAAAGATGAGGAGTTTAGCAAAGGAATTGCTCTTACTGAGAGAGGATCCACTTCTAGTGCACCACTAGAGCAGCAGCACATTACCTGCTGCTGTATGTGAGGCCCCACAGTCATATCCCAGTGGAAATGTTTAATAAAACTCCATTTTTCCCCACACTTCCACGTCACCCACACAGGATGGCAAAGGAACAAAAAAGACCCCCTGGGAGACAGAGGGAAAACCATGCAGAAAGGCCTCCTGCTTGACCAAGAACAGGAGGAGGAGAAGCAATGGAAACCAGCAGACTGAATCATAGAGCAGACAGCTGCTCTTCCAACGGAGATGTAGCCAGGGAATAACTTCCACAATGGCTCTAAGGGCTTCGGGATGGCTAGAAGAAAGGAGACCCTCATTTTCCTTCAAAGGCACCACAATTCCTGAATTATCTCAGGTGACTTTCACACCACTGTCCTAACAAATGCCTTCCAAAGACCTCAGCCTAATGCTCTAGCCTGCATTACTTTCTTTCACGTGCCTCTTTCCACAGCTCCCATCCACCTTCCCTCCCTACCTCATGGCTTTTTACATAGGCCCAGACGCAGCAGGACTGCACAGCACCAAGAAACGAGAGAACCAATTTGCTTCTTCCCAAGCCACAGTGACCCCAGAAGGAGGAGGATGAAGGAGGGGCATCAGGCAGAAGATCCCAGCAGGGATACCAGCCTCACCTGGCAACAATCACAATTCGACCAAACCCAATTAACCCACCTGCAACCCCAGTTTCTGGTGGACTGGTGACTCCAGACTATAAAGGCTTTGCAGGAAACTTCAATCTTCCTGATTGATGTTTTGTTCCTTTATCCTTGTTTATCATCACTTGCTTATTTTTATCATTTCTGCTTAGAGCTCTATAACTCAACTAAGCCTCCACTTTCCAAGGACTAGTGTGAACTTTCCACAGATTTAACCACACAGTAATTACACAGGCTAGGTCTGTTTCTCCAAAACTCCAAGGGTTAATTAACAGCAAAAGGTTCATATCAATAGCTTTGCTTTTTTCAAGCTTTCCAGGATCATTAACCTTACTCCAACTTCATACAGCTAAGAAAGGGGAAAACATACACAAGCAAAGGCAGCAAGAAGTACGGTAGAACTAGGCCGTGAATTAGCCAGAAAAGGAAAACCTAACGCGTGGCTAATGTAGGAATGATGGATTGGGTTATTCAGTTGCGTGCAGTGATATGACTGTGGAATAGGGCACATATTTATAACACACACAAACGTTTGGCGAGTTGGAGTTTCTCTTTTGCCTCCCATCACGTTCATTTGTGTAGCCTGCTCCCGTGGCTTCTACCAGGAGCCATGCCCTCCAATGGTGTGCACTATCTCCTGGAGATGGAAGAGCCTGCTTTTGGGTCAGGTCCATGCAGTTTCCGCATTTTTCAAGTTATACACGCTTCCATCAGAAGCCATAAACCAAACATCACAACACACAGACCATTTCTTGCCCAAATAAGAGTTCACCATTTTTTCATTTGGCAGCAAATAAAGGGTATTTCCATTAAAAAACAACTCTCTTCATCCTAGGATAAAAGATGACACAACACAAAACCATATAATGCCATTTGTATTTAAAACTCAACAGTTTCAAGATCAATCTTCTTCAGCTATTAAAACAGATCAGAAGGATACTGGGGGGAGGTGAAGTTTACATTTCAGATACACTGCTGCTGGCATTTGAGAGGTTTAATATAGATACTATCCCATAAACTCTTCAGCATCACATTTACAAGCAGAGGGACACATTTATTTCTTTGGATAGGAAAGATGGAGTAGATGACCATCACATCACCGGTGAAAACTGCTATGTCATAAAATAACTTACAGCCATCTGAATTTACAAGTTCTTCTAACGAAGTAGCATGTGCCAAGCCAGGCAATCCTGATGAATTACATTAGAAGCCTATAGACTTCTCAGAAATAATTAATTTGCTCAGAGCTGCATCTGTAAAAAGGCATACATACACTCACGCTTCTGAAGGAAAATAAATTCTGACTTCTTGCATCCACGTATTTTCACTTGAGCATAAACCTGTAAGATTATTAACTATAATAAAGCTCTAAAATGGATGCTAAAATGTTGTTTGAGGGCAGCATCAGACATTCCAAAAACATATATAAGCTGAATTCTATTGCACTATATAAAGGCAAGTTTCAACTAGAAAGCTTTACTGTGATTTGTGGTACTTTAAAAGCACTCTTGTAACAATTTTAATAGTTTAAAATATTGGAGCTTAGTCCCAAAGAGATGTAGCTAGCGCTAAACTGCCATTTTAATGGAATTTTTGCACTCTCTCTCCACGCTCTACTTTATAAATAAACCTCTAGACTTTTTATTGATTTTTTTTAACATGATAGATTGAGCCTCTCTGGCAGAGAGGGCCAAAGAACAGCACATGAAAAATTACAGGTTCACAATTTGTGAAAGGGACAACAATAACAAAACCCCCAAGGGAAAACAATTGCAATATAATGCATATATGCTTGTGCTCATTGCTTTTCAAATCTAAGCCTGCGTGTAAATATGTATCTCAAGACCTCTTCATTAAATTTACGGTCAGAAACAATTAAAAGAATATCATATACAGTCGTATCATGTGCAGTACATCTTTTTCAGTTACCAAGCATAAACCTGACTTTGGCGTCTGACTTGAGTAGCGCTTGCTACTCAAGCGGGACACGCTATCAAAGTTATCTCAGAAAGTTTTGCAGTAGTTCAAGGTCTAGGTTCTGGAGAAGAAGAAGTAACATTGTTCAAGAAAGATTTTGCAGTAAGCACAGCTACAGCTAGCATAAGTTAATGCAGTTAGCTGGTCTTACAGTGTCCTGTGCCCGACAGCTCATCAGGATGCCGCCCCACTGACCCAAATTCTGTAACCAGCTCTGCCCATGTGAACATCACCAAGTGCATTTGTGGTCAAGCTGTGAGATCACTACTCCTCCTCCAACCCAGCTCAGAAACATACTACGGTGGCAGAATAAAAACTTGTGACCCACGTGCATGGATGCAAGTGTAAGGGATTTGTAACTCACCCCCACAAAAAAAAGACACTGTCAGTTTTCTGACACAGAGTGGGACCTACTTTGGTCGTGTGATCCAATTTTCAGTTACCAACATAACGGCTGATACCACACGGAAAGAACATGAAGGACAACCAAAAAAAACCAAAAAAATCACAACACAGTGCCAGCAGCAAAACCTAAACTTAATAGTAACATCCTAGATATTTAACAATATTTTGTCTTTATCCCATTTGGTTTGTCTCTTCTTACTGCAATGTATTCCTTTTTAAATCTGGGTCTGCTCACTATATATACACAACTAGATTAAAAAGGTTCCTTCAACACATGACTGTGCAATATCGTTTGAATTCTTTGCAGGATCTTGCAAACTCCCGTGTGCTTAATTTTAGAAACAAGGACAAAAAAAATATAAAATTTAAAAACCCAACAACGTCTGCCATTTCCATATGTGCTCTATATTTCACTTGTTCTTTACCAGAAATGAAAAAAAAAAACCAACAAAAAAACCCAACAAAGCCCACACAAGAAGAACATTAGGGGCATGATGTCTTCCCTGACACTTTGAAATGCAAGATACTTAGAGGCTTGTGCATTGTCAGTCTCCTAGAAATCTATAAGTTCCCCAACTGACATGCAGAAGGAATGGCAATCCAGATTGCTATTTGTGGGGATGAGATGATGTGACAGCAGTTATCAGGGATACTGGTGGATTCTGGCCATGCAATTCCCCGAAAATGATCTCCAGTGGACACAGTTGCATTGCTCCAAGTTCAGAGCAACTACAAGTCTCCCCACATCTTCCTCTCGGTGGCTATTCTTTAGATGATGGAAGCAGAGGCAAGATCAGCATTACTATCACAGTAGTAACCAACGGGGACCTAATACACACGCAGGCAATACAACAGCAACCAGTAACACCCACTAGAGATTTCATGTCACATCGACCACCAGCTCATACCACGTAAGTCACCAAGAAGCAGCATATCCAACACAACTCTCGTGGGCTGGTGCACACATCAGAAGGGACAGTGCTTCTTCCTTGGCTCAGCCAAATCAGATATACAGACCCAAAAACAGACCTCCTGACTCCTACTCAAAGGTCACACCTCGGCAGTTGAACCGTGGAGCTGAAGGACCAACTGCTGCCAACCGTGCTGTTGCTCTGTGAAGAACGTTACCTCCAGGGGCCAACGGTTTCAACCTGGCCTCATTTTTCTGGCAATAAACTCACACAATTCTTTATCCCCGTTAAGAGTCTGATTTTTAAATACCGCTCCGCCTCGGCTCACAGGCACCCACTACTGACAATTATCAGAGAACATATGTAAGAAAAAAGAACAGCATATGGCTATACGAATAACTACAGCGATGCAGTGCTCCTCGCAAGCTCTGAAAGGCACAAGTAATTTCACCAGAGCGTTCCTAGGGGCCACCTCCATGGCGTGTGCCAGCACCTACCACTCAAACACAGGCGCATGGGTAACACCAACACGTGCCTTCCCAGGGCATCCCTCAGCACTTCCCCCTCCCATCCCCTTCTCCTCAACTGCTACAGAAGAGCTGAGCCAGAATCACAGAATCACGGAATTGTCAGAGTTGGAAGGGACCTTCTAGAGATCATCTAGCCCAACTCCCCTGCGAAAGCAGGACTGCCTAGAGCATAGTACTCAGGACTGCATCCAGGCGATCTCCAGAAGAGACAAATTAAAAAAAAACAACCACCACCCAAAAAATAACCAAGCAAGAAACCCAAAGTGTGTGAATGGTTGTCCATAGCTTTCACGTGCTATGTGGAAACCTCTCCACATGCATTGCAGTGATGGGTGGCTTAGTTTTTCTGTACTTTTTTTTTTTTTTTTTTTTTAAGTAACTGGAATCACTCCCTTCCCTACTGCCCCAGACCTCCCCAAATAATAGCTAAAAAGATTCTGCATATAGGACATTATGAATGGAAATTTAGCAAAAAGAGGATTCAGGACAATTGTTATCCTTTTGCTTTGTCTCTGTGCACACCTGGTACTGCCACCATCACAGTACCAAGTCTGCTACGATCAAATGTATAAATTCAACATCACGTTTTCCCCTTTTCTCTTCTTAATGTATTTATTTTTCCTCTGGGAAGTGACTTACTTTAAAAATTGCTTTATGATTAAAAAAAGGCAGCAATCAACTTTCCAAAATGTCAACTTTAATTTGATTTCTGTTTCCCTCCTCCCAGCCCCTCGGGCTCTTGCAGGAAACCCCCATGCTTCCACTTCACACTTTGCCGCAGCTGCAGCCCTGGCGTCAACCCCAGGAGGGCAGCCCCAAAACCTTGGTGTTTCTGGTGGAGATAAGGCCCTCTCCCACACGGAGCTCGGCGTTGCTTATGGGATGCGCAGGCCCAACCTAAGAGCTTTAGTGCACAAACCAACCCCACCTCGTAAGGGTTGAACCTGCACGGCTGAAGGGATGTACCCGTGCGATGATGCCCCACGGTGAACTCCAGACCTGCTCACCAGACCGGCCAAGAGGCAAGGTGCCATCCCTTGCTTGGTTACACTCCATCAACCACCCCAGGACCACCATGGCATTAGGGGGTCACCCGGTCCGGTGGCACGCACAGCAATGAAATGAGTTACCTCCCCACCAATTTCAAAAGGCTTTATTAAGGTCAGGTGTTAATTTCCCTTCAACATACAAAATTCAAAGTGTTTTACGATAAAGTCACCAGCGTGGCAGTCAGTAAAGGAAGACTCAACTTGAGTATTAGCTCTACGCTGTAATAACCCAACGGGGAGGAGGAAAACCTCTGAATTTAGCACGGCTGACATGAGCTGTGATGTCATTTCCACAAAATAGCTAGTGAAAAAAAAAAAAGGGAAAAAAAAAAAAAAAGAAGAAAAATCATTTTTTTAAGATCCAAGATACAAAGATATGTAAAATTGCTTGGCCTCCATTTCAAATAAACAGGGTGAGATAACCCAAAAAAGAAAACTTAATAACGCTTTCAGCCTTCATTCCTGCTCTTCAGAGGGCTGGAAGCCTCCGCCGGGATGGGATGGGATGGCTGAGGAGCAGGGAGCCAAACCACTTGTAGAGGCACGCAGCCGCCGCGCCGGCCCACCCCGCCGTGCCACCCCAGTCTGGTTCTCACCCTTCAACGAGATGCTTGGGGTTCTCTGCCTTGGTCTTCTTTTTATTTTGGAGGAAGTAATTTTAAACTAACTATCAAAAAAAAAAAAAAAAAAAAAAAAAAAAGAATCTTGCCATAACGGCTCTAGAGAATTTTTGGTACGATTATGGCTGAAATTAACAACTGTGTAAGGACAGATTGAACAAGCCAAGCAAAACAGGAGAAGATCAGAGAGAAAGAGCATCTAAGAATAATAAAAGATGCCAAGCTAAATTAACAAAAAAATAAACAGAGAGGAAACCACTGAAAGAAAAGTCTGTAAGTATAAAAAAAAATAAATTTCTGAATTTGGGTAATTCAGAAAAGGCTGCAGAATAATTTTATCATTTTTAAAAAATACTAACCTTTTTTTTTTTAACATATATAAAAGACTCAGTATTTCCCCCCAAAAGTAACACCTTAATACAAACCTTGCCTTAAGTGCTATACCAGTAAATAATTTTAAAAGTTGAGAACATTTATGAGAAAATTCAACCTGGAGGGTAATTTTCCTGAAGTTTCTGGTTGGCAAATGAAAATAGTGTTTTCAACAGATGAATATCCTTCTCTGTAATTGTTATTCTGTTACCATCATGTAAATTGGTGTTTTACACAAATGCAGCTTGAAACCTACCTAATGAAAAAAAAAACCAAAACCACAACCCCAAAATCAAACCAACCTGCACAGGACAAGGCAGAACAGCACTAATAACATGTAAGCACAGGTTTCTAAATGGTAATAAAAAAAAAGTTGTTGCATAATTTATTCACTTTCCTACCAGTTTCACAGATGAAGATAGCAGCACCATGAGATAACTAAAAAGATTTCTTTTGCCTTCAGCTCAGTAATTTACAAGTGTTCGGGTTTCACTGGGTTTTGCTGTTGTTCAATGGGAAAATACTGTGGAAATAACGTTTACCTGCATTCCCAGCCTACAAAGCTCGCTCACTGCAGCCCGACACAGGCACAGGCCCACCAAGTGCCATAAAGAAAGATTTACAGTAAGTGGTGACTAATCTTTACGGCGTATACTGTACGTGTATCACTGACTCAGCTTGAAAGTTCGTTCATTCACTCCAGCACCGCTTCTTCCATTCTCCTCCTCTCTGATCTGCAGGCAGATCTGAAATCTGCCTTCCCTTCATTCAAGGACAGCTTCTTATTGCCTTAATAGGCAATAGGTGCAGGTACAAAAAAAAAAACAAAAAAAACCAAAAAACCCAAACAACTTACTGCTATTGTACAGGATTGACCTAAAAAACACAGGCTTGGCTACACAGCAGCATAAAAACAAACAAACAGACCCAAAAAAAAAAAAAAGGTGTCATATTTTCTTTCAGCAGGAAACTTCTGTGTATGCAAAGAAGGAGCTCTGCAGGAAGGGGGAGTCTAGAGGGGGGGGAAATTAACCCTGCTCCTGGAAAAACTCCCCAGTCCCAACACTTGGCAATCTGATAGTACAAAGCCTGCGAGAAATACCCGGCTTAAATGATCTGGTTTACCAGTAATAAAAGCAGCAGCAGCAGAACAACACATGCACGCACTATAGATAGCTGGCATGGCCACATATGACTTTGCATTTGCTGAAGCCTAAAATAAGATGCCCCGCTCTTTTGTTCTCTTTTTTCGTTTCTTGCAATTTACATAATTAGCAGTACGGATTTTCCCGAAATAACCTGAAAGTAAAAGTTCTACCTGAAAAAAAAAAGACAAAAAAGCTGTTTATGCTAAGGACAGCGTGGGGCTTAAATGTACGGACATTCTGCACATAATTGAAGTCTATCATCCACTTTGTAATTAAGATCCTTCAACTAGAAGAATACAATTATTACAGAGTAAAATAATTACAGCAAAGGGCTGCATTCATACGCAGACCCAAGCTTGCACCTTCTTTCAGTCACGCAGGTAGTTCAACTGACTCCAACGTGAGCAGGCGTTGCTACAGATGACTAAAAATTGAAAAATTTGGCCCAATACTGAGCACACTTAATCCAACGGGAGCCTTTCCATCAACCAGCTTTAGGTCGTCATCTGTGTGCCACCGCCACAACGCCTGCGCTGCAACCTTATTAGTTTTGGACCATCGCCTACTGGCTGAGAGCGAGTCTTTAAAACCAGATGAGCCCATGTTATTTTAATGAACCCCTACTTTAACTAACGATCAAGTAGCCAGCCTCGGGATGGTAGGCTGACAGGCTTCCAGCACGGAAAGTATCGCTCCTTTCATAAATTATCCTAATTCTGCGGTGTTAGTCTAAGTTTTATACATGTGCATTCAACATCCAGATTAAAATTTCTTCTGAAAGTTGGAAATAGTTGAAATAGAAAGTCTGCTAGGACCTTATTTTATCATCCCCGCTTATGTTAAGCTGTACTTTACTATGCAGAGAGCCATATTTGGCTTAACTTACGTTCTTTTCATGAACAAAACAGCACTTAACCCAGTGTCTTTTTTCTGTGCACCTCCCTTTTCAGGCATATTATTTCTTCAAATCTAAAGCTGTTTTTAACTTCAAAGACTAATTTTTTACTACAAGCAAAATGAAGGGTAAAATTCATCTTCTGCAATGCATCTTTGGTTTTCAAGCACATAAATGGCAAACCCTTTTTTCGTTTTACCTGCAAGGCATATTCTCTTATTCATGATTTTGCATTATAATAGCAGCAACTTTAGAAAAGTATTAAAGTTCATTATGAAAAAGCTCTTTCAAAATTTCATAGTCCTAAAAAACCCACTTTTCCTCACTCCAGAAAAATGTTGGTTCTCATTTTCTACTTTTATCAAACACATGCAGGCAGCAGCAATACTTTTTCATCATGATCCATGCAGCTCAGATACCAATTTACTGATCTCTGACAGCATAAAACAAGCTTATCCGACGAAAAGAAATATAGAGAATTACTGTTCATCACCACCACTGAGAAGCTTCTCCCAGTCTTGGAAACACACAGCATCAGTCGAAAAAAAGAGGGAGAAGCTGCCTGCCCGTGCTTCTGCAAACATTTTGGCTGAGAGGAATTACTGCAACCTTAAATGGAGATATGTCCCTACCATAGCCAGAAATATGGCTTTAATGTAGTTACAAATATGAATCTCGCTTTTCCAGACATAAATTGTCTGCTAATTTAGAAACCTCTCTCCAGCTCCCCCAGCTCTGTACCTGATGCTTTGCCATGCAGGCTTACCCAAACACATGGGGATGGTTTGCAGGGCATTCCTGCCGATGGGGACCGAAAGGTAATTAGTGCTTCACCGCTTGTGTTCGGAGACACCCTCTAACGAAGCAGAAACCTGGTTCCTACAATCTGTCTTATCTTGGCGTGATCAGGAGGGTGAAAGTCCTTCCGGACAGGGGCAGGAATGCCATTTTTGACACTCACGTGCCTACAGAAAAGGCTGCATCCTGCCCGGCTTGGCATGCTACTGCTCGCAGCAATCACATTGCCAAAGAAAGTTAGAACTTCAAACAGCATTACTCAATCCTTTCATATAAAGTATCCTGGTTCAGCATCTCACCACTAAAGCACATCAATCTCCGAGATGGTTTTCTGCCCTCTTTTTGCCAGGAACTCATTAGAATATCACTGCAAGCACTTGTTTATTATCATTGCTGTGATGCTGAATTCACGTTTTTACACTGATCAATAAAAACTAAATCAACACACTACACACCCAGCCCACACATGAAGAAAATTCATTTAACAAGAAGATCAAAGTTGTCTACCTTCTACTGCTGTAAAATCACAACCAGCCTGTTGGTTTTTGCCAGTTATCTTTGAAGAATGATTGGAAATGAACAAAAATAATTCTGGAAGCACATACTGAAATTGCAGATACAAAACAGAGATAGGAGGGCGCATGCAAATAACCACGTGGGAGACCTTCGCTTGAATTCAAATTGCACGGCAGGCCAGAGGGACAGCTGGAGCATCACCGCTCCCGCAAAGCTGCGCCGCTCCATGCGGCTTTCTGTTGGTTCATCAGAACACAGAAGGGTTCCTTTGCAACGCTGAATATAAGCTTCTGAAAAGCAACCAAAAAACCCCAAAACAACCCCAAAAGAAAGCCAGGGTGATGTGGCCCTTCAGGGCATGCTCTAGTGCCTGAGATATTTTTTGTGTGTGTATGGTTGGACTCCATGATCTCAAAGGTCCCTTCCCAACCATGAAGGTTCTGTAATTCTGTGATTCTGAGGTCGCACCTGAACTGCTTCCACCCATTGCCCCCCAGTACACCAGGGGCACAAGCAGCACCAAAACTGCTGTGCTTCAACGCAACGCCAAGCTACATGTGACACGAACGTGTAGTTCAGGTGATTCCAGCCTCCTGCCCTCAAGCAGATGCAGCTCCGGTCGCGGCCACAGAGCTCCTGGGTATCTAACATCCCACCACAACCAAAGGAGCCATTGCCAAGGTGATGCTTTCTGCCTCCAGAGAGACTGC
Organism: Calidris pugnax; assembly: GCF_001431845.1. Lineage (NCBI taxonomy): Eukaryota > Metazoa > Chordata > Aves > Charadriiformes > Scolopacidae > Calidris > Calidris pugnax. The sequence continues at coordinate 8,344,307 of NW_015090922.1, forward strand.
AACACGCAGCCCCTCTCCCTGCTGAACGTGACCCAAAGGCCACCACGTCTCCACAAGGTAAGTCCAGCTTTGATGCTCAGGACCAAACAAAACTTTTATGTTTTAGCCAAAAAAGAAGCAATTTTGGAAAATATTTACGGAACTCTAAGTCAACTCTAAGAATATTTACAGAACTCTAAGTCAATTTCAGGTCTTTGGCAGCCTATATTTGGGGGGAACAAGAAAGCTCAGTGTAGCTATATAGGGTCTTCTAAGTATTCATACTTGTGGCAGACGTGACCCACTTAAAGAGTGGCCAGCATCCATTTTTTATTTAATTTTATTTAACACACTGCTATTGTTGCTAACAATGCAAATCTTAATGTCATAAAAAGAGCAAATAACTAGCAATTTTTCTTCTGAAATAACAATGACACTATTTAATAAGTCAGGGTTGGGATTTTGTTGTTGTTGTTGTTTTTTTTTTTTTCCAAACAGGCTAGATGGGGCTTTTTGAGCAACCTGGTGTAGTGGGAGGTCTCCCTGCCCATGGCAGGGGGGTTGGAACCAAACAGGCTGGATGGGGCTTTTTGAGCAACCTGGTGTAGTGGGAGGTCTCCCTGCCCATGGCAGGGGGGTTGGAACTCAATGATCTTTAAGGTCCCTTCCAAGTCTAACCAGTCTATGATTCTATAGCAGCAGAAAGAGAGAGATCAGGGCAGCAGCAGAGAGGCAGCACTGGTGGTACCAGCCCAGCAGCAGTCCTTCTCCAACACCCAGCACCCACAGGCTCCTGCCAAAGAAGCCCCATCGACCTGCTCCTTCGTGCCCCGCGTCCACAGGAGTAAATAATCTTTAGTCTCTGATCAAAATGATTCTTAATAGCATCGTATCTTATACCTCCCAGCCTTCACAAATTTATAATGCAGTATTTCCTAATCTGCAGGATTTAAAAACTGTATTCTAAGTTAAAGTACAAGGAATCTCTTTGAGGAAAAAAATACTACGACATATGAATAACATATTTCATAACATTTCCTGCTCACCAATAAATTGTATTTAATCTTGTATGCAGAGCAGAGGGCTGTTTCAACTCATGCAAAGCTCTAAGAGCATTCCTTTCACTAGGACACACTTAGATCATTCTCTCGCAAGAGCACCCATATGCATTTGTGCCATAGGACAGCAGGGTCTGCCCTACTAACCAGTCCAAAACTACATGCCAGGATTGTAGTGTGTGTTCTCTTATGAAAATGAAAGAAATAACTATTTAGGTCAAGTGTAAAATTAACAAAAAAAAAAAAAGCAAGCCTTACTAATACAGCTGTAATTGGCATAACCCTTCAAGTTTAAATAGAGATCCTTCCAGGAAAAGGCATTTCTAGTTCTGATTTGGTATGTGAAACATGACAATACTGGGAAAAACACTTTTCTGCTAGTACAACTGGAACTCAGATGGGACTCTTACCCACACAAAAGTGTTGCAAAACCCCTCAATCCCCTAATATGCACTATTTTACCAACAGAATTTTTGGTTTAAAGGGGAGAAATATATTTAAGGTCATTTCTAAACATATCAACATTAGCTATTTTTTGTCTTTTAAATATAAAAACTAGAACACAGACTTCCCTCCTATCCTCCTCCCCCCCCAACACACATACACTAAAAATATATAAATAAAGGAAATGAAACTTCCCCATCAATGAAAATGGGGGGGAGAGTAGAGAACAAAGACAAAAATGGGTCTGTACAGCATCTTTTATGGCCAACTAAGAGTCAAATTACTTTGGGTTTTTTAAAGACAGACAACTTCAGCCATTATCAAATTTTAAACTTAATAACCACTTGCTTCACAGGGTTGGGTACTTTTTTTTTTTTTTCCCCACAGTCCCATGCTGACGTTATTTAGGATTTGATATTCACTTAAAGAGAAAGCACCCAATATAAATGCTGCACCTCAAATGGATCCTGTCCTTTAAGATCCCCGGTAAGCCTTGTTCTAGCCAGACAGTGTGAACAAAAACCTTTCACCATCAGGGACCTTTTTAAAAAAAAAGCTGCTGATAATTAATCGTTTAACTTATAGCTGTTTTGCTGGGACAATCCCTCCCCAATCCGTATCTTTGCAGTCTTTACACTCCAGGGTTAACTGGAGGTTTTAGTACCTCATTCTAAGCTTTTCCTCACTACTGAACATGAGATTTTCGACAAATGAAAAAAAAGCACAAAACCAAACAAAACCCAAATATCAAAAAAAGACTATCTACAACAATCTTGCTTTGCTATGGAGGCAATGAAATCTAAACATGAAGAGGAAAAAAAAAAAAAAAAAAGACAAAGCAAAACAAAACCTTGCAGCACTGTACTTCAAGGACATACCACAATGCAGGCTCTATCAAAAGTCTTACCATGAGCAGCTGATGAGGGGAGGGAGGGGAAAGCCAGCAACCATTTTCTTGCTGAACTAAAAAGACAGGAGAAAATTTGTGATAAGGCCCAGGACGGCCACTTTAGAGAGGTCGAATTGGTGGGGCAGGGAAACTCGCTGGAAAGAGTGGACGGGAAGCCGACCGGCGGATGGGAAGCTGAAGATCAGCAATTCACATGAAATTCTAACAAAATTTGAACTGTAAATTGGAGAGAGACAAATCAAAAAAGAAAATTTTTATTTATTTATTTTTTTGATTCAACTACCTTTTGAGCCTGCATCATATCAGCATTTTGGGTCTTTCCAGGGCAAATCATCAGTCAAATATGAAAACTTAGGTGGGCTGTTTGTGCGAGACACATTACTCTTTGTCACGGAGTAAGCTGAAACCACACGACTCATTTCACTCGGAACCTCAAAATATACTCAATGCTACACAACTCCTCCAAAACCCTGCAACATCCCCACTCTAGTATGGAGAGTTTAAACTTTTTTTAAAAATCCCTATTATAGGGTAACAGGGCATATGTTAAAAGCACGCCCTGGGTTCCCCAAACCATTATCCTCTCGAGAAGAAAGTAACATCAGTGATGTATTTGCCTTCTAGTTTCTGCGGCGGCAGGTTGTAACGTGAGCACATTCTCCAGTTTTCCCCCCCACACAAATCAATGTCTTTTTTTTTTTTTTCTCCTTTCTGCTGCAGTTTCGAGCAGGGCCAGGTCAGCCTGCACCCCCTCCGCCACCGAGCGACACGGCCAAGCCAGAAAGAGAGAAAATAAACCACTGTCAAAAATACTCTTCCCTCTGCCCACAGAAACCAATATCCAACAACAACCAGCATCAACACGAGTCGCCGACCGACCACGCTACCTATTTCACCCCCCCAGGCTGGGCTGGACCACACACTACCTTGGAGACACATGTACAACAGCAGCAGCCCTTAAGGAGATGCAAGAGCCCGTTCTCAGCATCTCCAGATCAAAGGGGACACAATCCCACAAACTCTACAAGGCAACTTGGAGCGTAAACGCAGGCTGCTCCAAGGCAAACTCAATGGATCTCTTAAATCTGCTCAGTTTCATGCAAAGAGTTAAAGAACAAACCAAAACTGACAAAATTGTTGCTACCTTCCTTTGAACCACACTCAGACCTACCCTTTGAAGGAAGGGCCGCCTTTCTTAAAATATATTTGAATGCTCTATTTTTGTCTTTATCTTAGAAGGCCTGATTTCCCCTCACAGCCCTGCAATTGATTACAATAATAGGTTTCTCGGAGCCGGACAAGTTAAGAAGAGGTTTTATGACTTCATATGCAGCAAAACTTACGGGATTTGCTGCCTTCATTTTTTTTTAGTTTCAAATGCAGCCCCCTCGCTCCCCGCTCTGCCAATACTCACAGGCACAGGGACTCTCCGACTTCCATGGCACGCACTGCTTGGAAAAGGTGCCACCACTCCTGCTGCTCACCCTACCTAAACCACCAGGTGCATGGTAGCCACCACAGGCACAATTCACACACACGCTTAAGAGATGCTTCTGCCTACATCTTACAGGTGGAGGACAGGCAAAAGGATCTGTTAATTCTAGCTAAAGAAAAAAAAAACAACGTATTTCTGATCATAATTTTTCATTGGAAGCTAGGCAGCCCCAAAAAAAGTGCAAGAGGAGGCAAAAAGTTGTTTCCATATCGACTAATATTTTGTATTTATCAAACACTGCTTGCCTTTTTTTTAAAAAAAACAACAACTCACTCAACAAACATATTTCTAAGGAAGCTGAAATGAAACTTCCTTATCTTGCAAATTATTATGACACATCATAAGGAGACACAACCTTCCAGCGCCAGAATCTCACAATGACGTTACACATCCCAGGGCCCTTCTGTAATTTACCACTGTCCCATTACAGAGTTGGGAAAGGGAGAGAAAAGCCTTCTCAAACACTCTGCTGAGTAAGTTCTTTAGTGACATACTCCCCACTTGACGAGAACAAACAAAAAAATAAAATAAGATGAAAATATTCACAGCAGAATATTAGCTTACTGCTTTAGGAACCCTACAGTACGTTACAAGACCACTCTTCTTACACTTTTCTCATACACCCTGCCAGATGCCAGCTTACAAGCTCGATTTGTAATGGCAAGCCTCGCTGGCTCACTGGAAACATTAAAATGGCCAGAAGTAATGGAGTTCTGAGTTCAAAATCTAGGAATTCCTTTTATTTTCTACCTAGGCTAGTTGAGTGCTACCCAAAAGCGAAACAAACCTGAAACAAGGACTCGCTTTAAGGTCTTAAATACATATCGGAGAATTCTCAGAAACGTGCACTCAGCAGGAACACCGAGGTTGAAAAAATTAAAAACACAGGCATGGAGACTTTTTCAGTCTATCCAAATACAACATGAGTCAACGTTAGGTAGAGAGGTTAGTCATGCTGTGGTTTATTTACGCTCAGGCTGGCCCATGCGGGAGCGATGCAGGCACTGGAGGGAGGATGCCTGCCCCGCTACCCTCTGCCCCATCCCTCTTCCCTCCCGGGGCAGGGACGCACAGGGCAGGACACACGTTGATAGCAGAGTGATTAATTAACTCCGAGTGATTATCGTTTCGGCAAGAGGCCGGTTTTCTCCACTCTTCACTCAGGCCGGCTTCCACAACGAAGCGCGTTACTTGCATCTGAGCTCTTCTGGCTCGTCAGGATGCGCTGGTGTGGCTGTCACACCACCGGGTCCTCCTGGGAGTCCCCAGCCTCAGAAGCACCCACTTCTTACGGAACAGACCATAAGAGCGTTTATTTGCGCTAAAACTTTGGAGTAGGATACATTTCAGCCTTTAAGTTTTCCGAAGTGCAATCAGACTATCCATTATAGAAGAAAAATGCATACAAGGCATCCTCTTCATACAAAAAATCCCTTCTCTAAAGGCTAAACAAACATATTTGTTTGTTCAAAGCAAAGCCGTACAGCTGAACTTCCATGCTGTGCGTGCACACGTGGAGCACCAGGGAAGCAGCACTTTTGTCATTAAAATACGTGCCTTGGACAAGCCTTAGGAAAAAAAGGTAACACACCAACCCGGCCAACATCACTTCAGTGGGTAACGAAATGAAACGGGCTATTTCTAGGTAGATGCATCTTATTAAGGAAGCATCTCCATTCTGATCCAATTTAACCCCCAAAACAAGACCACGAGGCAGGTAAGTGATGATGGCAAACAGCTGCATAGACCGCATGCAGGAATGGTTTGGCCAGACATTATAGGGACGGGTCGCTTCATCGTGACACTGCAGCCCGAGCAGGGGCAGGGGACAGGTCCCCAGGGAGCTCCACGGGCCGGTGGCCCAGGCAGGACGGGTAGGTGGCCCCACCGAGCAGCCCAGCTTGCCAGGCCTGAGCTTTGCCAGGTGAACTCTCCCCTCTTCCCATACTCACAGCAAAATTACAGCTGTCAAAGACATAAAACTTCACCCCCAGTGATTACCTGCTTGAAACATCAATCACGCAGTTAAGCGCTTTGCGGCGTTTTCCATAAATAGTTTAGTTACGGGTCACCATACTCATTTCTCTGCTATCCTGTTAGTCGGTAAAGAAAAAAAAAAATCTCTGCACCTCACCAGCAACTGCCTGAACCGGCACCGGTGCACCGGGACACGGCAAGCACGGCTGGGATCTCACCGGGCACCGGCACCAGCCCGGCCAAGTTTCCATCTGGGAGAGCACGGAGGGGAAAACCGCTGCGTAAAGCCCGCAGAAGGATGAGTAGGCATTATCCATTTATTAACTGGTTAACTGCCTATTAATTTTACTTGCAAATCACCCCTCTGGTATTTAAACATCTGGTTATGAGTTTTTTGGTCGTCCCTTTCCCCCCTCCCCCCCCCAAAATAGCTTGACGGGCCATAAAAATGAAGCACCGCTGCCCCCCGGCAGCGCCCGGCCCGCCCGCCGGGAAAAAGAGGGAGAAATCTCCAAAGCCCGGCCCGCCACCGCCTCGCCGCTAACACCGGCCGATACCCGGACGCTGCCCGCCGGTGGTGGTGGTGGGGCGAAGGAGGGGGGGCGTGTGGGGGAGTCACGCGTGGGGCCGGCTACTCGTGTGCGGGGCCCCGACGGGCACCGCCGCTCGGACAACTTCCGCGCCCGGCCCCGCCGAGCCACCCTCTCCCTGGCACGGCACGGCGCGGCACCCGGGACGCGGCAGCGGCGCCTCGGCGGGGCGCCC
>NW_015090922.1:8352167-8456260 GCF_001431845.1 Calidris pugnax
CCCGCCGTCCCCAGCCCCGGGACCCCGGGGCTGGGGACGGCGGGGGCTACCGGCCGGGCCTCCCCCAGCCCCGGGGGCGGCGGTGGAGGAAAGCTCGGTGGGGGTAAAAGGCGGTCTCTCACCGGGGAGGGTGTGAGGGGGGTGGGAGAGCCTCCCGGCCGCTGCCGGGGCTGCTCCAGGGGAGGCTCCCGCGCTTTGGGTTAATTTGGAAGTTAATTCTCCTGATAGCAGCCAGCCGTGTAGGAACTTGCTCCTGTGGTCACTGATCTTTGCCGCTGGTTGTCTTAAATGATCATTTTTTTTCCCTTTTTTTAAAATTCTACAGAAGTCTTTTCAGCAAAATGCCTCTTCTGGTCCCAGCCTGGGTCCCTTCAGCTCAGAATTGGCATTATATTGCACCAAAACGCTGCCTTGCAGGGAAAGATTTTGCATCCTGAGGAGCAGATAGGTGATTTTTACGGTGCTCTGTTTAAAGCTGGTGGACAATGACAAGTTACTGTAAGGAACCGTAGCTGGGGAGAGAGAAACTGAAAAGGGGGTGGTTACAGGGCCTACTTCTGCCTTCAGAGATGATGGGGGGGGGAAATAAAACCAAACCAAACAACAGACAAAACTCTCAAGGGTTATAACTGGAACAGAAAAAGGTCTTTGGTGTTAGCGTTTATGATTCAGCCTTATTTTATAATGGTTACCAGCAGCCTCATTTTCTTTTTATGGTCATCCCGGTTTCCTGCTTGCGTGACACTTCCATTGGGCCACCGTTTTTAATAATTTAACCTTTTATGAGATTGTTTTGATTTACAGCGTAGATTAGAGCAAGAGTGAAAAAGTATGATATCACCCATTGACTATTAAACTCCTTTGTACTATACGCAAAGGCCTCAGTTATTTAAAATGTCAAGATAAAGGTTCTTTTTTTTTTTTTTTCTCAGCCAGCTAGTCATTTTCTAATTTTACTTTTACTTAAGTGAAAAATACCATTCAGATATTGTAACTTCTCTGTGCTGAGCTATGCAAAAATCTATGCTGAGTTTTGGATTCAATGGTTGGCTTGTTTGCTTGCTGGAGTCCTAAGTCATATAAACTGTGTTGAAAATAGAATTAAAACCACAACTCAACATGTGCTTTGCTTCTGTTTGTTTTTTGTCTGAAACCCAGAATAGCCCATATTATTTGTGATTTCCAAAATGACCTTTAAAAATAAGCAATAGAATTTAACACAGTCTTTCTAGGTTTGTGTCAGCATCTGGACTTGTCCAACTAATCGATACAAACAAATCTCTATTGAATCGTCTAGGTGTTACTTGATTTACCCGAAACACACAGGTTTGTGCTATGACTCTCAAAATAGAAGCAAATGTCTAATTTGAAGTTGAACAAAGAATCATTATCGAGCAGCCTTCTGCCATACCATAAACTCGACCCTTCTTACTCTGCTATAACAAGTTCAGTTACGCAAAGCTCTTCTGAATGAGGTAAACTAGTTTGTTAGCTCTGGACAACATTTGAAGAAAATCGTGGGGGCTGGCTATAACCAGACTGCGTTCTTTGGGCTTGTCCTGCAATTTATGAATTGGTCTCCATCAAAAGCCTTAGTTTATGCTCTCAGTTTTCCTCATCTTTCTAATCTTCAAGGATTTGAGTATCAAGCTTCCCGGTTCTGATTTAATGAATCGTATTACTACTTACAGTATTCAACCTCAGAAGAACTCTTTGGGCTTGCTGTGATGTTGTTTAACAACACTTTGGCAGGATGATGAGTGGCCCGTGGGCCAGTGCTGGGAGCCCTGAAGCTGGGGTGAGGACCTGGCCAGCCGAGCCACCCACTTGCTGCTGTCAGGAGAGGGAGACCTTGCTCTCTCTTCCCTGCCCACTGGCCTGCCCTCGCTGCCAAGCTGGTTCAGCTCACCAAGTCAGAAGATTATTCCCTCTCTGTCCGGGTTAATTTCCTGCCATTTTGGTGATCTCCTTGGGAGGCGAGCTGGGTGCCAGGGGCAGCCTAAGGGGAGCTGCAGGGACAGACGTGGGACTTGCAGCAGCAGCAAGCTGGTAGGGGGGGCTCAGCTGCCTCCCAAAACCTCCCACCACTTGCAAACAACAGAAAAGCAGCAAATGGCTTATGGTAACTACCATCACTCTGTCGGATTTTTGTTAGAGATTAATGAATTTTAATTTTTTCTAAGCGGGGCTGTTTCAGAAATGAAAGAATTACTGTAGTTTAGAAGTGAGAAAGGTCTCTGATCCTCCTCCTCCTTGTTCGTTCCTTTCTGACACAGGATTGCTGTGTCATTATCTTCCCAAATACTTTAGTTTTTATTAGGAGGTTTTGCCTTGAATTTGTGAGCTTTCCAAGAAAAGACAATGCTGAAGAAAACACAGCATGACTGTGGAAGAAGGCAACATACCTTTGTCCAATAAACCCCTTAATACTCCTTAATGAATCACATTTATGCAAGCATCTTACTGGTCAAAGTAACAGGACCCAAAATCCAGATGTCCATCTTGTTACTTAATTTTGGATTCCTGTTTCCAGACTGAATTTTGAATTGGGGATGCTATCTTAAAAAAAAACATTATAATTAGACCTTAATTATCAAATTGGTTGGAAAGAACTAATGACAGGCTTAGTTTTGTTTTAATATGGAGCTTTTGAGCCATACATCGTACTGGTACAGGATTTAAGATTAAAAGCGAGTTTGTACTCAGAATCTGACATCCTGCATAATGTGGACTGTAGTGTTTGTAATTGAGATTATAGCCTGCTTAGTTAAAGTTTATTTTCCAGAAAAAAAAGAAAAGTCAACTTGCAGATTTCAAGAAATGGCAAACATGCCCCCTGCTACCAGTTGTTCTGGTGTAATTTCTGATCAGCTCATGGTTAAATGTTTGGATTTGATTTTTCATTTCAATTTGTGAGTTTTCCACAATGACATCATCGCTGGTTCTTTCCCTGCTAAACTGGGTTGGTATCGTCTGAATGCCTGGGATTTAGTCAGTCATTTACTTTTGTCTCTTTGCTGTTAGATCAATAAGAAACACTGGGGCCCTAGAGGAGTGACACTAGTAGGGTATCGATAGCTTGAAAAGCTGAACATGTGTTTTCTGTGATCCTGTTCCCTGAGCATGATGAGGGAGGTAGCCACAGCATCCCACATACTTGAACACAAGAAAAATAAGCGGCAGCTGGTGATGGGCTTGCTCAGAGACCAGCAAGTTCATCCTTCCAGCTATCACCGTGCTCGGGAAACTGTACGTCCCTCCTTTCTTTGAAGGGAATGTTTGCAACCTCGCCTTGGTGCTCCTTGCCCTCATGTATGTTTGAGTGTGGTGGTTCTCCCTCTTACCTCCTCTCCCCAGGAAGCTCAGGACATTGAGAACTTCCAGGGTAAAAGAGCTTGCACTTTTTGGTGTCGCTTCTTACTGCATCCGTTGCATGTTAGAAAAAATGGCCAAGGTTGAAATGGAGATGGATAATTTTTAGTAGAAGTGCATCGGGACACAGTGAACTACCATGTATTTCTCTTGGGCCGCTCCTGCCGCCCAGGTGAGGAGCAGGTCTGTGTCGGGCAAGCAGCATCCCAGCCTTGCTGGTCCAAGTTGCCTCTTGCCCAGTGAAGCATCTGCTCTGATCCCAGCTGCGAGGTGAAGCCACTGACTTCACCAGCAGCCTAAGCTGATCTCAGACTGTGGCCGCCGCCATTTGAAAGCTAATACTGGAAGTAAGACTTTTAATTTTTTCATTCTTCACTTTCAGGCAGATCGGTTTGCTGATTGCACAGCATAAGGGGTAGTGCGGAAAATGTGCCGAGGAGAGAGAGAAGAGTATGAAAGCTGGCTGCTGGCACTCCGGCTGCTGGTGAAAGCTCTACCCTCTGGGTCTCTTTCCACATTTTTCCCAAAGTAAATTGCCATGGCAAGGGTCCAGCTGTCCCCTCCACAAGTCACTGCCTCCAGCTGCGTGGGTTTGCTCCCCTGGTTGACCAGATCACTGCCCGGCACTGGCAGAAACCCTGCGTAATTTTTCCCTGGAATTGCTTCACCGAGTCAGCCAGACGAGTGGCACGAAAGGAGGCAGGGTTGTGTGCCCACAAGTGGGATTTGCACCCACACCAGTTTAAATGGCCTTTAATTGTCATGAAGCCATGACTGCTATCTCACCTAGCAGAGAAGATGCTCTTTAAGAAAGTCTCTCCAGGCAGCAGACCCAAAAATGGAAAGAAAAAGTGAGCCCCCACAGCTGTTTGCGCTGCGGTCAGCTCTGGAAGTTCACAAGCACTAATTTTCTCTCAGGTTGAGCCTCAGGAACTTTTTAACAAAGCTCAGAGCCTCCTGTCCATGAGTGGGTGGCTGAGCTGCCCCTCTGGCACAGCCTGTGGGACCTGCTGAGCCCCGGCGCTGATGGAGCCAGGGTGCTGCTGGAGGGGGGGACCTGGCAGCTCTCAGCAGGACCTGGCATGGACCTTGCTGCATCTGCCCGCAGTTGGGAGATAGGATGCTGCTCTGAAACAATCTGAAGCCTGTAAAGTGCTCAGGAATGTTTTGGCAAAAGAAGTTACAGAAGGGCAAGTTAGAAATAGTGACGACTCAGAGATTTTTTTTCAATGACACTATTACTGTTTTCCAACATGAGCTAGGGACTTTGGGAGTTTTAAAGGGGACATTCTTGCTTCATTTGGTTTGTGTCAGTTCCCGTTTGTCTTGGAAGAGCAGCTCAGGCTATCACGCTGTCAGGAATAATCTGTGGGCATGGACATGTGCACACAAGAGATACAGTGACATGGACCATCTTGTGGGACCATGTCCTAGTGTGCAGCGCTTCAGTTTGTACAGCTTTTTCACAAACTGGAGAAGAGGAAATGTTTTATTTTATAAAATACACTGACATATCTATTTATAAATTCACAAATGTGTATAATACATACATATTATATAAATTATATTACATAAGTTTGTAAATTCTGAATGCATAAACATATGAAACTCATGTATCTTTATAAAACTAACATAAGTGAAAATCTTCTCTTTTCATTTTTTGAATAATTTCCAGTTTTTAAGTTGATGGTGTGGTTTGAGCTATTCTAAACTTTAGAACCACTCACTCTGTTACAGCTTTTTGTGTAAGTTGATCTGAGTGCGGCTTACAATCAGGAGCAAAAAATACTGTCCTCATTTTACAGATGGGTAAAGTAGGAAACAGAGGTGATCCAGCATTATCCAGGAAAGTAGCTGCAGAGGTAAAGTATGAAGCCAAGTCTCCTAAGCCTTTCCCCTTTGTTATGTCTTAAAGACATGTTTTCAAGTAAGTCTCGAACACCCAGCTTGAAACGTTTGAAGCTTTGAGTGACAGGCAAGAAGTAGGAAGTTTTGTCCTCCTGGCTTTGTGTACAGTCCTGGTGTGAAAACCGCTGCATGAAGGAACACACCTTCTTCTAAATGTTCTTCTGTTGTACTGCTAGAGAGAAATACACAGCCCCTTTTGCAGACAAAGATTTAACTCAGTTACAGTATTCAATGGAAGCTGCCTTTACACAGACACCTTCAACCTGAAATCCAGTGAAATACAGTGACAGATATAAGGTAGTGTCTCCTACGACTTCTGTTGAATGCCCCCACCAATCCTTGTGAATTTCTTTTTCTTGGCTTCAAAAATATGCTATGTAGTAAAATTGACATATACAAAAAGAGGCTTTCGGATGGCTTGTTACACAGAGCTGTACTAATGTCTAAGGTTTCCTGAACAAGACAAATCTTACTTTTAAGTGCGGGAAGGAAAAATGAAGCTGATTGTTTGTAAAAATTTTCTAAAGATAAAAGGTAAACAGTTATGGAAAAGATGTGTGATGAGAGTAGAAGGAGCCTCTCACCTTAACTCCAAGTTGCAGTTAATCTAAATCATTTTCTGTAACAGGAGGATAATATCTAAATACAGATATGATTAAGTCAATGTGGTTACCCCACAGTGTGCAACACATCCAAGTCCACACTGACAACTGAGATCAAGATTAAAGTTTTCCAGTGTATGTATGTAGTGAATTTCACTGCAATGGCACCAGTGTTATTTTTTCAGGATTTTCTCTGTCAGAAGTGGATATGACACTGGCCATAGCGCTCCGCGTATTGTGTGGAAAGAGCTCAGGCGGCCATCTCAGATCAGAACTATCACCCTTCTTTCAGCAGTTTCTTAGTTTTCTGTTCCATATTCCTCATCACAGAAGCAAATTATTTTGCTGATTTTATGCAGAGTTTAATGTACTCTGTGTAGGGTTTGTTGAAGGAGTTTGGAAGAAAACAACCATCCTTCTGCTCTGAACTTTCCCATTCAGAACTGTAATCTGAATTTTTATAGGTCTGCTGTAGTTACATATGCTGGTCACTTCTAGGTCTCCCTGCATCTTACTTACTTGTTTCCTACATATGTGATGGTGGGCAGATACACATTGAAACTGGAAGGATACAGCTGTCAGGATTTAAAAAACACTCTTAACTAACATGGCTAGACTCATATTGTATATTCAATACATACACAATATATTTTGTTTATAGTGATGTAAGGCACTTTACATCATCAAATTTAAATAAGCTGTAACGTATTTTTATAGTGATGGAAATGCACTTACAGTAGAGGACAAGCACTTTTACGTTTCTGTGTCAGTGTTTTTGTTTGGTGACCCCAAAACACTTGAGGAGGTGAGAGCAGCACGAAAAAACAGAAAGCAGAAAACACGATGGAGTTGCTGTAGAGCTGCAGCCAGACAGGGATCTGCAAGGGACCCCTATAAAGCAGGTTAACAAAATTAATAGTAGGGGAAAACCAATTTGCTCTATTGCTGTGGTAATTTTGCCAGCAGCAGCTGAAAGGCGGCAGATGGCAAGTAAATCCAGGGATATGTAAATACATGAAGCCTTATAGTATGCTTTCTGATGGACAAATTTTGCTTCTAAAGATGAAGAAATTACTGCCATCCTATTCAAACGGCCTGTGATCTCCAAACAAATAGGGAATTTGGGAAATTAAACAGAGGGTCCCCAAAACAACCTCTGTGTGGTGCTCCAGACACAAGTTTAAGCCTGTGAGACTAAAGGTCTTTTAGTCTCAAAGACTACAAGACTTTTGGGTCTGTTCTGTTGAGAAAAAAACTAATGGTGCAAATTGGGAACGAGACTGTTTTCAGAGGAAAAAAAAAAACAAAGACTCTCTTCTAGGTCACTAAAGTGTGGAATTTTCCTGTAAGAGTCTCCCAAGTTTTTTTCTAGCCATGTGTGATACCAACTTGTCCTCCCATACCTGAGAGCTCCCCGCGGTGACCGGTGGTGACCGGGTAACCCAGGGATGGGTAAGGTTCATCTCTTTCTCTGGGGTACCCACAGCATTGCCAGCTGGCTGGAAAAGCTTGAAGAAATACAAGGAGTCACATCTAGGGAGGGAAAAGAGGTTTCTTAAATCGACATTTTCTTTAGTTGATGTCTTGGTCTGCAGAATCCATTTTGCTTTATTCAGAAATTCTAGGAGTGACAAGGCATTTGTTTCTCTGGGTATATATTTTACAGAGTACACGTCCTCTTATCATGCAACCATCTCCTCTAAACCCCCTCGGGGGGACAGGTACAGCTCCATGGCTTTTTGTTTTCAGTCCCACACCAGCTGAGTAATCTCGCAACTAGTGATAGCTGAAGATTGAGACACTGATAATTCCTCTGCACCCCAGAGAGAGGCAAAGGAGCTAATTATACATTGATTGTATATCAGTTGAGGAAATCCCCAGATGGGGAATTGTGGGTGTATCTCACTTTCTTTGCACTACTTGAGCGATGCGCTGGGAACAAAGGAGGACAAAAAAATAAATTCAGCCCTAATTATTCATACTGAACCTGTGGCCTTCTTAAAATATGCTCAACCCAGGGAGTGAACCCAGCATTGAGTGAAGCTTCTTCCAGTCTAGTTTTACTGCACCGTTAGAGGCCATTCTCACTGAAGTGTCTGCCAAAAACCTCTCGAGTCTGTGTTTAAGCATCAGTCCTGCGTGGAGGTCCTTCCCTAGCGATGTGCCAGTGTTTTTCCCTTCCTGTTACAAGGCTATCTGAAGATCTTGGACCTGTTCCACACTTAAAATCCAAGCATCTTTGTTGTCTATCTGACCTTGCAATATGATAGGCTGGAAACTTTTACCGTCTGGCTTTTTGTAAGGCTTGTTTCACAATCTGGGCAATGTAGGTTTCTCCGCTTCCCATTTCCACTTCTGTAATGTTTATTATATTCAATTGTACGTCTGGTTTGGTGTTCATTTCTGCAGCTCCTGCCTACGTTTCATGTAATTCTTCATCTTATCTGCAATTGCTATCTGCACTCTCAATCAGCTCATCTCTTTTTATTAGTAATAGATCCAGTCGGTTCATATGTTTGCATACGCTCTGGGATGGTAATGTCTTGCCTTGCCAACAGACAGAGATTTTAAGGCTGTGATAACCTATACGCTTGTCTGAGGGATGTGAAAATAACGTTATGAATGTTGTTTACGAAAACTGGGTTTTGCACAGCTTCGGTAGTTTTCGTGTACTGTAGTTGGCTGTCCTCAAAGAAGTGACAAGTAGAACTGACAGCATTGCAAGCCCTTAGTTTACATCTGAACATAACTAATCGATCATGAAAATCCTCAGCATTTTCCCTTGGTTACCTCCGTGTCGATACCACCGCTAGGACGGTTTTCTTTAAATTACCCTACACTTCTTTTGCTCCGTTTTTACCTCTGATTAGACCTTGTTTCCCTTTCCTAATTTTTTACTTCTACTGACCTTGCACTATGCATAAACATTCTTCATGAGGAGATCAGTGAGATATTTGTAGTTAATTTTTTATGTCTTAGATTTTGTGCCCGGTACATAATGATCCAGTTACATCTCAACTTGCGTGCTGCAACCCCAACTTTCCACTTCTCTCTACTGCCAACGAAGCAAGTTTATTTTCTAATAACTTGAAGTACCTCCTATTATCCTTAACTCTCTACAGATGCTTCCCTCCTCCTTCCTGGTTAATGCAAGTCTCTCTGCTTCCAAGGATCCTCTGCCTAGGATTGTGCCTGTCTCCTCCTGTGCCATTTTCTGCTCCTGGATGGAAGGAGACAGTGTGAGCACCCGACAGGTATTTGTTTCTGTGTCCCTGTCCCCCCTATTCCTGAGCATCACAGTAGCAAGATGCCAGCTTGCCAAAAAGGGGCTCTCAGCTGTGCTTGTAACTAGTTTTCGGGCAAGTGTTTTGAAAACTAGTTAGGCAGTTTTCCCAGTGCAGACAGGCCCATAGAAGGACCATTAATTACTCAGCGCAGGCTTAACCGTGGGCGGAAAAAGGGGGCTTTTGTGCGATTGTCAAACCCTCACCATTATTTGTAGATGTTGGTTTTGTATTTAATAGGATTACACGACTTCTTTGCTCTATATGCCAAAATGGATGGTTCCCTTCAGTAATAAAACAAAGCCAATAACCTGAAAGGAACCACGGCTCAAAAGCACAAACTTGACCTCTGATTGACCTTGACATTTACAGACTAAAAGGAACTTTTCTTTGAACAGACAGAAGAAGTCAGGGAGCCAGCAAGAACCAGGAGAAAATGGTTTTGTTGCTTTCTGATTACATTGTTTAAACCAACATACTACATGGTTTACAATACTTCATTACAATGTATTAGGGCCTGGAGGTGATTTAATGTCTGTTTATAACTGAGACTAATCTTGAAATAAACAAATGAATGTTTGGAAAATGGATGAAGCTGTTCTGCTGGAGACAGCGTTAAATGCATCTCTGAAGAGTAAATCATGGCTGTACAGCACATAAACGCTTTTTATTTCTACCTTCAGTTGTATTTCAGTAGTTTTATCTAACAAAATTAATCGTGGTGCAGAAAAAAAACTTCTAATTGTTTGGGACTGTCTAGCAGCCACACATTCTATAACAAATTCACAATTTAAAAACTGTTTAGCCCTTTAAAATCAGGGAAAAAGATAAACTCGAAAACACTGTAGCATTGCACTAGGCACCATGGTGATCTAAATTAAATCTGTTACAACCCGTTCTAATTTAAAATTGCTCCGTTGTGCGAAAGAAGGGGAAAAAGAAGAAGAGTTAGTTCACTTGTTCAAAGCACTTTCATATTCCCAGATAAATCTTTCATCCGCCCTGCCTTTGCCTGTGGGCTGTACATTCCCATTTCTTCTGTGCACCCCCTGCATAACTGCGCAGAAACGTGGTTTCAGCCGGAGCCAAGCACTCTTCCCCCAGCGGTTCGGTATCAGTTCTCATCTCTGACAGCCGAGAACCAGCAATGTCACTGAGCAGCACCACCGCGGTGTCCATGGCACCCAGAAGCTCCTCTGTGGTGCTGTAGAAAGGGGCCTTGCTAGAGGAGGTTGCTCCAGTTTCTTCTGCCAAAGGATGACTGCAGTTGCGCTTGGCCTGCCGTCCACCTCTGTGGGCAACTCCTCGACCACTCACTCCTGCTTCTCTACCCCTCCTGCTTCTCCTACCACCCAAGGGCCCCATGGACAGGGCCCCAAGCATTTCACAGCACATTTCTCGTCTTCCACCGCCCGACTCATTCCAAAACCGTCTTGAGTTTTCCTAAGTACCAGTCACTAAGCAGTTAAAGCCTGATTTGAGTGAAAAAAAAATCTGAAGTCGGATGGCTCCTCCAGTCCCACCGCCCACACCCTTCCGGTTGCAGACTGGAGTGAGTGGGAGCTGGCGAGGGCTTGGAGTGGAAGCAGCAGAAGAGGACTTCTGTGCTGCCATGCCTGTGCAGCCTATTGCCACCTAGTGCTGCGAACTTGGAAAAGCAAGATTTTTTTCCTTCTCCTCAAGACCGAGACTGCTGCAACCCAGCCACCCAAGTGGTCATGACTCAGAAGGTCCTCTTCTGTTGCAGCAGGACTTCTTAACCTACCTACTTCACCATATCCTACTCTCATTATAACTGATTTAGGGCTCTTAACTTTGATGCTGCACTTTCTTGGGCTGAAGTTGGTGCTAAATACCATCACTGCTTGCTCTTAGTGCAGGGATTTTAAAGGTCTGGTCCTACAGCAACGTGGCATATGCCATTACATTTCATGCGAGTGGTTACCTGTCTCTACACTCTCCTTCCTATCACTTCGTTTGCCACGCAAACACGAGTGGCAGAAGTCCCAAGGATAATTAAGTTTGTTCAAGCTTGAAAAATAGTCAACCACATGAAAGAAAAGCCTGCTAAGGGGAAGGTTGCAACATAAGCCTGTATGTTCATCGGCATCAGTGAGTAAGTGAGGGGGAAGGGCAGCAGCTACAGCAAAGACTTCAAGTGGTGCTTGGACCTTCCTCGGTGTCAAAGCTGACCACCCATGCCCCAAAAAAGTAGGCTCTCTTGGTACCAACTCACAGACTTCTTTGTATTAACTGCTATGTCTAAATATACACAAGCAGTGTTCTGAATTTAGAGAGATCAGGCGCATTTTTGCGTGTGCATTTTTTTTTCCTTTGCTCCTGTGTTAATTTCCCCCGTCCCTCTACAACTCATTACTGACTATTATCTTAGCTCCCGTTAAATCTCTTTTAGAGGCTGGCATTTTAACTTAACCAGCTTGAGCTCTAGACTGTTGACACGTTACACTGCAGAAAGCAGCGAAATTATCATGGACTGAGTTGGTTTTTTTTTAAGACACTGCGTGATGAGAATACATCATGCTGTCACTCTGACACGCTCCGTTAATGAAGACGCACACCCTCCTGCCCTGCCCTCTTACTGGATGTTAAGTGAGAACCCTTCCTCCATCCTTTTTCCTCATTTCCACGGTGGAGGAAGCTTTCTAACTCCGCACATGGGTTTGCTTAGCAATATTGCTGTTGCCTAATGCAATAAAAATCAGTTATGTAACTGCCTTTGCTAGACTTGCAGAGGTTTTTTCACCAGCCAGGAAGATGGGCACAGCATCTTTATGCTTTCCATTATGTCTCCTGTGTTCACTGTTATTATGCAATGTGCTCCGCTTTCAGTGTCTTTTTTTAATCATCTTTCGTGACATCATGTTTAGAATATTATGCACCTTTAATCTAAGATCCTCCAAAGACAAAGCAGGAAAAAGAAAGAAGCTTATTCTGATTTATTGCTAAAAGGGCTGATATTATAGCACTAGTGCCTCCAAGGAACAAAGAATCGCCTACAGTTTGTCAGATAGTATTTTTAATACTCTAATTCTGAACCAAATTCCTAAAATAACCTGTGTTTGCAGATTACCGTGTGCTCTTTTGTTCTGAATAATGTCTTGCTTAGTGAACTATGTCTTATCAATCCACCAAGTACTGGGTGTCATTGTTCACCTCATTCACAATTCATCTTTTAATTAACATTATCACAGGCAAAATTCTATTTTGGTCAGCATAATTTGTCATTGGAATTGGCAGTACAGAAATAAAAGAATTACCATCTGAATTTATCTGAAGACAATGTAAGAGATGGTGACTACAAACCTACCTCATCCGGCACTGAAGAGGAAGGAAAGGAAACCATGTAAATGATAATGGCTTTAAAAATTATATTTGCACTGTAAAAATCACTACTTTGGTCATTCAGTATCTGCTAAGCAAACTGTTTTATCAAAATTAGTGTTACTGAAAATATAAACCTGAATCCTACACTTGGACACATGCTTTATTTGGTGGAAAGGGTTGCTGACTTAGGGAAGGTTAAAGAGACACAAATGTCTTTGCAAGGTGATGATCTTAGATACAGGTACGTAATATCAACTTTATGCAGCAAAATGCTGATCATTTGCTTTAATAGTTAAACTTTTAAATGAAATTACAACTGCAACATTATTTTAGAGAGCAGGCAAGGAAATACATGCTTTAAAAATGATTTTTACCTGTATCAGGATATGAACCTTTCACAAATAGAAACATTTCTGATTCCTTCTCACAAGACTTGCCTTTCATAATAACTGCCAGAAAACTCCATTGACGTGGAGAAAATTAAATATCATTTTTTTTTGTGAGTCTATAAAGAAGACATCTATCCCTGCAGTCTAGGTGTGAAATATTTTTCTATTTACATTCAAATTAATACAAAGATATTAAATTGACTGCATTTAAGGTACAGTGAACATGCCAGCAAATCAGGCACTTAAAAATTTCCTCCAACATCCCTTTACCTTATGATTTCATCCATTCCTAGTCACAAATGCAACAGGCCCTGTAGATGGGCACGCTCCAGCAGTGCTCATCCAAGAGCACAGTAACTTCTGTCAGCAGAGCACCTCTTTGTCCCAACAGCAAGGCTTCAGCTTGGCTGCTGCTGCTGACTTCTGCTGGACTTGCAGCCAGAGGCAGTCTGTTTCATTAGCATCCTATTTCATTAGTAGCTTCTAAAACAGTTTTTAGAAAGGAACCATCAGTCTCCACTGTCACAATTAATATTTGCTCAACTGTGCCTATTTACGTTGTGTTTTTAATGGATGCAGCACGTATTAAAAAATACTGGAACCTAATCAAGTTAATTGAACCCCAGTTAAAGTACTATTTAGCTTTTTGTTTTCTTTTTTTTTTTTTTAATGGCAGAGGCAAGCAGTGCTTAGACAGACAGGTCAGAAGGTAAAAGAAGATACAGATGATATCTGCATCCTCCAAAATCATAGTCTGTGACATTCTGTGGGCTATCTTGTGTGTTGACAGCCAGGTGAGACCCAGAAACATACCAGCTAGAGTGGGGAAATGCTACAAAGGTTTACTATTAACCCTGTTAAAATGTTAAATTCTCTACATTTCTTTTCGTCAATTTCTGTCTGATAATAGACCCGGGAAGAGTTAGTCTTTTTGGCAGAAGATAAAGGCCGTCTCCTCAACCTTAATTATTGTTCCTGAATTTGAATAATATCTTTACTTATGAAGTTAATGGCACAGGGTAAAAGTTATGGAAAATTCTACCCAACGTTATAAAAAATGATACCCAGGAAGTTGTTATGCTCATATTGAAATAATGGCTTTGCAGTCTAATTTCTGTTTGGGTCGCCCACCTTTCTAGATAAAATAAGATGCCTTTCACATTACTAAACCCTGGGATTTTTCTAACATTTTCTTAATGCAGCCCAGAAGGAGAGGCAATTAAATCATACAGCTTTCTTTCACCCTCTGCCTTCTTCCAAAGAAGTGTCATGTTCTGTATTCCTTAGGCATCAACAGCGCATGAATGAGAAACAGCGTGGGCTTCACTGATCTTCTAAGGAATATGTAATTATTTTCTGTGTTCTAAGAACAATTATTCAAAATGCGGCAAAGATATAAAAGTAAATACAGTAAAAAGATGCATGCTGCATATAGTAAGCATACAATCAGATAAATGGAAATTAAGCTTATTCTTAGAATATGAGGTGAAATCAATATTCTAGAGGCTATCATTTTACAATTTCCTCATAGCACTAGCTAAGACCATCTTTTTCAATTCTTGCAATCAGTTTTCCAGACTGTGTATGTTCCCCTCATCTCAAAATTCCCCAGAACTCACAAACACAGTGTGTAAGTAAATGCAATGATGTATAAACCCTTGAGGTTTCAGAAACAAGTGCTTATATAGTATGACTAATATGCAAGCGTGCGCTGCTGCCCCCTGATGCAGGGAACGTTAAATCTCTTGCAGAGTAGCCAGGCAATGGCACGCAGCCCACCTTCTTTCTCGTATTAATATATGGCCACAGATGTATTTGTTATTACTTGGACAGATACATGATAATGTCTCTCCCTTGGGTAACTCAGTAATTAAATTATTGGTTGAGGAGAGAATAAGGAGAAGGAAAAAGAAAGAAATGAGACCAAAAAAACCCCTATGAGAATGTTTAAAAATTCCTAAGGAATATAAACTGTGAAATGGAGATCACTTTTAATGCACAGTTTTGTTGTAAGTTAGTACTATTTGGCCTTCCTTTGGTTGGTAGTTCAGGCCATTATAACTCGTTTTGTCTTTCCCGCCTGTTTATTCCTCTCCTTCCCGTGCATTGTCTAAATTTGGGAGAGTAAACTGGCCAGAGCAGGGACTTCCTCAGCGGGATTTGCTAATGTAGGTTCTTGCAGGGTGGATCCTTGTCTCCACGAAGGCTGGCAGTGGGTGCAAGGTGGAAAAAAAAATATTTAGTTTGTGCGTGACACTTTGGTCTGTTGAGACAGAAATTGGGAGCAGGCAAAGGAAGGTGTGGTGTGAAGCCCTCCGCATGGCTCACGCAGTTGCTCAGGTGCCGTCTGGCCGCACACACAAAGTTAAACACGTCTGTTGGGTTTGTGGCCCGGCTGTAATTAACAGTGGTGTAGTGCCAACACGCCGGCAAGCCCGTGGGTACGACAGTGGTACAACAGGTTTTCCAAAAGACCTCGTAAGCGCAGAGCCCGGATTAACTACAACGAAATAAAAGAGTTCTGGGAGAGGATTGTTTGCTGGTTTTGTTGGTGGTGACTTTTTTCTTTTTAAAGTTGAAAACCCGGAGCTCTACCCGAATAAGCAAAGCTGAACTGTGAGGCTGCAGCTTGCATGGTGCATGGTCCCTGTGGGAGCCAGGGGAGAAGCAATGGGATTTAGACCTTCTGCTATCTAGTAACGTTTGTCTTAAAGCTGTAGTTGCCAGATTCACATAATCACGTAATTTACTGATTTATTTTTTCAGTTTTCACCCACCCGGGGGTCCTCCCGGGAAGCCCTCGCCGCCCCCCCGCTCACGGGCAGCACTGACAGGCCCGGGCCCTGAGGACGAGTGGGCTTCAGCCCTGGGGGCCACCCGCCTTTGCTAGCGAGACCGCAGGTTCCCCCCCCCTCCACAGCACCGTCTCGGGCATGGTTTCACGTTGGAGGAGACGAGAAGGGCAAACGACCGAGGTGCCGAGCCGTCGGCCCTCCCCGGTCCCGACCCAGGCCCAGGCCCTCGCAGGGTGCCCCCCCCCGCGGCCCGGGCAATGGGCGCCGTCTCCTGGGAGACGCCGGGGAGCGGGAAAAGACTACAAGTCCCAGAATGCCCTGCGGGCGGGGATGTGCCGGGCGGAGGCGGGGCGGAAGTGGGTTCCCGGGCAGAGCGGCCGGCCGGGCCCGGTTCCGGGTGTCCCTGCATCGGCGGCGGCGACTCGCAGGGGAGGGGGGAGGAGAAGATGGCGGCGGACTTGGAGGCGGAGGTGCAGGCCATTGACAAGAGCCTGCTGGAGTGCTCCGCCGAGGAGATCGCCGTGGTGAGGCGGCGGGCCCGGGGCGGAAGGGCGAGAAGTGGTTGGGTCGGGGAAGGAGCCGGGGCTGGTGAGGCCGGCGGGCGGCACCGGCCTGCCCTGCCGGCGGCGGGGCCGTGAGGGCCGGGGCGAGGCTGTGCCCGGGGAGAGGCGGGGGGGAGAGGGGGGAAGGGGACGAGGAGGCTTTCCGTGAGGGCAGCCCTGGCTGGCAGCGGCCTCCCTTTCTGGCCTGGGCCCGTTGTTGTCGCCCGCGTCGCTTATTGCAGCAGCCGGCTCGGTCGCCAGCGAGCAGCCAGCTTTTCCTGTTGTTCTGGCTGGCGCAGGTGGCTCCCCAGCAAACCGCCTGGACCTGGTCACCCCCAGCCGAAGAGGTCCTCGCCTTCTCCAAGCAGCTGAGAAGTTCAGCTCTCCTGCCTGTTTTGCTGCCTTTTTGCAGCTCCCTGTGGGCAGTCGTGCCTCGACATGAGAACATCCCTTTCCCCCCTTAATTTAGGTAGATGTCTGACCCCAAATACGCTTTGTAGCGTTGAAGTTTCAGTACAAGATTCTTCCTTCTTTCCTAGTATTTAAGGTGCGGTTCTCGCAAAAGCTTGCGCTTGTTAACCTTAGGATGTTTGTAGAGGAAGTGTTAGTAAAATCAGTGTAAAATTTGAAGTAATCTACTTTTGTTCGTGTGCTTTTCCTGCTTTTATGAAAAGTAGTCAACAGGGAAGAGAAGTGAAGTCTTGAGGGTAAGGTTTTCAGGAAAACTTTTGTTTCTGGCCTAAATGCCAGATCTTACAGACACAAGCGCATTTGAGGAACTGGATTTATATGTTAAAATATCGGGACTGTTCATGTGCGTATCTGTAGGATAAGACCTTGAAGAGCTGTCTGTGTGTATTTCAATGAGAATTACATTGGCTGCTTTCCAAAAGAACAGAAAAGGCAATGTTATAATTCAGATTATCCTCAGATTATGTTGTTGTAGCTACAGTGCAGATCGAGGTATGATTAGATGGGCAAATGTGCATAGTTAGCCATATCCTAGCTAGTTTAGCTTCAGGATTAGTCTTCCTTCTCCGAGACAGCAAACCCAATAATTCCATCAAACACTTCATGAAGTTGCCGGGGCTGAGCCCAAATTACCTTGTCTGTGTGAGTGGCAGATGGTTTTTTTTTTTTTTTTTGGGGGTCACGCTAGGTAAACCCAAGGCAAATGTGCACCAAGTGGAACACAGTTTGAGTGCCAGTTTAAATTTAGTCAATTCTTTCTCATTTTGGTTCTCTGTCATTACCAGCACAAGCTACAGTTCTAAGATCTATCCCTTTCAAATCTACAACGTGCTATCAGCCAAATGCTGTTGGCACTGCCTGATTTTATACGTAAACAACCTACTTGGGTTTTAGCATTGTTTTTCTCCCTCCTTTGCTGAGAGCATTACTTTGCTGGTAGCCCAATATTAACACAATAAGTGCCGGCCCAGAGCAATAGTTCTAGCACTTTACCGTCAGTTTCTCATTGCAACAGCATAGTGATAAACTTCCAAAGAACAACAATCAGAAAAATAAATTATTTGTAACAGAACATGAGCCTACATTGCAAATATTTATTTGTGCAGTGAAGAAAAACATAAGTTGTACCTTCTAGCTTTTGAAACAGAAAACTGAGTTGTTTTATGGCTTGTGTTACATGTTTTGATCTACTATCTCTTACTTAAATGTGGATTTAGTAGAAACCCTGATGGACCATTAGGTATTTACATAATGTTATTTGATCAATGCATTTCAGGTGTTTTTTTCCAGGGCAGTCAAAAATTGCTGCAGGAAAGTCAGTCTGAGGGGGGAGGAAGTGAAGAGGAATACGCTTCTCTTTTTAATAAAAACCTCTTTTGGGAGAGTAAAACATTAGCTTTTCTTACATGTGACTTCAGGTTAGAAGATAAACAAACACTAATTGAAACTTGCCTACAAATGCTTTTGTTAAAGAACAAATTCCAAAATTTTGAGTAGTTTTGCTGGAGTTCAGTGCCTCTCAGGTAGCAATTTAGAAAAGGCGATGCTACAATATGGATGTATATGTATATGTTTCTAGTAACAGTTTTACATGTACAACCATACTTTGAGTTGCCTTTCTGGTAGCTCTTGGAGTGATGTTTGTTTCCTTGTCCTGTACTGGCTTGTACTTCCTTTGGATACTTTTTTAGCCAGAATCTGATTTTCAAAACTGTGTGCACAGTTATGTGTATAGAACTGGCTCCATGAAGAGGTTTAGGTGTGATGATGTTCAGTGTGGCCACACCTAACTTTCAGGCAACTACTCCCAGAATTTTTGGGATGAGAAAGCCATTTACTCGAGGAACAAGAATTTTCTCTGGCGAGGTATTTGTCTGAGCTTGTAGTGTAGCTAATATGCACCGTGTATTTTCCAGATAGAAATTAGAAATGTACTGCTGAATTGAAAGAATGAAGTTAAAGGTATTTTGCTGAGAAAAATGCAGGCATAATAACAGATATATGCCCTAGAAAATAATCTAAAAATTATCTTATTAAATGGAAATCATGGAAGAAATGAAGTCAGTTTCACTGTGATTGCGTCAGTTCCTGGCGGTAGTAGATATTTGGCACAAATGATGAAAGGAGAGGAAAAGATTAATGAGCTAGGGAAAAAAGCGACTCCAATTCTTAGTAATGCAAATTTTTTCTGGGTTTTTTTTTTTTTTTTTTTTTTTTTTGTGCTAGTCTCTGAGTCCTGGTGGGAATGGTGAGATTATCTGTAAACTTCTATATTGTTGGATACAGCTTCTTGGCAACCTTTTCCCATGGACTTCCTTGGAAAAAATAGTGGCTTTGACCCTCAAAGCTGGATCAATACAGAAAGATTTACTAGATTGATTATGATTTTAAGAAGTCAAACTTAGGGAAAGATAAGCGAGGGGAAAACATATTATTCTACTAAGAGCTTACTGACAAATAAGTTTGGTTGTTGGTTGTTTTTTTTAAGAGGTTCTGCTTCAGAAAAGTTTGGTCAATGAAAATGCTACAGTATATTAAAATAAAAAAGCAGAAATGCAGCCATTCTTAAATGCCACAAATGCTCTGCTCACTCTGTATGTCTGTATCCTGAAGGACTTACTACAACTGTGTTGTCTCAAACATAAGTTCCTTAGAGTAAATCATAAATAATTCAGAGTAAATCAAGCTGTAACATTTGATTACCAAACCTATTTATTTTGGTATAATTAATTCTTGGTTTTCATATACAGTTTCAGGTTGATTTTGAATTCTTTTTCTGAAGTTGCCAGTGGGTATCTGGTTGTCATATTTACAATGAGAAATGGCATGCTAAGGCTGTTTATGTAACAAAGGATTTAATCAGTGCACACTTGCAGTATGTGCTTACTTCCGTTTGTTTATTCTAAAAACCTTGCAGCCTTAATTTACAGTTTAAACCTTTATAAAATCGTAATCCACAAGGCAGAAATAAAACAAATGTCCTAGAGGTTTTTTTTTATTCTCTGTGTATACAAAGGAAAAAAAAAAAACCTAGGAAAAGCTATGAGATTTTCAGTGGCTTATAGCAGGTACAGTATTTTGATGGCTTTTAAAAACTGTCAACATTGTTTTTTACAATTGATTGACAAAGAGAATTCATGGATTTAACATCATACTTGAAACAGTAGGTGTGCTAAGTTACTTTGGTGGTAGGAGAAATCAAACCCCCCTCATTTTCATATGTAATTTGTTGAAATTAAATGAGAGAGGGACTGTTACCTAATGCTGTGTTTGCCATTCTCCTTGTACTTTTTGTCTTTGCTTGTTCCTTGCCAACTCCAGGCTTCCGCTGCTCCTGTGTGTCCCCAGCTGGCAGCATCAGTCTGCACTCCAGAGAAATGCAGCCAGCATAGCCTAGGCCTTATCCTAAAAGTCACTGCTAATATTGGGACGTTTTGCTGGTCATGCATCCTGGAGGAAAATTTCTAAGAATTTGGTCTCTTAAATCTTGTGATTCTTGGAAAGAATTTTGAATGTCAAAAGGATAAAATGTGCAAGCAGGGAAACAAATTATTCCTTTCCTAATGTCTGCCTTCTGTCATCGTCTAGATTTAATGCTTAGAAGGAAACATGGCTTTCTAGTTTTGCAATGTCATTTTAGATTTTTGATTTAGAAATAAAAAAGGTCATTTTGATGGATAGAACTGTGTTAGATATTTTTATTAATTAATGATTTGTATTTTCATTCCTTTTAATTTAAAAGAAATGGCTGCAAGCAAATGACCTTCAGAAAGAAGTATACCAGCATCTGGCCTATTATGTACCAAAAATTTACTGCAGGGGTCCTAACCCTGCCCCACAAAGGGAAGACATGGTGGCACAACACGTCTTGCTGGGACCAATGGAATGGTATCTTTGTGGCGAAGATCCTGCATTTGGTTTTCCAAAGCTTGAACAAGCAAACAAACCTTCCCATCTCTGTGGCCGTGTTTTTAAAGTGGGAGAGCCTACGTATTCTTGCAGGTAGTTCAACTTAACATTGTAAAGTATTTACAATTTGTGAAGTCATAGAACATTTTTCAATAAGAATGTACTGTCCTAATGAAAAGTTAATACCCTAAATTTGTTTTTAAAGTAACCTTGCAGTGTTTCATGACAGATGGGACCAGGGGAAAATTAACACACTCCAGATGTGTAAATAAAAAAAATATTTATTAATGTAACGTGGAATGTTTTCTGTACAAAAGAAATGCAAGATTATAGAAGGTGGTTGGGGAGATCTGTCAGTGTGGTCAGAGGCAAGTGGGCAGGTGTATGTGCATGTAATTCAGGTACTTAATATCAGCTGTTAGTGTTGATCCTGTGTTTTAGACCTCTTTCCATGACCTGTTCCTTCCCTAAGTCTATCTCTAGATCTCTAAAAATACCATCCTACTTGAAAGAGGACAGTACGTTCCTAACCAATTACAAGTATTTTAAAAATCCTCAGTTTTAAGACAGTGTAAGTACTAAACATAGATGTAAAACTGTTAAAGTTTCTTGTGCGTTAATAATTTTCTTTGAGTTATAGCTGGTAATGAAAAATGATGAGCGTTTAAATTAAACAGTATTGTTTTCTGAGTCCGTGTAATTCATTAAAAGCAGTGGCTTTTCTGCCCAGTTGTAAAGCTTCCAGGTCTGCCTCTGCTTTAGGTATAAGCACCCTTATTTGTTAGAGGAATTACTTGGTAAATGGTACTGAGTTTGGAAGTATATTGCCACAAGTTTAGGGCTCTGAAGAATCAATACCTGATACTGTATCTACCCAATCCTGTGGGTATATTGTAGCAATAAGTGGGTTTGATTTTCTTTTAATTAAAAAAAAAAAAAGAAATTCCATGGACGTAAATTATTTTAAAACAGAAGAGCTTCGTGTAATTTGTCTTCGAAATTTTCGCCTTTAGTGACTGCCCTGGAGAAGACAAATGGGAAAATGGTACTTTATGCATAGTCAGTCAGGGTTGCCTGATTATTTTTCAGTGATCACCTGATTTAATTTATTTGGTGAAATGAAATTAAGCAAATTCTTGATAATAACATCTCATAGGATCTCTGATGTTTTGTTTTGAACAAAATCAGTTGTTTCTCCAACTTCTTTTTTTAAATAATAACCATCATAAGACATTCATTTCTCTTGGTAGTTATTTTTGCATTGCAAAACTCGACTCCCTTAATCTTGAGGAGTCATAGCTCAGTTGCATTACATAGTTTCAAGGATTTTCAGTGTTTTTCAGGGAGACAAGTAAATATAATGCATAATTGCCTCATTCATTTGTTTAGCCCCTTTTGCTAGAAATATTGTTTCTATCCAATATGCAGTACTTGTAGACAGGACCTTACTATGGTCTCTGATCTCCTGGTTGACGAAACTGCATTCTCAGACCTCCTTAGTGAGCTTGAAGGCCTAAACTTAAAAGCACAGGTTTGATCTGATCTGTTGTGTGCTATCTTCCCAGTGTTCAGTGAAAAAATGTCTTTTCTGATTGCTGGAGATTGTTAATGCTTGTACTCTGTACTTCAGAGAGCTTTCTTGGATTTATACTGTGTATACCTGTTTGTATTGTGTTCTGTAATTTGTTTACTTGCTTATATACTTGTCTCACCTTTTGAGGACAATGGCTATAGCAAATACACATGCTACCCAGACAGTATTTTAAAGCCTTTTCTTAAAGCCTCTTTTTTTCCTCCTTCATTTGTTTCCCCCTGCTTGGAAGCCATCCCTTTACTCTTTCAGAATAATATATACGTTAGTCAGAAGGTTTATAATAGTGATATTTGAAGATTACCTGTTGTAAAATGTGTAATTAAAGGCAAAAACATTTGTTTAATGCTTCTCCTTTTTTTTTTCTTTGTTTTGTTTTGTTTGCTGTTTTCAGAGACTGTGCAGTTGACCCAACTTGTGTGTTATGCATGGAGTGCTTTCTTGGAAGTATTCATAGAGAGCACCGATACAGGGTTAGTGTCGTGGCTCGGGCTGGAATATATGATGTAGTCATTAATCATTAATAACTTTGTATATGTATGAAACTCCTTGTTTAAAGTTTAGTAATGTATACATAATTTGAAAATGTTGCAGGAACATAACATTTGAAATTATGTCTGCAATAATCTTATAAGACTGTGTTTTGATATGAGTGTAAATTCTGAAAGTTAACACTTTAGAATATTGAGCAATTAACTTTTATGTACAACAGTTAAACTTACCAATGTATGTTATTTTTAACATATGCCCTTTAGTGAATTTTACAGCATTAGAGTTGG
This sequence comes from Calidris pugnax, assembly GCF_001431845.1. Classification (NCBI taxonomy): domain Eukaryota; kingdom Metazoa; phylum Chordata; class Aves; order Charadriiformes; family Scolopacidae; genus Calidris; species Calidris pugnax. The sequence goes on from NW_015090922.1 coordinate 8,375,155, forward strand.
TTTTTGACTTGCTTTGACCTTGATATTTGACTTTTTTTAAAAGGTACTAAAAAACCTTTATTAAGAACCACTTTTAAAAAAAACTTACTTCCTTTAAACATCTGCTTTGCTATAAAATTCTCTACAATAGCAGGATTTTTGTTTGTTTTTAAACATAAAGTAGAAAACTAAAACTGTAGATGCTCTTTTAGTAATATATTGCCATTAGTAGTACACACTAGTTCAGAAAAAAAATTACAAACAAAACTAAGAAGGCTGTGGTGTGTTTTAAAAGTAAGAAGCTAAGTGAAAACTACCAGTGCAACCTTTCTGTAAATCTGTTTTTGACAGTACTGCACTGCTTTTAATGTAAATCTGATCACTGCGTGCTTATACTGAGCACTAGGATTTACGAAAAAAAATAACCTCCAGACACAACAACTTGCCCCAAGAAACCCAACCCAATTTGCTGATATCAGCATATTTCCTGCATGGAGATTTTTAGTTTGCAAGCTTAGCGAATTAACAAGTCTAGGTGACATCCAAAAGTGTCAGCAAATATTCTTGCAAATGTCCATCTAATCTTGTTGATACTGTAGGATCTAGCTGTATGTAGAGAAAGTACCTGTATGCCAAAAAAAGGTGAAAGAATAACTCTTCTATGAATCAGTTAATATTTGTGGTTCAAAAAAGGTGTTATTGCACTTACCATTTTGAAGTGATCTTATCTTTAAAATAAATTTTATTAAATCAGTGTAAATATATCATTATGGTTTCCAGATACAAGTTCTTCACATAAGTATTAGTAAGCATAGAAAAAAGTAAGTTTTGTCTGTAAATTCCTGTTTCTGTAAACAGCACATTTTTTACTCACTGTCTAATAGCGCTATATGAAACCTTTTAGCTTTGTTCAGACTAAAAATGTGAGAATCTGCTATAGTACAGATGGCATTGCAGTAATAGATTCAGAGAAACTGAAAACCAGAAAAAACCCACAGCCTTCAGGTGGGGTAGAATGGGGGTGTTTGAAGCTTTTTTTTTAGTTTTTTCTCTTCTTGTTTGGCATCAGCGGACGGATGAAGTAGATAAGCTTTGAGCCATCATAGAAGCAGGCATGGTTTCACTGTGCTTTTTTAACAGGGGACTGGCTAAAGCTCTCAGGTGTTGCAATTAGGTAGCCATAGCTAAACTACAAAAGCACAATGTGCACGCGTGTGTATGTGTATTCTCATGAACTCTTTTGTTTCTAAATAATTTTAGATGACAACATCAGGTGGTGGAGGTTTCTGTGACTGTGGTGATACAGAAGCTTGGAAAGAAGGTCCTTACTGTCAAAAGCACGAACTGAACTCTTCAGAGACCGCAGAAGAAGAGGTAATAGCAATTGAGCATGGTGTTTCAAAACATGGTCAACTGTGTATGTATGTGTGTTTATAGATACAGATCATTCATATGAGGTCACTTTTAGTCTTGTATACCACGCGTGAATGATGAGAGGAAATTTAATAGCAATACATGAACAACAATATGTGTTAGACAAAATTAATGTCTTCTCTAACTTTAAGGAGTTAGTTAGAATGACATTTTCTACCTGAATGCTTTATTTTGTATGTACTTGGTTACGTCTGCAGCTTTAGTTCTTTTCCCTCTGCAGCTTTCGTTCTTTTCTTTGTTTCTCTGTCTTATTCTGAAAGGTGAAAGGAGTCTGCCATGTGAGGAAAAAAAAAGTCTGTATGTTATATGCATGAAGAAGCCAAATTAAGCTGTCTGTACAACATATGTTCTGATTCTTGCCAAAGTGAAGTGCACAGGTTTTTTTAAAAATAAAAATGACTTGCTGTTACAGGAAAGCTGTAATGGAGATATCAGATAGAGGTCTATAAAAGCTTGTTTGGTACAGAATCATAGAATCATTTTGATTGGAAGAGACCTTTAAGTTCATCAAGTCCAACCATTAGCCTAGCACCGCCAAGTCCACCACTATACCATATCCCTAAGCACCACATCTACTTGTCTTTTAAATACCTCCAAGGGATGGTGACTCAAGCACTTCTCTAGGCAGCCTGTTCCAATGCTTGATAATCCTTTCAGTGATGAAATGTTTCCTAATGTCCAATCTAAACCTCCCCTGACACAACTTGAGGCCATTTCTTGTCCTATCGCCTGCTTCTTGGGAGAGGAGACCGACCCCCACCTCACTCCAACCTCCTGAAGGTAGTTGTAGAGAGAGATAAGGTCTCTCTTCAGCCTTCTTTTCTCCAGGCTGAACAACCCCAGTTCCTTCAGCTCCTCCTCATAAGAAGGTAAATAGAGAACATATCTTCACAGTTTCTCAACAACTTGGACATACTAAAAAAAAAAAAAAAAGAGAAATGGCAGTTATTAACATTCCTGTAAAGCTTCCAGATATTTCCAGAGAATCTTGGGGGAGCATCGTGTGGATAAACTTTACTGGTACAAGTGAATTGCTCTGCCAAGGGCTTCTGAAAATCTTCTAAGATTATAAATATAAAAAATTATTGTGGCCATTTTTATACAACATTAACTGTAGTAAAACACAAAATTTGGTATTAGGTAATCCTAGAACAGAAACTGGGCTACTGTTAAATATTTTAATTGGTTAATGATTACATGTACTTCAAAATACCGAATGATGAATTGAGTCAGTGACCCAATGTATAGTGTATGTCCAGGTGACCTCCAGGGCATGCAGTGTTCCCTTTCCAGCTTTGTAGAAGAGGGACTAGTTGTTCTGACCATCAAAAAATTTGCAATAAAAGAAGAGGTTTGTTATGTTTTCTATTGACACACAAATCCCTTGAAATGGACTGGAAGGAAATGGCAGTGGTACCCGTACTACCTGAATCAGAGTTGGTAGTGTTTCTCTTTTGCTACTCCAAAAAGTAGTCCCTTTGACCTTGTGGTCAAGTGTGGATAGGCCTCTAAATTCAGCCTCTAAATGCATGCTGCCTATAAAACAATGCAATAGATGTATAGTTTTTGTATTCTGCAGTTTACTGATGTTGGTAAGGGGAATAAAAGATACAGTGATTTCAAAATATTTTTTTTGAAAGCATCACAGAAAAAGCAGATTTTAATACAGCTGAAGTTAAAAGTTCTTCAGAAGAGCTATCTTAGAAGGTGTGCAAAAGTGGGAACAATGGAAGTGAAAATGGAGAAGTGTGTGAAAAATTAAGAGGGTGATCAGAGGCAAGTTAACATTTAGGTATTGAATGTTAGATTACAGCTTTGATGATTTGTCAGTGAAGAACTACTAGCGAAAGAAAACAGGATGATTATTGACTATTCCTTTTGAACATAGTCATTTAAAGCTAGACATCATTAAAGATGCTGCATCATCTTTGACAAAGAGAGGTGCACATTTGTCAATTTCTGTTTTGAATGTCACGTATTTTTTCAATTGCTATTTATATTTATTTTCCAGGATCCTCTTGTGCACTTACCAGAAGATATGGTGGCAAGAGCTTATAATATTTTTGCCATCGCATTTAAATATGCAGTAGATATATTAACATGGGAAAAGGAAAATGAATTGCCTGGCCTAGAAATGCCGTAAGTATGGTATTTGCCTTTTGCCTTTTAAAGGATTGCAGATATTTACAATAGAAAATGCAAATTCTGATTTTTAAGTATCTTTTCTGCCTTTCCCAAAATTGTCAGGAATACTATGTAGACAATGTCCTAAAATAATTTTAATAGATTTGTTTTTCTTACATTTTTTATTTTTGTGACTATACAGCCCTTATCTCTCCATAGCAATGATGAAACAATGTTTTTGATCCCTTAATGTTTTCTTAATGCTGAAAAGGAAGTATCTGTAGTTTCAATACCCTAAAACAAGTGGCAGGTTAATTTCTTTTGATCAAAGTTACTGAAATTCTGATGACAAAAGTGTTTTGTACCTTCAGTGATTCACTTATTACAAATTTTGAAGCATTACAGAGCATTTAAGTGTATTGGAGCATCATAGTTATCATGGATTCATTTGTGACATCTTGTTAGTATCCTCTTTTAAGTTACGGTTTTGAGGATTGTTGAGTTTGGGCTTTTTAAGAGACTGCCAAGTTTTTGTTGTCTAATAGACCTTTATGCAATATTGAGGAAACAGGTGGGGCAAAGTAATGCTGAGACCAGTGAAGTCTGTAAGAAGCTCTGGGGGAGTGTACAGCTGCACTGGAAAGAAATGTATTTTCCTTGGTAGCAAACACTATCAATTCGTAATCAAACAAACTTCAAAAATAATACTCTGACTTAAGTATTGTCATAAGATTTTACTCATTTTGGACTCAATTCTGCAGGAAAGGTGCACATTCCCATAGAAGTTAGGGGGTGGCCAGTCCTTTTCAAATAAATTGTTGAGATATGTTCCGGTATAGCAAAGGAAGCCCAGGCTTGGGTTGTCTGCTTATTGAAGAACTTTATTAAACTACAAGTTTATTTATTTTTTTTTAAATTGCATTACTCTGAATTATGTAAATTCAATCCTTACTTTGAAGTGAGAAGAGTGACACTTACTACTGCATGCTGTTTAATGATGAAGTCCATACCTATGAACAAGTTATTTATACTCTTCAGAAGGCTGTCAACTGCACGCAGAAGGAAGCTATTGGTTTTGCAACAACAGTAGATAGAGATGTAAGTAAATTAATTGCTAGAACTTTTAATTATACTTACTCTAATATTTATTTTATATGACTAAACTACTTTAATTTGCTTTCCCAAAGAGTGTGGTTAATGTGATTGAGCCCTGTGCATCAAGCCAGCCTAAAACGTCTTAACTCATTGGCCAATCCAAACCAGACCTAATATTGAATACATGTTTCAGTGTAACTGTCTTCCAGTAAGTCTTGTGAGTGTAGACAGCAAGGGATCTCTCACCCCTCTGTCAAAGACAGGCAGTGGCTTTAGCTTACACCTTACTGTATTCCAGGGAGATGACACTGAAAGAGCCTCTGGGTGTGCTCCAGGTGTGGGAAATGCTGCTCAGAGTAACACCAGTCATCTGTGAGCGATAAAATCTGTAATTGACTGCTTTAGTTCTGGTGGTCGTGGAACTATTTGGAGGGGGGTGTTATTTAATGATTTTTTTTTTTTTTCATAATTGTCAGATGATAATGGCAGGAAAAGTATTTCATACAGTGTTTAGAAAGAGCGATGAGTTCAGAATCACTATACACTGAATATAATTTTAACTAATATGTCAGTCTCAGAAGCAGTCTTTCACCTGTGTTTGTATTCTGGCTTTTGTGCATTTTTTTAATAAAGGGACACTTTCTAGGGACAACTGCATCTTGTTATTTGTGCCATGAGCCTGTAGATAGTTGGTGTGAAAACGAGAGTCATTTTATATTGTGTTGTTGGCCTGTGCCTTTTTCTGGGGGTGGGGTAGGGAGGGAGTCTCTTCCAAAATGGCAATGAGAGCATCATTTTGGGTTGTTAAAGTACTTCAAGGTCAATGGAAAAGGAAATAAACCCACTTTGTATTGCTTAACGCTGAACTAGATTTTGGTTTTGTATTATCACTACTTTGTTTTTGTGATATCAGTAACCAAAAGATGCCCACTGATCCTGAATATGTGCTGACTTGAGCACATGCTGGGTAGTGTAGGATGCACCTTGGAGATTTTTCCCTACTTTTGATCCCTGTCCTACTTCTAAATACATACATGAATGCATATATACGTGTGTATGTGTGTAAAAGAAATGAGAAGGTCATGCCTGAAACAGTGATCTGGCATCAAACCAAATCTAAAATGTCAATAAGCTATTCTATCTATAATACACTATAATACAGTATAGAAAAACTGGAAACCTAGTCTTGAAATAAACCAAGTGCTTTAGTTGTATGTTTAAAAGACCAGCTACCTTTAATACCTACTTTTTTAAAAGGCATTGAAATGTCTGAAATATCTTTAAATTCTAATAAAAATAATGATTGATGCATTAGTACTAAAGATAAGTTTTCAGTATTTTAAATAAGTGTGATGGTTACATCCTAAAAACAATATTATACAGAGAAAAATTAGTACAACAGGTAACTTCATATATGATCTTGTTTTATTCTCTTTTAAAAAGTACAGGGTGCATTTTGGAAATCCAAGTATGTAACTATCTCCAGTACTTTAAAAAATGAAAATAGCATGAAAGAAAGAGTGGTTAACATGCATGTGAAACTTTTATTGTGTCTTTTATACTAATGTATAAAACAGCATTTGAACTTCCTGCTTAGAAGCTGGTGGTAATGTTACTTCTTTACGAATTTACAGGGACGAAGGTCCGTTCGATATGGAGACTTTCAGTACTGCGATCAAGCAAAATCAGTAATAGTGGTAAGTAATATTATCTACTTATTTGCCTCATCTTAAGCAAAAAAAAGCTTTGACACACAGTTTTGTGATATTGTTACCGTAATGACTCTTTATATTTTAATAATACAAAGTGTTGGAAATGCTATTTAGAATATGCACAGTTGAGGTATCAAAATAGAGGTTTATGCTCTGTTTTTATTTTTGTTTTTTCTACTTTTGTCTACCTTACACCCAAAATAATTTTTTAAAAAGAAGTTCTGAGACAACTTTTCCCGTCAGAAAACAGAGTTTGATCAGGAACTTCAAATGTAACATTTTAGAATTGCATGTCAGTTCAGACCAGTGAAGTTAAACTATTTTGGCTTTTCTCCTATAGTATGAAGTTGTTTACAGCTTTCACAGCCCACAACTATGGAAATTATGGCTGATTTAATCAAAGCGTGGAACTACAAATACACTTTCATTTTATGTGTCTGTATTTATACATGTATATATATATTCATATTATCTATATATTACAAGGTTCTTCCATGTAAGAACATGGGGGTAATATTTTCTATTTCATTTTTCTTTAACTGCTGCAGTGCAGTACTTAATCACATGAAATAAATAGTTCATGCATAATACTGCTACCACTGAAAACCAAATACTGCAACTAGAGTTACTGGCCTTAAACTATTTACGTTATTTTGAAAACATTAACATATCTTTAAAGATAAAATTGTGCAATATTTTTAACTTGCCACCTATACAGTCAAGGAACAAATGGCTTTTATGTGTAATGTCTAACTACTAAGGTTTCTGGAACAGAGATGAGGTGAAATTCTTTCTTTTTTTAACTCTGTGTGTTTAATTTGTATTTTTGAAAATAGTCCATGGCCACTTGGTTTCTTTCCTTGGTGGGCTGCTTGATGTGTGACTTGCATCATGTGCATGGCTGCCTTAGGTTGTGCGTGGGACTGCTTATCAGTGAAATGCAGCAGATCAGTGTGTACCTTGATAAGAGGCCAAGAGTGGAAAATGCATTGGCCTAAATATGTTAATATTGCATAATAAGGTCCTTCAAATATTAATAGGGTAAACAAAGTTAAGATTTTTTTTTTGGCTTTGATTCTTCCCTATGTAGGTGCTAGTAATTAGAATATTTATTAATATTATAAATTATTGAAATTAATCATAGTAATGTTGTGTTTCTGTACAGAAATATATGCTAGTCATCACTTAAATATGCATTACTTCCTTTTTTCTTTTCTTTTCTTTTTAAGAGAAATACCAGTCGTCAGACAAAGCCATTGAAAGTACAAGTTATGCATTCATCTATCGTTGCCCATCAGAGCTTTGGTCTGAAGCTCCTAACTTGGCTTGGCAGTGTTATTGGATATTCAGGTGGGCAAACTTGAGCTTTCTTGAGATAAGTTAGAGAATATTTGTGAGGCAAGCTGAATTCCTGAAACAATGTTGTCTGCTTATTTCAGATATGTAATATGTAAGGCAATGCTATTAATAACCTGTCAGACTTGATTCTATTTTCTCTTACTGGAGCGTTGTTCTGAGTTCTGACTTCCATATGAAAGTGCTACCAGTCTTACTTCTCAGATACTGTTTTCTGTTTAGTTGCTGTTGAACAGAAGCTCAGGATCGCTGTCAAATGCTGTATGCCAACAAGCTATTTTTTAGTCCCTAGTTCTTTTTAAATGAATGCAGTAAGCTGAAAATAACCTGTCTGATGAGATAAAACAAAATTATTCAGAAGTAATTTGATGAATGATGATGAAAGTGATTGCTTCAGATTTTTTGCTAAGTAGAACAACAGAGAAAATGCAAGGATGCGTGGAGGTTTTTGGGTAGGTATAGAAGCCAACAAAGTATTAATAAGATATTTAAAAAAGAGGTTTCTTCAAAGGAATCAAGATGCACAATATCATTTTTATGGGAAGGCTCTGTCACTGTTTTGACTTGGTTCCTCCTTTGTCCTGTTGAATCATAAGGTTGTGAAGATGTGGAGTATGAGGGGAAATAAAAGGAAAATGTGTCAAACTGCTGATATGTAGAAATGTAGATACAGTTCCCCATGCACTTTGTGTTCTATGCATCTGTAAATGTTAATGAGAGTTATTAGCAAAGCACGCTCAGCTGCAATATTGCATATATGTTCTGCATAGTTGCAAGGTTTCTTTAGATGATGCGTTTTATTAGACGGATAGTTGAAAGATAAGTGGTTTATGTTTGTACAAGTTAATTTTTAAAGATACGTAAATCAGGCTTTGGAAAAGTTATGGTAGCAGTTTGTTCAGCTATTTGCCAGTGTTGCTGGCAAATAATAGCTGTTAACAGAAAGGAGAGACGTGAAGATACTTAATTTCTGAGACAAATTTTCCTTTCAGTGTAACGTGTAGGCAGGCACTGTCTTTCTCATTTTCTTAAAGCCCTGCTTTGTACCGTGTCATTCGTGCTGGGTGTCAAAGTCACTAATTTTCAGCACTAAATTACAGTTGCAAAAAAGTAACTTGAATATGTTAATGGAGTGTCAAATTACAGATGAAAGCATTGAATTTATAGTTTGATTTGTGTGTGTGGTGTTTCTGAAATTCTGCAGAGTTCATTTCATTAAATGCAGTGTCCTTTATGATTCAGAAGGGCAAAAATAATGTTTGATGGTAAGCAGAATGCGTACGTTTTCTCTGTGACCTACGTGCTCACCTACTTGAAATGCCTTGTACACCTTGGGATGCAGTCTTACAATGTACTCTGGAGTCTGGTTTTGTGAAATGCCCTCTTGAAAAAGTTAGTTTCCCTTAGCTTTTTAACAAACCGTCATGGTTTAACCCCAGACGGCAACTAGGACCACTCAGCCTTTCACTCGCTCCACCCTCCCCAAGTAGGGTAGGGAGAAGAGGGAGGAAAAGGGGTGAAAAAACCTCGTGGATTGAGATAAAGACAGTTTAGTAGAACAGTAATGGAAGAGAAAATAATTATAATGGTAAAAGAATATGCAAAATTGCGATGCAGTATGGTTGCTCACCACCTGATGATGGATTGCCCAGCCCTTCCTGAGCAGTGATTGTGGGTCCCTGCCTCCTGGCCAACCCCCATTTATATACTGGACACGTTGTCTATGGTATGGAATATTCCTGTGGCCAGCTTTTCCTGTCTAGGCTTCCTCTCAGCTTCTATGGGCAACTCAAAAAGTCCTTGACTTAATGTAAGCATTTCTTAGCAACAACTAAACTGATACGTGTTATCAACATTATTCTCATAATAAATCCAAAACAGAGCAGCTGCTAGGAAGAAAATTACCTCTGTCCCAGCTGAAACCGTGACACAAACACCCCTGAATGTTTAGATTTTGCTCAGTCAGCAGAATCAAGCAGCCTGTTACCGTTCATCTCTAACATGGGGTGACAGAATTGCACTGCTTAGGTGGTTACGCTCAAATGTCCCTGACCAAAGGGCGATTGGCAGGTGCAGGGTCTTCTGCTGTGCCACAAAGTTAATCTGGATGATGGTGGTGAAATGACTGTCAAACTCTTGTCAGTGAATAAAGGAAAAAAACTTACTGTGGGACGTTGCGAAACAAGCTTGACTACCACATATTTTCTAGCAAATGTCAGTTCTTCAGGAATAAGCGTCTGTTCGCCGATTGATGGAACGATGCTGTAGTTTCCATGAATTCGTTACCCTTCATAACAGTAGTTGGAATAGAACTCTGCAAGGCAAAAAAAAATCCCCCAAACTGCTGGAGGGGTCCACAGACTGTATAGAATCACACCATGCAGTGCATGGTATGGTATACCTGGCACTAAGCCACTGCCAGCTCTGCCTAAGAAGCCGAGATGGCTCGGCAGCGTGCAGAAATAAGGGTTAGTGCATGTTAAGTCATATAGTTGTTTTAGTGAATATGCATTACCTGCAGAGCAAAGCTAGGTTGAACATTGTGAATATGAGCGTGTCTGTGTTGTGTTCTGTTCCAGGTGCAGGCTTGTCTGCAAGCATACAATAATTTATGTGTTCGTACAATAAGAATTATTACTGCTTTCCATTAGAAAAAACCACATAGAAAAGCTTTAAAATAATGGTAGCTAATAAGTGCAAACAAAAACCTCATATATGAGTTGTTTCATATATGAATTACATTTTCCAGGATTCTAAACAGGAAAAATATAACCTAGAAAATTAGCTTGCTGTATAATTATTTCTTATATTAGTAAGCCAGCAGCACTTTTAAGAAAGCACATTTTTATTTTATAACTTTGAAACAAATCATTGTGTTTGGCAATTTTCACAAGGTTTCTGATATTCTAGAAGGTTAGGCTGAAACTTGCAAGGTATAAAGTATTTGTGCTTCTGTCAGAAAAATACAAGCAGTGTTACTCGGTTGTCAAGGAAATGAGGGCCCTATGGCTTCTGTGTTGTCTTCTGAAAATTCCAGTATGTCACAATCATCTACAAGTTTGCATTTAAGCTATAACTAACTTATATAATTTCTCTTCATTAAGATGGTCTTCGCCGGATATTGTGCCAGGTTGGTTTACAGGAGGGGCCAGATGGTGAAAATTCTTCTCTTGTGGATAAGTTGATGCTGTATGATTCTAAACTGTGGAAAGGTGAGTTTTGTCAAACTTCTGGAAAATACTAAAGAATGCTAAGCGTAAAAGTTTTCCCTTTACTGTATCTGCTAATGTTTGGCCATTTTTACTGTGGTGTATTATAGATAGAATTGCCCAATTTGTTATAATCTAATCTGTCCCTTCATGATGAACTCCAAATAGATTGAAGACAAGAACATAAGGAGACCATTTGAAGATGGGGTTGGTTTTAGATCTAATTATTCTAAGTAGTCTGAAATTAAGGCTGACTTGAATACACAGATGACAGTGATAGTTAAGGGAAATTGAGTAAACAATAGAGTGATTTGTGGTTTGTCTGCTTTGTAGGATCTCAGCATTTATGTCATACCTATCAAAATACCTCTTTTTCAGGTGCAGCACAGAGGTTTTCTGCTTTGAATTCTGTTTTTTGTTCATGAGATGCTCTTAAATGTTCTGAGAACATTCAGTGAAAACTACTGTTCTGTTATTTTAGAGCCCTTAAAACTTTAAAAGCCTGGTAGATATAATGGGGTTGTCTAGAAAGTTGTAATTTTGAGGAAATGGGGGTAATTATATTTCTTATCCCTCATGGATTCTGTCTCTGATATGATATTCTGAAAGGGTGTGTAAGGCCAGGTGTAAGAAAGAAGCACAAAGAGAATGCAGAGAATGATGCAATCAATATGTCCTTTCCTTATTTAAATATGAATATAGTATTTTTGAAGATTGCTACCTTCCCCCCAATATCTCCTGTCCTCTTCAGTTCTGAGGTACAGATATCCTAGAGACTACTAACGTCTCTTTGTGGCCTGTCTTGGTAACTTCTTGGAGCAGCAATAAAAGCAGTAAGAGGAAAGAAAGCATATGGAGAAAATGATTCTTTTAGGTTTTGTTTATTTAATAAGTTTATCTTGTGTGAATGAATTCCTGGCACTCAGATTTTATAATATTTTTTTTCCCCCTTCAAAATGTCGTGATCTGAAAGGTGTTGCTTTTGTAGACCATTACAACATTTTTAATATATGTTTTGTTGGGATAATGTCTTTCACGTAAGTGAGGAGTAACTTTTGCACATCTATTCAATATCGATATTTCTCTACTTTTTCATGTATTCTATAGTTACTCTGCATTAAGGAAATAGCTTAATGGCTTTTGACTTAAAAGTGACTTACAGAAAGAAATGGTACATATGTGCATGTATTTCCAAGCTACATATGGTCAATTCTCATTTGTATTGATAATATTTACTGGGATGCTGCCCACACAGACTAGAAATTCAGAGGTAGCTAAGCTGTTGTTTTTTGTTTTTTTTTTGCAGAGTTGTTTAGAGCTTGCAGAATTTATTGCAGTTCCCAGGACTTCTCATAATAGCATGCTCTTTCTTTCCCTGGGCCATCCAAATCCTCTGTCTATCCTGAGGAAGAATAGAGTTTCCTTCTTGTTTGCCTGACTTGCCTTATATGTGAAGGTTTTTGTTCCCGTTCAACAGCTCAGTGTTACCTTATACAGGAGTAATAAATAATGCCGCTTGAAGAATTTTGTTTTATATATTCTTCTTCATCCTTTGCCACCACCTGACAGACTTAATCAAAGCAGCTTCTGCTCTGAAATGCACACTTACCTCATTCTGTAAAAGTTTACTTTTCTAAATGTTCCATAATATGTTGGTAGAAAATAGTGACGTGCAATATTTCATTCATTTTTCTTGACAGGAGCTAGAAATGTGTATCACCAGTTATTCATGAGCAGTCTACTTATGGATTTGAAATACAAGAAACTTTTCGCTATCCGCTTCGCAAGAGTAAGTGTCTTTCTTAAAAAGAGCCATTAAATGCTTAAACTGTCTAGCCAAGAGAGTTTAGTTAGTGTACGGTCCTTCAAATGAACTGTTATCCAGAATTTTTGTCTTTTTTTTTGGAAGTGAGAAGTTGAAATTAAATGCCGATTACCTTATTTCTGTCTTCAAAATGCTAGTTCTAATGGCATCGCATCTCCTGGGAAGAAAATGAGTTTCCCAGGCTCCCCAGAACTAAAGCAGTTCAGATGTTTTTGTCTTCAGCACCAACTCTGCAGGCTATCGCTTCTTAAGAGCTAATCGCTTCTCATTGTTGAGGTGTAAGCTGTTACAGCACTACTCAAATAGTGCTGATATTCAGTTATGCTGATTAGTATTTCTCCAGTAACTAATATTTGAAATGCTTTAAAGCAGCACTGCAAAATTCTGCTCACTCTGCTGAAGACAAGTAACTTTTTTGAGTAGAAAATGGAATACTAGCCTTTATTGTGAAAATGAGAGTGAGTAGATCTCATGTGTGAGCAGATTAAGTTTCATGTTCTTTGTACAAAATACCTATATAATAATCCATAAGAGCTACTCTTCCCTTTATTATGGCATTAAAGTTTCCCAGAGCAAACATTTAAATTAAAAACTCAGGTCAGTGTGGATTAGAGGTGAATTTCCCCTTGTTGTTTAGAATTACCGGCAGTTGCAGAGAGATTATATGGAGGATGATCACGAACGGGCAGTATCGGTGGCTGCTCTGTCTGTCCAACTCTTCACTGTACCTACTCTGGTGAGTAGTGCTTGTCTTTCTTTTAAAAACTGATAGTTGGCACTCCTTGCCTTTTTTTGCCTCCTTCTTATTAGAACTATGAGCGATTGCAGAGTGATTTTATGAAAGATGACCACGACAGAGAGTTCTCAATTGCTGACCTCTCGATACAGATATTCACAGTGCCTTCTCTTGTAAGTACTGAAAGACCAAAAAAGGAAATCTTTATTTGTTAAAAGCCACTCAAGGTTCTTGAATTGAGACTGCAGATTTCTTTTAACATTGCTGTGGAAGTGCAGGGCACAGTCACACTGTTCACAGACAATGCTATGGGTTTAGAAGTTAAAGTGACTGACTTCCCAGAGTGGGCTGGGTACTTTTGGTTTTTTCTTTTTACATTTTTCTTCTGCTTTTTTTAGAAAGTTACTTAAGTTTTATTTAGAAACACACAACACATTTCAATTCCTCATCATACTGAGCCACAGTCACTGTTTGTAGAAATCTACATTATGGTTTGTCTATCACCGTTTCAGAGCATACCTTCTGGTGCAGTCTTATAATAAATGATCCACTTCATGTTAATTTTCCAATCAACACAGGTGCAACCAAGAATTGTCTCATGATACTCCCTACTTCCTTTGGTACTTCTAGGCTCAGACAATGCCTTCTTTCAGGTTTCCAGTTAATTTTTGTTACAGTGCTTCAGGCACTGTTTTTTCTTCCAGCTCACTAATCTGCTGGTCTTTCACTAGCTTATGCTTGTTTGGGAAATGTATTGTTTTGCTCCTGTCTCCAAATAAGTCTGGTTTTGCTTGTGTTTTGAACTAGACAAATTAAACTTTGGAGCTATACTGGAAATAAATGTCTGATTTTCATAGCCAAAATTGTTTAAAAAACGAATGCTTCTGAATCTTTCCATATTTAATCAGCTTAATTGAGCTCTAAAATTCAATAGTGGCGTGGCAGTTATGATACTGAGCAAAGTTGTTTTTCTGTTTCCTAGGGGTGAATGTTATACATGGGAATTCAACAGGACCTCAGGATTTTGTTTCCATGGTTTCGGGCAATATTGTGTTACCTTTTTTAATTTTGATGCTGTCAATAAGAATGTTGCCATTATTGAGACTTACAGTTAGACTTAAACAATTAGTATTATTCAAATGGTTATGGTATTATTTTTCCCTTTGGCAGATGGGGTGGTAGAATATGTCTATTAACACATATTTTTTTAAAAAACGGAATTTAAAACATTTCTTTAGAGAATAATTGCTGCATCCCTTTTACATGCTATTTCAACAGCATGCAAAAAAAGTAAAGGAAATTGGTTTTGATGGTCCTATAGAAGGATAGAATAGACTGATGACATGAAAGTAATTATTATAAACTCCTACCATATGAATTAAGAATTATTTTTTATATATTTAGAGTCACTAATTCTTAACTGAATGAATAAGTTGAAGAATGTAAAACTAACCCACCATACCCCAGTAGCATTTTCAAACTGATCTTAGTAATTTCAGAGTTTGAGCTCTCACATAACTGAGGTTTTTTGGTTTGAGGGAGGATGGGTGGTTGCATTGGTGGTGATTTTTTTGGGGGAAAATGATAACCATTAGATTATTTGTTTTTCCCCTGCAGTAGCATTTTAGAAACTATATTTTGGAGTATCATTAGCTACTGTAGAACCCAGAAGCTCTAGTCAACAACTACAGTGTCTTTAAGATAGATCGGAGTGGCCAATCTTCTTGAATCTACCAGCCACATAATAAAATCCTCATGAGATCTGAGAACTGCAAGACTTGGAGAACCAAGAGAATGGGGGAGTTTTGGAGTAGTTCAAGTAGGAAATGACAGTAAACTTCTTAGTGGTCTGTACTCTGCTGTGGGGTTGGGTTAGGTTAAGTTGGGTGTGGAAAACAATCGTCGGATTTTGTGATGCCTGTTGATTTGTTTCCTACAATACAGGGATATATGCAGTAGCCCTTGAGGGGGATCATAAGTCATTTCATGTAATTTCCATGTGGAAGTTGCACTGTACAGTTCCTTAGCAGTTCAGAAGATGAGCTGTTCACCACGGTGCTTGACAGTTTGTAAACAGAAAACAGAAGAGCTGTCGCTCCCCTAAAGGGCTCATACTTAAATTATATGAGAGGAGAGAACGCATACTTAAAGGGAGGTACAAGTTAATTATAAGACACATAATAACATACGTCTTGTGTCATAATTATGTAGGTTAGCAGGAACCTAACCATAGTCAAACTTCTGTACAAAAGAGATCTGAAGAAAGAGATCTGGATTATGATAATTTCTGGCTAGATTACTTTTTTTTCTTCTGTGAATGTTTGGAAGATTGGCTTTCAGTATGTTTTTCTGCTTTAATTATTGATGTAACTATTTTGGGTAAAAATTCATGTATTTTATAAACTTCATGGTGCGCTCTAAAACTCTTGTAGCTGTGCCTGCTAATTACAGCAAATTTCAATATACTTTGGCATAGGCTCGAATGCTTATAACAGAAGAAAATCTCATGACCACTATCATCAAAACTTTTATGGACCACTTACGGCACCGTGACATCCAAGGCAGGTTTCAGTTTGAACGTTACACTGCTCTGCAGGCTTTCAAATTCAGGCGTGTTCAGAGCCTTATTTTGGATCTGAAGTAAGTATATTAACTATGTGCTGATTTGATTTATTGAGGAGGGAAAAAAAGTATAAAATTAACACTTGCATCTTTCTAATGTACCCAGGTATGTGTTGATAAGTAAGCCAACTGAGTGGTCAGATGACTTGAGGCACAAGTTCCTAGAAGGTTTTGATGCGTTCTTAGAATTACTGAAATGTATGCAGGTATGTAAGTCTGTCAATTACAGAATGTTGCAAAATTAAAGTAGGAAGTTAGCTATCATGATATAAAGATGGAAGAAATTTCACGCACTCTTCATTTTATAACTTCAGTGCAGTATAACTTTTGGAGTCATCATGTTTTCCTGAAACATAATATCTCAGACCTAACTTTTTAAAACTTAGTTTGTTGTAGAGCCTGATGAAAAGGGAGAGAGTTTCAAAAAGAAAAATGTGATTTTAAGCATATTTTGCGGTTGTAGAGGTAGGCAAGACACAATTGTCTGAGTGAAAGTCCGTCTTAACCAACTTTCCCTCATGGCGAGAGCTCCAGTTACTACTTAAGTGTCAGCAGAGTTGCTCCTTGTATTGAGGAATATGTAGTTCCTGAGATACAAATAGACCTCTTCCCTGTGTTGTTTTTATTTTTTCCCCAGCCTTTTCGTGTGCTATGTTACCTTAAGAGGAGCATTTTCAAAGCAGTGCAGCTTTTACAGGGGCAAATTGACTATATGATCAGTAAGGTCTAAGTCAGAATCATTCCCGTTTTTCAGTACTTCAGTAGCATGCCTTTCTCAGTCCTTAGCTTCCATTAGTCTGTTATGATAGTCTCTTGAATATATTTAATCCTCAAATTATGCTCTTTTTTTTCTTCTTATGCCAAGAGCTGATGAGGTTCTGTAGCGCCCAGCCTTTAGTTAGTACTTAATTGTGTTTAATAGAAACGCGTGCCTAGAAAATACATTCAAAAACCAAAATGTGTGTGCAAGATAATATATATAGGCATCTGTTGTTACTGCTTATAATTCTGAAATCTATGCAGGTGTTAATGATAAATACAGCTCATATCCAAAACCTTTCCTGTCCTAATATTCTCCTGTTAAAATTCCTGTTTCATTTTCTTGTTAATATTTTGATGTGTATAATTCCTTTTCAAATGGTCCCAAGTTTACAGATAGGTAACCACTGTCTCACACCTATGCTAATATTGTCAAAGTATTTCAGTGCTACATTGTTGAAATGCATAATTCTTTTTGTTCTAGGGTATGGATCCAATAACTCGTCAAGTAGGACAACACATAGAAATGGAACCAGAATGGGAGGCAGCATTTACATTGCAGATGAAATTAACACTTGTTATTTCAATGATGCAAGACTGGTGTGCATTAGATGTAAGTTCCTTCTGAATTGTTTTTCCATGTGAATATGTGAAGGGAGAAAAAACCTAAATATTAATATGTACAACAAGTGAGCTAAACACATTACTGCACCATGAGCAAGTGCAAATCTTTTCTGTATTTAAACACATCTTTTATGCTTGAACTGACCAATTCATAAGAATGTAGTTAAGCCATTTAAAAAATATTGTAGAGAGAGTTCCATCACACATCTGAGCATTGTGATCATCACAGAACTTATCAGGTTATAATTTCCAGAGAAGAGGGAATAGAGGAATAGGCCCTGGGTCTACTAAATGCTGCCTGATTATAAGTCAGGTTTCTACTCCGTAAGTGTTTCAAGTTTTAGGAGTACAGAACTTCAGCACATTAAAGCTGGCTTTAATCTGTCACTGTTAGTTAATGTGCAGGTTTTACTAGCCTAGCATGATCATGGCTCAAAAAGTTCCCTTAATATCAGTTACCAAAAAAATGAACCGAAGACTAGTGGGTGTTTTTTCTAATCAGACATAGCAGTATGAGTTTGGCAATCTGTGCCCCCTTTAATTCAGCTGCTTTTGTTGGATTCCTTATCTTAATTTTGCAGGACTGTTAATAAAGTTAAAAACCCCAAACATGTCAGACTTTTTTACGTTGGCTGTATTATTTTGCAGAGCTCTGTTTTTTTCCATAATCTCTGTAAAAACTGTGATCTTTCTTTTAGGAAAAAGTGTTAATTGAAGCTTACAAGAAATGCCTGACGGTGTTGATGCAGTGTCATAGTGGTTTTACTGATGGAGAACAGCCTATTGTTCTCAGTATGTGTGGACATTCAGTTGAGACCATCAGATACTGTGTTTCTCAGGAAAAAGTTAGCATTCATCTCCCAGTTTCTCGTTTACTTGCAGGTATGACCTAGTTTAAAAATATTTTGGGACATGAAAAATGTTGCATGAATGTGATCTGTATTTGTGTGTACATAAGGAACCACATAACAGCTGTTTAAAGCTTGGCCATTTTCTAACTGTTGATAGCCTCAGCTGGATATTTCCAAGCTTTGGGGAAGCTGTTATGGTTTCAGGCCTGGGGGAGATTGTCTCATGCCTCTGGATTTATTGGCAGGATGTTTTGTAGGCAGTTACTGCTGCTTTTGGCACTTGAGTGATGCAGAAGAAATGCAACAAAATCTGGACTGTAGTTGACTGTTTTGAAATATGTTCAGCTGTCAGATTGAATAGATTAATCAACATTCTGTTAGAGAACAGATGTATCAAACATATGTGTCACCAGAAAATTAAGCTATGTCTTTCTCTTTGTATTGAGCCTGTCTTGTCAACAGTTGTGTTGAAAAAAGGTTGATAAATTTTAGTTTACAGAATCAGAAATTCACAGGTAATCAAGTGAACGACTGACTATGCAGGTGAGCTGACTATGCAGCTCAGAGTGAAATAACTTTGAATGTTTGAGTCTTTAAGCAAAACCCATGTAGCTTTAAAACAAAGCAAACCAGAAAGCCCTTATGTATTTTGTTGGGCCCTTGTTGTAGTTCCTGAGGAGTGAAAAAAAGGATGAGGCATCTGTTGTTGAGAATTTGTCCTGTTATACCAAGGACTATTGGCTGTTGCTGATGGGGCATGACAGAATCTAAAGAAAGGCAAAAAAATCTCACTTGTTTGGCGAAATTTACACAGATACGATTGGAAAACTTTAATTCTCCCAAAATGCATGGGGTTTTTTCTTCAGAAAATAGCGATGTAGCTCCAGGATGATAAATCTGCAGACTTACTTGTAGCTGTGTCCAGAAAATGGTCTATAGTAAATTAAATGACCTTTTTTTGTCCTATTCAAATTATATAAAATATTGTGTATAATATTATGTATGTATTTGTTTTATGTATTTATATAGGCTTGCATGTTTTGCTGAGTAAAACTGAAGTGGCATATAAGTTTCCAGAGCTGCTACCCCTGGTATGTAATTAAATGTAACATATTCATATGTTGAACATATTCATAAATCTAATTTATGCAGAATGTTAAATTGGTCATGTAAGTGTGGGATGTTATTAAATAAAACAAGCCTTTTTGCTATGAATTCTATTCAGAGAGACTATCTCTAGTAGATAAAATTATCTCTTAAAAGAGTAATACCTAGATATTTATGATTGGAGCATAAGCAATCAGTATTACTCAGGTGTAAAATTTATATTTTGTTCTTCATACATTACCTTCTTTTTGTAGTAGAAACTGTCCTAAGGAACTCCTGGCAGGACCTGAGTCCTCCTTGGCCGAGGTTCTAATTTTTTTCCCCAGCTGTTTCTTGCATCCTGCATGTTCTTATTAATAATTTTTTTTTAAGGGGACATTAAAAAGAATAAGATAAATTAAAAGAGGAGAAAGCATAACAGAGAGAAGAAATCTCAGTATGTTTTGAAAGAGGAGTATTTAACCTTTGAATGAGAGAAAGCAAGTTACAATGTTATTAAATTGATAGTGTTGATGTTTTAAAATATGAAACTACTGTCTTTAAGAATAAACTAAGGCCCTTGTGGAGTACTTCTGTGGAGCAAAGGCAGAATGTAAGGTTGAACAACAATGATTGCATAGATTGTGAATAGATTCATCAAACTTTTGTAATGCGTGTGTCAGATTTGCTTCTCTCTTGTATTGCCAAAATATTTTAATGAACACAAATATCATCCTCCTTCGTATTTCTTTTATTTTCTCTGTATATATCAAAGTTTGCATTTTCTTAATGCAGAGTGAACTTAGCCCACCTATGTTAATCGAACATCCTCTACGATGCCTAGTCCTATGTGCCCAAGTGCATGCAGGGATGTGGAGGAGAAATGGGTTCTCTCTTGTTAATCAGGTAAGTACATCTAGCTGTTAGAATCACTGTTCTCTGATAACTCTGCCAAGATAATTTTGGACTTCAAAGCATCTCTTTTCTGTACTGATTTCAAATTTCACTTGCATAAATCTTATGGAAGGAAATGCAAGGTAGACATTTATGTCAGCGCTCACATCATTGGAATATTTGTGCTTTTGAACTGGTCTTTGGTTTCTTAGCCAGAATTTGCTTTTTTTTTGCTTTGCTGTTAGTGATTCCTAGCATTTTTACTGTATATTGTCCAACAGCAGCATGAAGTGCAAAATTAGATCTGTGCATCTTTGGTATTGCATTCGTCACCTTCACATAAAAGTGTCTCAAATATAAAAATGTGCACCATTAGGAATATTACTGTTTATGTTTATAAATTAATTGAAGCCCGAAGACCACACAGAAGCATTAGAAACAGTGTAGAACTGACCATCTCTTGTTTCATCTCTCATACTTCTTTCATGCTTTTGGAGACCAGCTGCATCCATCTCTAAACATACATTCTCTGTGTTAGCACAAATTAGGTGTTTCAAGCATAACAGCTATAAAATGGGTACTGTCGTTTCAGTGCCACCCACCAGGGTGATCATGTAAAGTGATTTTCTTAGCAAGACATGGATTACAACAGAAATAGAATTTAGTTTTGTGAGGTATTAATTTGATTTATTTGCAAGAAACTTCTTTCCTTCCGACAAGCCCCCATCATCACTAGATAATTGCAATGCATGTGTACTAAGAGGCTGAGTTAAACTGCTCAAATGTATTATATTCTGACACTTCTTGCATTTTAACCTAAAGGATCTTTGTAAGGTGATATCCTTTCTTCTCAATATTAAAGCAAAGGGACCTTTAGTTATGCACAGTTACAGCAGTGCCCATGTGACTGTTGATGCACATAAAATCTGAAATTTCAGCCTAGCTTTTGATGGAGGAATAAGTCTCTGTTAATTATGCCTGGTTGTCAGCATCTTGAAGTTAAGAGCCTAATTTAGTTTAAGTAATACTGCTCTCCCAGTCTGGAAGTCCTTTCCCTTTCCTTTGGCTACAGAAAGCTCGTGTTCAGTCAGCTCCTTATGGATATTTTCCCAGAAGATAGGAGTGAGCATCTTAGTGTGGGGAAGAGAGGGAAGGCATGCCTAACTCTTTGCCATGTAATTCTGGTGAGAAATAGTGTGTCTCTAGAGGAGGGTTTAGCTGAAAATTGCTTCCAGTTCCAGGTAGAAACTTGAGAGCCCTCTTGATTTTTCCTTAATTGTGGTAGAGTTAACCTTTCCCACATTTCAGTGCCATGCAGTGATTGTGGTGCTGCTACTGCTTGGTGTGGTACTGTTGAGTTCACTCCCAGGATGGTTTGGGTTAAGTATGGTTCTATCACAATATTAACATTTTGCTGAAACTGGCAATTCCTGAAAGATTACATCTCAAATAATTAAGAGCAATTCATGGAGTAAAGAAAGAACTGCAAGGGCTTTCTCTCCTGTGAATTTCAAACAGTTAATTGCTAAACAAGTAGATTTATTAAAGTGTAGCCCAAAGAGGTCATCAAGATTTTTTTCCTTGTATGTTTATGCAATCTAGACCGTAGATCAATGCAACCCAGCCAGCAACTATGCTGTTTTGTGCTACCTAAAAATGCTTTTTGCATACAAATACATTTGTAAAATTTTTTTCAAATCACAGATTCATTTTTTTCTTTACTAATACTGCATAACAAAGTTCATTTTTCTATAATGAAGTAAGTTGCAATTAAATATGATGTTTGTTAATTATTGTGGGTTTTTTTTGTTTCAGATCTATTACTATCATAATGTGAAGTGCAGGAGGGAGATGTTTGACAAGGACATAGTAATGCTTCAGGTAACCAAATGTACCAGTTCACATTTTTATCGAACATTTTCAGGGTATATGTGCATTTGTTTTTAGCTCCATCAGAACCTGTAAATGACAAGGAAAAAAATTCAGTTTTGGTGGAAAGACTTCTATTTTTTTATTGTATCTGTGTCTCTATGGGATAATTTGTAAAGGAAATACTGTTGTTGTAAATCTTGTTCTTAAATATACTGTGGGAAGTGCAGAATTTTCTGTGTAACGCGTATGTTATGCTACATCTTGAAGAATGTAATAGTTTAATGGGTCATGCTGTACTGGCAGTTTTGTAAGTCTGCAGGTCTTCATTAATGTGCTCAATGTATGTGTTGTCTCTTCTCCCTCCCTTAGAAGTTGGCATCTAAAATGCTAGATAGAAGGAACCCCGTATAGTAGTTTGTGGGATTTTTTTTCCTTGAGAAGAAATTTTACAAATCTGGCAGTCTACTCAGCTATGACACAGAGAGCTCTGATGCGTTTTCAACATTGAGTGTGACGAAAGCTAAAACTTGCAGCTTGGGGTGTGTAGTTCACCAAGACAGCAAAACCTTTTCTCAGGAAATCACTCAAATCCTAGCTGGAGTAGCAGTACCCAGTATGGTGCATACATCCTGAGGTACTCTGGCTCTCAGACATATTTTCCTGAGGCTTGATCTGCCCCTGATTTTTAATGATCATCTGCAGTTGGCCATTTGGGTAGCTATGCTTCAGTTTTGTTGGAAATTATGCGGTCTTAAAGATGGTCCCATTAGCAATAGTAAATTAACGACAGATATTTATAATTGGTTAACTTAGATGTATTGTTTAATAAACAGAAAAAACATTGATTAGTAATTTTCAGAAATGGAAGTAAACGTTTGTGGCTACATTAAAAAGTTAGTATTCTTTCCAGGAAGGTCCAGGAAGTTTTGCTAAAGTTTTCAGCCTTTGTTTTGAGGATTGGAATTTGTGCTTAAAGTCTGTATGTGCTACATACTAAGTGATATTATGCCTTCTAAAAGTTGAGCCAGCAGGAACAGGATTGTAGAGACAAAACCAACCAATCAAGAGTCTTTCATTGAATTGTATTTAGAGTATTTGAGATAGAAGGGATAACCCTGAATATTTTACACTTAAAATGACATCAGAAATTATTGATAAAGCATAGGATCCTGCTTGTCAAATGTGCTGCCATTTGTGTTATTGGAGTCCCAAGACAGTAAACTTAAGTAATTAAATCTTCATGCTCAGGATAAAAAGAGGAATGAAATTCATAAAGAATATACTGTGAACATTGTATATAAATAGACAAACGTGCTATAATAACACCCAATCTGTTTTCATTTATAATCTTTTTTTTTTTCTTTAATAGACAGGTGTGTCTATGATGGATCCAAATCACTTTTTGATGATAATGCTGAGTCGCTTTGAACTTTATCAGATATTTAGTACTCCAGACTATGGCAAAAGATTCAGCACAGAAAATACTAACAAGGTATTTTATGTACTACTGCAATAGAAAATCTGCAGTTTTGTTTTCTAAAAAAAAAAAGTGCTGTTGTGCAATTTCTTGATTAAAAAACCAAAACCCTATCCTATTGTAATTTTGTTTGACCAGTTTACAATATGTATAAATGTTTTTACCTGTCCAACTGGTACATGTCAGAAGCTGATGCATAATTTTTGCATTATTTAAGAAGTTAAAGGCAGATATGATTACATTACAGCATGGCTTAATTTGGGAGGGCTAAGGGTGAAAACAGACAATATTTTGAAGCACTGAAAAAATGTTTTCAGCATATGGAATAATTCTTTTACCCTTAATTGAAAAATATAAATTCTTTTTGTTGTTTATTTTAATTCAGGATGTTGTTCAACAAAATAACACTCTTATAGAAGAGATGCTATACCTCATTATAATGATCATTGGTAAGTTCAGAATACATTGAATTAATTTTTAAAATTTAGTCTCTTTACTGGTCTGGAATGAGTGATCTTCATTGTCATCTCAAGTCCAGTTCTATTTTGAACTTCCTGTAGTTCTGACTTCGTTTGTAGCCTAAAAGTCTTGAAAGTAGCTTAGATTACTGTAATGAAGTTTTGAACGCTGGTGGGTGAACACAAGATTTCACAGAGGAGACTTGTTTTCCAGTCTTTTCCTTTAAGTTGCAAAAGAAGAGAAATAAATGTTTAAAATCCTAAAAAAACCACCCTTATATTTTGTTTTTACAGGTGAAAGATTCAGTCCTGGAATAGGACAGGTAAACGCAACAGATGAAATCAAACGAGAGATCATCCATCAGCTGAGCATCAGGCCAATGGCTCACAGTGAATTGGTAAAGGCGTTGCCTGAAGATGTAAGTAACTTGGGGCTGGGAGGAGAAAAGCAACTTCAACTGTATAAGGCTGATTGCTGAAGAGTTTTCTTAACACAAGTTTATTCCACTCTATGTGGAATGAGTGGGATGGGAGCACCATGATTCTTATAAAAGTAAGGTAAACATCAGCACAGATCAATGGTTGTCATGGAGAAGGCAGGAAAGAGCTATAGAAGAAGAAATAACATATGAAAGGGGTGGGAGACTGAGAGCTTCTTCAGCTCTTTTCTGTTTTTAATACTGTTTCTTATTAGCCATCTGGGCAGCGGTCTCTGCCTGTGAACCCTGAATAGGCGTATAGAAATGGGTTATTGGAACTATCCAGAAATTTAGGCTGTTATATTTTATAACAATAATTGAAATGTGGAATCAGACACAGTATAATGACTTGTCTAACAGAAATGCTTCATTTGCATGGACAGAAGCATTTACGTGAATTCTGGTATGAGTGGTGTTGAAGGATTGCGAAGCCTGCTTTTTTTTTTCTTTAGAATATTTTTGAAGTAATCTCATAACATGATTTCCAAAGGCAGTCAAAATTCAGAAATTAATCTTTTACTATACTAGTAGCACTTTTAATGATAAACTATGATATATTTTTCATTGTTCTAAGTATTTTAAACTTAAACAATTTCAAAAGTCAAATTGTATGATAGTTATGATTTATTTTTTTTTTGGTTACAAATAATTTAAGGTTGGGTGACAGAGCAAACTAGGATTTAAGCTAGAGTTCTAAATTATACTGTCAGTCTGAACTACTTTTTCCCTGGCCTGTTAACTGCTGTGAATATGTATTACAGGAAGGGGATGGGAATATTAAAAGATATTTGTGTATGAAGTAGTGTTACATATTGAGCTGATTTCTTCTGCTGCCTTTTACAGTTCTTTCACCATTTTTCAGTGACTTGTCTTTTTAGCTTTCCTGTACTTTTTTCATTTTAAAGGCCTAGGAAAAATTGAACAGAATATTGACTGTATTTCTAAGATACGCTGAGGAAGCTGACTTAGAGGGGTTTTTTTTCTGCTGCTGTTACATCCAAATTTATTATGACAGGAAAAAACAGTAAAAATTAAGCCCTTAAAATGGCATGTTTTTTTTTTAAAATAGTGTTTGTATTGTCATGTTATGTGCTTTAGTGTTCTCTTCAGTGCCAGTAAAATGACTTTGTACTACGTTCATACTGCATGTTTATCTAGTGTTGTATGACATTTGAATGTGTTTAACCCAAGAACTACGGTTACACACTGTATTTCCTTTTCACTCAATGTAGGAGAACAGAGAGACAGGAATGGAAAGTGTGATTGAAGAAGTGGCATGTTTCAAGTATGTGTCCCTTTATTCTCATGTTTCAACATTAAAAATGGATTATCTAAATTAGTGAAAATGAGAGAATAGAAGAGAAGGAGCTGGGTCATGGTGTTTTCCCATGGCCTTACTCATCTGCATCATTCTTAATACTGTTACTTATTGGATTTCTAGAATGGTTATTGAGCAGGGGTTTTTAGCTGTTCTAGTTAACCATTTATGCTCAGATGGTAATAGCCAAGGAACAGAAAGGATTTTTTTGTTTTCTTTTTTCTTACAGGAAACCTGGATTAACAGGCAGAGGACTGTATGAATTAAAACCAGAATGTGCCAGAAACTTCAATCTATATTTCTATCACTTTTCAAGGGCGGAGCAATCAAAGGTATCTAGTAATTTAACTTTCTGGTTTTTATTTTGTGTCTTTTCTGGTTTGCTTTTTTCCAAAGCTTAATTCTGTGAAGAAGTATTACCAACTGGTTAAAAGTTAATTTTTGAAAGTTGACTTAATTTAAAGTGTTAAAAAAAATTAACCCAAGATTTTACAGTGATTTTTCTGCCACCGGATCCTGTACCCTATGCAAAGCTGTTGAAATCAGTGGGCCTTCAGGATCTTGTCTGTGGGTTCTCTTACATCTTATTTTAACGAAAGTATTTAAACAATCTGTATTTTCACTTACTGTTATGGAAGACATCATTTTAGCTCAGGCTTGTCTTACAATTTCATGCTAGAAAAAGAACCCAGGCTGGCTCAAGATGAAAGATTAATTTTGAAGATGCATGCCCTACTTTACAAGTAGAATGTAAGACAAACTGAAAAGACATGGAAGATTCCTTCTTTTATTTAAGGCTGGGAAAAAGCGGAAAAAACAGTAACAATGTAATAAAGCATGAATGCTCTTTTATTAGTTCTGTGTTTGTGCGGGTTTTGAGTAATATTGGCATCATTTTTCTATTTCAGGCAGAGGAAGCACAAAGAAAGCTGAAAAGGCAGAACAGAGAAGATACAGGTATTTCTTTTTGAAAGAAGATGGGAGAAGAGGGAAGCACCAATCAGACTGTGTATTGACACTTAGACTAACAACATGTTCTTGGGCTACCCAGAAATTGCTTGAAAATATAGCAATTTCCCTTATGTCTCCCTGGTTATAGTAAAGGAATCTGATCCATCATGGAGCCAGCTTTCTGAACAGCTTATTCCTTTGGCTTTTCTGTTACGTGAAAGCCGTGTTGAACGTTACAGCCTGTTATCTGTAAGACTGTTTATCAAGCAACTCTGTACTGACTTGGGTTAAGCTGTTAAGCTGTTTGAAAGTCAGACATTTTAAATGGGTGTTGCAAATTTTAGAGCTGCTGAAATGTCAAACACACCAATTTCCCTTTCAGCGCTTCCACCGCCAGCTCTTCCTCCTTTCTGCCCACTTTTTGCAAGTCTGGTTAATATTCTGCAATCTGATGTCATGCTGTGCATTATGGGAACTATACTGCAGTGGGCTGTAGAACACAATGGCTATGCCTGGTCGGAGTCCATGCTGCAAAGGGTATGTTTCCTTATTTAAAAATTACGCTTATGCTAAAGGAAGTAATATGTATTTTAGCATTTTAAAATGGGTTTATAGATTTGGGTTGTTTACTTGGTATAAGCAATTCTGTATAACAAAAAAAAAAATAGAAAATGGGAGAGTATATCATTACTGTAAATCACAAATTGAAGAATGTAGTTACATTTAGGTAATACAAGAATTCTAGGCTTTGGAATTACTGTTTGAATAGAATAAGATTTTATTTTTATTTTTTTGAAACTGAGCTAAAACATGCTCAACCATTTGAGTACCTCTGTTGTTCTCCAAACTGTGGGGTTCATTAGGGACTGATCACTTGCTTAGAAACTCCTGGTGCTTTGTATTCAAGGGTGCTGTGGGGTTGGACTGCATCTTCCCCAGGTCAACCATTCTCGGCTTGGAAGCACCATGCAAAGGTTGATATGAGAGATCTGGAAGAGGTGGCCCATATCCGATGAGACCTTACTAGATAGATGTGATAGACTGAGAAAAATTGACTGTTACTTACTAAAAAAAATGTACTTGTTTAAAAAAACTTCAAGACTCAAATCAGGTTTTACCACTTTTTCTGTAGATACTTAGAATTTTGCATTCTGAGTTCTGCTACAGTTTTTCCAGTGACTATCATGTCCTTACGTGGGTTTGAGTGTTGATTCCAGGCATTCAGTAATGCTTTTTGTCTAGAGCATCCTGCCAATTTCTATGGGGTGGCAAAAGTGGGTGATTCAACATGGCATAGTTCACCACCAAGATTTAAATATTTCAGCTTTAAAATGCTATTCAGACTATTTTAGTGCCAAATAGGATGATTTCAATTTTTAAGTTCAAGGAGATCACAGCTTTTTATGGACCTAAAAGCTAATGTTATTCTTTAAATGTGTTTCTAGAGTGTTAGAATAAATTTAGTTTAATAATTGTAAATTTTTGTCAATTAGACTTTGTATGTAAACAGGATTTAAAGTATGCATCATGCTTCTCTCCAGAGACCTGTGATAAAATGCACCCAATTGCTAGGGTTTGCTAAAAAGTGTTGATTTCTCACTCACTAGAGGAAAGCTAAAAAGTGTTGATTTCTCACTCACTAGACAGGACATCAAACAGAAAGATAAAAGTGGTATAATGTGGGGGTTTTTTTTAATTTGTTAGAGTTCCAAGAAATTGTAAACAAATGCTGTTACTGTAGCTTTGGGATTATATATATAAAAATAACTTAAAAGTAACTTCAAATACACTCTTATTATATCATTTTATTGTATGACTTACGTGTCTCTTAATGAATTACCCAAACTATATAAAGAGATTATATGAATTATTTAAGAAAAGAACTAAAATTTATAATTTTTACCTAGGTTTTGCATTTGATTGGAATGGCACTACAAGAAGAAAAACAGCATCTGGAGAATCTCAGTGAGGAGAATGTTGTAACATTTACCTTCACTCAGAAAATATCAAGTATGCCTTTCTTTTCAAACATATAGCTAACTTTAAATAAATGAAAATGTCAGTATCTCATATTTTATTCTTCCAAAACAGTATTTACCAGAAGAGTATGTTTGTTTATCCATCAAAATTTTACCAAGTTGACTATACATAGGTGCTTTACACATGTGTAGATTCTATGATAGTAGCAATACTAAAAAGCCTTTTCTAGACGGGAAAATACAGAAGTTGAATAATTCCCAGTAAATCTGATTCTTAATATCTTTAAGGAGTGTCATTACACGGATTGCTGTACATGATCAGATACTACAATTGCAAAAACGAGTTGCCTTCTTAAATGGTCTTTTAATCTTGACTCTCCTTTGTATCTTCTGCCTGGTGCCTCTAGTTTTGCTAAGATGTGGAAGTTGCTAAGACTCTTCCATTTAAAATAGGTGGAAAATAAAATACTTGAAGTTCTTCATGGCAGCTCCCAGGATGAAAACAGGCAGGCAGCACATACAGTGCATTTATCTTGTAAGAAAATGTAGTCTGTGAGCAAGACTTTTAAGACTGTTTCCTCTAACTTTTGGTGATTTAGAGGCTGTTTTTGAAAATGTTTGCAATGAAACAACATTTTGTGCCTATTTGTTGAAGGAATTCTTCAGCTGCTGAATGTATGCAAGTGTTGGCTTTTGCTTTTTTGTTGTTTTTAATGTTAGTGAATGATTAGTTTGTCAGTATAATAGGTTGTCCTCGTATGTTTTTTTCTCAGAACCAGGAGAGGCACCCAATAATTCCCCTAGTATACTAGCTATGCTAGAAACATTGCAAAATGCACCTCATCTGGAAGTGCACAAGGACATGATCAGATGGATATTGAAGGTAAATCTGTTTTATATAACTTTTGAAACTTTTGTAATTATATTGTGATGATTTCTCATGTTGATTTGTTTAACCTACTTTTTTTCCTTTTCTGGAATTCAACGTTGCTCATTATCTGCAGCATTATAGTATATACAGTTACATTCACGTCACAAACAAATTTAGTGGTGTTGATGTTTTGGGTTTTTTTTCTTACAGACTTTTAATACTATTAAGAAACTAAGAGAAAGTTCTTCTACAAGTCCTGTGGCTGAGACAGAAGGAAATATTATGGAGGAGGTAAAAGCAAGCTGTAACAGTTACCTGATCTGGACTGGGTCTGGGTTGTGACTAGCAAAGGGCTATATTTCTAATTGCAGCTTTAAATCAAAGATGGGAAACATCAGTGATTTCTGAAATTCTGTTTCACAGTTTATAGATCAAACCCATTTGTTTGAAAGACCTATTGGGAGATTCCCTGGCCTATTTTTCTTTGCTTTATACAATGTAGTCTCCAAAGCTTCAGCACGTTTACTGCCTAGAACTGTTAGTAGTACCGATCACGGTATTTAACGATTCTGTTCTTCCCATAATTTCAGACTCCTTGGAAAGTTGTTAAAAGAAATGGTGTCTGTGCATTTTACCATGCAGGTCATTCCAGATAAGCTCTGCTGATTCATGTGTCTTGACATGACATTCTAGACACTACACAAAGGCCTTGGAGCACTGTAGTACACTTAGGAATACAGCTAGTGTGGAGGAAGAGCAGCACTAGAGACCTGTCATGCACTTACCTTTTTATCTTACGAATGCTCAAGGGGAAGAGAAATACAAAATACAGTTAAAGGTTGAGTGGGAGAGGTACCCTTCTGCAGTTCTACCCGGCATTGAACATGAGCTAAAGAAAAGAGAGCACAAAATAACATTTGGTAGACTTTTCTTTTGTCACTTTGAGATTTTCATTGTTTGGAAGTTAGTACAAGTTACACATAGCAGTAGCTAAAATAAATCGTCTGTTGCAACAAGATTTTAAAAATGACTGAGTGAACAATACGATTTCAGAGTTCACGTGATAAAGACAAAGCTGAAAGGAAGCGCAAAGCTGAGATTGCCAGACTGCGCAGGGAAAAGATCATGGCCCAGATGTCTGAGATGCAACGGCACTTCATTAATGAAAACAAAGAACTCTTTCAGCAAACTTTGGAGGAGCTGGATACTTCAACCTCTGGAGTACATGAAAATAGGTAAAGGGATCTCATTTAAATTTTTTTCCTTTAACTGTTACGTTAGATTGTCCTATGGTTAGTGCTTTAAGAAGCGCTTTTTTTTTTTTAGTCTTTGTGGAAAACAATTCATAAGGTTTTTTGAGACCAAAAAAGCAGCAGTAAATGGAATTCTTTCCTCCCTCTTTCTGTCAAGATGGTGGGGTAAATATTGATTCTTCCCTCATCGCATCCTCATAGTACTTAACATAAACAAGTAAATAATTTTTTTAAATATAAAGTCATCCAATAAATTTTTAATAATACTGAAGAGAATATGCCACTAAACATCATAATTTGGAAATAGCTGATTATGTGTCTGTGGAGGGTCTGTGGAAGAAAATCTGCTTGTAGCTGGAAATGCGATTTGAAGCACACTAATGATTTTGTGGAGAAGTGGAGAGTGTTTTCAGAATTTATGTCAGGCACTTAAGGGATGGTGATGATGGAGGGTTGCAGATACAGTTTCTATGTTAAACTGGAGTGGGTAATGTTGGGAGGCCACTTTGGGAGAGTATGAATTTTTTCTGGAAAGTATATTCTGTTTCTGGGGAGATAGGAATTGTTGTATAAATGCCAAAACTATTTTTATCAGAGAGCATTTATCATAAAGCTTAAAAGCTCATTAATCACGCTTACATGATGATCTGATTTGTAATGTTTTTCAAATAATTCGCTCACTAGTGTTCTTTATATATTCTAGCCCTGTAATTTCAGATGCAAAACTCACAGCCTTGGGACCAGAGCAAACTAGAGTACCTGAACACAGACAGGTTGTTATGTGTATATTGTGTCAGGAGGAACAAGAAGTTAAAGTAGACAGCAGGGCTATGGTCTTGGCAGCATTTATTCAGCGATCAACTGTGTTGTCTAAAAATAGAAACAAAATTATTCCAGACCCTGGTAAGTAGTTTTCATAGTTGTCTTTGGTATCAATGAATGTCAAAGTTACTCTTAACATCCGCTTGCTTTCTTTTGAGACCATAACATTACCTTCTTATGTTAACTGTGTGATTGTGAATGACTTCATTATAATCAGTGGCAAAACTCCCATGTTTTTCTTGAGGTAGAAATGTATGTTCTAAATAATGTAAAATCATTGCAAAGCATTATCTAAATGTTCTGCCAACCATTTATGACAAATTATTTTTAACTGTTAAAAAACCCTTTAAAATCAGAAGTGTTTGTTCTTAAACTGCTCCTGTAACATTAGAGAGGGAGGAGGTGTTGATGTCGTGCTGTAAAAGCACAAGTTACACATTTCCTTCCTCTCGGTTATACAATCTGAAGTGCCTCTTTGCAAAGATAAAAAAAGCTTGGATTTAGGTAACTTTGTGAAACAGATCACAGTGATTAATGGCATTGTTACAAAGGTTTCTGTGGATTCTGTATATGTAAGCATATTGCGGATTTCGGCACTGAATCATTTTATGCTCTCCCTCTGAAGATTACTGGTCTTGGATTCATTGTTTAATGGTACTGAACCAACAAAACTGCAGGTAGATCTTGGGGACTTTTACTAGGGCCCAGCACCTCCGAAAGCGTGGTTTGAAGTCTTAAGTACAGCACTTATGCTCAAAACCAAATGACATTATACTTGTAAAAAATCTAAACAGTTTTAAGTTGTTGTGGATTAGTAATATGTTTTATGCTTCGTCAAATGAGTTGTGATAAAGTTTAATAACAACACAGTTGTGGTAATGTTTATCTGCAGTGAAGTCTTTTGCTAAAAGTTCATTTCAAGGTTGGTTTGTTTTATTTTATATACAGAAAAGTATGACCCGTTATTCATGCACCCAGACCTGTCATGTGGAACGCACACGGGTAGCTGTGGACATATTATGCACGCTCATTGTTGGCAAAGGTAAAATTACATTTCAGTTTTTCATCCAAATAGCGTGTCGTGCCATCAGTTTGCCTAATGGCACTAATTTTAATGGAAAAATTACTACCATGTAGTAAATTTAAAAAAAAAATGTGTTGAAGCGATTAAAACAGCTTTCTGTTGGAGGGTAGGGGAAGTAGAAATAATTATAATAAATACTGTAAACATGTTCCAAGTAATTTTCATTTATTATCTGTCATTTTGGTAAATAAGAATCCAAAGCCACACATGGCAGCTTTCATTCCCTTTGGTTGTTTATCCCTGTGCATAATCCCCTGTGGAGCACAACTATCTGAACACCGAAGCTCAGATTTTTTGGGCATTTTGCAGTTCAGTAGTAAACATGTTCCTATTGCTTCTTAGGCTCTTTACTGAAGTATTAAATGACAGTGCATCCCTTGCGCTCTTCCATCATGTTTTAATTTGAAGTAGAAACATCTGTGACCTGGTTCAAGATCATCTTCAACTTAAACGCAATTTTATCCTTTTTCATAGGTTTTTTTATTCAACCTTTTTCAGTTATTTTTATTCTAATGGAATATGCACATGGATAGTGCTCATGGCACCTCCTTTAATTTCATGTGAAACTTAAGAATTTTGTTTTTTTTAATCCTTCAACATTCTCTCTACCTCCCCCCCTTTCCTTCTTTTTTTTCTTCTAAATAGAAGTTGCTAAAGAACAGAACTTAAATGTGATTTTAACAGCCCAATGATCTTCAACACTCTGGGGAATTTTGGCTGCCAAAAGCTGGGGATAGTCTGCAGTTAGTAATG
The DNA here is from genome assembly GCF_001431845.1 of Calidris pugnax. Lineage (NCBI taxonomy): Eukaryota > Metazoa > Chordata > Aves > Charadriiformes > Scolopacidae > Calidris > Calidris pugnax. The sequence goes on from NW_015090922.1 coordinate 8,408,778, forward strand.
CTTTGTCAGTCAGAGGGTAGAGCTTTTTGCTTCAGATAATTCTTTTATGTATATTTGGGAAAAGGCAAAACAGTGTCTTCACGAGAGTTCATTAATTTGTATGTTAAAGTAATGTTTTAATAATTTGCCACTAATATCTTGCTCTTTTCTAAAGGTATTTTGATGCTGTCCAAGCAAAAGAGCAACGAAGACAGCAAAGATTACGAGTGCACACAAGTTATGATGTAGAAAATGGTGAATTCCTTTGCCCGCTTTGTGAATGCTTAAGCAACACCGTTATTCCTCTGCTTCCTCCACCAAGAGTTTTGTTTAACAGGTCTGTTTGCTTTATAAATGTCCTCAATAAATGTAAAAAACAAAATCCCAAACAAGCCACACTCCTAAACCCCCTTTCAAAATGTTTATTATCTTCTGTTTTGATAATTTCAACTGAATTGGCTGCCTCCTTATTTTGGTTTATGGACCTTCCTTGGTTATTGTATAGCATGGAATTTAGAGTGTGAAAGGACAGTGAAGTGTAGGGCCTGCAGGAAAAGAATGGAAGGTAAAGAAATATATGGGCAACAGAGATAGAGCCTGTTAAGACACAGAAGAACCTGGACTGCCTATGAAATACAAAATCTATATATAGTTTGTTCTTAACTAATGTGTTAATTCTGTTTATATATATTTTTGGACAGGTTAGACTTTTCAGGCCAACCAAACCTATCTCAGTGGATCAAAACAATATCCCAGCAAATAAAAGCGCTGTATTTACTTCGAGATGAAGATGGTGCAAGTAAGTCTGAGGAAATGTGTGTATTTGTATTTGAAAGTCATAGAATCATTTAGGTTGGAAAAGACTCTTAAGATTGAGTCCAACTGTTAACCTAACACTACTCAGTCCACCACTAAACCGTGTCCCCGAGTGTCACGTCTGCACATCTTTTAAATACCTTCAGGGATGGTGACTCAACCACTTCCCTGGGCAGCCTGTTCCAATGCTTGACAACCCTTTCAGTGAATAAATCTAAAGAATTTTTCCTAATATCCAATCTAATTCCCCCCAGCACAACTTGGAAAACATTTCCTCTTGTCCTATCACTTGTTACTTGGGAGAACAGACTGACAACCGCCTCATTGCAACCTCCTTTTTCACGTAGCTGTAGAGAGCGATGAGGTCTCCCCCCAGCCTCCTTTTCTCCAGATTAAACAACCCCAGTTCATGAAAAGACCAAATATTATGGTCTTACCACAGTGGACTTGGGAGATGGTGGCAAAAGTGGCAAGAGTAGCTTGGTATTTTGGTTTCTGGTAATGTACTCCTGCACCTTTTTATAATGTAAAAATTGTGTATAGATGAATAATCATTATTTTATTACTACTTGTTTCTACAGGCAATTCTGCTAATTCAGAAAAAATGGATCAGCTGCAATTACCTGAAGGATTTAGACCACATTTCAAACCGAAGTACGTATTTACATATTAATAATTCATTAAAACTTCATCATGAAGTAGTAACCTGAAAATAGAATATGACTTCTGTGCTATAAGATCTCACTAATTAAGGCAAAAATACGAATTTTGCCTTAATTAAAAAAGTTGATCCTATTATTATGATGGTATTGAAGTCAAACCACAAGTAGTAAATAATGCAGTAGAATTTCAGAGGCAGATCTGATGTGTGGATGTGCAGAGCCAATGTTGCTGTTGTATAAATTTCAACATCAGGATTAAGCTTTCTGCCCCTATTAGTTGTAACTGGGTGAAGGACTCATCATTATAACTCAGCATTACAAGTAAAACATCAAGTTAAGGCTATGAAATGGAGAGTATGTAATATGTAATTTCAGCTACTATGTTATGTTTGTATTTGAGACTGCTCCTTGGGGAGAAAGCAGTGAAATTCATTACATGGTACAAACATTTAACTGCCAATTGCACACAAAAATGCACCAATGATAGATTTTTCCCCCCATCAGTCACACATAGTTCCTTTTAATTTAGTCTTAACTGTATTATATTGGAAGACTGGATATTCTTAGTGCTAAAAAATGAGAGAGATTCCTTTCAAATAATAAAAAAGTATTTGGGAGTGTATCTGTCACTGAAAAGAGGTTACAGAATATGAGAACCAAAGAAAGAAAGATACTGGAGTTCTCAATTTTTTAAGATCCAGGCGTTCAGCTATAGGGTGAATGCTCATCATTAAAATTACTGTGCTGCCAGTAGAGAAAAAAAATGAGTTAGTAATATTGTTTTCTTTGTTTCAGGAATCCTTATTCTGAGAGCATAAAAGAGATGTTGACAACTTTTGGTACAGCAACATACAAAGTAGGCTTGAAGGTTCATCCAAATGAAGAAGATCCACGTGTACCTATAATGTGCTGGGGAAGCTGCGCTTACACAATACAGACAATAGGTACTTAATGTGTTCATTGTCCTCCTTTATATGTGAATTTCAGAATTTATTTAAATTCATGGCATTGAAATATTTTGGGGTTTTTTTTTTACAGAACGAATTCTAGCTGATGAAGATAAGCCATTATTTGGTCATTTACCTTGTCGACAGGTAAGGACCAAGTAGCAATTCCTTTCTGAATTGGTGGAAGAAGAGGGAATTATGTTTCTTTAATGTAAAATATCTAAATTTTAAATTACGGTTATTTGATCCCACTGTTTTGTCAATCAGTGTATGATTATTAATCTATGTAAAAATCAAATCTAGCAAAGCTATTATGGATTTTTTTGTATAAATGCACAGTTTGGTAAGGCCAGGGTTTCTCATGGTAACAGTCAAAATAAGAACACTGAAGGGAACTGTATATTTGCATAAACATAACCGTCTTTGTTATACACTTAGACACTCAGACTGCTCCCATAGACTGCAGCTGAGGGGCCTGAAAAGAATGCTGTATGTCAAAAGACCTTTTCATATTGAGGAACTTCGTTAACTGTGGCAGTGTCTCTTTTTCTTTGTTTTTTAAAGGATGACTGCCTTACGTCATTAACAAGATTTGCAGCAGCTCACTGGACAGTTTCATCTCTTTCGGCAGTACAGGGTCACTTTTGTACTCTCTTAGCATGTAAGTTCACCACCTTATTCTGGTTTTTACATATATACAAATATAGTAAGATGCTTACAGAATGATTGTTAACCTTGATTGACAAGAAGATGGTTTTATGTAGTGGTTTTAATCAATAGACCAAGAGCTGGTATTTTCATATGTGTACCTATGCATATTTGATCATACCGTGGAAAAAAAAAAGACATTTCTTTTGTTCTGTGGTTCCAAGATACATTTCAAGAGAAGCGTGAGTATTTTGCTTTGAAGGAGTTCTGATGATTCTTCCCTGCATTTATGTTGCTGCTTTATGGAAAGGTACTTAGAGCAAAGGAGAGGGAAGTGTGGCCCTTCATAAAAGAAAAGTGAAACACTGGAACTTTAAAGAGGAAGAAATTAAGTTTAATATAGTATTGAAAGGAAATAGGATATTTGCAGAGATACGTAATACATCTGCAAACTTCTCTGCCTTTGAAAAGTAGGATCTGTGATAACACAGGACTTAGTATGTAATGTCATATATTAGTTGAGAATTTTAATGAGAGCAGCCAAGAAGTTCCAAGCTTGAAGCATTTTCAGATACAGATGGAAAATCTGAAGTTCAGCCTACTGCAGTAGTTACCCATGAGAGGACTATTCTGAAGGAGTATTACAAAATGGGATGATTTTAATATTTATGGTCAGTAGAGCAGGGAAGTGCATTCCTATACTGAAATTACTAGCAGAATTGATACCAGCTACTTCAGCAAACAGTTAGCAGCTTTATGGGGAAGAACTGAATTGACATCAGTCTGTAGCAGTAATGATTGAGCTGTTTTCTATGTGAAGCAGAAGAGAAAATGTTGCTAGATATTTGACTGGAACTTTGTAGTGTAGGGTGTTCTGCGTACTTTGCATTTTCTTGAAAACTGGAATCAATGTTTCTTCAAAGCTCTTCTTCCCTCCAGCTGACAGAAGCAATTGTGCTGCTTTTATTTTTATGAAGGAGAACTGTTTGCTATTTTATTTTATTTTTCAAGGCTAGAAATAAGGAAAATTATTAGTTCGATCTGTCAGTATTCTCTGAACTATTTATACATAAAGATAACTTACTGAATAAAAGTTTGGGTTGGGAAGTCACTTGCCCTGGTCACATTTTTGATAGAAGCATATTTTAGACTTTTGGGTTGAGTTCTGTGGCTATATGCTTACAAAAGTAAAAGCATTTGGAATCTTGAGTAGTGGTGAAATGTTTGCTAATAGAAATAGCTTCAAAATGTCACAGATCTTCAGCTGTTAATTTTCTGGCAGTAAGGCAGCAGTCTTCAACTGAAGTATTTCTAAGTTACTGTGGTAAGGCTATTTTTGACTGTAGTAGTGTTTTATACTTGGTAGTTTAATGCTTATAGCTACATTGTAAAACTATTCTCAAAGCTGCAGTTTGAACTCTTTTATTGTAAATCAGATTTTACTGCTTGGAGTAAAGAAGTTTGCAATTGTTCCTTGATTGCTGTTCTACAGAGATTGTAACATTTTCAAAACACTTCACTTGTATTTGCTTTCAGATGGAGTTTACTCCATTACTTGAAATTTATTAAGAGTGTGAATTTCTGTTGACAGCTGGAGTGCTTTGGTTAATACTTTGTGGTTATTGTGAACGTGAATACTACAGAGATAGAGAGACCAATACCTAGCTCTTTCTTAATTAGAGATAAAATAATGAATTTAAGAGACTCTTTAGCAATGCATTTTTGAGTCCACAAGGCAAATGAGTTACGTGAGGCAAATTTAGGGAGCCATGTAAAGCTAAGTGAGTTCCAAAAGCTTCCTTTGAGCAGCTGTCCAACAGACAACAATTAGTGCTTCTGTTTAGTCACTAGCATTTGAGCTTATTTCTGCGGCAGAGCTTGAGATACCCTCTCGTTTTGTCTCCCACTGGAAACCTAAGCAACGAAAGAAAGTCACTATGGGAGTAGTGAATGGCAGCACTTTACTTTGTTATAGTTACTTTGGGTTTGTTTCGTTTCAATACAGTATAGTCAAGTAGGCAAGAGTCTTTTCCACTAGTGTTGACCAACTCTTGAATTCACACCTTTCTGGCCAAAATAGGTATATTTGTATTTTAAATAGTTTAAGCATATAAACCAAGGGGGCAGAAACCAAGGCTCTCATTTTGCAACCGAAGTACACTAAAATCTTCTCATATATAAATGTTCAATTAATAAATTTATTTTCCTCTCTAAAATGCTCAGCACTGGTGCCTAATGAAAAAAATGGAAATCTTCCTTGCATACTTGATATTGACATGTTTCATTTATTGGTAAGTATTCTGTAATATATATTAATAGTGTTTTGATCCAGTTGTCACTATGTCAAAACTTCATTGAAAACTTTATCTTTACTCTTAGTTGGGAACCTTTCAAGATGTTGAGGTTTTTAGCATTTTTTCATTACTTAATACGGTTTAAAGACTTCTTTTGTTGCAAGTATTCTTATCTATAAATAGGTAAGAGGTAAAATGAGGCAGAATGTATACTCTTTGGATGTTAAAAAAAACCCAAACAAACAAACAAAACCCCCAAAAAACCAAAACCAACCCCCTCCCCATAAACCACAAACGAAAAATAACAAACACCCCCAAGCAAACAAATCCTCAGAAAAACCTGATAGTTAATCATTGTTTCCTTAAATAATGGCTGGCTAATGAACTTCAAAATTCGCTTTACAAGGTATGCTGCCTTCAAAGGGTATAGTTACAGCACGAGCAGAGAAAATGGGAAGATTTGAAAAGAAAAGGTATATACCAGCTTTCTTGTTTTCTTTTACAGGTAAGCTTGGTGCTCTCTTTCCCTGCCATACATTGTCAGGATTTTTCAGGGGTTAGTCTTGGCACTGGAGATCTTCACCTGTTTCATCTTGTCACTATGGCACACGTGGTACAAATTTTACTTACCTCATCAACAGGTAATGCCACTTTCTTTCAACTTATATTGAAATGAATCCTCAAATCTGTACTTGGAAAACACTGAAGGTGCTATTGGCAAATGTATGCAGTTTACAGCTGCAAAACAACATTGCTGGTGCTCTCTCTTTCAGCCCATAGAAAGTATTAATAAATTGTACTCAAGAAAGTTCAGTTTTCAGTCTTTACTGCTTAACACTGGCCATTTTTCGGAGCGTAGCTAGTCATGAGTCCTAGCTTTCCAGCTGATGTAGCAGTGCCTGGAAGTGTTTATTGCAGACTTGGCTTAGACGTTGCATGATGAATAAGTTGTGGTGAGGGAAGGAATCAGCGTGTCTTCTGGCAAGAGGAGCTGGATAAGGTGTAGTATGCCAAAAGCAAAGAACTCCAAGCAAGGATATTAGGAAACCCAACCAATCAAACCAGTAAACCAACACCTCACTGGAGTTGACAGTAGCATAAACTTACCACACGAGATCTGCAGCAGAAAACTTTTCCCCAGTATATATCATACTGTAGTACAGTGGATTGTTTTGCTTTATTTTGGCCTTTTTCTCAAAACTTGAAAAATTACTTTCTTGCTGTGTAAACATGTATATATGAAGTAACTTGATTTTTATTTTTTTTCCTGTTCAGAAGAGAATGGCATGGATCAAGAAAACACTAACAGTGAAGAGGAAGTAGCTGTGCTTACACTGTATAAATTTCTTTGCCAGTGTACAGGAAGGTAAAAGGATGATCTTTTGATAAAATCTAATAATATTTTTTTCTTGGATTCAACATTAACTACTGACTGAATTCTATATACTAATTCTACCAAAGATGAGACTTTTAGCTTGGAAGCTCTTGCATCTTGTTTCTTATCTGCTACCTCTGCATAGAATTCTCAAGTAACTATCCCTAGAAATTCCTCTGTTTGTGCTCATGATGAAGATTATGCTCTGGAACAATTTTTTTAGTCAGTTTGCAGATGTGTAGAATCTGGAATTGGCAGTGTCTGAATACAGAAAACTTGTTAGGATCTGAAATGTCTCTGAAGTTTTCTTTAATTTACTGTCCCAGTTCGTTACATTTTTATGAATGTTTCATTCTTTTTCTTGGAATTAGCTTTGAAATAAACACTTTGCATAATGCTTGTTTCAACGGAAGTTAGTAAATTAAATGAAGTATGACTGAAGACTTACTAAATAGAGCTTTCAGACTGAAATGATTAAATAAAACTTTAAAAATTGTGTTTCCTTAAGTGCCTTGAAAGAAATTTCCTCAGGCTGGCACCTGTGGAGGAATCTAAAAGCTGGAATCATGCCTTTCCTGAGATGTTCTGCTTTGTTTTTCCATTATTTAAATGGAGTCCCAGCACCCTCAGAATTGCAAGGTACTGTCTGCTTTGTATTAAATCAGCTTTTCAAAATATACAAACGTTTATGGACAAAATAAATGACATTTAAAATATCTTTTCTGAAGAAGCTGAATGAATGAATGGGTTTGTTACCAGTGCAAAATCGTATCTGTGATGAAATACAGTTCAAAAAAAAAAAAAAGCACAGCTGTCCTATTTAGGGCTGTATTTCATTTATTGTACTTATTGTAATTTAAAATAATGCAGTATATATGAGAATTCTACTTTTATTTTTTTACAGTAAATGGAACAAACCAGTTTGAACACTTATGTAGCTATCTTTCCTTGCCAAACAACCTCACTTGCCTTTTTCAAGAAAATAGTGAGATTCTGAACACGTTAATAGAAAGGTAAGTCATATTTTTATGCTTAATTTAAATATAGTAGAGTTTTGCATAAGATAGTAATGTAAGTATTCTCCCAGGAGTGCGTATATAGAAATTAGTAGATTTTGAAAAGCATTTGTGAAAGAAGTGTTTTGAAAGAAATAATTTTGATTGTAGAGATTATTGAATAGATGTACTTTGGAATTTTTACTTGTTTTTGGAAAGTATAATCCATTGAAGTTAAAAGCCAATTTTTTTTCTTTCTTGTAGTTGGTGTAGTAACAATGAAGTAAAAAGATATCTAGAAGGCAAGAGACATGCTATCAGGTAAACATGGAGAAATTTTAAGCAGAGACGGGGACAAATTTTAAAATTTTTATCCAAATATTTTTTCTAATGGCGGTTTATAATATAATATCAATTCTGCTTTATTGAAAGACAAAGATATTAGAGGGTAAGCAAAGACATTGGAATTTTGTAAGAAAAGTGAAATATTGCTTAAATTAGTAGATTTTAAAGGCAAAGTTAACTATTATAACTTTATTTAGACTGAAGTAATTAGAGGCCATAACATTTCTTCCCATGTTTCCTATAGTAGATTTGTACCTTCTGATTCAGAAAGTATGTATGCTGTTGCTAAAAGACATATATAACCTTTGTTGAAAAATACCAGGCACTGAAGAGATTTTCGAAGAATCCTAATGCTTAAGTGAAATCAACACTGAGTCAGTTGCTAAAAAGAAAATTTGCTTTTAATGCATTTCTACTTGCTAAGCAATTGAATTCAAAGCACATTTAATGCTTAGTGGGTGTAGAAAATGTTTGGGGTGAATGAAATCTGGGTAAAAACAGTGGTTATCAATTGCCCAAATAATTATAAATTAGCGTGAGGTTCACAGTGCCCATATTTTAATCTTCTGCGCTAAATACATAAAGTTATTGTATGTATTGTACATACAATAAGGCTAAGGGACAAAAAATAAAAATTAATCACTTCATCTGTTAACTATCAGGCTATTAACAGAATAACATGCAATCAGAGTATTCTTATTGTATAATTGATTTCCTGTGTGATTGTTGGGATTTTTTTCCATGTGTTCCTCCTGCTGATCCTTACCCGCTCTTCCCAAGATTTTCCAACTTGACAGTGATTTTTTTTTTTTCTCTCAGCATGTTCTTGTACGTTGCTTCTGTTACACACCTCTATTTAAATTTCATCATCTAGTTTGTGTTATTTCTAGAGTTTAAGATATTAAGAGTTTAAGAAATTAAGATTAAGATATGTAACGTGAAAAAAATTAACTTTTAACTGTTATTTCTAAAGATATAAATATCTGATATTAAATAGATCCTTTTCATTGCATGAATATTTAATTCTCTTCAGGATACAAGTTCTCTGAACTTGTGACAGACTATTTTCTGTTCAGTTTGAAGAGAAGAGGAAAACTTAAAAAAATTATTTATTCCCAGATGCTGTTTAAATGAGTTAGAAAAACATGAATGAGTTTGAAATCACTGTGTATTATTTGTTGAAATATGAGTGGTTAATTTGATTACTTTATTCTAGCTATGCAAGAGAATCCAACAAATTGATAGACCTTCCGGACGACTACAGCTGCCTCATTAACCAAGCATCCAATTTCTCGTAAGTTGTGTGCAATTAGTGAGGACCCCTGAAGTCTTTGGCTCCTTTTGGTGAACTGGGAAATCTCAAACATGAAAGTCTCAGAAGGATGTTTGTAGAATCAGAGAGTTAATGGCACATATTGATTGTCGTCACTTCCAGCATGTGTTTCAGTGAAATAGAAATTACAGGGATCAGTATAACTGTTAACTGTACAAATGTTCAAAAGTACTTTTGAATCTTTTTACCACCTAGAGTTAATACATACAATGGATTTTTTTTTTTTTTTTTTTATTTCGCTTAACAAAAGGTGTCCAAAATCAGGTGGTGATAAAAGCAGAGCCCCAACATTGTGCCTTGTGTGTGGGACCATGCTGTGTTCTCAGAGTTACTGCTGTCAGACTGAGTTAGAAGGAGAAGATGTTGGAGCCTGCACTGCACATACCTACACCTGTGGTTCTGGAGTGGGCATATTCCTTCGGTAAGGGGCTGAACACCTCTACTTGTATTGCTAGGTTAGATGCTGTGTGTGGGCATGACATATATAATTCTAGAAATGTGGTTGTAGGGGTGGTTTGTAAAGGCAGGGGTCTGTTAATGGCGGGGCTGCCTAAAACCTGGAGTGCATTCAGCTTCCTTGTACGTTGGTGTAAAGCTCAGAGGTTGTTCCTTTGAAGATAAGGCATCGTGCAAAATGTGAATTTCATTTGACAGTGAATTGCTTTTTCTTTGTGTGTTTATTTCCACTCAAGTTTTACACAATAATGAAGGTAAATTCCTTGATTTTTGTCATCCTTGTCGCTGCTGTTGAAAACATGAAAATTAATTTTAGTTATCTTCCTGCATACAAGGAAAGGTTAGGTAATGCCTGTTTTCACTTTGGGAAAAGATTAGTGAGAGATGACAGTGTTTTATTTTCTTGTCGTGGTTGTGTAGAGTGTTTTACACAGACTGCAAATAATACATTTGCAACTACATTGTTTTTTAACTGCTACCAAGGAGTTATAACAGGAAGAGAATAAGATCTTTAGTTGTTTTGTTTTTTTAAAGAACCTTTAAAAGTCTGTACGTGCAGATTACGCAGAATGAAAATAGGTGTGAATTGGAAAAGCAGTGTCTATGAAAATATGAGGAACTCTTCGCCTAAAAAACTCTTCTCTGTGTTTCTCTCTAGAGTACGAGAATGTCAGGTGCTATTTTTAGCTGGAAAAACAAAGGGCTGCTTTTATCCTCCTCCTTATCTCGACGATTACGGAGAGACAGACCAGGGACTCAGGTAAATGTTTTTAAAAATATATCTTTTAAAGACAGGAGATCTAAAACTATCTGTTTTGTAAAATACACTTCTATATTAACTTTTTATTTTAATTATATATGTAACACTATATTTTTACATTTATTTTAATTATATAGGTAATACTATATTTGTACATTGCTGCTGCATCTAATATCTTCAAACATTTTAATGCTGATATGTATTTTTAAACTAAAAATATTTAATGGAAGATCCTTCCCAGGTTATAAACAGTTGGCTTGAGGTGTAAAAGCTTAAATCTTTTTACCATCTGCAAAGTTGCCTAGAAAATAAGGCTGCAAATTTTATTTGTATATAGTGCATTTATTTGTATAATCTCTGTTAATTTGATAGCAAGTGAAAGTACTATGTTATGATTTTATTTAACGTGGTAGTTTTTTGTCTTAACCATATCTGTGCTTCCTGTGAGGATAGTTCAGGGAATTAAATATTGTTAATGCTTGCTACTTCTGAAACTGCTTAAAATGACAGAATATGAGCTGGTTCAGCAAGGAAAGATTGCTGAGAACCTACGTTCAGACTTCTGTGGTCTGAACGTGAGATTCCCAAAGGCTGGAGAGAACTCTTGAGCCATAAGGGTGGGGGACCAGACGAGATAGTGCTCCAGTTTACTAATCAAAGTGTCTGCTGGTGTGCTCTGACAAGAGAATTATGTGAAAGGATTAGCTAAATATTGTGGTTTTTTAAAGGGTTACCTAATATTTAGTATGTGCATCTGGGTGTTTGTGCTTAGTTGCAGTGTTTTGTCATTCCTAATAAGTTTTGTCTCCTTTTCAGACGCGGGAATCCCTTACATCTGTGCAAAGAACGATTTAAAAAGATTCAAAAACTCTGGCAGCAGCACAGTATCACAGAGGAAATTGGACATGCACAGGAAGCAAATCAAACACTAGTTGGCATTGATTGGCAGCATTTATAATGGTTATCTGCTGAATACTGGAACTTTATTAAGATTTTTGTAATTTGGTAAGCTTTTCAATGGAGGGATTAGGAAAAAAAAAAGTCTGAGGAAAAAAAAACCCACAAACCCAGTCCTGTTATTTAATCTTTGTTTTATGATGTATTTCATAAAGGTACCAGTTAACATTAATCAAGTAAACTTCTTTCTAGGTAAGCAAGTTTTATTAGTCCTATAATTTGCACTGTGCTTCCTTCACAGAAATGTCTTGGGTTATAAACCTGGGCAAATGAACTTGAGTTTCTGATAAAAAAAAAAAAAAAGAATGACTCTTTTTGGAAGTCTATGATTTTTCTTACAAACTGCAAGAGAAAAAGACTGCTGAAACAGAAACTAGATAGAGCACAATTACGGATTGTGTTTTGCCCCTTGCTAGTAATCTGAGCCGTTTTATTTATTATTCTGCATTTTAATACTTAAGCTGTGTGTACATGCAATGGAATGAAGTAAGGAAGCAAATAATGTAGCAAATGGATGTTTCTGTCTGCATCAGTGGATAATTCACTCTTTCACTTGGTGTATCTAAAACGATTTTGTCATTTGTACTCTTGCAGCTTTCTTGCTTCCGGTTGTTTTTTTAACTAAAAAAACCTAACACTAGCTTTACAAGTAAAATAATTTAATTTAAAGCTTTTTCCAGAGCATTGCACTCTTTAGAATTTATGTAGTTTGTAATTTGAATTTAGCTGGGAAACCCTTTCACTTTCAATTATGTGATTGGTTATTGGTATTCAAGGGTTGACATTGTGCTTTAGAAGATATTTTAAGACACAGACAATACGTAAAATGTCATGAAAGCTAACTTTATGTTAATTTGCAGAAGCACAGAGGATATTTTCTTCATTTTTGTTAACAGTCAACTTTTAAGGTGCAAATCCCATCTCCTTTTTGTTGCAGACAAACTGAATGGTTTCCTTTTGGCTTTGAAGGGCCACAGCCACACTGCCCACATTTTTGCATTGATTCATTCTTTTTTCTGTTGTCCCATCAAGTATATTTACTTTTTGGCTTGATTTAAAGCTCTGTAAAGATGTTTGCATATAGTATATTTTATAAATATATTCTATAACTGCGCAGATTTGCACTTGATATGAGGGTGCCTGAAGGCAGTGAGTTTTCTAGCTGTATGTAATTAGACCGCCAAGGTGTCTCTAAAAAGTGACATTATGCTTATTGATTTAAAATAAAATCTGTTACCTTTATCTCTCCTATCTTCTGACAAATTAGTAAAATCTTAATTTACATAGTTCTGTTTCCTTAATAATCTGTGATTCTTTTAGTTAAGTCTTACGTTTTGACTACATCTTCAACCCAGATAAGCAGTCCCTTTACTGTCTGCCATGTCTTCAGTTACACTTGGTCTGACTGAATTGTTTCTATTTTTACAGATTTAATGCTTCAGAAAAATTTTGTATATTCATGGTGTACAGGACAATTTTTCAAACATTCAGTAACAGTATTGAGTGAAGATGTGAAATATGAAATAAAGAAACTTGTCCAATGTTGATTTCCCTTTTCTTAACAACAGTACCAGGCTACTTTTGTCTCTATTACCTGTTGTAATTCTAATCATTTGTATATTGCTGTCACTTTTTATAAAGAGACATGCAGAAGTTGCAGGGGAAAGAAAAAAAAAAAAGACATTAATGCTCTGCCTTCCCTTAGTTAAGCTGGTTGGTATATCAACAATTTTCTGTGCACGGTACTTAAAAAACCACACTTTTTTTCGTGATGTAACTATTCCTTTGCAGAGAGTCTTGCTTCCTAAACTGTGTGCCACGATTTCACATAATGTGTCACTGCATTGGAAAGCTCTTTTTTCCTGTAAGCATAATATTAAAAAAATAGTTTATGATACTGACAGGTTTCTCTGTGCAAAGCAAAATACTGACAGCAAGAAGGTGTTTTTTTCTCTGGGATCAGAGTTGGAGACTGCAAGGTTGAATAGGTTGGCAAAATTGTGACCACAAATAGCTGCAAAGTACACAATTTATCATTTTTTTGCAAGTTAAGTCATTCTTTACTCAAGACTTCTATTTTCTGATTTGGTTTGCATGTATTTATATTAATGTAGAAATATTTATAACATTGTTTCAGTATGGGGGATATAATAACTGTAATAAATTGGCTATAACTTTAACATTTGCGGATTTTGTGTACAATCTACAGTGTATTATGGGTTTGGGGGGAGAAAATAACATCAACAAAAAACCCCACAAAATCCCCAAGCCAGAAACCATCACAAGAGAAAACAAACGAAGCTGAAAGCATCAAGTAAATGCTTGTAGTGTTGACATTAAATAAGTACTTTTTAAACATTGTTTTTAGAATTTTGCTGATCTTGTTCTTTCAAGTGTGTCACCTTGTTAATCACAAGCTGAAAGAAATACCTGGATGTGCAACATCTGCAATTTCCCGGCTGAAAATGTAAGGTGATTATACTATTAGTGTCATTTGCTTCAGTCAGCTAAACCTTTCTTGACCTCTACCAAAAAGTCTGATCATCTTTTTAAAGGATTGTAAATTATATTTTAGAAAGGGATGAGGGTTGAGGTTCGCATCAGTAATGGTTTTTTACTCTGTTCATACTTGAAGATAGCACTCTGTACTCTCTGCAGTCTGCCATAGGAGGCCCTCTTCCTTCCTCAACAAGTGTGGCCACAAACACCTTCTCTTCTGTCCTTTTACTTCTGCCCTGTGAGCTCTCAGGCTCCAGCCCTGGCATCTCATTTAAGTGCATTTTATTTTATGCTAAATGACTTGATGTTTTCTTTAGAAGCTACATCACTGATCACTTTCTCTGTGGAGGAGAAGCTGGATGCTCGAGTTACTGTGAAAGCACCTTCAGCACAAAACCCCACCTTGTTTCCTTTCTGGAGGGTTAAATTGCAAGAGGGGAGTTAAATCTCAAACCCCTTCACAGAAGAGTCCTGTTGTGATCAACTGAGTTTGCAGTCTGCCTCCCTGCTGCCCTGGACTCCCCTTCTTTCTGGGAATTACCTTTGGCAAGAAGCAGTGGCTCTGTGTTTCCATCCCACTGTTGAGATTTTTCGTTATTGAGTTAAATATGACAGTGTGAAACAGTTTTGTCTGGAATATGAGCCCCTGGGGAATGCCATTTGTAACTGGTTGGTGTCCAACTGTTCATTGCTGCCCTCTGAGCTGGGTTTCTCTCTACTTTGCACTCTAGTCTCCATCTCCCCATGTTGGTTACGAGGACGCTGTCTGAAACCACATGGCAAGTTTTTCTAAAGAGAGACATTCACTTTACAGAAAAAGTAGTTTTACAGCAATTTTGATTTACTAAGAAGCAGAAGAGGAACAGGCCTTTAAACCAACCCAAGGAGTGTTGAATGATTTTGTGTATCAGCAGGTCAGGGAGGCTCTCTCTGATAACATCAAAGAAATTCTGGGTTGATCTTTGTGGGGCTTCTATGGGTCTTCTGATCTTCATGTTTCCATACTGCAACCTGCTCTGTGTTTGGTGAGCCAGGACCATTACCTGGCCAGTCCTGCATCGTGGTGGGAATGGGATGGTGCTCTTCATATCTGAACTGGCATTAAAGGAAAACTTTCTAAGGGAGGCATCCCCTTCTCTACCATTAGCTGTTCAGTTCCTCAGCTCTTTATGGTGAGCATCCCAGAGTCCTACTTGACCCTGCATGGGGAGAAGATTGGAGACTTCACAGGAACAACACTGGATGCAGAGTTTTATTGAGTTATTTATGCAGTTATTATCGAGGCTTGCCTTCTGCAGGAGTGCTCCCAGGTGCTCAAGGAGTGTCCAGAGCCACACTTGTGTCCATAGCCAGCACATCACCGTCTGGCTGCCCGCTTTCCCTGGATAACTGGCTCAGGTTGTGTGGTACAGCGTACCACACAACGTCTCCTCTGTGTAAGGGTCAGGGACAGGCACACAGAGAGGTGGTTTGCCAATGATGGGAAATCTTACAAGTTGTCTTCAGGTTTACCATGAATTCTCTTTTCTTTTTTTTTCTTACGGGATTTGAACGTTTAGAAGAATGGTAAGGAGTAGAGTTGGCTTCTCCTTTTGGGCTATGTTCAAGCAAAGGTGGGGAAGGTCCCACAGTAAGAATCTCCAGTTGCTCATAATTTCTAGTTCCCAGTAAGTGGCTTCATCTTGTTGGGGTATCATTTCTTGGTTTGGGGAACCAGCAGTGACTGACTGAAGGGCATTGCTATCAGCCTGGGATAACTAAATGGAGTTGCCTGCTCGGCTGCTGGGACCACAGCGGGAGCACACGCCGCGGGCAGCTCTGGAGTGTGGTGGCACGTCCAGAAGGAGCTGGAGCCTCCCTGCCTTTCCTTGCTGCCAGTCTGCAGTGCCCACACGGTCTGGGGGCTTTGCTGTGGTGGAAGTTTGAACTGTTGGGTAAGGGACGGTGAAGAACTCCACGTCAGGTGGTTGGTTGGTTGGGGATTCCCAGGCTTGGCTGAGGCTCCTGCTCAGTGGACCTCATCCACTGGAAAGCTCTCAGAGGCTTGACTGACAGTCCCACAGGGCTGTGCTCTTCAGGCTGGTAGCAGCTTTTGCAGTAAGAGGGAGAAGGGGTTTTATTATTAGCTTTATTTTATGGTCAGGAGAAATAGCAATTCCGTGTTCTGTTCTGGGAGAGTCAGTTCGGTGTCCGATTGTCCAGGTGTGACTCTTGTGCAACTGTATTCAGCTAGTTTTGTCAATACCATTATTTTAACCTGATTATTGATCTACTGATCAATACATATTTTGTTAAAACATCTTACAGGCTGATAGAGGAACATCAGCTGCAGTAAAATAGTTCAGATGTTTCCAAAGCAGGGGCTGGTGAATGTGAGGTTGAGTGTGTGTTGTAGCCCTCTGATTGTACAGGGAGTGTTTGGGTGATGTGTAATACACGTTATCACCAGCTGGCTCTAAGAAGTGGCCAAGTGTTTATGGTGACGGGTGGAAGCCTCATAATAAAACATCCTCTCGCTTCAGCTCGAGACCTTATTCAAGGGGAAGGTGATTTTATTTAACTTTCCAAGTTCCCTGTGTCCACCTGCCCGCTTGCACCCACAGCCACCAGAATGTGTGTCCACATGACCTGGCCAAGACTGCTACAGAGGACAGGAGCGGTGGCTGCCACGTCCTCTCTATGTACTGCTTGGCTGGGGATTGCAAACTGGCTTCTGCAGAGGTCTTTAAAGCCCATTGGAATTCAGCAGTAACTGCGGTGCCATGTTTTGCCTCAGAATCCTCCTTCACCCTTCGTAAATCTAAAGTAAGGCTGCCCGTCGTCTTTTCTTTCTTGCTTTGGGGTGTCTTGTCTAAAATGTAAGGAGGTGAAGAGGAACAGTGCACACAACACGCTGTAACCCCACGTTCTCCCTCTTGTTACCAAAGTGTAGGTCTGGTTGTGAGAATTCAGCTGCACGGTGGCCTTTTGGAGCTCAGGATTCCTGGGCTGGATGTGAACAGCATGTTTCTCAGCATCGACCTGTTTTACTGCCTCCAGTCACATCCCTGGTTATCTACATGCAGCTCTTTCAAGGCTTGCTCAATTATTGCTTCTGCTGTTCCACACGTGCACGTTTCTGTTCATACTCCATTTGCAGCAGTTTTAACATTTCTTCTATGCATCCTTGTACCAAGTATAAAAACTGCTTTGCATATTCTTATCTTGAGGCTGTTGCATTTTCATCCTCTATTTTTTCTGCTCCTTTGCCACCTTTCCCCCCTCTCCTGGCGTGCAAACATTAGGTGCCCAAATCTTCTCTCTTTGTCTTGGTGCAGAGATTTGCCAAACACTTCTCTTGAAGAAGAAAGAAGAGGGAGAATATGGGGTGTTTCTGCCACGCGCCAGGTGCAGGAGCTAAGAAATACTGATTTTTCGTCTCCATGACAGCAATGATTAAATGTTACTTTTTCTTCAGTTTGTGCGTATATATTTTCAGTCTCTTTCTAGATGGTATGAACTCGGAGGTGGCAAGTTTTCCAGCTTGTCCTTTGTGTAGAATCCTGGAAGGAAAGCTGGGGCAACTGGTCAGCCCTGGGCAGGGCGGCTCGGCCGAGCTCAGGGTAACGATGGCATCTGGGTAGACCACTGCGGGGTGGTTTAGTGACTTATAAAACCCACTGCGGGGTGATTTAGTGACTTATAAAACTAAGGTGTTGGTTTGAAATCAGCCATCTGTTTGAGGAGTAACGTGTGGAACCTGTTTCTGTACTTGCAGTGCTCTACACATGGAGGATGCTAGAGGGTGTTGATAAATCAGGGAAAAGGTTGTATAAAAATAACAAAAGGCAAAGAGATGAGAAATATGTTCACTGATGTGATTCACTGGTGTTCCATGTCAAGCTTTGGTAATTCTTGAGATGCTGTAGCAGCTGAAAGCTCAGAATATTGCATGAACTCTGAAGCAAAGCACCTCATGTTGCATTTTCTTGTTCTGTACACACAAAAGAAGCTTTAAGTTCCCATCTATCTCTGCTATCAGCTTGAACAGGATGCAGCTGAAAACAAGAAATTTTGAGGGTTTTTTTTTTTAATTTTTATTTAATGGAGAGATAAGTGCTGTGTGATAGCAACACGTGTGGCACCTGGAGCATGCAGAAGCTGCTGTCCGGCTGGGAGGTGAGGGGACAACTGTTGTTCATATCAACATATGTGAGATATTGAAATAAAAAGCTTCAGTGTGGGTGGTGTTTCAATAGGTTGAGCAGATGAGGAATTATTTATTCAGGTGTTGAAGGTGTCACGTCTGTCTAAGGCAGAAAACCCAAGAACAAAGGTGGTTGCTGGGAAGCCCTGCTCCAGGCACGGCCAGCGAGTCGCGGGGGCTTCCCGGGGCTGTCGTGGCAGGGATTGTAGTGGAAGAAGGATGGGGTTGTTTCCTGCCCTCAGAGCTTCACTTGGAAGTTTTCACCAGTGGCAGGGCCCTACTTGTGAAATACCTGAGGGGAGGGTATGTGGCACTGGAATGGGTGCCCCCCGGAGCAGCACGCCTGGCTGAGCCCTGGCTTACACCGAGGGAGGGGACAGAAAGTTGTTCTGTCCCACTGGAGTTGGGGACATGCTGTAGTAGTAACTGTTTGAAACCTAGATACACCATTGTGAGTCTCTCCTGGAATAAAATGCTTCCTGAATCCATTTGTTAAGATTACTTAATGTCAACAATAATTTGAAGTACTCTAATTATTATTTTTCTTTTAAATTAGGTAAGTAGACAATAAATGTAAGTTTTAGGACCTAGTTGCACTTAAAATTCTGGGATGAAAACAACAAAAGCTGTCGTAATTTACCTAAAATACACCTACAGCAACATTACAGGATCAATGCTACTTCTACTTTTGATTAATTTATATAATTATGTATATTTTGTATATTTTTACATTTAATTATATAATATATATAATATCTATAAAATATATCTATAAATTATATAAATAACATATTATAATTAATTAAATAATAAATTATATAAATTAACATATATAAAAATTATATTATAATTTAATTTTATATAATTTAAATAATTATGTATATTTGTATATTGGTGTGGTGTTTGTTGTGGGTGTGGTGGTTTGTTTGGTGTGTAGGGTTTTTTTTGGGGGGGGGGGTTGGTTTTTTGGGGTTTTTTTGTTGGGTTTTTTTTTTAATTTGTGGTTGGACTCTTAGAGGTCCCTTCCAACCACTGAGATTATGTGTGATTTATATAATTTGATTAATTTATTTATAATTAATGAAAGATTCATTCATATGAACATCTCACCTTGTCCTTGTTTGTATTTTCCACCCGGGTTTGGTTTTTTTTCATCTTTAACCTTAGTCTTATTTGTGTCAAAGCAAAACCCCCCCGTGTGTAAACGGGGAAACTCATATCCCTTTGAAGAAGTGTTTGCCTGAGGCAGAGCCGTGCTCCCCTCTGAACACGTTACTCGGGCGGCCGGGAAGGCAAAAAGCTATTCTTAAAAGGAAAAATTTTGGATTTGTGGACCACGCGTGCCGTGGAACAGGTGAGCACAGCGAGCAGCAACCTTCCCATTTGTGTGTGCTGGTAAATTCTGTGCTGTCCCATATTTTGAAGGGACTCCTATGGGGTTTTTTTTAAGAATTAAACTTCATTCACCCTCTTAAGAAGACTCTCGGTCTGGGAAATGGTGTGCCTCAGGCTCACTGCCTTCTGCTTGCTGGTGGGAGCCAATGACCCTGTGTCCTGGTTTCACCTGGGATGGAGCTGACTTTCCCACCAGCAGCTGGTTTGGTGCTGTGGTTTGGATTTGGGATGAAAACAGCCTTGGTTAAACACTGCGGGTTTTGGTTGTTACTGGGTATTCAAGGCCTTTTCTGCTCCTCACACCACCCCACCAGCGGGCAGGCTGGGGGGGACAAACAGCTGGAAGGGGACACAGCGGGGACAGCTGACCAAGGGAGTATTCCATGCCATGTAATGACATGCTCAGCATATAAAATTCTTCCTGGGGGAAGGAGGAGGAAGGGGGGAGACATTTGGAGTCATGGTGTTTAGTCTTCCTAAGGGACCATTACATGATGATCCCTGATGTATGATCCTGTGATGGATCCCTGCTTTCCTGAGGGTGGCTGAGCACCTGCCTGCCCATGGGAAGCAGGGAATGAATTCCTTGTTTTGCTTTGCTTGTGTGTGCAGCTTTTGCTTTATCTATTAAACGGTCTTTATCTCAACCCATGAGTTTTCTCACTTCTACTCTTCCGATTCTCTCCCCCATCCCACCAGAGGGGACTGGGCGAGCGGCTGCATGGTTGTCAGCTGGGGTTAAACCACAGCACCCCGTTTTGCCTGGGAAGGTGATGTAAGGAGCCTGGAGGGTGGGTTGCCTGGTGCAGCAACTTCATCAGGCCGGTGACTAGCTAGGAGGCAGGCTAGCAACTTCATCAGGCTGGTCAGGTGAGGAGACACTAGCTGTGACCACATCAGGCAACGGGCTGCAGACCTGCCCTTTGGTCCTGATTTTGCTGAGTTTGCCTGGTACCTCTGGTTCCTGAGCCACCCTTTGCTCTGGAAAAATTGTCCTTCAGAACAAGCTATGGATCTTAATAGTTGACATGTTTATGGACTGGCCTTCTTTTTAGCAGGGACAGGTTAATGAAGCAAGACTCGTTCTGTGTGTGTTGCTTTAGAAGGGGCTGGGTGGGAGGTGGGAGCCCTGCTCAGCCCTTCCTCCGGCACCGTGCCCGAGGGGGGGCTGCAAAACAGGGGCACCTTCCTTCTGCAAAGGTGGTGCCCACAAAGCTGAGCTCCAGACCAGGGTTTCTTCCAGCTTTCCTGTCTCATAAATGTACTTTGGATCAAAATTCAGTAACACCTGTAAAATGACACAGGATCAGTAAATGCAGGAGCTTTGAGAGAAGAGTTTTACTATTTCAGTGTTTATCTATCACTGAACCCTGTAGTTCTGATGCATTTTTTTTTTCTTTTTAATAGGAAAGGTCTCACGTACACAGTACTTTAGTTTTCATTTGGATGGCTGCATTCCTGTTACCAGAAATAAATTTGCCTAAGCCTTCGTCTCCCCGCAGGGGGCTGTTATCACATGGCACCATTCTATTTTTCTGGCCTTATCTCTTAATTAACTAATCTCTAATAATGCTCTTTATATTTTTTTTTAAACAAGCATTTGTGATCCGTCCCCATTTTATGCTGATTATCGTAAGAGCAGTGTTTGGTTTTTTTTTACCAAACAAACAAGTCAGGAGAAAATAAGTAATCGTTTGCTGGGATCCCTTTTTCTTTATATCTGCTTTGAAAAATCTTCCCTGACCATTAGCTGGAAGGGCACGGTGCCCACGAGCCCAATATAGCATTCCCATGCTCTGTGCTAAGCTGCACACATGCATTTGTCTGGTATTATAAAATGCCCAAGCTCATGTAATGCATGGAGGCTAATCTTATCAATTGTATTAAGGCTACTTAGGAATTAATAGCTTTAAGGAAGCTGTTTATATTTCCTCCTTTAAAGCACTTTAGTGAATGTTCTGTGTCCCCTCAAATAAATGTCACCAGTAAAATAGTGCACCTTTTGTCATTTCTTTTAAAGAATAAATTATATTTCTTAAAAGTTGGCACTTCAGGGCCACGGGCTGGCTCTCAGATCTGGGTTCTTGGATTTAAGCTGGTAATCCATATTGAAGTACCTAAAAAGAAGTGGCCTGGTTTCTATGAATTAAGTTCACATCCTTCTGAAGTTTATTAGTTTGAAAATCAGGGCACGGCTCTGGGAGTTGTTGGGTTGCTGCAGGCAGCTTTGACAACTGAGCTTTAAAACTTAAATTTAAAATAACAACAATTCTTACTTATGTCTGTTGCAAGTTAGATTCAAATGGGGAAAAGAAAGGTTATAAACCCAGTGTAGGCGATGATTGTCAAAGATTCTGGGGGTGCTGGTGGTTTCACTTGTTGAGCATGTCTAGAAGTTAAGGCCTGTGAAGATGCTTTAATTCCTCTGTACTACAAGAGGATAATACTACAATTTCTAGTAAGACGCATGTGATTTAGGGGTCTGTTTGCATTGCACATCCTGAGTTTATCTGGGCACATGAGAAGGGGAAGGTTTGCTTTCTCTCAGAGCACTATATAGAGTGGAAAAAGTTTCCTGCCTAAAGGAACAGGTAAAATGGGTCCAAAAAATGAATTCAGAAGCAAAAAAATAATCAGTAATGCAAATTAAAGAAATCTGTATTAAATTGTATATATTTAAACATTTTCTTTATAGAGATCTTTACTTGCAATATAATTTTTAATACCTAAATTTACATTTGCAGGCAGCAGAGATATTTTTATCTAGAGCAGCATTTGCAATGTCACAAGAAGGTATATTTAAGATTGGACAAATTATATATTACATGTAATATTTTACAAAGCAGTCATATTACAATCTTGTAGTAATCGTAAGATGTTACATAGGTCTTCGTTAACCAGGAGACCTTATTTTAGACAGCATTAGCATATGCACTATTTGTTCTTATACAAAACCCTTATACGAAACCCTGATTCCAGTACTATTCTTCATCAACCTGTCTCACTTGGTCTCCCTACCTGCCTAATACCGTGAGACCCTTGCTCTGGCAACTGGTTTCTCCAATGTGGTATTGAAAGAATAATTTGACAATTTGTTATGTTGCTCTAGCAATAGACTGAAAAAAAAAAGAAAAAAAAAATAGAAACCACAAGTAATGGAGAGTCCTGTCTAAAACAATGGCCTAAGCCAGATTTCTAGGGCAGCAATAACTCTAGATCTCTTTGAAAAATCAGATGTCTAGTTGAGTAACCAGTATAGATTACAGCACACTGAAGCCTCACAAGGAAAGACTGTAATTAATCCTTGCAACGCAGCTCCTATCCATATGTGACTCCTCCAAAAAGCTCTTCTCTGATATAGGTGGCCACAAGATGTGCCATCCACAATCCTGTTCTTCTCTGACAGACCAGCTGACTGGAGCAGCCGGTCGTGGCGATGTCTTACCAAGAAGGAAGGAGTTGGTCTGGTTTGTACAGTTCTGCCGTGCAGAGTGTCCCTCAGCAAAGCAATAGACGATAGGCTGTGGTGAGTAGCAAGTTGGCTTGTACGTTCATGCCCTTGTTCTAGTCGGTCTTACACACAACACCATACTGAGTTGGCTTTTTAACTCCTTATTGTAATTAAGTTCATTATTGTAACTCAAGTGGCAAGCTTTGACCAGCTTTCAAAAAAGTGAAAGGATGCCACAAATGCCTGTCAAAATCCAGCCTGGCATGCAGATGGCCTGAAAGAGCCTGGCCACCAAGGTGTAGACTACGGCTCGATGTACGGACACGTCCCTATCTATCCCGCTGTGAACTGGTCTGCCCATCCTAGAAGGAGTCTGAACAAAAGCCAGAGGAGCTGAGGGCTGCTGGGCAAGTGCACGAGTGATTAAGAATGAAAACTAACGGGCTGTGCAATGATTAGGCAGCTGCAAACATGGCTTCATTTGAAGACCAGCCAACAGCCAGGTGGAAGGGACCTGCTGAGAAAACTCTCCCAGGTGCGCCACAGAGAAGTAGAGCTTTTGCACAGCCCAGTTAAAAATACATGTGGTGGCTGGCTTGTAGCTGAGGGACTGAGGTGTCTGCAATAGTTTGTGCAGGGGGTTGGGGCTTGCTCTGTTGGGTTTCTTTCCCTTTAGAGGATTTATCTGGCAGCTGCAGAAAAACCCAAGATGATGCTCTGTTCCCTTACTAGGGACCACGCACCACAGCGGACTCTTTCCCTGTCTTACTCCAGCTTTGCATATGAGAACAGGGTCCTCCAGCTAGGACACTGTGTTTGGAGAGATGCAACATATGCAAAACGTGCCTTCCCTTTGAGTTAAAAGATATGATGAAGGGTGCCCTATCACCGATAAAGAAAAAGAAAAGTTGCAAAAATTTGTACACCGGGGGCTGATTTAAACTTATTTTCCCTGGCCTCAAAGTTTGAGGCTTGATGTACTTGTGGATTAATGCTGTCCCTTTGCTAGGACCCTGGAAAACATTTAAAGTGTTAGTTCTAAGGAACCTTTTTTTTTCTTTTTTTTTTTTCTTTTTTTTTTTTCTTTTTTTTTTTTCTTTTTTTTTTTTCTTTTTTTTTTTTCTTTTTTTTTTTTCTTTTTTTTTTTTCTTTTTTTTTTTTCTTTTTTTTTTTTCTTTTTTTTTTTTCTTTTTTTTTTTTCTTTTTTTTTTTTCTTTTTTTTTTTTCTTTTTTTTTTTTCTTTTTTTTTTTTCTTTTTTTTTTTTCTTTTTTTTTTTTCTTTTTTTTTTTTCTTTTTTTTTTTTCTTTTTTTTTTTTCTTTTTTTTTTTTCTTTTTTTTTTTTCTTTTTTTTTTTTCTTTTTTTTTTTTCTTTTTTTTTTTTCTTTTTTTTTTTTCTTTTTTTTTTTTCTTTTTTTTTTTTCTTTTTTTCTTGTTTTAGAAATAGTTGGGCTTGAATATTCTGGAGCAAGCTATGAGACTACATACTTTTTTAAATGTCCAGAATAGCCATAACTGGCACATGCTCGTAGCATTGATTCCACCCACTACAAGAGGAATCTTCTAAGCTTCTGCTTGTTTAAATACAAGGTGAAGCGTAAGTCTACAACACGTTCATTCAAGTTATACAGGCTGAAAAAAACCCCTGAGAAACAAACCCCGTAAATCTTAGTTAATGTTGTTTTCATGATACTTGTGCTGTTTCATTAAATTATAATTTTTGCTCAGTAAATAAATTCTCAGCATAAATTTGCATTTTTTTCTATGTATATCTTAAAAATACAGCAGAAAATACCATTGCTTATCACATTAACAAAAAACACATTATATGAGAGGTTTGTCAAAATACCTGTATACTAAGTTATATACAATTCTGGAAATCCTTCTTCCTTTGACTTCGGACACATTATTCCCCAGAAAACCAACTTGTTTGTCTTTAAAAGTTGAAGTACATGAAGTATGCTGATAAAACAACTTGAGCAAAAAATATTAACTTTTCAAATTCCATTTTTAGTTTCAAAATAAGATGGAATGCATCACCATGTGATGCCAGCAAATTATTTTTATTTTTTTTTTTTTAATTTTTTTTAAACTACCTGTCCCTGGTATGGAAACACATGAATCTTGCAAGTCCTAGAGGGGTCATTTCCCCCAGAAGTTATGAATATGGTGTACTCACGTTGTGGATAAACGTATTATCCCAAGGTGCACTATGTTGTATACTCCCATATGCAAAAAGCATGCGTAGAAATGTGTATTCTGATGGTTGTTACATAGCTTTTAAAACATAGATATTCACAATTTTCAGTTTTTTTATTCCTCTCTGTTAAAAAGTCCACATCAATTAGAAGCTCAACTGACTGTTGTGATGGCTGGCGTCTTCCCACCTTCCTCTCCGGCGCCTTCGCCATCTGCTTCCACCTGATTGAACTTACCAATCTTTTTCAAATTCTCCAGCGCGGACTTAAAAGTGTCCTTCAGGCTGTTCTCCAGGATCCACCCTTCGCTTTCACATTCAGGGTCTTCAGGATTCGCGATGCTCTCCAGAGAGGTGTGCAGGAGACGCAAGCCAACCATCACTGACATCTGCGCCGTGCAATGGGAAAGACAGAGCATGTCAGGCAAATTTTTATAGCTTTTTTCCCCTTGTCCATATCTTTGCCATGCTCGCTATCAGTGGCCCCAGGTGGTGGAGTGAACAAAGTCCCAACGGTGCCAAAGAGGTACAGCTTAAGGGCTGTAGGAATCCTCCAAAGGAGAGGAGATCCTGAGCAGCCTTCCCCTCTGGATGGCCAGGAGGTGTGAAGGAGAGCTAGCAGGAGGAAAATGTCCCTTCTCAAGTAGGAAAGGAAAGGGTGGAGGTCTGAAATGAGTGAGCACCATGGGAAGTGGGACAGCTGATGCATCATCTTAGGAAGGAAGTGCATGAAACAGCAGCTTCGTGTGGCCATGTGCACAGGGGGGCTCTCTGCACACCCTGTCACAGGGTAGACACCTCCTGAGAGATTTTAATGAAACCTCTGCTCCTGTGCACTAGATGTCCTTAAAGCTATTTGTACGTGCAGCAACATGCTCTGCCACGGTCACTTAATTTTAACTCTAAATATTTTTACTTCACGTTGACCTTAGTAAGTTTGGCAAGTATATTAATCTGTGGCAAGTACATTAATCTGATCAAGGACATACTAATGAATCAGCATCTGTGCAGAACAGAGCAGCACTAGGATTTGAGCCATCAGCTTGTCTATTTCAAATTCTGGTTTTGTTTTTTATATAGGTATGTGCAAATAAGGAAACCAAGGCATGAGGTGATCTGTGTCTCTAACCGGTTCAATATAAAACACATTTTCATTTCTGTATTTGCCAGCGCCAGCAGCCTTCACCGAGACTCTTTCTACTGTACTATCCTGGTGTAACACCCCTGACACTGTCAACAACCCAAACCTGCTTCCAGAGAGAAGGGATGTTTTCAGCCAATATCCTGCCTTCTGACACCGTTCAGAACAATCTGACTTCAACCGTTGTGGTGCTTATGAAGGAAAGTGATTGATCTGTTGAGTAGATAAAGAAAGAAAAGGCAGAGCCCAGAAGAGCCAGCTTGATGAGGTGGTAGCGCAGGTGGCCAGGATAGAGAAGCAGACAATTAGTTGAGTCTTTTGTGTGCTAGGTAAAGCTAAGATGGAGACCACTTACTGTTATTAATAGGTGTGTTCTGTAGGTGAAACAGGACACCTCTGTTATCCTATTCAGATTCCCAAGGAAGTGATTACCTGTGGGCTTCCTAAACCCTAATGGTTAAAGAGGTTGGCATCCCTGTGTCTTCCTTACCTGGTGGCACAGCTGAGGCTTGTGGAGAGCTGCCCTGGATCTGCTGCTTCCTCTTGCAGCTTTTGAACTAGAGATGGAGGAAGCTTGTGAACTGTCATGCAGGATTACAGCACTGGGTACCCAGGCATATTTGAAGTTGGGATTTAGCTACGCAGCATGGGCGGTTGCAAAATTCACATCTGGCTTTTGGACTCATGGGACTGCTCAAGCATGTGCTTCTGTGGACCATTCATTAGCCTGTTTACCCTGGTCATCCTTATCCTGCTTGTGTGACACTGATCAGTGTCTCCAAACTCTTGGAAGACTAAAAGGTAACCATTAGTTACCCTTGAAATTTTCAGATGTTGATGTTTCTCTGACTTTACTCAAGACCAGAAAGAGAAAAACAGTGCTCAAAGAAGCTTCATCAAACACTTCCATATCCTAAGGCAAATTTTTGTCCTGTTTAACACAGGAATGTGTGACTTGCAACACCTGCCTGGTCCTCAAAGAAGTCTCTAATGGTCCTGAATTTGGAAACAGTCTCCTTTTGTTGTGGATCTACCTGATACTATGGTGATTTAAATCAGTTGAAACCCTATTCTAGAAAGGTCACAAGAAGTATCAAATCACTTCATGGTAGTCTCGGGATTTAATGCTTTTGACATCTTTCTTTCAATCTGAGCCCCAGTTTTACTGCTCTCAGTCACAAGACTAGTATCTTTCATATTAATTGCTGTCGCAAGTAAAAATTAATGGCACTGGACACAAAAGATGGTCTCCACGTTGCTCTCTACTTGTGCTATTTCACTGCATGTCAGCAGGAGCTCTTTTTTTGTGACTGACTTACTAATTCCCACTATTTGACAGCAGAATTAGCTGTACTTACAGGTTTTCTGGAAGACTCTAAGTCACTAAATAGCTGTGCTTTAAAAAAGGAAGGTGCTTGTGCAGAAGGGAGCAGCTGATCTGCCCTCTGATGAGATTCTGTGACGTTTTCTCTCAAAGACTTTGCTTTCTAAAAATCTTGTTCAGAAAGATTTTGGGTCCCTGGGGCTGAGATTTCAGGCTGTCATCACCTCCACTGACCTGAGCCTGCCTTTTCTGCCAGATGAGAAGAGAGTCCAGGGAGTTAGAGACAACTCTCTGGTAAATTAGTCTAGCTCCTATATGATAGCATAAAGCCTTGGACCATCAGTTTTGCTGAAGTCCTGCACTAGGGAAGGAACAACCCCAGGCACCAGTATATGCTGGGGGTGACTGGCTGAAAACAGCTTGGCAGTAAAGGGCCTTGGGGTCCACGTTGACACTGGTGAGACCACAGCTGGGGTCCTGTGTCCCGTTCTGGGCTCCTCACTACGAGAGAGATGTGGGCATAGTGGAGGGACCCCAACAAAGGGCCACTGAGGTGATGAAGGGACTGGAGCACCTCTCCTGTGCGAAGATGCTGAAACAGCTGGGAATGTTCTGCCTGGGGAAGAGAAGGCTCAGGGCAGATCTTATCAATCCATATATAAGTACCTGAAGAGAGGGTGTCAAGAAGATGGAGCCAGGCTCTTTTCAGTAGTGCCCAATGGCAGGACAAGAGGCCGTGGGCACAAACGGAAACACAGGAGATTCCCTATGAAAATTAGCAAACATTTTTTACTAAGGGGGTGACTGAGCACTGTCATGGGTTATCCAGAGAAGCATTTGAGTCACCCTCCTTGGAGATATTCAAAAACTGTCTGACCATGGTCCTGAGCAACCAGCTCCAGGTAGCCCTGTGTGAGCAGGGGGCTGAGGACAAGATAACCACCAGAGCTCCCTCCAACCTCAACAAGTCTGTGACTTTGAATTGTAGACCTGTACTTAATCACAATCCAGCAGAGAAGGCCTGGACATCAAGGTCCTAAAGCTAGCCTGGTCTTGATGAGTGATGATTTCCCCTGGCCAATGGATAAAGTGTCATGAAAACTCTTGTCATTTTACAGCAACTCTACAGTGGCAGGAAGAAAAAGACCACAGTGTTTCTCCAGGGCTAGATATGGGCAGGCTGGGCTGATACATCCCCCTGCACCACAGCATGCTCAACCCCTCAGTCTGGGCCAGCAGAGCAAACTGTGTCCTTCTGGAGCACCACTGCTGCCTGTGGGCTGATTTTGAAGATTATCTGGAGTTCACTCCTAGTGTTCAATGCATCAGAGAGTCTACTCTCCAGCACACGATGTGCACCTGCTCGTGTCTCATTGCTCTCCTGGGGCTCAGTGCTGGGCTCCCTCTCTGGCACCACATGCGAGATGAATCTCAGGGTTGTGGCCATTGCAGTAGCTGTGACCTGTCAGGAGCCACATGTTTATACAGGTGAAGGACCTGGAGCATCTCAGGAACCGGCTGCTGCCCTCCATTTTTTTTTTTTAAATGCTCTATTCAGGGCACCCTTGAACCCTCCATTTCCTCTTTGCTGGCTGAGGCAGGTCAAGAAGACATCTCAGCTTGCTCTGCTTGACCTTCTGCAGCAAAGCCCATCTGTTTGCCAGGGTTTAGCCTGAGGCGGCTTAGCTAGAGCATGGGGTGAGCTTTTTTTGTCACCCTCATGACCGGTTGTCACTCATGGGAAGCCTACAGCTTTTGCTAGTAAAAGCAGCATGTGGATAATAATATATTTCCAAAATATATGAGACACTATTTTTTTTTTAAATAGAAGTTTTGATACTTCAAAATAGGTTCGTTCTTCCTTACACCTAATACAGAAACGTCAAACCCAAATGGCCTTCCCTGAGGTCCCTAGACCCGTTTGGCACATTATGTTTTCCCACAGCTCAGAGTAACAGCTGCAATGAGTTTTACCCTCCGTGCTCTGTCCCCCTCCCCACACCTCAATCCCATGCCATCAACCCAGCTGGAAGAGTCCTCCGCTGGTCCCCAGAAGGGCTTTGCTGGGGAGCTGCTGTGGCCATGCCACTGGTGTGGGTTCACGTTGTCTCCAGGTGCAAAGCAAACCCAGGGGGCTCCTTTGCTTTTGCACTTTTCTGTAACTCCTCAGCAAGCCATTCCAAGGGAAAACAAGAAGCAGAGAGTCACCACAGTAACTCCCCACTGGGTCCCACCCTGGTCAGACCAACATCTTACCTTGGCCGGGGGTCGGGACCTCTGCTGCGCTCCTACTCGGTATAAAATTGTTTCCTACCCTGACTGCAATTTAAAGAAAGTGGTTATATTTCAAAGGGAGGCTAAATTAATGCTTGCTTCCTGCTTTCCTTCCTCCCTTCAAAGTTTGCCTTAGAAGAGGAGGGAGTTTGAGACCCAAATGTGGACCCTTTATGGCAGAAATCAGGCAAGTAATAAATATTCAGGAGGGCCAATTAATATAACCCAGGATTGTGATATTTCTTTAAAGCTTTGCCCTGAAAGTCCTCTGATGGCTTGCAAAAAAAAAAATAAATCACTTTGTATTTTGAAAAAGACAAAGACAAAAAAAAAAAAGAGAATATTGTATTTCTTATTATGCTACAGGTTGGAAAAATACTGGGGTGTACTTTGAAGAGGTAGAAATAAAATACTGCATTTTTATTGCTGCTATTAATGTTAGCATATCACTGTCATTAATCTCGTACAAATCAGCAGAGATATGTTACAGGTTCCTAGTCATGATTTCTCAACAGCTGGAATTAGTATTTCTGTGCATTTTTCCCCTGAGTTTTTGAATTTCCTTCTTTTTTTTTTCACATGCAGCTGAAATTCCCCCTCTTCAAGAACTCTTTATTTGAATTTGGGCGAGACACGAGCTTCTCTTTCTTTTCTTACCAGAATAAGAGTGCTACAAGGAGGTAGGTAACTTCCTCAGCCATGCAGAGTAGCTATTTTTAGAATAACGCGACATGAAGCAATTTTACGATATTTTTTTTCACTTCACAGACTATTTGGGTAGGTGTTTATTTTTTAAAAAGCATCTTCATTCCTGGAAGGGTGTAGCCCAGTGCTCGTATCAAAATATAACGCGTTATATTTTAGCTTTATCCAAATTTTTTTGAGAGACAGCTGAACCAATTAAGGCAGGCAATGCCATTTGCAGCAGCCGTCTCGAGGGCTAGAAGGGGTCTCTGTGTCCCTCCCCGTTGGCCATCGGGTCCTGCCCGACCTCCGCATCCCGCGCCTCACGCGCCAGCCCTCGTGTCGCTGCCAGCCCACGCTCCCCACGTATTAGCACTGATTAAACACCCTGGCTAGAAAATTAGCCATCTCCTGGAGGCAGAAGGACACGTTTCCCTTGCATCAAATGAATGGTATTTTAGCAGATATTTGGGTTGTGGTGCCCACAAACGCCTGCACTGGGCAGTATCTGCACCTGGCTGCCTATGCTCCGTGGTTTTGGGAAGCAGAATAAAATGAAATTAATCCATCTACTTCACCTAAAATCACTTCTCGTATTCAAAACCATTGATGGGGCTGATGAAAGACCTTAACCCAAACGCTGCCCTGAAGCTGGACGCTGGCGCGTGGCTCTAGGTCTTTACATCAGCACATAAACCCTTTAATTGCACTTTCTGTCCCACAAATTACTGCCATCTCTTTCTGATGCCCTGCTTTGCACGCTTTTCACTCCCCACTGTAGGTGACGCACATAAAATTAATATGTCTGGACAGCTGAGCCCTCCCATGCTCTTCCCTGCTCAGCACCCTGCCTTTGGCACAAAATTGGACCTTTTTCCCCCTCTTGAGGCTCCCCCAGGACTACTTTGAAGGGGAGTTGTGCGATCTAGCCCCCACCCTGTGCTTCCCACCTGTGTCTCCAGCCTGGGACCTTTCAGGCCTTATGCAGATGGTCACTGTTAGATGTTTCCTCAGCTAAAGAATGACGGTGCATGATTTATTTGAAAGCTATCTGATATTTAACTTGGAGGCCCATGCTGAAAAATGCTCTGCTCCTCCGGAGCTGGAGCTTCACCACAGCATGGCTGGGGGGAGAGGGTTACCTCGAAAAGCCAGACGAGGAGGACGACGACGCCCATGGAGCTCATCATGCTGCTGTAGTAGTGCAGGAGGGCTTCCCGGCAGCCGCGGCGCCAGAGGTTGAGCTCCTCCGTTTGGTAGTCGTAGCTGTAGTGAGCCGAGTTGTTGGTGACCTGGTACTGGATGCAGGGTCTCGGGGAGCTGGGGTTGCAGCAGCTGAAAGGGACGCCGTCCACCAAGTACCTGCCGTCCACGTTGCTTTTGATCCGACTACGGGCAAGGGCAGAAGGAAGCATGAATACACAGGGACACAAATAAAGATATACCTGAGGAAACCTGCACGAGGAAGGAAAGCAAAGGCAATATGGATCTTCCACCATACCTCCTGCCCGTGCCATTTCTCTGCATCCCCTGTGTATATAGCAGTATTTGTCCTGGTTTGTTTTCCTCTCTGAAATCCTTTTCTGCGTCAAAGCTACATTGAGTCTATAATTAACTCTTTGTGATGGAAACGCACCCTCTCAGGTCACTTCTTCAAAGAAATTAATTTTTAAGAAAAGTAAACGTCAGAGAGAAATTTCAGGAGGGGCAGTCATAAAAGAGTGATCATAATGTAGTTAGGGAGCTGCTGAAGGTGACCTGAGCTTGGAAAAGGACCTACAACAGCCTTAGGACCCACCATATCCAGCTAGTCCAGTGATCCAGCAAACCTAATAGCTTCTCTTTGAGGATAATACTTCCAGGAAAATGTTATGCATTTATTCTTGGCTTGGGAAGGTAACAGTATTTAAAACGTGAAATGGGCTTCAGCAATAGGATGTTGTAAAATTTCTGAAATCCTGGCAGGAGCTCCCCAACTCCCTACACTGCCATTTAGCCTGGTGCCTTAGGAGATGTTTAGATGAGAGATACTTAGAAGGGAAATAATTCCACTGGCATTGCAGAAAAAGACTATAATAAGAGGACTGCAACTAAAAAATGTCATTTTGCTTAGAAAATGACAGAATGGAGAGCACTGGTGATCTAGAAAGGTGAAAAAAAAATATCTGAGTAGCTTGTAGCTTTCTATATGGATATTTTAAAATTGTGTCACAGGGAGAAAGGTGGCTGCAACAGCCTGCTGAAGGAAAATTCCACTTTGCAGTTGTGACCTAAATAATAAAGCCCAATGTAGTTGAGGTTTTATCTGTAGATGTAAAGTGTGCTCTGCACTGGGTCTAATTCCCATTGATGTGTAAATGCTCCACCAGTTTCAGAGAGATTGGATCAGGCCTTTTCTCTACAAATATAAAAGTCACATGTTGGGGAATAGACTCCAACTTCCCTGGAATTAAGGAGAACTTTGCTATTGACTTCAAAGGGACCAAAATATCCCACCAGGAATGTGAGAAGAGACTGTGCATCACTGTACAGTTCAAACCTTGAATTCACTCATTAACATCCATTTGTGGATTTTTAATGCCCTATTTCCTGCCCCAGTAATACAAAGAAATTGCCCCGAGTCTCAGTCCTAAACAAGACATCATTTATTAAGGACAATATAACCTTGTTTTCCCTCTGTGCTTTGCCCTTCCACTGCTGCTAGATTAAGTTACAGCTCTCAAATCTCCATATAATGCTGGCAAGGTGAACTTATTATGTTTTCAAGTAGTTATTTATACCCATGGGCATACCTTCGCAATGCAAATACTCCCTTATTAAATAGTAAATGTATTTGCTATAGCCCTGCAGTGCAATAGGTTAAGCCTGTAACAGTTTTCACTATGAAGTCCTAGTTCAGAATTGCAAAAACAACCAGACCACCCAACAAGTCAAAACAATATGCAGAGAGACACACAACTGAAATACTGTTTACACAGTCAGGCAGGGATCCCATGAGACACACAAAGTCTATTTCAAAATTAATTCAGACATCCTTAACATGGGCAGTCCATTTAAAAGCAGATTGCTTCCAGACCCTTTGTGCAGCCCAGAGTATAAACGCTAACAAGTGATGTTCCCAAAGAACTCTGATTAACGATCACTTCCCCCGATGCTTAATTTATTAAAAGGTTGTGGGTGTTTATGCACAATGCTCGTTTTTTAATTTCAAAAGTTTATTTGTTCTCGTGTTTATTTTTTACTTGTGCTTACTGCGCTTTAGCTGATTTTGAGATTACTGCCTCTTTTGGCACTGACATCAGAGCCATTAAGGTGTTTCTGGCCAACAATCTGTGCTGGTTTGTGCAGAGAAAACTAGTGCTGGTTTGAGGCACAAGCATATCTATTGAACATGTTTTCATATGGGAGAGAACACAAAATGCATTTGGCTACGCTGGGCACTGTGTAAAGCTAGGGACATCAACCTGTGTTGATGGCTCAATATTGTCCAGTGGATGCTGAAGCAATCCACTGAGTGAATATAAAAATAGAATTCTAAATCTTAAGGATTTAAAATGCATAAGTTATTGGTAAAGCATTTCTATTTGCTTCCATGAGATTGCTTAATTGCCAATATTTAAGGTGAAATTTTAAAAGTGGTGTCAGCAGTATACACACACCCAGGGAACTCTTTTTTCAGGAACTTCATAAGTCACATATTGAAATCTGCTTTAGGGATAGTGAAGTTCTGATACTTCCCAGTTGATTTTGGGAGTAGGTATGCGTGGCTCAATGTAATGGGTTTATGAAGAGGTAAAAGGCAGTAAAAATTATTATTAGAAGTCTGTTTACATCACACTGCGTAAGAGTGGGAATTGTATTTTAGTCCATTATATTTTATGTTCTGGATAATGTTAGAGGAATTTGCCAGGGGAGGAAGCAATCTAGCTGAATGTTTGAGAAGCTTATTAAGAAAAAGCAGAGGAAAAAAACCCCAACATTTTATACAAAACCCCCTCCAGTCAGTGCCTCTTTTGATGTAGATTTCTTTAGTGTAATACTGATCAACTAACGATACTACGCCGTACAAACCCCACTAAGTCACTTACTCCTTCACTTCTTTGGAGCTGAAGTCCAGATATCTGTTGCTGATCCACTGAATTTCGAACCAATCTTTGAAGCCGTTGTTCCCACAGCATTTGAACTCAATTTGGAGCATGTCGATGGTCTTCTTCATGAAGCATCTTCCAGGGGTGTCTGTGTCCCGGTAGAACTTCATGCCGTTCTTGAGCCCCTGGGCCAGCGTGCTCTCCAGAGAACCCCGCATGAGAAAGCAAATCAGAGCAACGAAGAAAAGGAGTATGTTAAAGAGGAAACATAGTGCCAGGTAAGGTTTCAGCAAAGGCTTCCACTTGACAAATTTAGCGGGATCCAAAGAATCGTAACAAATTTTGCCAGCAAACCCATTGAAGGCGCAGGATAATATACCCATCAATATCAAAGAATTGGGCACAAAGTGGCTTTCAGAATTGTCCATCACTTCGCTTCGCTTCCGGAGTTCAATTTTGAGGAACAACCCCATGCTAAAAACAAGGATTCCAGCAAACACTGAAAACCAGTTCATGAGCCATAGTCCCTGCGCTAGTTTTACCCTTTTCTTCTGGTTGAATTTGACTTTCAGCAGTGCCATCTTCGTAATGTGAGATGCTGGAAGGTTTCACAGTCTGGACCCGTCTTCTCAGCGTAAGCGACTCGAGGAAGAACCATTCAGGCGTTGGAAGAGACCCCGAACGGCACGGTGGGAAGCGAGCCACTGCACGGTCCTTCCATCTTGAGCTCCCCCTCGTTAGGATTCAAGCAAGTAAAATATTCAAAGACCCCAATTAACAATTTCACATTAGTGAGAATAATGGGCAATTAGCACCTACAACTATTTCTGGTGGTTCCTTCCAAGTAAAGGAGAAACAGTCTCAAGGTTTCAAATGATTTGATCTGGATCTGCAAGACGTCATTCTAATACCTTTAATCATTTGATCCAATTTGGAGAAATGTCTGTCAACAGATGAGTGGAAATAATCCCTCATTTTACTGTTTAGTAGATTTGTGCTTGCTTATGATAGGCTGCTGGGCAGAATGTGAAAACCCAGAGATATAAAAAGATCTTTGTGGCCAGAACAATATGGATCCTTTGAGGAAAAAGGAAGAGGGCTCTGAGATAAATAAGGCTGCTTGAATACAAAAATATACTTCCTCTACGTGGTCTTGATTTATTCATATCTACAGCCAAAACCACCTTTCTAGTCCTTATCCTTCTATGTTGACCTGAGACGACACCCTGCGGCTTATGTGTTCTGGAAACAGATAAGAGTGTAGTTTACAGTGACCTAAAAAACCTAAGCTTGGCATTTTCTATTTACTTCCAGGGCTTGTACCATCTCCGGGCCTTGGCAGGAGGGAAGGAAAAAGGAAAAGTTCAGAGAAACTCAATAAATAAACCCCAGCCTGAAATCTAGAGATGCTTTTTATAAAAAGCGAGCTGGCGTGAGCAGCTTACTGGATAATCACGGGGCCAGGGAGGGGAGCGGGGCTGCCCAAGGAGACCTGGGACCTCATGCCAGGGAGGAATTTGACCCGGCGGCTGAGGAGGGACCCTCGGGCTGGTGTCACCAGCCACCCCCAGGACCCTTGGTGTCTGCTGAGGGACCTGCAGCCTTGGCTCTGCTTTCATGCTGTAGTGGCCAGAAAAGGAGGGATGCAACCCCCTCCCTCGGCAGTGGCCTTCCTCCTTGCACCATGCAGCTGTTTTGGGCAAGCAGGGATGCTGGGCATTTGCTCTTCCCAGTGCTTTGGGATTTTTACTTGCTTTGAATTATCACCTCCTTCTCCCCTTTGCACCCACAGAGGTTCAGAGCTACTGGGTAAGTCCCACGCTGGCCCACCACCTGCTGCAGCAATGCAAAATTAGCCTTGGGCAACCTCAAGAAATGCCAAATTAACCTGCAGGTGCGTGAGGGCCGGGGTGCTAATGCTGCAGGTGAGAAAGGAGCAGCCCTGGGCAGAGGGATGGGGAGGCTCTGCCCCGACCCGAGCCAACCTGATCTGCTGCTGGCCGAGTGCCCTGGGGGCATCCTCTAGTGGCTGCCAGCAGCATGGTGCACCAGCCTCGAGGGAAAGGTGGAGGGACCTGCCCAGGAGGAAGGCAAGTGTGAAAAATAATAATTATTTAAAAAAAAAGTACAGAAAAATGGTGTTTTGGTAGCCTGCTGCTGTGTGGTACCATGGATGCTGCTCAGTTACTGTTTCAGATCCTGGAATGCTGGATCCTTCTCCAGTAAGGAAAAAGCCTATTGAGCTGTTACTTTTTCCTGAGCTAATAGAAGGTTTTTGTGATGGGACTTTCCTGCCTATCCAGGCACCGTTGCAGTGACCTGGAGAGCAGCTGGTCATGGGGGTCTCCCGAAAGCAGGCCTGGTTGCTAGCATTGCTGCTGCCCCTGAAGATGAGGGGCGAGTGTGTAAGAGGAAAGGAGGAAGGCAATTATCCATCAGGGACTACTCCCTCCGCTTGCCGTGAAGTGGATGAAAAGTGCTGTTTCTTGGGAGAGCCTGTGAAGTATTTTTGTGCAACAAGCCATAGCACTGAGTGACACCACTCCTGGCTTCTCGGCAAAATATCCCACAACCACACAGTGCGCGTTACTACATTTCACTGACAACTCCAGGGCTCAGCGAGGAAACGTGAGATAGTTTGGAGGGTGTATTTATCTGACAGCCCAAAGTGAATTCTAGATAAATGAACTTGAACTTGGAACTATTTCCTTTCTTGTCAGTGATGAGAGTGAAGCTAGTTAATGTGAAAAAGAATTTTCTATCAGGTCTGTAGATCACGAGGATATACAGCGAAATACGTTCTGCATATTTTGTACAGTTAATAGGACAAGAAATAGTAAATCTGCTCACAGCAGATGTAAGCCTGGTGCTGCTCTGGATATGGGGAATTTTGTATTCAGGCGCACAGATGACAGTCTGAATACGTGCTTCCTCAATAATTTATCATTCAGATGTCCATGACAAATCTGATGCAGCAAAACCCTGTAATTGTATACACTAGGGTGTTTCCTGTTAATTCAGGAATAAAAATACTGAAATAGAACATGCAGCATATGCTTAAGAGCTCACTGATCCCTCCAAATTTACTCTTCTCCTTAAACAAAAGTAACAGGAGGGGTTCTAATTAATAAATCACTCCTAAATAGTTAGTGTTTTCTGGGAGATGATCAGTGATCCACCTGATGCTCAGGAAGGGACACTCAGATACTAATGAGACCTTTAAGACTTCAGGTGATACCTTTAAAGTCATTGCAGAGAGCAATCAACACAACCAAAACAACCCAGATTTGGAAATCTGCTGTTTATTTAAATGGTTTCAGGAGTTCAATACCAGCTGGGGACTTACAGTGGCAAAAACTACCCACCTATAAAGTCAACTCATCATGCTTGGAATCTTTAAAGAGGGCCTGGTGACAGTAGCTCATGTGCTATATTCTGATGCTTCCT
This sequence comes from Calidris pugnax, assembly GCF_001431845.1. Lineage (NCBI taxonomy): Eukaryota > Metazoa > Chordata > Aves > Charadriiformes > Scolopacidae > Calidris > Calidris pugnax. The sequence continues at coordinate 8,447,029 of NW_015090922.1, forward strand.
TCAAAAAATGCAGCCAATGCTTTTAGAAGTGGGGATTTAATGCTTCCTGCTTCTCCCAGACACGGAGCTGACAAGCCCTCTGCAAACTGATCAGCTGAGGGATGTCTCAAGCAGAGCGATGTGAGTAAGAGGAAGGTTATGGGGGTTCATCACAAAGTGTTTTGGGGTGTGGACAGTGCTAAAAAGAAAGCTGGTTTTGGCTGGCATCTGCTTTTCTTATAAATCTTTACCTTGGCTGGGATTCGCCTTTAATTGGGCAGAATTACTACGGCTTTCTACTTCAAACAGAAAATATGGGAATTGATCCATAGCAGACAAAAGCTAATTGCAGCAAAGATGTTTGAGTTATTGGTCTCCTCAGAGGTTGCACATTAACTCAAATGTGTAATTCATATGTCATTTTGGAGGAAAAAAATGGTGGAATAAAATATTCAAATGATTATTGATCTGCTAGAACTCAGCATAAATGTGTTCAAATTAAAAATATTGTTTAAAAAATGCGATTTCTATGGATAAAAATACAATATTGATATCTTTCCAAAAAGCTCTGCCTTTTGACCTAAATATAAGCCACAAACTTACCAGTTAGTGTTAGGAGGGAGGAAAAAGTTGTTTTTAACGCAAACAATTCAATCTGGTATTCGCTATACAGTCTGCTGCCCATCCTGGACAAACCATGCTCCTTTCGTCTTCAGGAATATGAGAGATAAAAGGCAATTTCCCCTTATTTAGGTATATCCTATGTGCCTAAACTATGGAAATGCTTTTAGTTGGCAATAAAAATAATTTCCTGATGCAATGTTTTTCACACTGCTCTGTGATATGAAATGTGGCTTTCTTGGTGGGGTTTTTTTTTTGTTTGTTTGTTTGTTTTTTTCTTTCCTTAGAAGTGGTTAGGTTTCATTGCAAGGATTAAACTCAAATGGAAGAAGGAAGTTTACAGGAGTTTACATGATGTTGACACACCAGAAGGCTGTGCTGCCATTCGGTGAGATCTAGACAGGCTAGAGAGCTGAGTGGAGAAGTTCAACATGGGCAGGGGTAGGGTCCTGCACCTAGGGAAGAATAACCCCATGCACCAGAACAGGTTAAGGTTTGACCTAATGGAAAGCAGCTCTGCGGAGAAGGTCTGGGTGGACAACAAGTTGACCATGAGCCAGCAATGTGCCCTTGTGGCCAAGAAGGCCAATGGTCTCCTGGAGTGCATTAAAAAGAGTGGCCAGCCTGTTGAGAGAGGTCATCTTCCCCCTCTACTCTGCCCTGGTGTGGCCACATCTGGAGCACTGTGTCTGGTTCTGGGCTCCCCAGTTCAAGAAAGACATGAAACGACTGGAAACAGCCCAGTGGAGGACCGTGAAAATAATCAAGGGACTGGAGCATCTTTCTTATGAGGAAATGCTGAGAGACCTGGATCCACTTAGCCCGGAGAAGAGAAGGCTTAGAGAGGACCTCATCAATGCTTATAAATATGTAAAGAGCAGGTGTCAAGAGGATTGGGCCAGACTTTTCAGTGGTGCCTGGTGACAGGACAAATGGCAACCGGCACAAACTGGAACACAGGAAGTTCCACCTGAATGTGAGGAAAAGCTCCTTTACTTTGAGGGTGGCAGAGCACTGGAACAGACTGCCCAGAGAGGTTGTGGAGTCTCCTTCTCTGGAGATATTAAAAACCTGCCTGGCCACGTTCCTGTGCAACCTGCTCTAGGTGAACCTGCTCTGGCAGGGGGATTGGATTAGATGATCTCCAAAGGTCCCTTTCAACCCTTACCACTCTGTGATTCTGTGATGAAGATATCTGGTTTTACTTATGATAGGAAGTAATTTTGTAGAGGTAAGAGGGGTTTTTATGCACTGTGTATGGTTTGGCTTACATATGTGTGTGTGTGTACTGGGACACTCCTGAGGAACAACATGATAAAATGGCTGTACCAAATCGTATGATTAACAGGTCTGATTTATGACATATATTTTTTTTTCCCCTCCCATGTACATAAGTAACTTGTTAGGCTACTATTTTTGTGGCATGTGAAGTGGCTTCAGGTCCTGAGCCTACAAACAGAGGCAAATTGCTAAACTCGTTCCTTTGGTTGTTGATACCCTGGGAAGGGTGATCTGACCCCGTGGCTCCTAAACTACACCAGGGCACACTGTGGGAGTTTTAGTGTGTTTTTTCTTCTGGGTAGTTCCCAGCATTTCAGCCATCTTCTCCACAGTGCGAAAAACATGTTCAGAAAACAGTTTTATTTTGATCCCCGAGATGCTCTTTATGAGTATTTACTTGTATTACTGTGATGCCTAGAGTGTAGTGTTCACTGCTGAAAAGAATGAGAGTTATAAATCCATGCTTGTACTTGCAGAAACAGGAAAGAAATACGTTGGGAATTGAAAGAAGCTTACAAAAGGCTCACAGCAGCCATTACTGCTGGAAAACATCTCAGCACAACAGATGGAATCACAAGTAAGTCAGATAAATTAGATCATGGTGTGAATGGAAATGCTGAAATTCCACAAGTTCAACAGGGGATTTTTTTGTGGGTTTGTGGTTTGTTTTTTTTTTCCTTGCTGTTTGTATCTTTCCTTGCATGTGATGAAATTGGCTATTTAGGGCAGTACAGGATGTGAGGTCTCTTGTGCAGATGCGATGGCTGCAATAAGAAGGCTGTACAGAAAAAAGGCCACAGTCTCTAGAAGTGGGGAGAGCCTGATGGAAAGCAGGAGGTAAGGGAGCAAAGCTGAGCAGAAAAAAGGTGATACTTAAAGGAGGTGAAGAAATGTACTTGCCTGCACACAGTTTTGAAATTCAACAAGTCCGCCCTCAGATCCCACTCATGTGCTGGGAGAGATCTACTTGGAAAGACAGAAGTAGGAGGTATATGGAATATGGTATATGGAAGGGGTGGGGAGGAGGATTGTATATATTCACAAAATCGCCTTCCATTCAAGAATTCCTAAGTATTTTGTAACACCTCGAGCAATTCCAGGTAAAAGCACTGAGACGTGATCCTTGTCTACGTATAGCTATTGCCTAAATAGGATGAAGGTTTTTTTTTTAAAAAAAAACCCCACCAACCACCTAATATATATTAAAAAAAAAAGAATTCAAGCCCTCAAAAATATAAAGCATGAAAGTATGTAAGAAATTGTCTTATGCGCTTATTTCACACAAATATTTTGCTTAGAGCCCACACCAGAATCTGTTTAAAGGAAAGAGGGCTGGATAAAGAGAGAATGCAAATAACTCCATTTTTGTTCCTGCTATTCAGAGAAGCAGGTGCAGACACAGGGAAATGTCTGGACTCCAGTGGGAACCAAAGGGGTTGTCCTCTCTCAGGATGGTCCTCCAGGTGTGATGCTCACTGGAAGCAGCAGCAAAGCTCTTAGCTGCTTCTCTGGAGGCAAGCTTTAGTCCATGCTACCTCTCACAGCCTCAACAAATGCTAACGCTCACAGTGTGGAGCTGAAGAACTGTCTCAGTTCTCTTCTGTGGATTCACAGCTGTCTATTTTTACATAGAACTATTTTATTTCATTCACAGACACCTATGAGCTTTAAAAGGTTGAGTTACAGGGCTGTGGTGAATGAAAGAAGTTGCACTGGCTTTAAGGATTTTGGTAAGGCTGTCGGATCAGAGGAGGGCTGTCCGATCAGCCTGTCATTCAAAAATGTTTAAATGAAGAACAAGCTCTTGCGACTCCCTGTGGAAAATGGTTCCACACCTCCATGCCCCATACTGTTTAGAAACTTTCTACCTTTCTGACAGAGAGCCCTCTGTTCAGGGCCAACTTGCACCTACTTTATGGTGCTGATGTTTCTGTTTCCCTCATAAGGTGTTCATAACCATGCCTCGGCAGGTGTTTTGTTTTTCAGCCCCTTCTGATGCCTAGCAAAATTAATTCCTTTATGTGCTCTTAAAGAAGTTAACCTCGGTTATTCTGGTGGCGATGAAATGCAAAGCAGAGCCAAAGCTCTTGAGGAGACTTTGCTTCGGTCTTGCACTACACAGGTTATGTGAATCTGGCCACCACACGGGTCACGCTGACAGACCGCTGTGGATGGAGGCAAAGCCACGCTGGTGGTGCTACTGCTTCATCCCCTGGCCAGCCCTGGTGCGAGGGAGGGTGCACTGTCAGCGCCCCAGGCACTCCCCATTGGCAACTGGTTGGGGAATTACTGGTTGGGGAATTACTAACATGCTCCTTCGGTGGGCTCCTTGAACTGTCTTCTCCCTTGCATCACGTTTTCAGTCCTCCACCTTGCTACCATGCAAGGTAAGCCTGAAACCAGCTATTTTTCACAGCAGTTCTACTGCTGCTGCTCTCCCTGTAGAAGGACCACAAGCCTGGTTCTCCCTGCTGTGAGCCTCCCCAAAGAGCTGCCTCTTTCCCGCTGATTCTCCAGGGAAGGGGATTTTTGCAAGCTCTCCCGAGCAGGTTAGACACACGGCAGCCCTGGCTCCTGGCCTAGAAGAGGCTGCCGGGCATTTTCTTCGTGTCAGCATTGCTTATGGGAAGACACCGAGCGTGAGCCGCCCTCCTTTCCCCGAGCTGCGATTAGCGGAGAGACAAAGCGGCTCTGCCCAGGCTGGCATTGCGAGTCTCCTTGACCCAGGAGAACTTTGGAGACAGCCCGGCACGTCTCCTCAGGCCGCCTGCTGCACAAACTCTGCCCAACCTTCCCTCTGAATATTTCTTAGTCGCAAGTTTCAAAAGGGGAATTCAGGAGCCCGGCCACTTGCCACTGGCTGCTCAGGGCACGTCACGACACGCTCCTGACTCTCCTGGGAGGAGGTTTGCTTGGGTGGGATGTACAAGATCCTCCATCATCGAATCGTGTAGAGACAAGAGAGCACAGAATGCCTCTCCTGTTGAAACTAGACGCTCTCAGCAAAACTATTTAATTGCTTCCATACTTAATATATGTTAACAAACAGCTTAAGGCTCACCAGCAGACAGGAAGCAATTTTTCTGATGCCTTGTGGGTTGAGGCAAAAGGTAAACCAATACGATGAAGCTACAACTACTGTGGACTAGACTTCTAGTCTTCCTGTGCTTAGCATCTACTCTGTAAGTAGTTCCAACGAAATAATCTAGACAACTCTATAGTCTGGACCTGCCAAATTATCCCCAATGTCTTATTTCTAAAACATTAGTTTGAGTATGTGTCAACATAAAAAGAATTTTTTTCCATCTATGAAAATAGATGTGAAGAAAATAGTTTAAGAAGTAACTGAGAAATTTTAAATGCAGATTAGAAACATCTCAGTAACCTATAAAACATTTATATATATATATATGCTTACTCCTACCATGCTTTTAAATACTTTACTTTTGTAAAAATGTAATGAGTAGATACGTAATTCTCAACACGTTGGAGTTGCCGCTTTCCGCTAGATTTGACTGGAAAATGCCTGTTTGTACTGCTGGGATATCAGCTAATATTCTCTCACTCACATGGCATTTTACTTTTTCCCTCCCTGCCAGGGCTGGCAGAAGGTTATGGCACAGGAGAGTTAACACCTGGCATTGTCTGCACTGGTGCTGTTAGGATCAAGTGTTCTGGGGGGCACAGCCTGCTAGCGCTTATACTAACTGTGACTTCTTTTTCCATATATATTTTTAATTAAAAAATATTGTAACGTGTTTTTTAAATAATTAATTAGATAGAAATGCTTAGGTGTTTCTCTTTCTTCCAGACCTAAGTTGGAATTTCTATACTGATAGAGCCTACGAATGTGCCAGCAAATTTCTAGCAGGAAGCTTGTGTTCATGTACTACATTACTATTAACGTAACATACCTCTGTTTCAGAAGCTTTGAATTTCTCCTAGTATCATTCTACATTAGTAAATTAACATTTTAAATAATAAGTGCATGGAAACATCTGCAACTGTGTGTGTATATATACATAAAGGTACTTATTTAGAGCTATAAATCTCATAAAAGTATTTACCGGACCACTTTTTCAGACTTGCTGTTCTTGAATTTTGTTGTTTCATGTCATGCATGAGATCAAGATCCAGTTTTCTGTTTTGTATTACAAAGGTAATGATAAATCTTTAAGGGAAAGTAATCATCTGGAACATCTTCAGCAGCCTCCTCTGCAGTCACGTTCCTGAAAAGTATTACCTAATAGTAATTGTGGTTTAACAAAAGTTTAAGTACTTGGGAGGAGAGAAAACATTAGGAATTGGGATGTCAATAACTGACCTCTGAAAAATGTCATGGAGGAAGCATTTTTCAGCCTGAAATTGAAGTCTAAATTTCCTTGTTTTGACTCAAGCTGTTTATTGAGGCAATACTGCACGCTACGGACCAACAGGTGACACGGGAAGGCACCCAGATGCCAGTTGGAAGCGCATTGAGAAGCGCACACCTCTGACCCCTGCTACAGCCCAGCAACAGCCTCTCCATTTCGAGGTTTGGCAACGTCCATCAACGCAGTAAGTAAATGTTTCTGGCTCTTGGCCAGCAGAACTAATTTCTGTAGTTCTTACAGGCTGAACAATTTGCAGTGCCAGGACTAGAGGACGCTAAGGAGACTGATACATCATCACCAGGGTATGTGGGGAATGAAAGATTAACTGCAAAATCAGGTTTTGTACTAAGATGGATGTGTTGAGGTTGAGAACCTCACCTGATCACACCCCTTTAATAGCAGATATTAAAAAATATGTACATTAAAACAAGACTAAGTGTTTTCTTTAAATCATTTTATGATGCTGTCAGTGCAAAGAAGGATAATTAATAAAGGGACAACTGAAAATTCAAAACATATTTGAAATGCAAAATCCAATTCAGTCAAAAGTATGCATTAACTCAAGTAAACAAAGAATATATAAAGTGAATATACAAAAAAATCCCTTCCCCCCTTTTAAATTAAATATGCTGAAAACAACTTAAGACGAAAAGTTTCTCTTAAGTTTCTTTTTCTTAAGTTTCAAGTACTTCTCATTGCAATTATGCAGTTTTTGATGGTTCAGTTAGTATTAATTTTCTGTTAGAGGCACATACATGATGGCAGGGCAGCATAAATATTTTGCAGCTTTTAAAATACAACTGTAAGCTGAATCTTAGGCAAGATAAACTATTTCTTACAAAATATGACGAGTGCATTTGGAAACCTAGAACTACTATATAGACTTTATGTATGGATAGTGGTCACTTCACCACTAACAGAGCACCGTATCCTATAACACTGCTTTTTGTTTATTTAGAAGGAGTGAAAAAATGAGACTTAAGTTACTGTGCACTTTATCCAAGGTAACATAGAATTCTGGAACTGGAATATAGCACCTTAACTCCCCATTTTACTGACCCCCTCTGTCAACACTGCACTTATGCAGTACCAGGGTGCTATAAATTAAAGATTGAAGCACCGCAAAACCTATAGTCTGGTAGATGGATGCAACAACTAGTAGGAAATACCTGATCATCTCTCCCCTGAAGTCTCAGACTGCAGTAGAGCAGTTTGCCCAGCTTCTCTAATGTTAATTGGCACTTACTGCATTGCCCCAGAAGCGCACTCATTTTATCCATCTTGGGTTAAAACTGTTTACAGAAGGAGCATCATTTCGCATCTTTTCAGACTGTAAAGGTTTAATATTTATATAGGTTTGTTAATTTCAAACAGTAATATATTAGGACAGTATTAAATGTTCATTAGGAGACTATTTTTTTTCCGATTTATCTCACTTGAAAGAACAGCCTAAATAAAGACAACTTAGAGATTTCACCCACATCTACAGAACCTGGCTCATAATTACATCATAGCCTAGGACTCATCTCAGCCTGCTACGCTGTTCAGTTACAAACTCCTCCTTTAAATTAACATTTTGTCCCCGTTACCTCACTAAAACCCTCTCCCGTACTCCCCATAAAATATAGTGTACTGTGATCTGCAATTTGAGAACCATAAAAATATGAAAATTTTAGTATTTGATCTTTCCATTCCAGTACAGCTTGTATGACTTGCAGCTGATTCAGATTTTGCCCGGGTGAGTGAATGCAGAACAGCAGCTCTAACAGAAGCTCACTGTTGTTTGTGTATTGGTGCCCCTTGCCCCACCTTAATTGGAAAAACTCAGCAGTGAGGTGCTGCAGTAGCTGGCAAATTCCACAGTGATACACAGAGGTTATAGCAGCAACTTGTGTAAGAAGAGTAAACTATATTTGACTGGTATTCTTCAATTATTACAAAAATCCAGTCGTACAATATAATTCACAACTTAAATACCAATGGAATCATTTAATGGCATATGGGGAATGAAGTCCCACGGTTTATGAATTAAGGGGTTTACACCAGGGCTTCTTGCTCAGCACGGAGCTGCCTCTGCAGTCAGTCCCAGCTGCTGATTCTTTCCTGCTCGGGGATCAGGCTCCAGTTGGGCGAAGGCTTGTCAGTCGCCAGCCAGTCAAAGTCATCCACCAGGTTCCAGTTGTTTCTGTTTCTGTCCAGTCCAGAAGACTCGAAATCTCTCTCGATGCCCGGGTAGCTCCAGGTGTAGGGGGCGAAGGAGACCTTCGTGCAATCCTCGATGACGGCCCGGCTGGTCACCTGCACGTAGAACCGGCTGTCGCGGGTGCGATGGGTGCGGAGCTGCTGGCAGGCCAGCACCAGGAGGCAATCGCTGCAGCCGTCCACCAGCACGGAGGTGGACACGGGCCCGCAGAGCACGGTGCAGCCCCGGCAGTCCCGCACCCGCAGCGTGTTGGCGTTGCCGCGGAGCCGCACCCGGCAGCCCCGCAGCTCGGAGAGCACCACGTCGCGCTGCAGCAGCTCGGCGGGGCCCAGCTCCAGCTCCTCGCCCTCGGCGCCGCCGAACCCGCACAGCGGCGGGCCCACCTCCTCCCCTTCGGCGGGGCGGCGGCCGGGGGCCGGGGCGGCGGGCTCGGGCGGGGGGGGCTCGGCGGGGCGCGGGGCGCCGCCCGGAGCCGCGTCTTTCTTTGGGGGTCGGGAACCGCACGCTCTCGGTCAGCAGCTTCTGCAGCCCTTGCAGGCGGGCGGCCGCCTCCTCCAGCCGCCCCGCCGCCAGCAGCTCCTCCACGGCCTCCCGCTCCCGGGCGAAGGCGGCCAAGAAGAACTCGCTCTGCTCCTCCTTCACCACCTGCGCCTCCTTCTTCTGCCGCTGCCGCTCCACGCCCTGCTGCCGCTCCGCTTCCCGACGCTGCAGCCGCTCCGGCAGCACTACGGCGGCGGCGGCCACCTCAGGCTGTAGGGGAGCCATGAAAGTGGCC
>NW_015090922.1:8456451-8466120 GCF_001431845.1 Calidris pugnax
CCCCCACCCCTCCCCCCCCCCCCGGCCGCGCCTGCCACTGGGAGCCCCGCTGGTGGCCGTTGGGCTGGCGGCCGTCGGCCCTTGCCGTGGGGGTGGCCCCGGCTGCCGGCCCCCCGCGGCCCTTCCTGTGGGCGGCAGAGTGGGGCTGGGGGCGAGGGGGGTGTCTTCTCCCCGTCTCGGGGGAGGGCGGCTCCGTGGTGGGGCCTGGGGGGGGCGGCTGAGGGCCGCGGCCGCTCCCCACCTGCCGTTAGAAACTGAAGCCGGGCGGCGCTGGCCGCTCGGGCCCGGGCTGAGCCGGGCCTGGGTGTCCGTCAGGCGTCGGGCTGCCGGGTGGTGCCCGGTGGTGGTGTTCCCCGTGCCCAGGCAGGCCCGAGCCGCGGGCCTGGGGCCGGCTGGCGGCTTTACGGGGCCGGGGTCTGCGGGCGGGGTCTGTAAACGCGGTGGTTCAACAGACCTTTCCTAGGGTTTCCTCTTCTGCAGTGAAGCAGTTAGGAAAACGGCTGTTAATGCTCGCAGGTACCTGCAAAGGTGCTGCCTGTCCGGTGTCTTGATGTTCCAGAAGAGAGTTAAGTTTTTGAGGGAAAACGTGAGAGCGGTGCCCGTGGGCTACTATGCCCTCGTAGGAGGCCTGTGTGAGATACCCACTGAGGCCTGTATGGAAACATAGCCAGGAAGATGCTCTTTATGTGTTTAAATCTTGTAATTGTGAGGTGTGTTTTAAGTTAACTTGCAGCTGGAGCCAGTAATGTAGTACGCCTGGCTACAAAGTAGAAAAGCTATCATCGTTCTGGTGTATTCTTTTGAGAACTGCTCTTCTATTTCACGGAATGTTGATTTTTGCAAAGTTAACACAAAGCACTCATCCAGAAACATACAAAAATAAATTTAACTCCTGCCCGCTTCTAGAAATAGCATCTCCCTTCCCTTGGCATTTCAAAGTTACCTATAATAAATTAATATAGGACCTAAAACTATCCAATTAAACAAAAAGGGGCTAACCCAAAGTAGATACTCTGAATTTACCGTCCTCTATTTGGTGATAGCACGGGTGTTTTGTCTAATGTTCCTATTTGGAAGCATAGATTGTTATCTAAGGTTAGTGCTTGAAAGTAGCCATTGTTTTCTGTTTGCTGAGAAATATTGTTGAATTTTTGTGTTAGATGTGATCCAATGTTGTTAAAGGGTAGGGAGTACCTGAACCTTGTATGTAATAAGTGTCAGCCCAGTTAGGATGACATAACAAAGGCTGTGAAATGCCTTTAATCCTTGCAACCTGTAAAGGACTTGCACTAAAATAGAGACTCTTCTTTCCTTATCATTGTTACAATATAAAATTGAGGGTTTTCAAAGGGTTGTTTGTGTAGCAGTAGGACTTTGGAACAGGTTGGATGTGGGGCAGCAGTAATATTGGTTGATGCATTACAGCTCTTAACAGTCACAACGCTGCAGTGCTACTGTGTCCAGAGTTTTGTTTCTGAAAAATTAGATTTTGAGTCTTAAAAATTAAAACCTCTTACCTTGTAGAAAGGGAGAATGCTCAATCATGAAAAAGGAAATATATCTTGAAATATTCTCACTTGATTTTCCTATCAATGTGTTTAAATGATTCATTTAGAAAGTCTTAGGCATTTTTACTAATATATAGTCAAATCCACTCCTGTAGTAATTGCAGTATTGTTACATTAGGCAGGAGAATGGTGCAATTAATTCACTTTAAGAAAAAAATAAATTCTTATTTCCATTGTGTTTCATAAGAAAGATGTGTAAGTTTCATTTTACATACCAGTTTTTTTTTTTACCTTATACTCCCACAACTGTAGGTAATAGACATGGTAACAGTGATGTAAGTGCTTATCCGGTACAAAAATATTGACAGAGAAAGGCTTTTGCAGTTTTTGGGTATGTGCAAATGTTACTGGAGTATGGCTTTGGTATTGTTACACAGATGTGACCTGGTAGATGAACTGCAGTGGGTAAAACAACTTTATGTATGAAAAGATTACAAGAAAACACTACTGTACACAGATCAAAATAAATCTTAAGTATTTTCTGCAGCAGTATAATGATTACTTTTTATTACATTTGGGCACTTAGAAAGCTGGTATTCTAAATTGTTTTTTCTAGAGGTGATTGGAGGTTTAAATTAATGAGGACCAAATGCACTTGTGAATAGAAGCTTCTGGGAGACAGTGGAATCTTTTCACCTTGCTAATGTGCACACGTTGTTTTGGGCTTAGAAGCAAAATAACCCCAGATACCAGAAGGTGAAGTGTATGACCATACTGAAAAATTAAAAAGGGAGCAGTAAAATTATTCTAACCATCTCATCTTTATGTTCAAAATTTACTTTCCACACTTACAATTTAAGGTTTTGGTATAACTGATACTGGTATATATTTTAATTTTTTTTGTGGTCATACAAAGACTGACAATTTTCTTCTTGGCTTTGCTCACAGCAACTTCTGTGTTTTAAGGCTGCTTAGTGTGCTCCATTATAAGCCACAGAGAACAGAAGATTTACAATTTCCCAAACAGTAACCACCTGAATAAAATGTAAGCCTTCTAGCTCAGGCTTGGACTCATTTTGGTAAGCTGCACCAAGCAGTTTAGCTGTTTGAGGATATTAGATAAGAGTATATAGTTCTGTGTTACAATTTTTTTACTTCCCCCCCGGCCCCGCTCCCTCCCCCGGATGTGCTTTAGTTCCGCTCTTGGTTTGAAAGTAGACAGTAATCATTTCAGTAAGACCTTTCGCCGTTGGTTGAACTGTACAGTGTTATTTGCTTTATGTAAAGTTGCAGGTTGCACATGCTTACTTGGAACTGTAACTCCAAGTACTTGGCTGTGAAACTCCAAAACTTGAGCTCTGTTACGCGTGCTTCCAGGTTTGTCCGTATCACATGGTTATAGCTCTTGAATGCTGTCTATCTGAAATATTTTACACTGACTTAAACTAGCTGAACCGGATGACCTCATAGCCTTTTGGAGTGAGATGTATCACAGAGTTCGGGTGAAGGTTCAAGGTCTTGGCTCATTCCATCATTATGTGAAGAGGAGCAGGGGGTAAAAGCAAGATCCACAGAGGCAATTGTGCATCTCGCCTCGTAATAATGGATTCTTAAACCTGAGGTTGCTGAGCTTGTGAAAGTCAAGAACCTCATAGCTGTGGTGTGATCTTGAGGTGTAGATTTGCAGGCAGTAAATACAGTTATTCCTTATCATTGGTATGTATTTCCAACACCGACGTTTTTTATTCCAAAGGGTGTAATACATGTACATTGCACCATCACACACACAAAATGTTATTTGGTCTTTAGCTGTGTTTTCAAGAAAAGCAGCAGTCCCTGTGTGTTGCATGGAGCTCTTATCTGATGGATGTGATCTCTGCCTGTTAGATTGAGTTTCTGCAGAAGAGATTAGCAGATGAACGTAATTACTTCTGGCTACAAAGTAGGTACTTCAGTGGTTTGTGCAACCATCGTGTTCTACTGTGGGTTTTAGAAAGGGCTCTTTGAACTCCTCTGGCACTGTGATCAGGCATTAAAGATGTAAGCTGTATTATGATTCATTTAAGATACTGTTGACTGTACAGTTTTCACAGTGGAACGGGGCTTCAGTAAAAGTGACTGTCAAGTCGCTGTGTCTCTATGTTCTTCTCTTGGAAAAAAGTAACCAATTCCTTTAATTTCCGTTTGGCGTACTGATTGTTTTTATAAATGCTTTTGTTTGGACTAAAATGTTGTGCTTTATATATTTGGCCATATGGAAAGGAAAGACAATGTGTGTTTTTAAAGCACTAATTGGAAAGTTAGAGCTAAAACTATAAAACTTACTCGGTACATCTTAATTGCTGTGAGTAATGCAAAAGCTTTGAAATGTAATCCTTGGGAATGCTTAAGATACTAATTATATTCCAACCAGTCCAGGTGCACTTGTTCTGAAACGAGTCTGAGCTGGTCCCTTCTGAGAACCTGGTGTTCCCAATGCCAAAGGTGGAGAAACAAATTCATTTCTACGAAAAAGAGTTATCCTCCAAAACCAGGAACAGACTTCAAAGCATAACATCTTATGACAAGAGGCACTTCAAAATTCACAAAGCAAGGCCCAAATACACTAAACACAGAAGCTCAAGAGCAGAAGAGCATTTAGGTTTGGTCCAGCCCTAGCTGCTAACTGGTATTTAGAATCCTAACTTGCTAATTGACATTACTTAAATTCTGGAGACCCAGTATGTTTACTACAGATGCTGTCTTATGGACTCTCCCTTTGAGGCAGTTATTCTATTAGTTCTGGAGTTCCTAAGAGATTTTTCTCAGTGCCTCGTCTTACACTTTAGATGCTTTAATATTTATTTATTTTTTAAATTTTAAGGCATTTCAGAAAACTATGTGCGGTTATTGGACTAGCCAGTTCATAGACTGCCTAGGTTTAATAGTATATAAAAGTTTTCCATTTTTGGAATTGTGAATCTTAATTGCAAACATATTCCATTTATTTTTATCTGAATAATTTAAATAGAATTAACTCGAAGACATTGTATCCAAGTTTACTGATTTTCTGTTAGCTTTCCTGTAGTATATTTATTAGTTAACGAAACTAAACTTGTCTGCTTTTTGCCTTTTGTGCATCTTATGAAAAAACCTGCTGGCTATCACTCTGAATGAGGACTGTCTCCTATTATTTGCATTTGTTCTTCAGTCTAAATCTGTGAGGATAAATTCTATTCATATTGATACACTTTACAGTGATAATATTAAGATTTATCTTACAGCAGTCTTTATTCATATCCAAATCTTATCCAGTTTCTAGTAGGGTCCCAGAAGTACCCAAGTGAAACCATTTTCTCAAAAGTTGTGGCTCAGATGGTGCTTTATTCATAGTGTCCCTTCTGTTACTCCATTTTGTCTTATCCTTAGACAAGTACAGCTCAGCATGCTTGTGTTTCTTTCGTGAACCTGAATGCTTTTGGTACAGCTTAGTGTTCCACTGTGTTTCTGTTATCCCTGTAATACTTGGTTTCATGTTTTAGGCTTCCATTTTTTGCTTACTTCTATTAATATTTAGTTGATTTTATTTTTCTTAAATCATCCAGAGTACCTCAGTTGCATTAGGAGCAGTCCTTTTGTTAGCTTCCTTGCCTGGCTGCTGTTTTTTTTTTTTGTTTGGTTGGGGTTTTTTTTTGTTTTTTTTTTTTTTTTAACCTTATGTCTGTCTACTCATTAATGTACTCGTATGTATTTCTGTGTCCTTGCTTACTGATTTTTTTTTTCCTTTTAATCTATGCTAACCAAATGAACTACAAATATTATACAAGCCTATCCCAATTTCTGCCATCATTTTTTGTTTAAATTTCCTCTATAAATGTTGGCAGAGTTAGTTGTGGAAGATTATTTCTCCAGATAACCGTAGTAAAGTTCTGTCTCCAGAGGTGTTTTTTTTTCCAGTACATTTCGGTGGCTGGATATCTCAAGATTATTCTAAATTGGAAGAGAGAGCTATTAATCTTTCAAACTTAATTCTCCTTTTTAAGGTACTTTAAGCTGAAGAATATGAGACTCTATTTAAATAACCTAGAGCATGATATAGTTATTCTTGATCTGTTGCAATAGTAATTTTGCATTGTCATTTGTTTCAATCAGAGATCCAGTCACCATATTTTTCCCTGGTTTTCCTTGACTGCCTTCCATGCCTCAGATCCACATCTCAGAAGAGCATAGTTCTCCAAAATCTGTTCTTTAGATTCATCACAGAACGGTCCTCCTGGCCTTGACGCAATCTCCAGTCATAGAAACCTGTCTGTCTTCTGGTATTGGTGTAAATCCTTTGTTCTGAGGTTCACTCTTTGTTACCTCCTCTTACTACCTACATCCTAACCAATCACCCTTTAAGATATGTGTTGGTTAGATAGTCCTGTGTTTGGTATGATGAGTGATACTGGAGTCATACAGCTTTTTATGTTACATCATGCAATTATGACCCTGGCTTTGCAAGTTCTGTCTTGTATAAGGCAGGCATGGTATCAAGCTGAAATTTGTAAAGTTTAGGAAATTTTTACTGGTGGGTCATCTAAGTATTGGTGGCAACTACTCAAAATTTGGCAGTTCGAACAGATATCAAACTGAATTTCTCGTGTTGCATTTGTATCCAAGTCTTTGTCTCCCTTCATGCCACTGTGTTTGAGTGCCCTGCTTTTCAAGTGTTGTGACCTCAACCTTTCTATTGCTTGTGCCTTCTAATGATTTGTTTCTGTGCCTTCAAGCTTAGAGTTATTTACTGTTATCTAAATTAGTAATTAATAAAGGAGTATGTAGCTGGATAAATGATGTGTCTGGGGATGAGCTGACTCAAGAAATGTGTTAAGGGATGGAGAGATGAAGAAGCATGGGAGGAAGAAGTGCCATCAATACAGCTGAAGCACTGAGTCTGAGGAAGCACGGCTGCAGTGGAGTAAACGGCATTTTTTTCCCATCCAATATACCTCAGAGAAGATGTAGTGAGTTGAGGCTACAAAATAGCTATTCATATAAGAATCTTGCAATGACTGTGGAATTCATTCCTTTACTGCAAATAGCTTAGTCCTTAAATTCTTTCTAAGGAGGTTCTGCTGCTTGATCTTCTTTTGGGGTACTAATTCATGATTGCACAAGAATTGGAATGCTTGTGATGCAGACGTGGAAAAATGGGCTGAATAATAATGAAGTGACTTGATCTAGGAGAAATCTGGAAGCAGAATGAATGGGGAGGGTGTTTTTTACACCCTTATTTTCTCCCTTTCAATATCTAAGCCTCATTTTCACTTCTGTGCAATCTGTCATTTCAGGGCTATATATCTCAGCTCATTCCAAATGTCATTTGGTATCTTTGCACACCTATGAGAGTGGTAGTTGTTAAATAGCATGGTCACAGTTTGACAGCTGATGTCAAAATATAGCCAAGTAGTATGTTGTGTGATGGATGCACACGATGTTCCTGGTAGCTGTACTTAAGAGTTATCACACCAACGTCTGTCTTCTCCTATTCCTTTTTGACACTGGTCTTGCCTTTTTTTCTCATGCTTATCCCCCCTTATTCCTTCTGAAGCTGCTACAGGAAAATGAGTGGTAAAATCAGTGAATGTGATTGCGGGAGCTAAGCAGAGACAGCAACTGAATGCCCATTGTACGTAATTTGGAGAATAGGACTCTTACTGAGGACAACAGCTCTGGGCAGGTGACCTTGGGACAGAAGAATTTTGACATATTAGGGTCTTTTGTGTTAATGCAGTAAGGCAGTGAGAAGAGGGGAAACTTCCTGGGGCAATGATACTCTGTTCAGAAACACCATGTGATCCTCTTAAAAAAGCATGAGCACCTTATAGTAAAAAGCAGTGTTTCTTTAGAATCGTGGTCTGGAAAATTCTGTAGTACACCAGAAAGTAATAACACTGCAGCCGAAGACTGCATTCAGATTTCTTAGTATTAAAGGTAACGTGAAATTTGCTTTAAGTGTGTTCTTCAATCTGACCTGTAAAGTCACATCCAACTCTTGATTTTTTCAGTGACCGTTTCTATCTGAGACAATTTTGTTTCTGAACAGACATAGCAAATATAGAAATATATGCAAAATTACTTCTGCAGAGGATACAGTGTGTTCTGGTTTCATTTTGTCCACTCAGTGGCGATGTAAAGGGTTTTCATTATTAAACTCACTGACTTGTGTAGGACTGGAGAAACCCAGTTGCTTCAGGGTGCTTCACTATACAGATGTTACCTCTCCTTCCATTTTTGTACTGCCCCTGCTCTAGCAAGGTTGTTGCCAATGCTGCTTTGAAACATCCTTCAGGGAAAGTGAGTGTAAATTATGGTGCAATCGTGGACAATTTATGTAGGCTTCCTTGTGTTTCTTATGATAAGGGAATCTATTCAAAGTCATTTGTCCTCCTGCCTCGTCTTCCTTCTTTGTATTGCCTACTTCCTATTTGTGGTTTCTGTAGGACTGGGAGAATAATAATATACTGATCAGATACTCTGCCTCGTAACCTCTGAAAAGCAAAGTTCCTTCCTGCTAACCAAATCAGAAGAATGCTTGTGGTGTCTCTCCCCCTCACAAGTTCATACTTGAGCAACGTTCTTTAAAGCCAGTGATGCTGAGTAGGCTTTAATTCAGGGCAGGGTTTGGCCCCTTGAAGCATTTGCTGAAGTTAGGGACCTTGAAGTTTGGCCTTTTCGATTTTCTAATGCTGGTGTCAGGTTTGCTCTAAGAGCAATTAGGATGCTGAGCTCTTTGACACGTGGTGTTTATGTCCACATTGTTGGCTATTCAGGTCC
The DNA here is from genome assembly GCF_001431845.1 of Calidris pugnax. NCBI lineage: Eukaryota > Metazoa > Chordata > Aves > Charadriiformes > Scolopacidae > Calidris > Calidris pugnax. The sequence goes on from NW_015090922.1 coordinate 8,464,758, forward strand.
CTACTGTGTTTATGAAAAGTGAAGCTAATAAATTGGCTGATGGCTAGGCAGCACCATGCTTGTGTTCGGTGTGTTTGGACTGCACAAAGGCTGGCTTGGACTCACCCTAAGGCCTGTTGGTTGTGGCCCAACCTTTCCAGTTAGGGACTGATTTGAAACCTCACCTGATTTTCTACTGTGGGCATGTAAACAAGAATTGCAGGTGAGCTCTTGACTCCGGCCAAGGTTTGGAATCGGGCTTATCCTTTGTTTCCCATATTATAATACGAATTGGTTGATCACTGAAAAAAAAGTAATAGAACCAGATTCTAACTAAAAACAATGCTGAGATGCTGATTATTATTTTTTTTTAAACATAAAAAATCTGGCCAACGTCTTGGAGAAGGTCCACTTAGTACACTGCCCATAAGCATTTTCATGTCATCGCATTTTAAAACCGAAGTGGTTTTTTGAGCTGCAAAGCTAATAAAGAAAAATGTGCTACTAAATAAAGTCTTGAAATCCTTGTCTCTAAGGGGTTTTATCAAAGTTACCTTTTCTTAGGAAAAAGTAGAAAAGGCTGCTGTATTCAAGTCCTTGGGAGTTGCAATTACTGGCAGAAAAAGGGCCTTTAAAGACATTTCTTGATTTAAAAGCGTTAGATACATACCTCTACATGCTAAGAATCTAACTGGTTTCAATATTTTTTTTTTTGTTTTAAATAAAAGTAGGCTTGTAAGTGCATATGAATGAGGAAATTTAAATTATATTTGCAATAAATTGAGTATTTGGAGTTAGTTTTGTCTATCTGAAAAGCTTTGAATAAAAGTAATGCTTTTAACTGAAATAAATTGTAGAATAGTATCAATGAACTCTCAGTGCTACAAGCTTTGACTCCTTTAGGCTACCCACAACTTTTAAGTGGCTGAAATTCCCCATCATTTTTTTCCACCAAGGTTGGTAAGACCGCATCTTAGAATATTCCAAATATTACAACTTGTAAGTGGATCAAATGTTATCTTTTTAAGGGTGACCTTGCATTTTATTTTTCTGGGGAGACACCTCAAAGCGTGAAGTGGCTTACAACTTTCATAGGAAGGAAATCGACCAAGTTGGGGTTTTTTTTAGGGGGAAGAACTGTTTCTTACTTTTCTGTGACCCAAAAGACACCCCAACATTTAATGAAAGTAAAACAGCTGAGGCACGGTATAGATCGCCAGTTTAAAAAAAAAAATAAAAAAATTATATATATTAAAAAAAAAAAAAAAGCCGCTAAACTTTTTAAAGGGGCTGCCCGTAGAAAAGGCGCAGCGAGGATCGCGCCGGAGCCGGGGACTCATCATGTCAGGGCGGCGGTGCCCGTGCCCGGGCTGCGGCACCCTCC
>NW_015090922.1:8466130-8554642 GCF_001431845.1 Calidris pugnax
GCTCTCCCTCTCTCTCTCTTACACTGCCAGCCCCTGATGTGATGGCGAAGAAACCCCGTTGACAAGGCACTGCTTTTTCATGACGGTGAGTTTCCCTTTGAGTGTATTATAATTTTGTGATAAAAATTTCAAGGAAAAAAAAAACACACAACCTCCTTCCTCCCTTCCTTCGGGGAGGGAAAAGAGAGGGGGGAAATCTATCTCCAGACAGACAGAAAAGAAAGAGGAGCAAATTAACAACCAGGAGTTGCCAAAACCAGGATATTAGGTTTCAGCCCAGAGAGCTATTGGCTCTGGGGCTATGTATATAAATATATATCTAGAGAGAGAGCGAGCGAGAGGGGAGACGAGGAGGAAGAAGAGGGAGATTTTGTGGGTGGCTGTTGTTTGGGCAGATGTGGATTCACATGGAAATGAACTATATATTTCTTTTTTCGGCGAGGCTGGTGGTGGTGGCTGCTGAGGGCACTTAAAAAAAAAAAAAAGTTGTTTCTTAAAATAAAGGCGGGGGGGGGGGGGGGGGAGACGAGGAGGAAGAAGAGGGAGATTTTGTGGGTGGCTGTTGTTTGGGCAGATGTGGATTCACATGGAAATGAACTATATATTTCTTTTTTCGGCGAGGCTGGTGGTGGTGGCTGCTGAGGGCACTTAAAAAAAAAAAAAAGTTGTTTCTTAAAATAAAGGCGGGGAGGGTGGGGGGTAGAAGGGAGAGATAAGGTTTCAGGTCCAGGCTGATAGCTGCAGAGAGGGGAGAGGTTTGGGGTGGGTTTTTTTTTTTTTTCTTTTTGCTGATGCCATGCAAATTCAGGAGAGGAGGGAAGAAAAATCTCTTTTAATGACTCATTGATTGAGCCGGTTTAAAATTAGTTGTTGTTGTTGTCTTTTTTTTTTTTTTTTTTTTTATTTTCCGCCCCCTTGATGGCCATCAAGAGAGGGATGGAAAGAGGAGAGGAGGGAGAGAGTGTGTGTGTGTGTGTATGTGTGAGTGTGAGAGAGAGAGTGAGAGGGAGAGAGGGGGATAGAGAGAGTGTGTGAGGGAGAAAGAAAAATAATCTTTTCAAATCTCCTCCCTCTTTTTTTTCCCCCCTCGTTTCTTTGCTTTTCTCTAAAGCTCTGTGGTCTGTGAAACACTCTTTCTTCCTCCTCGTCAGGAAAATGGAGACACTTCGTCTCTCTCCTGGCTGTGCAGCTGGGAAGGATTTTTCTTTTCTTTTTTCCTTTTTCACTCCTGGCTTGATTTTTTCCTTTCCCCCGTCCACTCGCCACCACCCTAATCCTGTCATTTCTTTGGGCTGGTGTCTCAGATTTGTGCCTTCTGGGGATTTATTTTTCACTCGTTTCCTCGTTTTCGGTGTCGCCACTCGATTTGATTTGATTTGTTCGGTTCTTTATTTGCAATTTCCTCTGAATGGCTCCGCGCCTCCCGCTCTCGCCCCAGGAATGGAGACGGTGCTGCTTTTTGTGGGTGCGCGAAATGCTCGGGCGGTAGGTTTGGGCTAATGCGATATTTTTTTTTTTTCTCCTCCTTTTCGGGACCGAGTTTTCCGCTCTGTGTGTGTGTTTTTGTTGTTTATTTCTTTTTACCCCTTTTGGAGAGACAATATTTAACTGTAACGCCTCTTTGGTTTTTTTTTTTTTTTTTTTTTTTTTTTTTTTTTTTAAAAAAAACAAAAAAAAAAAAAAAAAAAAAAAAAAAAAAAAAAAAAAAGTTCTAGGAAAAATATTAAACCCTAGACTACAGATCTCTGGAGTTTCCTGGACATTCCTTTTTTTTTTTTTTTTTTTGTTTGTTTGGTTTTTTTTTTTAAACATAACAATAAACCGTCTCTTTCTGGAGTACCCCGTTTGGCTTTGCTGTGGAGTGGATGTGACTCTGAGCCTTTGTGCTGCCGCTGGGATTATTTATTTTTTCGTGTGAAAGAAACAATGTTTTCCGAGTAGTTTTTATCGCGGTGGGTCGCGGAGGGGGTTTTCTGCCGGCCTCGCACTTCACATTTATTGGGTTACCGGGGGTGTGTTGGGGGGGTGTAGGTGGGTGAGTTACTCGAGTTACAATTTGTTTCTGCTATAAATTGCAAAATTCACTCGTGGGTTCCGGAAGAAAGCAAATCTAGCCGTGTTAAAAAACGGGGAAAATTCAAAGGCGTGTAGAGGGCACGTCTGTATTTCCTTAGAACCGATACTAAATAACCGCTGGAGGAAGAGGAGAGACGCGGAGGCCTTTGCTTCTCCCCGTTCCCCGCTGCCCGGCCGTACGGGTTTGGAGGAGAAGGGAGAGCTCCCGGGAGGTGGCCGCGGCCCGGGCTCGGCGGCCGGCGTTGGCGGCGCCGCTCTGGGCGGGAGCGGGAAGGGGGGGGAGAGAGTGGGGAAGATGGCGCTGCCTGGCTTCCTGCCAGCGTTTGTTGCGCAGTTTCGCTCCCGACTCTCCTCCCCCACGGGCGCCATTTTAAGGTCCTTTCTGCTGTCGCCGTGCCGTGTAGGGCGTTGCCGTCGCTCCCCGCTCGGGCCATTGCTCTTTCTGTCTGGCGAGCGTAGAGGTCCTTCTCCCCGAAATACCAAAAGCTGCTTGCTTTTGCCCCCCTCTTTCCTTAAGAAATTACTGTAAGGGGTTTCTCCTGTGTGTGCTTTGGGGAGAGAGGTGAAGGGTTCTTGGCCTTGGGTGGATTTGGGCACGGTTTTTTGGGAGGAGGGCCCCGCCAGGGTTGTGCCTTCTCAGGCTTCCACCATCTCCCGAGCCGCCTGGGCCACGGTCCTGAGAGGGGTTCAGCGGGCTTGCTCCTGAGGGGCCTGCGCTCCCAGCCTAGAGCCTGCAAACACCGCTTCACAAATTGTCTTCCTGTTGCTAAAACACATGTTTCTTGTTGCGAGATGCCTTCACAGTGTAGGAAGAAAAAAGATTTGGAAGAACATCCTTTTCTGTTGAATGATGACCAAAAAATACAACATGCCATTGAAAAAAGAAATCCGCCTTCAAAAAATGCTGTAGTGTAGCACATAGGGCAAAGTCGTTCTCCGTGAAGAGCCTTCAGTACCTCTAAAAGTGCTTGCAAAAATACAAGGGCAAGCAACATTTAGGTGTGTGGGTAGATAACTCACTCTGTGACTGCCACTCCCTCGGTAATACTTATTTTGAGGGGAGGGACTACGATCTTTTCAAGTTTTTATCACTCCCTCTCACAGGAAGAAATGCTTTTCCTAAATGACTTGAGTTTGGCAGTTCCACTTTAATAGGCTTTTTAAGCTTTGGTGTGGTGCTGTTCTTTAGGGAGAATGTTGAAAATGGTCTCCTATTTTTTGATCAGAACTTTCACTTTTTAAATTAGTTTTTTTTAAATTATTTTTCCATTTCTTGTGTAATCTGATCAACGCTCACGAGGTTTGAGTTTAATGCCAACAACATCTGTATTCAGGAACAGCAAGTACGCTGTTCCTGAATACAAGACCATCTCATGTTGCGCCCACTAAGGAGTGTGGAATGCTTGTTGAGTTCTTAGTTTCATGCTTTTTGACAGATCAGAGAAGGGTTTCTCTGTGCCTCTTGCTTGTTCCTGAAGGAGGGGAATTTTTTTTTTTTAAATTTGGGATTAATTTTATGGTTGTTAAAATTCTTTGCCTGTTGGTGTTGAAGGGTTTTAAATGACATTTCTAGTGACATAAACATTTTTATTGCTTGGAATATACTAAAGAAATTGCCTTGATATAAACTCTCTTTTCTAAAGATTTTCTTGGGGACAACCTTGTTAATGTTTTAGCTTTTTAAACAATACACCTGCTAAGACTTTGTTTAAAGATCTATTGTGTGTGGAGTACAGTTTTTCTTCACACATTTCAGAAATTTTATTACTACATGAAATTCACTCTTGGAGTTATTATTTTGCATTTTTGCTGACAGCAGTTTTGAGATCAAGATAGTGATTTTTTGTCGTGTATTTTTATATAATAAAATTTCTCATGCGCTGGTGTCAGGCAGATTGCACGTGGACTTATTAATTTGTGAACATAACGAAATGACAAAAATGGAATAAAAATGAGTTTATATTCTCTTGGGACATAATACTTACCAGGTTACTATGTATACTCTCTACTCTGACATGCTTCCATTAAAGCAAATGTGTGTTTGGCGGATAGTATTTAAATCTACTAGATCTTTTTGCCTCTATTTCTTTAGTCAGGTCTGAGATTAAAAGTTTTCTCTTTTTGTTGTTGTTACAAGTAGTACTTCCTATTTGACATAACTTGTTTATGTTGATGGGGGAGCACAGAAACTCACGATGTTGATACACACACTAGCCCAGTTGTGCTTTCGTTGGTGCACCGTGGGTTAGTCACTACTCTTGACACTCAATATATTTTAAGTGTGTTCTTCTGTTCATACTTCAAGCATTTGCCTTGTATATTATACTGATATTCTTGAGTTGACAATACTCATAGTATATGTGTGGCCTTAGACATGGTCAGTGCTACATAGTTGTGCACTTCTCAGAGATGGTCCTACTGTAGCTAAGTATTTACATCATGGAATCATGGAATTGTTGGAGTTGGAAGAGACCTGTAGAGATCATCTAGTCCAACTCCCCTGCTAAAGCAGGGTCTCCTAGAGCACGTTACTCAGGCCTGCATCAAGGTGGGTCTTGAAAATCTCCACAGAAGGGGACTCCCCGGGCAGCCTGTTCCAGTGCTCTGTCACCCTCACTGTAAAGAAGTTTTTCCTTGTATTTGAATGGAACTTCTTATGTTCCAGCTGATGCCCGTTGCCCCTGGTCCTATTGCTGAAAACCACTGGAAAGAGTCCAGCTCCACCGTCAAGTCACCTTGCAGATACACAGTTTTCCGTGCCCCCTTCCCATGTGTCCTTTTGCAGTAGAGTTTATATATTTAGTATAATTGTGCTGAGAGAAAAAAACCAGTCCTGCTAGTTTAAGCCACATTTTCAGTTTTATCCAAGGACCCTTTCTGTATCCATAAAGTTTTGAAACAGAGGTAAGTAAGTCCATAGTCTAGAGTTGAAGAGCTTTGGAGGCATGGATGGGTTAGTGTGCTCCTTGGGCATTCATTGTACTCTAGCTGTATTTTCAGCGTTCTGCTGGTACCCTTCCACATCAGTTCCAGAACGGTTGTATCTGCATTACTCCTGTTACCTTTTATAATGTGGCTCTAATGGTCAATGATGATGCCTTTTCATACTGCATTAGGCTCGTGATAAGTCTAATTCCTGGTGCTTTTTAGCATAGATGTAGCAGCGAGAGCGTGAAAGTGTCATCCCTGTCTAAATAATAGATATAGTGCAGGCATAAGAGCCTCTTTGATAATGTAGTTCATTCTGTTCAGAGTGTTCGCATAATTTCTCCTGGTAGTTCTGCTGAAATAAGCTGCATCTCTGCTTGAAAGGTTTTTTTATGGTGACATACCCTGTCCAGCATAGACATGGGGATTGTCTACAAAAACAAGTGTGTTTTGCTTTCTTACAGTCAAGGAAAAGCAACAAGGTTAATAAACTGTTCTGACAGTCATTGTGACCTGCCACTGTTCTAGTTTGAAAGTTTTAATGGGCAGTATCAGTAAAGCCCTTGTTGTACCAACATAAATGCATAAACACTGACCCGAACAGATGTTTTTACAAGATCATCACATAGTTAAATGAGCATGTGTATCTTTATTTTCAAATGTTCGTTTGCTCTTGCTTTTGTTGTTGAAAAAACAACTACTGTGTCTGTATTGTTTTTGCTTTATTTGGGAATGGCCGAGGTTTTTGACAAAATAAAACGTAACACAAGTAGTTCTTGTATTGCTTGAATTTTTTTTCTTGTGCTAGTTTTAAAATGTGCTAGAGCAACTTCTGGTGTTACTTTGAGTAAGGGACTGCTTACCAAAAGCAAAAGAAAGTAAGTGGGCAAATCACTGTCAAAATTTAATACAATAGCCTTTCCTTCATTGACAGTATTAAGAAAGGGGGGTGAAGTGAAGAGAGAGGAGTCCAGGGAGAAAGTTTAAACTTCATTGCAAGAGATTGTTCATTTTTATAAGGGTTGATCTTATGCCTTGTCTCAGGTGGAACTTAGGAGTAGTTTTACTGTGAACTTGATCTGAATGTGGAATTTCAAGATCTGGTGTTGAAGCTTGGATTTATTGAGATGTGCCAAGTGCAGAAAATGTCTTGGCCCCACTGAAAGAGGTGGCAGAATTTCCATTGGCTTCAGCAAGGACAAGATAGGCAGTGTGGATGACTTTCGGTCTGGTTTTGTGGGCATTGGTATGGACTGTGCTGCTGAATTAGTTACACATCTGTCAATTCATCATATTCAGATTTCAGTCGATTTCCCAAATATAACTGAAAGGAGCGTAAATCTCTGTTCACCTTTAATTATTGGCAATTGTTAGCTGCTACTAGCTTGTGCGAACCATGCAGGTGTCAAGGTAACCATTCTTTTGTTTGCTTGTTTAAGCTAGTAGTATGGACTAGAGTGGAAATGAAAAGGTATTAATTGGACATTGGTTTATAAATTAAATGAGAAATCAGTTTGTAGGGATGTTACGTACTGGGATTGCATAAGTGTTTTTTCAGAATCTTTGAAAATTATATGCATAGGATGAAATGTATGATACACAGGTGTTCTGTAGTAGAAGCAAGGTAAAAGCATTTGAAGAACTGACTGCATTTCTTGAAGTGTTCCGCAAATACCATATGCTCACAGCCTGCATTATTGCATACGGTAGTTTCTAGAAATACTTAAGAGTATCTAACTTTATTTGGGCAGGCAAACATTAATTTCCTAAGGAACTGTTGAAAATATGCTTCCTTCTCTTCATCTTTTGGGGTGAAACCAGGACCTTTCAAAAAATTTTATGGATGTTGAGATTCCTGAAGAGCTGTGTATGCGGTGAAGCAGCTTAGAAGACAGAGCCCAAAAGAGGCCCATAGCATAGTGATGAGGATGCTCACTGCTGGGGAAATGCGCTGAGCAGAGTGGTCAACCTGGTGAATCCCATCCTGACCTGCAGGCTGCAAGTTACTCTGGATTTTCTCTATGTGGTTTCAAAAAATCTGTTTCCAGATGAAAATCTTTTCAAGATTTTGGTGTTGCCAAGAACAGGTCTGGATGCAGTAGGAAAAAAATTGTATTGAGTAAATGAGAAGTTTGATGCTGAGCATGTGTGTCTGAGGGAAACCAGATTTTAGACAGCTGCACGGGGGGCTCACACGTGTACCCTGTGTGCTTGACTGTAGCTGGATTAACCTTTACTATCATACATACTGTTAACAATTGAACTGCACGTTGCCTTTTTTTTTCTTAATATATTAAAATATCACTCTAGTTTTTGGGAGCTTGATAAGTTGCCACATTTGCCAAGCTTAAATCTGGAATCTTTTTTTATGGTATACTTAAGGGAAATAAAATTTAAGAGTTGGATAAGCAACCTGTTGGAGATTGTCTGTGCTTTAGTTTGTAGGTTTTGTTTGGCCTTATGTATACGGAACTGGTACTTCACAATTCTGTAGAGACCTTGCTTGTTCTTTTAGGTGTTCACCACCTGCTAGATCTTAGAAACCTTGAAGACGCATAATGTCACGATTGGCGGTTCATGAGAAGTAGCACTTTTTTGTTTCTTTTCTTGTTGCTATTTATGTGACTCTTGAATAGTTCATTTTTTTTTTTTTCATAGGGAGGTTTTGTATCATTCTTCTGAATATTTAAAATTGGAAATTTCTACTAGTATTCTGTTGCATACAGATGTCTCTGAAATACTGGTGATTAAACTCAGTTCCACAGTGAATTTCAAACTTTGAAGTTCATCTTAAAATCTTCTACTCAGATTTAGAATCTTGGAATGAAAACACATTTTCACGTATACAGAAAGTTCACACTTGTACTGTGTTACTAGGTTGGAATCCCAAATTTCTTACTTGTTAGCCCTTCTTTAGAGCACAATTGCAGGTAGATTCTGCAACAGTACGGTAGTTGATTTTTGTTGCTTACTCTGGAAGAGAAAGTATTTGCAAGTAATAATTACAGATTGTAGAATATAAGCATAGCATGATTTACAAGTGAGTAGTTAAATCCTTATGTTTTACGAAGTACAATTTTAAAATTAATTTTGCTTCTTTACTTTTGTTGTCCTGAAGTGACAACTTTTAGATGATTATGCCTTCTGTATTTTTGCCTGAGTAAAATTGAGAGCGAGATTTTAATTTGCAATCAATTTTTTCAATATTTAACTCTTTCCCATTGAATACTCTGCCATAATGCCGCTGCACATCACTTTTTACAGTAATGACAGGGGAAAGTAGAAATGCCTTTTAATAATTGGTTTTTGTATTCCATTGGTGTAAAAATCAGTTTCTTGAAAATAAGGGCTGAGCAGCTCTTACGTTGATCATAAAACACATGCTTGTTTAGTTAAGAGAATCTGAAATTGTCCAGTTTGCAAGCTACTAGATTGTTGAAAAGTAGCATGAACTTGAAATGTACGAATGAAATGTATGGTAATAAGGGTTTGCGTTCATGCTGCTTTCTTGCCCTCCTGTGTTGCAGAGAATGCAAATGAGGTCTGGTTGTTCCCACGTAGGTAAGTTTCCTTCAATGAATCCAAGGCTGCCCATTCCTCAGGATCCTGGGAGATGGAACTAATAGCGTAAGGAAGGCAGTAGTTATAGTATCTTAGCAACCTGAAGTGCATAATGCTTAAATGATAGGCGTTACCTCATATGTAGTAAAATGGCACCTTCACCCCCCCTCTCCCCTAGTTCAAAAGCACAAAAAGCACACTGAGCAAAACATTAGCACTGTAAAAAGTAATGAGAGTCGTGGTGGAAATTTGTGAGGGAAGGACTTCAACTCTGGGCATTTTGCCTCTGCAGTCAGTGTGGAATCACTTAATGCTGCAGTGATCCTTTGATGTAATTTAACAAGGGATGGATGTTTGTATTGGGTTAATAGAGTTATCTTACATCTGTATTCAAAAAGGATATGAGGGATAAAGATGTCATAAGTTTGATGTATGTAATTTGATTCTGGAGAATGGTGTACAGCAACAGACCAGTACAGAAGACTCGATGGCTCAGATCCATCACAAAGCATGACAGGGGTGTCATCAGAGCTCCTGCTGACTGGATGTGTACAAAGTCTTACCCAACTTGTGAGGATTATTGGGCATATCTTGTGCCTCAAACAGTAGTTGCTTTGGGTGCTACGTATGCTACTGTATGCAAGTTTGATTATCTCCCACTATAAAGCTATAGCTACAGCAGTAATTTCCTTCCTTTAAAGCATTTCCAAAGGTCAGTGTTCACTCTCCAAAGTCGTGGGCCAGTGTGCTGCCAGTCAGGAATTGATCCCATGTAGCTGTGTGGAAGTTATGAGTCAGTAGATTCGTACAACAGTTTTGCGGATAAGTTTATTTACTTGTGGCTTACCAAGTTTTATTGTTGATTGTATCACACTTTTGGGAATCACTTCTCAAAGTGTTGCCTTTCTAAACTTGCCACTGTTTTAGGCTTTTTACAAAGTGTGAAAACAATAACTTACTGCTCTGTATCTGAAGTTATGTATTAAGGTTGTATGAAATGATAAATGACTTTGAGAAAGGAAGAGGGTTCTTTTGTGACAAGCTTGAATATAATTTGAGTAAGTTTAAAATCCAGTTTTAGTGGTTTTGAATATTGCCATTTTTTAAGTTATAAAAATCACATGCCGTATATGAAGCATGTATGAATAGTTGGACTCTTCTGGAGAAATCCAGTTTTAATGACTTTGCATGTTGTAGACCCTGCATGTCTTGCATGATAGTGTGGCATGTGTAGCATGGTGATTGAAAATTTAGGCTGGTAAGGACCACTGGAGGTTTTCTGGCCCTGCCCCCTGCTCTAAGCAGAATGAGCTTCAAATTTAGGACAGGTTGGTCAGGGCCATTTGAGTTTGGAAAATTTGTGAAGAGGTTGGCTCCAGCCTCTTGCTTGAACATTCTTGTTTGTGAACTTTTTTTTTTTGTGTCTAATATCCAGTTGGGATTTTCTGTGTTGTGGCTGTTGCCTCCTTTCTTGCTGGTTATTGATGAGAAGAGGCTGGTGCTGCTCGTCTCAGTACCCCGTTTAACTCTGGCAGGCTGCAGGTAGTGCCTCAGTTAACCTTCTCTTGCCCAGGCTGAAGAAGAGTAGTTCCTTCATACTCGGTGTGATGTTCCTGCAGGATTTTATTGGCGCTCTGCTGGACTCTCTCAAGTTTTTCTGTATTTCTGTTAAAGGGGGGTGTGTGCACAGTATTTCCCATGGGAGCTCGCAAGCGCTGAGTAGAGGGGAATAGTCACGTCCATGGACCTGCTGTCTGCCCTGCAGTGAAGGTGAGAGTGGCGGCTGTGTTAACTCTACCTGTGTGGCTACAATTGCTTTCAGCTGCTTGAAGCACTGCCGCCTTCTCCTGTTCCATACTACCCAGCTCCTTCATTCCTGTTCCCTCTCACTAGCACTCTCGTAGCCCCGTGGCAAGCCGGAGCCAAATCAAGAAGCCAATCCAGGTAGAGACGGATCAGTGTATTCTGTCAGATCAATTTTCTGTTCGGGTGGCTGCTGAAAGCCCTGAGCTGGCTCGGGGAAGGTGGATGAGAGGGAGCAGGACTTGTCTCTCCCTCTTCTGGTGGTCTTTGCTCTGTAGGGGCCAGAGTGTTGAAAGGGAGCAAGAGGCTTTTAAGGCCAAGTAATAACAGTCCCCTGGAGGACTGGCCTGCGTAGCTGGGATTTCCTTGTCAGTTTTATTACTTTCACCTTTTCTTATATTCTGTTTGGGAGCGTGCGATAAAGGGCACTGTGGTTATTTCCCAGAAGGGATAGGCAGCGCTGCTTCCACAGGTACACGTGCCCCAAATTGAAGTATATACTGGGTTCACCAGTGCTGCAGTAGCAGGTATGAAATCACAGAGCAGAGCCTTTGCTAATAATAAGTTACAGCAAATATCTCTGCTGGGTTGTGATTAATTAGTAAGGATTGCCCTGTGTAAATTAGTCGGATACACCAGTAGGGCTGAGGTTGGCCTACTTATGATCAACAGATTTGTGTGGGCTTGTTTTTTTTTTTTTAAGACACTGTGGAACAATATTGATGATAACTAGGTATTTGTTAGGCTACATTGTAACAGCTCTCCAGCAGCTTGTGTGCATCTTCCCAATGTTTGTTTTTGCCAGCTGGCTCTAGCATGGGCTCTTGCCAGGCCCTGGGTGCACTGATGGGCCCCAATGGCCCAGACAAGCCTCACCTGGAACCTCCATCCACAGCCCTTGTCCATGGGCTGAAGCCCCTGTCAACCGATCTACATACAGAAGCGAGTCAGTCTTTAAGAGTCCAGGCTAGTGGCCTCCACATGTTTTTGATTGCACAAGCCTATCAGGAAAAGCTTCATAGCATGCATCCCCAAGATATGTACGTTTATTTACAAATCATATGCAAAAGTTCTAATATTTTCTTCCTGCACTCCAGTGAATTGTCCTGCACACGCCAGACTTTGGAGACCGCTGATCTGGGCTATGTTAACTGTAATCCTTTTAATTCCACTTACTGTGTCAAGTTTTATTTTCAAGCTGTCTCAGTTTAATACAGTTTATACCAATTTCATGCATCAATTATTGATTTTGACCACTATAATGTTAATAAACACTGAGAAGGATAGAATTTGGATAACATGTATAGAAAAACTGAAAAGACAGTCGGCAAGAAAAGCAGCATACTTTTCTATCATTTGTGCTGTAGAAAACGTGTTAGGAAAATTTCACAGGATAGGCTTGCTTTTATTAACATGTTTTTCAGTGATCATCTGTGTCAAGGTCGTGTGCTGCTGAAGTTGCCCTCTTTTCTAAATAGACTGAACGAGTAGTTGCTTTTGGGTGTGCAAGGACTTGGTCTGATATTGCACCTCCTCTGTTGCCATCTTGAAGTTAACAGCACACTAGTCCTCATTGAAAATCTGCATCAATTAAAAAGATTTAAACCTGCAGTTGTGGTTATGTAGGTCTTGGATATGTGTGGCAAAATAGGAACAGAATTTAGTCTAAATAGGTAGGTTTGTGGCATGGTTGTGATTTTGGTTGTTCTTTCACAGACCATGTACCCCTATGTGTGCTGTTTAAATTGCATGTTGGTCCTGTGGTATTTCACAAAAACACTGTCATGCAGCATCGTGTTTGTGTAGTGTTACCTAGTCCTCCTTTGTGGGGACATTGAGATGGTAGTGACTGTGCTTTGTTTGCAGTTGTCAAGGGGCAGGAGCATGTAGCCCCTTAGGCTGCAAATGGATATCAGAAAACATGAGTGTGGCAAGAGCTGTGCATGTAAATGTGTTTGTGGCTCTGTGACGGTAGGTACATCAGCTGTATAAAAACTTGATAATGCTTTTATATGGATTAGGTCTTAATAAAGAAAAGGTGACATCATATTTCTTTATCATGCGTCTACAGAATTCTGCTAGTGAAGACAAGAGTGTTGTTAAAGCTTTTTAGGAAAATGCACTTCTGGAGAGGACTTGTGATTCTTGATGTTTATCAAAAAGGTAGCTGGTTTCTTTGGGTTTCATTGTCTGTTGTAAACTGGTAGGAGTTTACAGTACATTGGGTAGATTTTTCTTGTATCGTATTTGTGAAAGGAGGAAAAACAACATTATTTTTTTCTGATAAAGCCAACAGCATGTTCAGCTAAAGGGCTGAATAGTGAAGAATATGTATTACATTAAGATTTTATCTCATTGATGTTTTCATGCAATTTATTTTTCTTCTCATTGTTATATGCAGGTTTTGAAGAGTTCAGTGAACTTAAAAAATTTGTCTAATTTGTGGTAGTAGTTTTAATACCTACAGAAGCACTGACTGAGCTAGTTCTATGTCGTTACTTTCCATAATGTTGAACCCTTACTGTATTATAGTCGCAGTGAGTATTTGGTTTGGTAAAGCAGAGACATTTTACTTTATTCGAATAATGAGGTCAGTATTGCTATATGGGGTGGCATGGGATTTTCGAAAGTAGGCATGCGGTATGAAAACAAAGATTCTGTTGACTTTTGATAGAGCTGGTTTTTAGTTTTGCTTAGCTTGGAGTCTTTGAGAGATGGAGATGCTGTTTAGTTGTTAGAGGAAGTAACAGCTTTCTCTAAGTAGTACCAACAGTGCAGTTAAAGCAGAATTCTAATCACTTAATGCTAATCTCTTATTAATTTGTTCTTAATAATGCACATTTACATTTAAATTTCGTGACATCATAAAATATCATGTTATTTGTTTAGCATTAAATTTCAGTATCAGTGCTTACGCTGGAGGCTGTCTGCAACATTGAGCAGATGTACTACTGAATCGTGGGAGAAATTATTTTTCTTAAGATGCATAATCACTTCATGAATGCTGATTTTGTCGACATTTGAGGTAGTTCTCTGTAGCTATGATCTGGTTTCCTGTTCTCCCAGAGAGGTGACACTGAGGGATCCTTACAGTGATAGATCTTCTGGTTCTGCTTCAACGTCTCTGTAAGCTAAAGCACAGGTGATTGATGAAAAAATCTGAACGAGGCTATGCAGTATAGAGGACAGGGTACCCTCTGCTAGTCTAAAATATAAACCAGTTTCAGAATCAGTGGAGTATAGAAAAATGTCAGAAAAGAGGTGACGGAATCACAGGACAGCTGAGGTGGGAAGGGGGTGTCTGGAGATCACCTCATCCAATGCTGACAGCAGGCTCAGCCAGAACAGGCTGCTCAAGGCTGTGTCCAGCTGGGTCCTGGGTATCTCCAAGGATGGAGACTCCATAATCTTGCTGGAAAACCTGTGCTGGTATTTAACTACCCTCAGAGTTAAAAAAAAAAAAACACAAACTTTTTTCTTGTGTTCAAATAGATTTGTTTGTTTCGATTTGTGCCTCTTGTCACTTGTTCATTCACTGAGTATCACCGAGAAGAGTTTGTCTCAGTCTTCTTTACACCCTCCCACCAGGTATTTGTACACAGGGATAAGATTCCCCCATAGCCCCAGGCGGAGCAGTCCTGGTTCTCTCAGCTTCTTGTATAACAGATGCTCCAGTGCCTTCATTCTGGAGATCTGCGTGAGGGAGAGCCTGAGGAATTATTCACGTGGGTCAGGGAGAGTAAGTTTCTATTTGGCAAGAAGTAAAAGAGAGAGCAAAATGAATTAAAGCCAAAAGTATATTAGTAAGTTGGAATGATGATAGCAGACTTCTTAAGGGAAGTTGAGAAAGAAACAAGCGTGGAATGCACAGTGATCAATTTGATGTAGTTAGAAGATACTGAGAGGATAAGATTGGGTAACTAAATGGAAGCCAGAGTATCAAGAAATTTAGGAAATGCTAGCATCGGTTGGCAATCGAACTGGTGGGATAGCATAGGCTGCCCAGAGAAGTTGTGGGTGCCTCATCCCTGCAAGTGTTCAGGGCCACATTGGATGGGACTTTGAGCATCCTGGTCTAGTGGAAGGTATCCCTGGCTCAATGGTCTTTAAGGTCCCTTCCAACCCAAACCGTTCTATGATTACAGAGATAATATGGGAGGATAAAATGGTCCTGAGAGTTACTGACAGGGAAAAGGGAGAAGGTACAGTCTCAGATGATGTTCTGGGAATGAGGTTGAACAGGACAACCAGGCAATGCAAACAGAAGCTCGGAATGAACAGCAACTGGAAGAAAGAGTGGTGGAATGTGTTTGGTCCAGGCAGTGCCTGACCGAGTAGGCAGTGTGTAAGAGAGTTGGTGGTCGTGATGTTGTGAGGCTAAAAATACTCTGCACCCAATGAGTGGATGCTTACATTCAGTTTGGCTAATGCAAATGAATGCCCCACCTGGTGTTAAAAGGATTGTCAGAACTCTGTACAATTAATCACAAGTTCATTTAAGTACTCTTCTGAGTATTGTTGGGGAGAAACTGGAAGTGACCATGTTGTCACTAGCGATAGCTAAGAAAAGTACACTAGAAAACAATGTTCTTTTTAATGCTTTATAGTGTTTTGGCTACAGTTTTGGTTCTAGCCTATAATACCATTGTCATGATACTTGCCTAAATTTGTTTACCTTTTTGGCGGATTAATATTCTAGCCACTAATTTGTAACAGTCTTCATAGGTTCTGTAGTGTTTGGTTATTCCTTCAATGGGATTAGCTGGGAGTAAATTCCTATAGAAGCTTTTTAATTGAAGTCTTGAGATTGTATTCAGTGTTGATCTTTTTTTACTTTTTTTTTTTTTTTTTAGTCATAGAAGTTGTTTGATCAGCTTGGTTAATCACTGATCTTTCTCCAATTTAAAATTCTAAAAAAAACCCTAAATGATAAAACGTTGCATGAGATTTTGCATATCATTACACACGTGACCAGATGTGATTTTGAGATAAATCAGTGGACCTTTGTAGAAGGTGCAGGTTTATATAATAATATAAATAAATAAATAAAATAAATAAAGGACTTTGCCAATAGTAGACATCTGTTAACTTCATGAACTGTTCCATAAAAAAAATGGAGGTATTCTAAACTGGTTTTATTGTTGAAAGCAATCTTTTGTCTGACACGTATCAAATATCCATCCTCTCCCTTTTTGTTCTAGTTGTCATGGATGATGACGACGATGAATCCTGTCTCCTTGATCTTATTGGGTAAGTTTCCTTTAAGCAATTCTTTCAGAAAAAATGGGGAAAATAATTTTGCAAAATCATCTTACAGACAATGGTTCTATCTCAGTATTGTCTCAAGAGTAGGTAGTGGTAATGTCAGCTCAGTGTTGAAGCATGTTACTAGGGATATTGTTAGTAACTTCATTTTTTTGATTAAAAAAAGTAAAGATCTCATTTTTTTTTTGAGTAGCGGAACTGAATACTTTTTTAACACTATGGTTGTGTTGTAAAGGGAAAAGTAAAATCATTCTTTTCTTAAACTTTATGTTTAATTTATTGTTTTTCTTTTTTTTTTTTTTTTTTTTTTTTTAGTCATAGAAGTTGTTTGATCAGCTTGGTTAATCACTGATCTTTCTCCAATTTAAAATTCTAAAAAAAACCCTAAATGATAAAACGTTGCATGAGATTTTGCATATCATTACACACGTGACCAGATGTGATTTTGAGATAAATCAGTGGACCTTTGTAGAAGGTGCAGGTTTATATAATAATATAAATAAATAAATAAAATAAATAAAGGACTTTGCCAATAGTAGACATCTGTTAACTTCATGAACTGTTCCATAAAAAAAATGGAGGTATTCTAAACTGGTTTTATTGTTGAAAGCAATCTTTTGTCTGACACGTATCAAATATCCATCCTCTCCCTTTTTGTTCTAGTTGTCATGGATGATGACGACGATGAATCCTGTCTCCTTGATCTTATTGGGTAAGTTTCCTTTAAGCAATTCTTTCAGAAAAAATGGGGAAAATAATTTTGCAAAATCATCTTACAGACAATGGTTCTATCTCAGTATTGTCTCAAGAGTAGGTAGTGGTAATGTCAGCTCAGTGTTGAAGCATGTTACTAGGGATATTGTTAGTAACTTCATTTTTTTGATTAAAAAAAGTAAAGATCTCATTTTTTTTTTGAGTAGCGGAACTGAATACTTTTTTAACACTATGGTTGTGTTGTAAAGGGAAAAGTAAAATCATTCTTTTCTTAAAATTTCTACTAATAACATGCATTTGCATAAAAATGGTAAAAAAAATAATTGCCACTCAGTACTGTTAAGTATTCACAACAAACAAGAATTTGTCAGAATTTTTCTAAAAAATGCTTCATTTTAATACAATTGGCGATTTAAAATGTTCCTCCCCTCCCCACCCCCCATTTCCATAACAGATTTTTTTTGGAAGTTTATAATTCCATATCGGAATCTCAAAAAAATAATGAGGAGAGCTGAAGCATAAGCATGATTTTTGGAGTTTATATATGTGACAAGTTACCTTCCTTTGGCTAATAATGTTTGTGTCGGTGTTCAAGAACAGGTAACATGCTCTAGTGCATTTAAAACAAGGAGAAAACTGAACATTTCATATATGATACTTTGTTCAAACTCTGACAGAAATAAGTATGACGTCAGTCTCACAGCAGCTACTAAAAGATGTTCTCCACTTCATACAAGATTTTTTTACCATCTTAAATGTAGTAAATAAATAGGCCTTTTACCTTTCTCTGTGGATGCTCTAGCAAAAGCATTGCCAGTAATAGTTCACAGCTATACTCTGTGACGTATACGGTGCAAGATTACTGACAGCAGCCATATGAAAACACATCCTGCTCGGAACATCAAGATGATTGACTGCATGGGACAATTAAGTGCTTTGTCATGAGCATGAATCGTGAGGATCCTGGTACAAGTTCACAGGTGGTCCAGAAAATTAAGTGCTCTCTGTACAGATGAGTGTTTGTGTGAAAAATTACGATGTTCTTCCTGCTGCTGGCAGCAATTACTTTCTTAAGCTTGTAGAAGAATGGAAGATGGCATTTTTTTTCCATCTGATCTTTGATTTCGGTAAGTGCCTTCTAAAATTCCTTCCTTACTAAAGACAATATTTAAGGTGGTGAAGTGTTCTTCATTTTTAATTGCACTTTTCATGATTTAAAGCCAGTGAGTGTGATTAATATTAAATGGCCTGGTTATTTATCAATAAAACTCATAAACATTCTAGAGCCCTGTGTGAGATCATGACTTCTGTTCTCCTTAATTCTTGACATTTAGTGTAATCTACTATGAAACTGACATTTTTGTTTGAAAATACATGTAACTACTTCTGTGTTGTAAACATAATTGTACCATAAAGTGCCTGCCAGGTACAGTCTGTTTAACATGTCTTTTGTGAACACATGAGTGCAGTTTGTTTTTTTAAGTGAAAAAAGAGGAATAGAGGTGTATTTGTGCTTTTTGAAGAGTAATTGTAAACCTGAAAGATCTTTAACTTGTTCCCTCTTTATTTTCTAGGATGATCAAGAGAGAAGGAGAGATGTTTTGAATCAATTTTTTTTTACATGAGAATCTCCTGCTTCTCAAGAATATTTTATTATTACTTGTTAATCAATAAAGATGTTTTAAAATAAAAAAAACTCCATGTCATTTTACTCTTCATGCTAATGGACGTGTTGGGAAATGCTGCATAATTGTTGTATTAAAATGATCCCATTTAACACAGCCTTTTAATGTTTTTTTTACTTGGTCTATATATGCAGTTAACATTAACATATTTTTGATTTGTTTGAATTTTCCAACACTCATTCTGTCAGACAACATTTTTAATCTGAGTTTTATTCAATGGTAGTGCTAAGTTAATGAAATACACTGAAATTGTATTTCATATTATTTAATCAGTTATTTATTCAATAATATTTAATCAGTTATTTCTTTGGTTGATTTCACTTGGAAAAAGGTGCCACTTTTTTCTCCAAGTGAAGGGACTGTTACTCTGGCAGGCATAGGTTTTTGTTACCTTATGTTAAGAGTGGCAGAAAACATGCTAGAGATTCAGGTTTTAGTTCTCATCTTGCTTGGTAGTAGTATTTTCTTTTGGTTTTGTGCTATGTGCTTTCATAAAACACTGTGTTGTAAGAGAATGTGAGTAATACTGTCATAAAGGGAAGTAAAATAGAATGCAACTAAAATTTTGTAATGAACATAATTTATTGCTTGAAATGCATTGGTACAATGACAGCAAGTACGATCAATGTCTGAAAATTGTGCTAATACAGAAACACAGATGCTTAGATCCTATAAACTTTCAGCTTTGCATTAGAGTCAGTGAAATGTATTTTTACTGTAAGTCTGATGTATATGAATACAGTATCTGGCTTAGTTAAATTTGAATCACGAGTAGAAAGAGCTTCCTAAAAGTGGTAACCTCTTTGTTGTTTTTTTTTCCCCACCCTTAAGGGACCCACAGGCGCTGAATTATTTTCTACATGGACCTAGTAGTAAATCTGTAAGTAGCATCTATGTGTATTAGACATACATAAGCTTCATTGAATGTATTATTTCTAAACATGATTTTTGTCCTTTACCAGAGCAATGAAGACTTGACTAATGCAGAATATTCTGCAGCCAACTCAAATTCGATTTTCGCCAACTCCAATGTAAGTGGTCTGGAGATAAATTATATTTGTGTTGAGATTGCATGTTTCTGTTGTGGCTTTATTTTGCTTTTATAAAACTGAATGTAGTAGATGTGGGTTTTGGCCTTTTATATATGAAAATACTGAATGCTAACATAAAATATTAACAGCATGAAGTGGTTCTAAGTATTTCATTGGGTTTTCAGTGGGGAATTAATCCAAAGATACTGCATTGTTGGGCCGTGTTTTATAAATATGTAAAACAGCTTGCTGAGCAGTGAAAATATTCTCTGATATAACTCTCTCCAGTAAACTAGACTTGTAATTTTACTTATTATAGATGTAGTAGTGCCCAAATGTAGACCTTTGTCATTCATACACTTCCTCTGTATGTTAGGATGTTGGTTTTTTTTCTTATTTCTAAGTAGAATCTGAAGTAGCAATCAGTAGAATCTAAGTAGCAATTTTTTAAAATTAATGAATGGGGGCTTTTTGTTCCTTAGACTGAATAGTTAGCTTGGGATATTTCCTTCCTGTAACTTCAGTGTTAGGGAAGTTACTTTAAATTCATCAGGTGTTGCAAGTAGTCTTCAGTATTCTTTCTTTGCCAGGAGTGTATTTCAGCCCTGGACCAAGTTTTACCCAATGAGGTTGTGGAATCCCCATCCTTGGAGATAAAGCCGAGGCTGATCTGCCCTAGTGCTGGCAGTAGTCCTGCTTTGAGTAGAAGGTTGGACTAAATGACTTCCAGACATCCCCTCTTGATCCACATTTCTCTGATTTCATTGGTGTGTTTTTTAAAAAAACCCACTGAATTCTTCATCCCACAATTCAGTTATTTGAGTACATAGAGTAGGGTTTGTTTGATAATTCCTCTTTATGTTACACTGTTGTCTTGACTGACTGTTTGTCCTGTTTTCCTAACAGATATGTGAATATTCTTGTAGGTGTGTAGGGACCTTAAACAATTAACATAAATAAATCCTGTAAACTATTTATCTGTGAGTAGAGAGCTAGAGATTTTTCTGTAGCCACAGCAGTCTGATGTGAAGCGTTTGCCCTGTCCTTCCCCTTTCAATATAATTATTAAATATTGTAGGAGAAACGTATGTTGAGTTGACAGTTCTTTTTCCAAATAAATTGGCTGAGCTAACGGTGGGGGAGTGGGGTATCAACAGTAATAAGGTGTGCCCAATTTTCAGCTAATTGGGAACGGTGGTTTTGATGGTACCAGACTAGCAGCTGGTATCAAGCAGCAGCTTCCTGCATGCAACATAGCAGTGGTGGGTTTAAGGACTCATCCTAAGAAAAATGAGGTTATGGGGTAAAAGGGGTGACATGTGACATCCATTTGTCGTAGCGTACACTTCCTAGTTGTTCTTTGTAGAGATTCTTCTGACAAGCACGAGTAGGTGGGCAGGAGCCAGGGGAGTATTTCTGTGTATTTTCAGACAGAGTTTTTGGATTAGTTGTGAGAGGGAGTGGGAGATTCTGGGCAAGGAGGGACTGTTGCATAGGGAGTAGCAGTTGGGAGAAATAAAAATATTTGTTGACAGCCAAAAGAGCTTTCTGGTATATGAAATTGTGTGTGCATGGGGGGAGAGGTAGGTAATCTAGAAGGCAGGTGATAAGAGGAGCAGCTTTTCTAGTATTTATTCCTAAGGTGGCTTACTGTTTTTTCCTTCTCCAGGACTTGTTCCTCTCATGCTCTGTTCTCATTCTTTTGTATCTTCATAATGAATACCAATGTCATCTTCTCTTTCCTCCCTCCCTTGCACGAGAGCCCTGTGCTGACCTGAGTGAAGAATGACTTGATTGGAAAGATAGTTTCTTACAGTGCATTGTGAAGGAGCAAGTGGTCTCTAAATTATAAGTAGATGGTTCCGCAGTCCCAGTTTATAGTGCAAGATACCTGAAAAGTTAAAGGCTTCTGAGTTTTTTGTCATTAAATTTTTTGCAGATAATGAAAGCTCTGTCTTTGTATGTATTCAGAATTGCTACCATGAAGTAGGATTGACTATCTTGATGCCCATCTCCTGCCTTTCAGTGGCAGAGTTTACACATTCAGTGGTAAGGGTTCAGTGCCTCAGCTGGTAAGCATGCTCAGCCAACACATAAAACAAAGGAGATTAAATTCCTGCTGACTAAAGGACAAAAAAGCATTTCCCCCGCCTCCCCCAAGTTGAGTGATTGCGTAGTTGATCTGCTCATTCCGAGTTGGTTTCCTTGGACGTTGATCAGAGGGTTCCTTAGCCATTGCCCTGTTAGCTGGGTTGTACTCAGTGCTTCCACCTTCCTGTTCTGGTACAGTAAAACAGCTTAAGAGACCAGCATATTCACGAAGCCAGCCAGTAAGACTCATGTTGTTAAGCAGATTCATGAAGTTGCAGAGGCACTAATTTCTTGTTGAAGTTAGGCTGGTGTTCTGCGTGGCTGTTCGGAACCTGGGCAGCAGTGATTCAGGTGTTGAGTTGGAAGTTCCCTGGTTCCAGTTTATGCACATAAAATCGGTTTTGGATGTTCTGGGAATGGGGAGCGAAACTTGGGATTCTTCATTCCAGTGGGAGAGTTTCAAGCTGTTAATCTTGATTGCATGTAATATTACTTATTATTACTGTTGCTATTACTAGTAGTAGTAATAGTTATATTGTTAGTATTAAGTGGAATAGCATTAACTGGAGCCCTCTAAGTTACACAGTTGTGAAAGATTTCAGGTTGGTCATTGTCTCTGGAGGCCAGTTACAGGTGCAATAGGGAATTCTCCCCAAGAACCTGATAGTTATGAGTCCTAGTAACACCCTAGTTAGTGACTCATTTTTGCTGTGCCTGGTGGTAGCTAGGTACAGTTGAGAACCTGATTTGTGGTTTTAGGTGCTCATGAGATTGAGACATCAAGACATTTAAATACTAGTTTAATTCCTTCTGTTAATATTAAATGTAAAGTTTTTATTGTAGTTTATTGTTGTATTTTGAAAATATTGTACTGAATTTTAAGACTAACTTCTTAATATTTTAAAACGTGACTGAAGTTTCATGAACTACACAGGCTGATTCAGAAACAGATTGGACTAAAATTCTGAATAAATATGCTTGGGGAACTGAAGTTAGGGTGGGGACATTACTGCATGTGATAATTACAGCTTTCAGTATCTTCACACTGTTTATATGAGGTGAAAACAAGCGTCTATGACTTCCAAAGAGTGAAGGCTCAGAGTATGAAGTTGACTATAATTTCATACCCACGTTTTGCGTTTATCATGACTTAAATAGAAACTGGATGTTGTTTTGAATAGTTTAGGTACAATTTTGCCATTTAGAAAAAAGTGTACTCTGTCTAACTTTAAACTACTGCAAATAGCATTATGCATTTAAATTTGTCATTCCACCTGTAGAAACGTCATACTTGTGCTATCTAGAGTTTCTGGACATAGTTTTGTTTTAGGAAAATATTACTGGCAGTAGGTCAGAGTGAAGTAGGTTCTGATTTTCCTTATCACAATATTTATGCATGTAGATTTGAAGGATTTTTTCATTCAAGGTGCCACTTAGTCTTTGCCGTAGTTTCAGTTTTCCAATTCTCCATAATTTTTTTTTACTAGCATAAACCACATAATCTGTAGGATTGTTTCTCTTACTGCTTTGTTTCTAAAATTTTTCTAAACAGAGAATGAATGTAATTCCTTAACGTTACAAAACGGTCACTAGTGTGCACTGTATGGCCATAGAAATATCGGTAGGATTTTGGACGTGGATTTCATTTGATAGAGGAAGTCAGTGAAAGAGCAGCTTTCTCCTGCTTTTTCCCTGCTACTACTTTTGCTACTGAAACCTTAGCTGAAATTGAGTTACAGTGGTGGTCTTCTCACTCCTTCCTTTTATCCTTTTATCAGTACGGTACTCAGCTTCAGGAAGGGACAATGGTACTTAAAGAGCATGTTACATCCTCTTGAAAGAGTGCAGCTGCAGAGCTGAGTGCTGTGGAACTGGGAGATTTGAGAAGTGAAAGGAGTCTCCGCAGTCTGTTACGAGGCCATGAGTGGGATCTAAGTGACGCGCATGTTTACGCTGTATGGCATGAGCATCACCTTATATGCATACTATGCAAAGAATATAATTCTGTAAAGAAAGTTTGCTTGAATGAAAAAAAGCTTAATGAGGAAACAAGGTAGAGCTTGGAATTTCTGCAAATGATTTATTTCTTGTTTTGCATTTCAGAACACTGATCCTAAGTCGTCTGTAAAAGGTGTAAGCGGTCAGCTTGGAGAGGGGCCTAGTGATGGACTGCAGCTGTCCAGTAGCCTTCAGTTTCTTGAAGATGAACTTGTGTCTTCTCCTTTACCTGATCTTACAGAGGATCAGCCTTTTGATATTCTTCAGAAGTCCTTGCAGGAGGCCAATATTACTGAACAGACTTTGGCAGAAGAGGCATATTTGGATGCCAGTGTAGGTTCCAGCCAACAGTTTGCACAAGCTCAGCTTCATCCTTCTTCATCAGCATCCTTTACTCAGGCTTCTAATGTTTCTAATTACTCAGGTCAGACGTTGCAACCTATAGGAGTTACTCAAGTGGTACAGCAACCTGTTGGAGCATCATTTGCAAGCAATACAGTCGGTGTGCAACATGGCTTTATGCAACATGTCGGAATTAGTGTTCCCAGCCAGCATTTGTCTAATAGCAGCCAGATTAGTGGTTCTGGCCAGATACAGTTAATTGGTTCATTTAGTAATCAACCTTCCATGATGACCATTAATAACCTCGATGGATCTCAGATTATACTGAAAGGCAATGGTCAGCAAACACCTGCAAACATGAGCAGTGGCCTCTTGGTTCATAGACAAACTCCAAATGGTAACTCACTGTTTGGTAACTCAAATTCGAGTCCAGTAGCACAACCTGTAACCGTTCCATTTAACAGCACAAATTTTCAGACGTCATTGCCTGTCCATAATATCATCATTCAAAGGGGTTTGGCACCAAACTCTAACAAAGTTCCCATTAATATCCAACCAAAGCCTATCCAGATGGGTCAGCAGACTGCTTACAATGTGAATAACTTGGGAATACAGCAACATCACGTGCAGCAAGGGATTCCGTTTGCTTCTGCAAACTCACCTCAGAGTTCAGTAGTTGGTCCTCATATGTCTGTTAATATTGTTAATCAACAAAATACAAGAAAATCAGTTACACCTCAGACAGTTAGCAATGCTGGAGGTAGTATTGTTATCCATTCTCCTATGGGACAGCCTCATGCACCTCAAAACCAATTTCTCATACCTACAAGTTTGTCTGTTAATTCTAACTCAGTTCATCATGTCCAGGCCATAAATGGACAACTTCTTCAGACTCAGCCTTCCCAGCTGGTTCCTAGCCAAGTGTCTGCTGAGCATGTAATGCTCAACAGGAACTCGACAAACATGCTAAGAGCCAACCAGTCGTATTCAGGACAGATGCTGAATAATCAGAACACAGCTGTTCAGCTTGTTTCTGGCCAGACGTTCACAGCTCCTGGAAACCAAGTTATAGTAAATCATGGAACTTCACAAATCGTTGGTGGACAGGTGCCACTGCAGCAGGCGTCACCAACGGTGTTGCATTTGTCACCCAGTCAAGCGAACGTTTCTCAAGGTAGATCGAGTTTTACTACGATGTCACCCGGGCAGTCCACCGTCTCCAATATGTCAACTCCTAATCGATTTGCTGTTGCGAGTTCTTCTGGTTCAGTCCATCCTAGCTTGGGACCATCAGTTCAGTCTGTTGCATCAGGAGGAAACTTTACTGGAGATCAGCTCACGCAGAACAGAACTCAAGTTCCCGTCAGTGCATCGCATCGTCTTCCAGCATCCTCTTCCAAATCTGCCAGCACCTTTAGTCACACGTCAATTGGAGTAACACAACAGCAGTTTTCCTTTGGTCAGGTATGGAAGTTGCTTGAGAACATAGCCAAAGAAATGCTTCTAAACTGTGCTAAAATCTGGTTAACAAAGTATTAAAGTTGGTGTTAATACAGAGAACATTAATTTTGTTCATCTGTATTGTTCTAAATACTGTGGAACTGCTGAAAATTACTATAACCAGGATACATCATTTCACTTGGTATTTTCTAAATTCTGTCTCCGAGTGAATGAATCTGTCACTTTCATTAATTCAGCAGATTTTGTTGGTGATGTGTAGTAATATTTTCAGAACTGCTTAGCAGTGATCTATTTCTACTCCCATTTAAAGGAATGGATATTGAAAGATTACACAGCTCCAGGCTCACCTGAAAATCTTACCATAGAGCTGGATGTAAAGGCTCGGGTACATTCTTAGCACTTACAGGTCTTTTCACCTCACTAAAACTATGCATATATTTTCAGGGTTTAACGTGTTCAAATTAGAATTGAAAAAGTTTCTTAGTTTTCTCTTTGTTTTTTACCATACAAAATCGATCTGTTAAAACTTAACTTTTTTGGCATTTTTCCCACTGTAGTTTTGTGTGTCTGGAGCAGTTAGAAGTTTTCAAACTTGAAGCAAAGACAAGGCATAGGTGTTTCTTAGAATCCTTAAAAGGAAATACCTTTTAAAGCAGTTTGTAAAAGCATAACATTTAAAAAATATTTTGTCTTAGAAGAGGTCTATTTATTAATAATTAAAAAAAAAATCTGAATTTACTTTTAAGGTGAGAACTGGTCTGTTGTTGTCCAGTTGATGCAGCTGCAATATATATTCAAGACAAGTTTGTCTGTTTTCTTAAATTAACTTCCAAACTCTGCCAGTATTTAACTTGGTGACTTGTCACACAGTTAGCAACAACATATTGTTTCCTGTCTGTCTTTTTTTTGCTTTTGTTTTTTTCCCTGGTCATTATAAAATAATAACTGCCTCAGAATGCATTTGCAGTAATTATCTTAGATCTTTCTCTTTTCCCAAAGTTCTAATGGATTTTTTTGCTCAAGACCAAAATGGGCAATGAAATAATGTGTTTTAGAAAATAATGTGTATTTAGAAAATAGGAGCAAATATGTTGTAGAACCACCTTTTTAGTCTTTGTCAAAACTGCTAGCATAGGTTGTAACATTTTGTTTGCAGATGAGTGATTTGAAGCCTACCTGACTTTCCCTTCATGTGGCTATATCTTCCTATTTGTACGTTTTGTGCTGGGCCAGTGAGTTTCAGCAGTTATAAAAGCATAATATTTCTTATTACTGTAAAAGACAATTTTGGTTTAGTGCTGAAATTTCAGAGCTGAAAATAGGAACTACAGAGAACAAATTCTACTGTTTACCAGAATCTTTTTAGTTTGTTTGTACTTGCATTTTAAATATTGTACTGTATTGTAAACCGTGTATCATTTAGTCACTGAACACTGGACAGCTTGTTCCACTGTGTATTTTTTTTTGTTCTGGAGAAACCTTATTTAGTCATCTTGCAGTCTTGAAATTCTTAAAAGCTGAACTTTCTGAGGGCTACTTGTAGTGGTAAATCATGGGTCTTCCAGAGTGTAACTGATGTGTATTTGTACTGTTAGTGTAATTTCTGTTCCTCTCTGATTTACTTTATAAATTTCTTGAATTTAAGAGGAATTGAGATGTCTGAAATTTCACGACTTAGGAATTTGAGGTTGAAAAAGGATGCATAGAGTTGAATTTTAGTAGCCTTTCTTGCTTTTTTTTCTCTGTTTGTTAAAACTTTCAGTAAATATTTGACTGTTTCATTATTTATTTTTTTTTTCCCTAATGTGTGTGATACAGAAAAAAGCTATGAGCCAGACATCACCGGTTTCTGCATCGAAGACGCAGGATAATTTGAGACAACCTCAGCTAACAAGTCTTCTGAGCAACACACTATCAGGTCAACTAAGGTCTTTTTAAAATAATTTCTTAATTTTCTCCAGCAACAGAAATTGGTTCTTCTTTGACGTGTCAGACTTGCATTGACAGCTTATGCTGATAGCGTTCTAAAAGTTATCCAAATTTCATTTTTAGAAGAATGCAAACTGAATTTTTCAATGTTGAATGTGTGCTTTTATTTTTCCAACCCATGGCACTTCATTTAGAGTGAATTTAGGCACTCATGTAGAGTGAAAAGTTGAATCTCCACAGTAAGCAATTAATTCTCTTCTCTATAAAATCCAAAACTGTACATTCTTTCACTTACTTTTTTTTCAGCTTAGGAAAATAGAAATAAGTAATTTTCAAAATACGGACATCTGCTAAAACTTCTAGGCCTTCTCTTTTGATGGCTGCTTCAGATACACAGGAAAGGAAAATAGCAGTTACAAAGCTATGTGCAGGCTGTCATCACTCTATTTATTTTTGAATATGTCACTTTCAGTTAGAATAGTTAATGTATTGTTTGTAGCAAAATGGTAGGCTTTTCAAGCAGCACCATGCTACTAAAAGAACAAACCCAATAGGTTCCAAAGCAGATAATGCAATAACCTTCATGTTCTCTTTGTATGTAAGTAACCCTTTTAATAAGGTCCCATAATCTACCTACTTTTTTTTTTTCTTCTTTTTTTTCCTTGTATGGTGTTACATGCAAGCTGTCCAGGCAGTTCTCTACAGTCAGCACGGTATATTTTTTTTTGGGGGGGGGGGTTTTTTTTCTTCTTTTTTTCCTTGTATGGTGTTACATGCAAGCTGTCCAGGCAGTTCTCTACAGTCAGCACGGTATATTTTTTTTTGGGGGGGGGGGAAATAAATAAGTTATTATTTGTATTGGTTGTAATGTAGCATGGCTGTTAAAACCTGTTTGAATTCTTGAGCAAGGCAACTGAAGGCAGTCTGCCCATATTGAAAATGTAGGAAAAAAAATTATGATGCCTGCGGTCTAAATGCTTTTAGGAGCTCTAGAAAAATTGTGTTTATGTGCTCAAAGGAGGGTTAGTATAAAAGCTTATTAAAAAATTTACTGTATGATTTTCAGTAGATTGTTGGAATGCTTTCCTTATGGTATCAGTTTCTCCACAGGGTGGTTTCACTAATGCTTTTAGTCATACAAGACATGTATCTTTCTCTTAAAAGCTAAACACTCAAGAAAAATTATCAGGGTAGGTACAGGAAATTGTTCTGTTCTTGCTTAGGATGACAGAGTCTTTTTAACATATTTTTAATAGGACAGGACTCTGGAGGAAAAATCGTACAACAATCTCTAGGAACCGCACAGCCACAAGAAAAAGTAATAGGATCATCGGCAGTTCAACAGAATATACAGGTAAAGCGTACTTTTATTAATTCAGTAAGTGGAATCTGACTGTACTGTTCCCTGAAGATAATTTCATATGACATAGCAATTTTTCATTGAGTTAAACCTAACTCTTTTAATTATTTCTTACAAACTCAAGATCTTCTGTAGCTGATTGGGAGGGGATGGTTTGTGGGAAGTAGCAAAAAAAATTCACCTGGTCTTTATCTGTTTTATTCTTTTCTATGTTGTCTTATTTCCCCAGTGTTTTATCTTTTTCTTTTCTTTTTTTAACCACCGATCTCCTATATATGGCAATTATGTACGAAAGTTTAACATGACATGAATGTTTTTCCCTGTCTTACTGATACACATGTACAACAGAAGATGGTCACAGTAGTGGTCAGCTGTGAGTTCAGCCTGGTTTTGTAATTGTTGGTCAGATGTTCATTCTCCTGTGGTGGTAAATACTTCTTATGCTCTGAAGCGAAAGGCTTTTTGGCCAGCGAGTACCATCGCAGTGTGCCTGCTTCATGCTGCTCCTGCTTTGCTAAGAAGGATGCTCTGTACCACATGCTTTTTTGTTCCTTCTGTGTTGTAGTTCAAAAGAGCTTTCATGCAATCTTTTTTAAAATCATAAGTAACTTTTGCTCTGTGGCCAATTTCATTAGAAAGACTAGTTGACTAAAAAACCCCAACAACTTCGTATTAACAAAGACTCTTTGGTCCAGAATGGCTTCTTTGGGAGAATACTTGGATTGCAGTAATGCCTCTTGCACAGTAGGGACATGAGCCTTTACCACCTTAAGACTGTTCCCTTGAAAAACCTTGGCTTCATAAATGCCTAAAGGAAAGGAGAAGATGACATAGATCTATCTGATAGGTATATCTGTAGCATCGACACTGAAACAGAGTTCCTAGAACCACTTTCACCCCCAGCCCAGCCACCGTGGCTTTCAAGAATTTAAGTATGCAACCTTAGCCTGCTTTCCTGACACAATCCATCAAAATCAGGCGACACCAGCTCAGAAATGCAGAGACGGTTCTAGAGAGCAGATTTATTTGGAAAAGTTTTTAGATGTACCTTTTGATCTGCTAAATTTGATAACAAACCTTTTCCCCAGTGAAGCATATATAGCACTACAGTGGAATTTGTCTACAAACAACATTTCAGATCTTTGGCTTATGTCAGAGAAGTGACTTCCCCATTTCATTGATACAGTGCCCTGTAAAAATAGGAGATAGTTGAAAGTCTTTATACTTTTGTTGTAGTTACACTTAGTATTGGTGATATACTTAATTGGCAGAAATAAATGCTGAAACTTAGGCTTTGAAAAGTAGGGGATATATTGTAATTTGTCTTTTTATTTTGAACTTAGGTGGATGGTCATTTGGTTGGACAGAAAAGGCCTGCTGCTAAACAGTTAACTAAAGGAGCTTTGTAAGTCATTCTTCCTTCGTAATTTTGTTGCAGATGTTTCCTCTAACCTTCATTTATTTTTAGCTTTTGTCAGTGCATAAGTTGTGTTAGAGTATGTGTTAATTATATATCATTAATTTTCCTTGTAGTATTCTACAGCAATTACAGAAGGATCAAATGCATGCTGTGACACCAGATAAAAGTCGGTTCAGATCATTAAATGATGCAGTTCAGAGACTCCTTTCATACCATGTGTGCCAGGGATCACTGCCAACAGAGGAAGACTTAAGAAAAGGTAATTTTCTTTTTAAAGATTGGCAATAACGTTTGTAGTCAATGTATTGAGAATTCTTTATGTAAGTTAGAGCAATAAGAAGGGGAACGCTTTTAAATTTGTGCAAGTTACTGGACCTTCTGGTTCAGTAGAAGGACACTATTTGAAAGTATACTCTTGTCTTTCTAGTGGACAGTGAATTTGAATCGGTAGCTACACAGCTTCTGAAGAGGACACAAGCTATGCTGAACAAATACAGATGTTTGCTTATAGAAGATGCAATGGTAAGGTGTATAATTCAAGTAGATTTTATGTTTATGGGATGTGAGTCAATTTTAAAAAAAACACATCTACTGGAAGGTGAGAACTAGCATTACAATTCATTTTGTTGATACTGTTTATCGCCTTCTTTGTTTTAAAGTCTTTAACAAATAAAATGTACCATAAAATGTGAATAATACTTTCATTCTGTGGAATTGTGAACACTCACTGCAAATACCTAATCAATGATACTCTTTTTCTCTGAAGAGTAACTAAGCTGTAAACGTTTTGATTTGGTACGAACGTATGAGTGACTACAGAGACGGTTGGTTTTGTTCCTTTTCCTGCAGCGGATAAATCCCTCTGCAGAAATGGTTATGATTGATAGGATGTTTAACCAGGAAGAAAGGGCGTCTCTGACCCGGGATAAGCGTCTTGCACTAGTGGATCCTGGTAAGTAATGGTTAACTCATGAATCTCACAAAAGCAGCATAAGTTTGGAGTGTTTAAAAATCAGTGCCACAGTGAGGCACTGATTGTTAGGGGTTCAGTTGTGGCCACAGTGAGGCACTGATTGTTAGGGGTTCCAATAATTGAAATACTGAATAAGTGGTTGCAAGTTAAATTCTAATAACTTCCAAACTCGGCAATCTAGAGACACTGTGGTGTTGAAGGCAGTTATTTGGAGGAGAAGTAAATTTCACCTGTTTGGCAGAGATATTTTTCTGAGGTTCTTTTGACAATAAACATGACTCCTGTATGGTCTCAGTTCTAGTAGGGAAGAGTCTGAATTTGCTGGGCATCAGAAAGAACACCACTATATGAAGCATGAATGTTCTTGTGTATCTTAATGAAGTGTTGCTTCTGGAATGTCATGGCCGCTTAAATGGCAGCATTTTTAACCAGACTGTTGTTGAACTTAGCGACTAGAAACAAATCATTTGTGTAAGGTAACAGTCACTATTTGTTTAAATAATTTGCATATTCTGCATATTTTAAGATATTCAGAGGATGTATTGAAGAAGGTAGTGGTCTTCCAGATACTATATTCGCATACTTAGAATGCTAGGAAGGGCCCTTCATCTGGTTTTACAGTGCTTATATGTGCATAGTGTGCTGATTAATTTGCTGACAATCTCCTACACTGGATGGGTGCAGCAGAACAGTTAAGCATGTGTACATCTCTTTAAGGCATGGTATTTGAATTTTAATACTCAGAAACTATGCTGGAGTGTCAGTTATTTTGGTGTATGGGTCATTTAAGTAAAATGTTGTTACTTTTCAGATGGTTATCAGGCCGATTTTTGTTGTTCTGCCAAACAATTTGACAAAACAGCTGAAGAAGCACAGCCCAGCAAAACTGACCATCAGTCTAGCAAAACATTACCTACTCGAAGTCAGAGTACCAAAACCCACACCAGAGACCGACCAAAATCCAGCTCGGCAGAGTCCACAAATCACAGTAAACTTCCTCTAGTGCCTAACAACATTCTGACATCACAAGAAGTAATAGCCTCGACTAAAAAATCGGAGAGCCTCACTAAAGCTTTAAAGTTTGAAAAAGCTAATTGTTCTGAAAGCCAATACATGGCCCTTTCTGAAGAAAAGATGGCTGGGAAAGATCTTGCCAAGTCCACTGAGAATTCTTCGAGTTCTGAAGACTTGTCAAAAACTGTGTCAAGAGGCGGTCATGGAACACACAATAAAATATCAAGGAACACAGTTCAATCTTTCTCAAAGGTAACGTGTAATAATTCCCTCCAAGACAAAACTCTGAGGAGCTCTCCAAAGAATGAGGTTTTACATCCCGATAACAGGAAAGGCTCTGGTGAACCCCAGCAAGACTTACTGCTCAGTAAGAGTTTAGAAACTACGTTTAAAAACATCTTGGAACTTAAAAAAGCTGGGAGACAGCCACAAAACGAGGCGACAAGTAGCGGCTCGGTTGAGTTAGAATTTCCTAATTTTTCACCTGTTGCTTCACAGGAAAACTGCCTGGAAAAATTTATTCCAGACCACAGTGAAGGTGTTGTAGAAACTGACTCTATTTTAGAAGCAGCTGTAAATAGTATCTTAGAGTGTTAATAGTTCCAGTACCATGGACTAGTTATGTTTCTCTTAGCAGAAGCAAATGTGAATGACACCACAAGTACAGCCTGACATGCATTTAAGGTTAACCTTTCTAAACTAGATTCTGTTCTGTGTTTGAGAGCAATACTCATTGTGGTTACAGTGAGATATCCAAGTAAAGTTAATCCTTGTTAGAATGCAGTCTGTTAGGGCCTTACTATTTCAAGTATTACTATGATAATGCTTTTGATAATTGTGCAGTACTGCAACGTAACAAGGTTGCAGGTCGTTAGGCCCTATGTAATACGGTAATATACTGACAATCACAGTCATTTGAAAGGATATATTTATTAAGAAAGTGTTTTTAAAAAGTGATGGAAGCAACAATTCTCCCCTACCCTTTTCTTCCACAAATCATGAAATTTTTAGTTTTTCTGGAAAACCCACTGTACCTCTATTCAGAAGTGATTATTTGCTTTGTTAATGAATCTGTGTTCTAGGATTCTTAAGTTGGAAGGATATCATCAGTGTGTTTACAAGGCTTCATAATTTAAACTTAAAGTGCTTTTCTATTGCTTTCTGAGCAGAAACTAGTACTTGATGATATATTTGTAGTGGGTAACTTTAGTCTGTGGGATGATATTATATGATCTTAGTCACAGTGGCATGATATGAAGTAATAAATGCTTGACTAAGGAAGGTAGAATGGAAGCCAGTAAATGGCAAAGTGTACAGGATGAGGCCATGATAGAGCCATGAATTTATATATATAATACATATATGTTAACTCTTGAGGAAAAGATTTTGCATTTTATAATTGGATGTAGTCAGCCTTGAGTCTTTCTGAAGTGGTATAAATGTTTTTTTTCTATTTGTTGTTCGTTTTTTTTAGACCAAGTGTCAAAAGCACTTTTATTTGAAAACTGTTATGATATTTGTAGCTTATATTTTAAGAAGACATTAGCCTTACTCTGATTAAATTTAAAGGCCAGTGTTTATTTTTGATTTTTTGCTTTTTGCTGTCAGAGAATGTTAAATCATCCACCGTAGCAGTCATAATGATCAAGATATGTACAGACCAAAGTCAATCATCAATCCCCTTGTTTAAACATATCGAAAAGTATGTAATTATTAATTCATATTGTAGAGCCAAGTGAAACCATTGCATGGTTTGCATTTGGCTTGCTGTCATGTTGTTAAGATAGAATCTTATTATTTTATTTATTTATTTTAATCTATGACATCTTTTTTTTTTCTTTTTCTTTTTTTTTTTTTTTTTTTTTTTTCTACAGACATGGCATCGCAGAGTACCAAAGGTATTTTTTTTTAACTAATACAGGGAAATAATTCAATATAAAAAATTAAACAAACTCATGTGCCAAACTTCTACAAAACAACTATTCAAAGTCCAATTGGTGAAGGTTCTTTTTTTTTTTTTTTTTTTTTTTTTTTGCTGCCCATGCTGCTTTTTCCTAGTTTACTTTGGTCATGAGTGCTTTTGTGCACATAAGTACGGTGACATTCGTCACGTGCGTGTAGTACATACGTCTGCTCAGGAGGATATAGCTTTTGTGATTTCTAAGGTATGCTCATGTTCTCCCCCGGAACCTTCTCCACAATTTCTTAGAAAGATTACCAGCCGTTTTCCAGACTTGCTGATTACAATTTTCTTCATAGAGAGGCTCATTGTGACAGGCTGTGGTTGTCTGTCAGATTGCCAGGAAAGAAAACAGAGGGGTTTGCTGTCATGTAATTCAGTCCATCTGAATAGTGCAAAAGAAAGCAGAATTAGATCCTTGTCACAGTAGAAGATTACAGGGCAACTCAGTGTTGAGCTACAGTCCACTGTCTGACCACTAAAGGAAACCAAATCTAGAAAGCAATGTGAGAAAGATGAACTTCCTTAAAATTCATTTCCCCATTCAACGTGAGTGGAAATACTGGTTTTGTATGTTACTAATTGCCATTTTAAAAAAGAAATGTGCCAATTTTAAAGTACATGTTTGTAAAAATCCATCATTCCCAAGTGTTGTATAAAATATTCAAGGTAATAATAAGTACTGCCAGTTTTAAATTTTTAGTTAGGTGTCCATAGAATAGAGTCTCAGGCGGTTACTTGTTTTCTTATTGGCAAAACTGACAATATAGTCTTCACCTATTGCCTTTTTAGATTTAATAATATACTCATGGCTGTGTATCCTGGTGCATATTTTATTTTATCATTTCGGAAGTTTAACCATTCTAAAACTATCAAGGAAGGAAAACAGTAAGTTACACAGCTGTATTTTGACTAGTTACATTTTTTGTTTATAGGGGAAAAAAAAAGTAAAGTTGCACATTCATTGATCCACTTGCTTTTTGTGCCACCTCAAAATGGGTTTCCAGCCTCTCTACAGAAATTCGTAATTGAAGTATCAGGCTGTGTGTCTTCTATTGGATCTCATTTGGGGATGGGGGACAATGGCTTATAAAAAAATGACAAATTACAAGAAGTAATCATGGTTGATTTGGTCAGACACATTTCTCTGAACTACTTACGAGAGGAACCCATCAATCCTAGCAAGATTAATCTTAGATTGTTAGTGTTCTGTGTTCACTCCTTTGAATTCAATTCTAAAGGAATTCTGGTACGTGGTGAAGCAGTAAATGAAAAAATTGTATTTTTGTTGTGCTTAAAAAAAAAAGTATGAATTTATTAATCATATGGGCTCCAGTCCAGCAAAGTATTGTGAATGTGCATGACTTCAAACATGTTTTCATTATTTTGCTGGATCAGCATTGTGATTTCAATGTTATTTAATACTGCCTAATATTAAAACAAATTTTAAACTGGCAATTAAGAAAACTATGTTTGTTTTGAAGATTTTAGTATAATTTATCTGTTAGATTAGGGAGGCCTTACAGACTGACTTCACTTAAAGAGGATGTGTCACTTATTGTCAGTGTGGTATGGACTTTATTTGCTTAAATACCTTCATTTGTAAAGTATGTCTCACTTGAAATTGCTTTGTATACATTTTGTAAAAATATTTATAAAATGTTTTGTAAAAAAAAAAGTATAACAAATTGCAGTTTATTTTGTTATGTTGGATAAATACTGTTAAAAGACACAAGTCAGTAAATATATTGTTAATCCATGGATAGGAAATGTTTAGTTGGAGATTACAAATTGAAACAACCATTGCAATACAGCCAAAGATTTGGGAAAAAATGTCTATCTGTGATTGTCTTGATTTAACCAAGTTGAGTATTTTACATTTCCAAAAGAGGATTATTCTCAGTTTTAAATAATATGGTTGCAGAATATTCTTACCCTGTGCTTTTTATAATGCAGCCCTGTTATAAAATACTTAACAGGCCAACTTTCCATACTCGTTATGAATATTTCTGAACATACGCTATTAGGGCTTGGTTCATGTCACATTACAACTACATACAGTGGGGTTGATCTCCAAATAATAAGGTTGCCAGTGGTCCTGCTCTGTTGTCATTAGAAACCTTGCCACGGAGAGGTTGCTGAGACATGCTCCCCTTCACCTGCATGTTTTCTCAAGATAGAGCCTTCATCTTCCTGATACGTTGGGGAGAGAGAAGAAAAGAGGTGGATTTTGTTACTCAGCTGCCCACCTCATCCATGCTGCAGGTTTCTGAGTTGTGCCCATTTTTGGTTATAGATAGGTATTTGGTCATAGATAAACTGTATTTGCAGTATTTCCCGTTCCTTCCTTTTGGCTGTAAGAGGATATTACAACCCCTTCCTTTTGGCTGTAAGAGGATATTACAATTGCTGGTGATGTAATGCTTCTTCCTATTTTGAGAGGGGTGATGAACCTTTTCTTACTGTGATTGAATTTTTCAGAAAGTACGCTGAGATTCTGGTCTAGTAAAGCTGTTATGCTTGGAACTTCAACACTTTATTTTTGGAGGCTGTGAAAACCGAAGGATTGGTGAAGTGCACTGCCTCTCAACTTGGAGTAGGGCCTGCAGTGTTGAAAGGTAGAAATCTTTATGGTCAGTATTCATTATTTTGTCAGTGAGACAAAATAAACATGCATTTTGAATGCTTCTTACGTGGATTCAGACAGTAAAAACATGAATAAAGTCAGTTATACATTATTTTCATCTCCGTTTGAGTTAGGATGGCTAAGCATCTTGTTTTTTTTTTTTTTTCTCTTTATCCCTGTAGAATTACCAGGCAAACTTTCTGGGTTGGGAAACGTTTGATGTACAGTTACTGTGCAGCTGTTTTTGCTTCAGAACATGTTTTTATTACACACAGTGTATTTTTTTTTAATTGCCTTTCAATAACAATTTTATTGATGGGGTTTATAATGTTTATTCCAACACTCGGGAGAAAATTTCTGAAGATTTGGGCAAGTGTGTTAATGCATTTATTTAGGAAAGTCAGGGCACCTTTCATCTTGAGGATCAGTGCAAAGGAAAAAATAGTTGCTAGAATAAGTTTGGCACGAAGAAAGGTATTTAAGTAATTTTAAACCTTACAGAAATTCCTCTCTTCTTCAGGAGGTGCTTTCTTTATAAGCCTTTGAATTTTTCCTTTAGAATTGTACACAGTTTTCCTTGGAGTTTTCACAATGATGTGTTTGTCAGCTTCAAGAAATGCCAGGAGCTGTCCTCATGACTTGGGGGTCACCTGTCCCTTTGGCTAAAGAAAGTCATTGCAGAAAATAAGCGAGTTCTGGTGAAGATCTGAAGAGCGGCCACTTCAGTGCACAGAGACAATACACTGTACACAGATTTCAGATTGCAGTAGTGGTGGGTATACTGAATTATTTGTTTGTAATTTATGGATCAGCAATTTTCTTTCTGGGCCACTTGTATTGCAACTAGTCATTGTACTGGAAATTGAAAAAAATGTATCCATAATAACTAATTGTGATAGCAAACTTGAACAAGCCTGCTGTGCTAGGGAACAAAAAGATAAAAGGACACAAAGTGTCCAGCTGAATCAATATTTTTGGTGTAAAAGCAAAAACCTCTGAAGTTGTCCTGTTGTGTGCTGAGCATAGAACACTGCTTTATTTTTTGTCTAGACTTGTTTTCATACGGTTTTCTGGGGAAAAAATAACCTAACACTAACAAGTCAGATGAGGTGTTCACATGTGATACAAGTTGTTGCAACCATATTAATGAAACGACAATGAGTTTAGAATTCAGTGCTTAGAAGGGGAAGTAAGTTTAGTTAGTCCAGAAGGCCAGTCACATCCTGGGCTGCATCAAAAGAGGTGTTGCCAGCAGGTCCAGAGAGGTGATTCTTCTGCTTTACTCTGCTCTGGTGAGACCTCACCTGGAGTATTGTGTACAGGTCTGGAGCCCTCAGTATAAGAAAGATACGGACCTGATGGAGCGTGTCCAGAGGAGGGCCGCTAAAATGATCAGGGGGTTGGAGCACCTCTGCTACAAGGACAGGCTGAGGGAGCTGGGGTTGTTCAGCCTGGAGAAGAGGAGGCTCTGGGGAGACCTAATAGCAGCCTTCCAGTACCTGAAGGGAGCCTACAGGAAGGCTGGGGAGAGACTGTTTACAAAGGCCTGTAGTGACAGGATGAGGGGCAATGGCTTTAAGCTGGAGGGGAACAGATTTAGATTGGAGATTAGGAGGGGGTTCTTTACTGTGAGGGTGGTGGAGCACTGGAACAGATTGCTCAGGGAGGTGGTTGAGGCCCCATCCCTGGAGATATTCAAGGTGAGGCTTGATGACGCCCTGGGCAACCTGGTCTAGTTGGGGGTGTCCCTGCTGGCTGTGGGGGGGTCAGACTAGATGACCTTTGGAGGTCCCTTCAGGCCTAGACAATTCTATGATTCTAGTCCATGCTTATACATCTGGACAGCTTTTTAATTTTCAGTTAGCTTTTATGTCTACGTAGCTTTGGTCATACCGGAGGCGACTTTCAAAATTACTCTGCGCTTCTGGCTACACAAGTTCCTTACTGTACCTTGTTTATTACAACTTGTGAAGATAGTGATATTTCATTCTAATTAATTTACCAGAACAGGCTTGTCCTGATAGAGCTCTGCTGTCTCTGCACACCACTGAGGTGGACATAACATAGACCCAACTCTGGCATTCCTTTCGAGACGCCTGGCACGTAGGGTCGGATCCGCAGTCTGATGAATTAGTGGAAGGATGATTTTCAGTTAAGGATTATGGTGGTAATACTTCTCTTTAAAAAACTAAAAATTAAAAAAGCATGAAATATAATTTGTGTGATAACCTTGGGTGGAAGGTGATGCAAGGACTCTCAGATTCTACAATGATGACCATCTCGGCACTTAGGTAGGTACCATTATATAATTAATGGTATTATTTGGGATGGTGGTTGAATAAAATGTTTTCATATAAGTAGGCTGCTATTTCCTCTAAACATTATGTACTTTTAATAATTGCTGCAAAATTCTGAACATACAGAGCTTTACTCTCTCCTGTGAGCTTTGACTCCAAATGTTCATACGGAGATGTGAAACCATGTGCAAGTCATGGTGAGAAAATACTGGAAGTAGTTAACATCAGGTAAGGGGTGTTATAAAAGTGGCTCAAATTAAAAATGAGCTAAAATATTTGACATTTATATGAGGCTAAAATCCTGTCTGGATCATTGTGATCACAACTAAAATTTAGCAGCTGAAATTAAATTCAGAAATTACAAATTGTAAAGTTTAATTGGAGAAGTACCAGGGTGAGTGAAGTTATTTTTTAAATGTATGTCATTCCTGAGCTGTGTCTCAGCAGTTGGATTTTCATCAACTTCAAGCTCTGGGAACAACTTCAGAGACACTCAAAACTGACTCCTTTTTGAAATTTTCAGATGGCAGCTGAAACACGCTGGAAAAAGGTGCTTGTTTTTTAAACTTTTCATGTAACTTCTAAAGCTGTAATCACAAATTCTGCAATTATTTTGGTGAGTGAATTCCATCTGCTGACAAGTCAGGCAGCTCATAGGCTTCGAGGGAGCTGCATGCAGCAGGTACTTGTTTGCATACAGGAAAAGCTCAATTAAAGATAACGTGGCTTCAGTGATTATTGTGGGACTAAAGGGGCTAATATTATAAATACAGGTATTTAAATGCTTTTCTAGCACTGCAGGGTTCAGCCACTGGGCCAGCACTGACCAAATACGTATATAAATGTCCATTTTGTTCTTTCTGCAGTACTTTAAGTGATGTAAACAAAAGTCTTTCTGCACTACTATTGAATTTGACTAACTTCTAAGATTCAGTTTGAAGCTGATTTAATCTCAGAATTTCTTCCAAAGTCTCATTCCAAAATGCAACAACACACTGAAACTGTATGTCAATTATCTAATAGATGTTTCAGGCTCTTTTTTTTCCAGCCATACTGTGGCTGATGTGTGTGTGTTGCACATCCTTTCAGTGAGCAGCAGCAGCAGAGTGTCACCCTGTTGGAAACCTGCTGTAGTTCGTTTCACAGCCTGGTATTGGTGGGTGTATTTGAGGCTGATAAATGGCAAACAGAATAAAAATGCATGCGGTTAGCAATCCTGAGGTTGAACGATTCAATTTCACATTGCTTTCAAGGTAAAATTAATCGGGGAATTGGGGATTTGGAAGGCCCCTATTAACAGAGGCCAGTAACAGACCAGTCTGCTGTGCCTGAGAAGGGCTGGATACCAAGCGCTCAGGGACTCGGAAACCTTTGTGTACAGAGAAGGAAATTCAGATGAAGGTGAAAGAGACGAGGCTCCAGGGTTTGGAAGAGAAGAGCAGGAAGGTAGGTAGGGATGTGTTGGGGATGGATCTTGTGTGGACCTTTGGGATTTAAATGTCTAAACTTGATTTTGAAAACACAGGACGTATTATATGGACAGGAAGTTGTACAGGACTGTGTCCGTGTCTGCACTGGATCAAATAATTAGCATTTTTAAAAAATTATTAAACCTTTATTTTTTCTTTGCACCTCTGAAAATACCTGGATGATACTATGTGAAGGATTAATTTACAATGTAGTGAATATTCTATTTGGATGTGGATTTGTATGTCTTAATGTTGCAAGGATGGGCTCAACACAGTTTGACAGCTGCTTGTGGAAGATCGTAACTAATATGCAAGGTCTGGTTTTAAATTAAGCAAGAACATCGGTAAAGATTGTCAGTAAATTCCAAAATATTGTGGAACTGGAGAAGTGTTTTCATCATTTTAAATGAGCATCATTGGCAATGTATTCCTTAGCAAGAGGTAGGGAAGGTGTGGAATCTGTTTGCTACTGTGCTGTTTTTTTTCTGAGGTTAATTTTCCCCATTGATAGAAAAGGGTATTTTTTTTTTTTTTTTTTTTTAGTGAAAATGTATACAACCTTATGACACCTGCAATAAGTATTCAATTTATGAGAATAAATTATGTTATTGCCTCTTGCTCTTGCCTATTGAGGAGGGCAATTTTAATTCTGTGACAGCCAGTCTGAGAATTAAAACTTATTTCCCAAGGGGTTGAAGACCTGCTTTTTTTTTTTAAGTTGAATTACACTACATTTGATTTGTCAAAGCCAAAAAAGAGGTCCCACCTCACTCTGATTATTTTTTTTTTTTTTTTTTTCTGTTTTATCCTTTAGCGAATTTGAATCCCCTGAGTAAATGAGCATTCTCAGATACTTCTAGCCTTAAGTGACTTTAACCTGTCTCTGCAGCAGTGTTTTGTCAGAGACTGCCCGGTTTACTCCACAGCCCTTGTGATTAAGCAGGATCCTAAAAATAATCTTAGCTGTTGATTTGTACTCCCATTTTCCTTAAGTGAGATATAATATCTTTTGGGGGAATTTAGTTTTACGTCTTTAATTTGTAAACTCTTTAGCTACTTGCATGCAGATATGTTTATCATCTACCCCAAGGAGGGTGAAGGTATTTTCTTTCTTACCAGGCTAAGCTCAGTAGAAATACATACTAGAGATCAGGACGAGGTCATTGCTAACAGTGAAAACCGGAAATCTGATTTTTTATTTTTATTTTTATTTTTGCCATCTGCTGTGGTCTTTGATACCTGAAGTTGCTAATAGCAGTTCTGTGGCTACACGTCTGATAGCAGGGTGCAGGCCTGGAAACAATGCGAGGCTGAAGGTTGGAGTTAACCATCCCACCGATCATGAGACCTGGTTAAAGGAACCTCAAAAAGTTACAGGCAAATATAGTTCTGTTTTGTCAGTACTGCAGTCTAAAGGCAATGTTTGAGTTGAAAACCAGTTTTGTTATGTGTATGGAGAGGTAGAGGAGAAGCAGCAGACATAAATTGTTAAAAGGGCTGTTTTGTAGAACAGCCGAAAAATAAGGATTTTTGCTTGCTTCCCCTCCTTTGCTTTCAAGGCTGCAGGCGCTTTGGTATTGATGAGTTGGCTTGGTCTTCTGTAAAAGGTTTAAAAGAAGGAAAGAGAGGGTGGAAAGCAGAATGCTCAGCTCTATGTGTGTGTGTCCATTCCAGAGGTAGTTACCACTGTGCAAATAAACAGTAGGTCTCAATTGTCTGCTGCTAATTATCACCCAAATTTGATTTGCACGCTCTTCAAAGGGACTCATATCTTTCCATTTAGTTATTTGTTTCAGTGCGATGAATCTTTAATTCAAACCAAACGCGGGTCAATTTCCAACTGGAAAAAAAAATGCGAGGAATGTGTTTATCCGCGGTCATATCAGTGTCTCTCTTTAGTTTTATATACGTGGTGATTCGTGGCCTCAGTGGGGAGGTGAATTTGTGTCAATCCGTGAATTGGCTTTGCCTGTTTGGCAAGTTTGTAAAGGGTTTGGTCAGTTGTAGAAGGGCTTAAATAATTGTGCCTAATGGAATGGTTCTGGTGGGCTCTTAGTAATGAGGGGAAGTTTTGAAGTTCTACAGATGTAATGACATCTCATTTTGAGTACATTATTTCCCCCAGATATTCCATCCCTGATGCAACATCAGGTCAGTTGGTCCTTGTGTGCACGTTTTTTCTACTGCGGTAATTTTCTTTTTAATCTTTACTGGCAGGGTATTTGTTCCTGTCTCTGCAGCGATGCTGTCTGAAGTCTCTGAGGGCATTGAAATAATGGCCAGAAGCCTTTCCTCCATCAAAAGCATCAGTTACAAAATACAGGCCTATAATGAGAAAATAAGGCAATTTAAGAATCTTCTGATGACTAAGTAGATGTTGAGCAGTACCTCAAAAATCTTGCAGCGCTGTGTCACCTGGACATTGTCCTGGGCAGATGGCTCCAGCTGACCCTGCTTGAGCAGGGGAGTTGGGCAAAATGACCTCCAATGGTCCATTCCCACCTCAACCATTCTGTGATTCCGTGCCGGTAATATTCAGTAAAAATTGTGAATAATGGATTTTTACATGTGCGGTACTAAATGTGACTTTGCTTTCATTGACTGTGGTTTTGAATTGAACTTTTGGGGGCCACACGGGTGATGGGTGGATTCAAAAATGCATTGCTTTCAGTTGTTTATAATCTAGAAAGAAAATACATTGTTAGAAACATGTTAAAAGATTGTTACCAGTCAGAGGTATTTTAGAAAAAAAAACCACAACAGGATTTCAGCTGCCTGTGTGACTATTTATCCAGCATAAGGAGCGTATTTTTAATTTTCATTTAAGTGTTGTGAGCTTGTTAGCCCTGCCCTGTGCCTGTGTCATACAGTGCATTCACTGCATCTTTTCACCAAAAGGGTTATCTTTCACTGAAGGGGTCATCAGACATTGGAATGGGCTGCCCAGGGAGGTGGTTGAGGCACCACTCCTGGAGGTGTTCAAAAGACGGGTTGATGTAGTGCTGGGAGGTATGGTTTAGTGATGGTGTTGCTCTTTCTTTGTTGTGTGGGTGTCTATTTTTGTCAAAGTTAGGTTGACGGTTGGACAAGATGATCTTTAAGGTCCCTTCCAACCTAGAAGATTCTGTGATTCTATGATTCACGTGCTTACATGCACTCACCACGTTATCACCTTTGGACCAGCAATTATCCTTGGCTGTCAGATGGCTCTTTAATT
Organism: Calidris pugnax; assembly: GCF_001431845.1. Lineage (NCBI taxonomy): Eukaryota > Metazoa > Chordata > Aves > Charadriiformes > Scolopacidae > Calidris > Calidris pugnax. The sequence continues at coordinate 8,509,351 of NW_015090922.1, forward strand.
TGGTGACTGCCTGCCTTTCTTCCAAGGGTGTGTGTCTCGGTGCGCAGGACAGCACCGGTACCTCACGCACCATGAGGTCTATCTAAAGGCTTGTCTGCGTGCTGTATAAAAGTTACACCAAGCCTAACGAGGCTGAAGCCCCATCTGAGCAGTGTCTCTGTTTCCTAGGTAGGAGTCTTTCCCTCGCAAAACGCTTAGCATTGATTCCCAGTTCTTCAGCCTCCTGCAAGAGTCAAACTTCCTTCCCCGATTGACTCCACTGGGAAGAGGGCGCCGAGTAGTGCCAGTGTCAGCCTTTGTGAAGCCAAAATAGCAACCGGCAGCAAAGTAGGTGTCATCTTCAGCAGAGCTGGCTCTCGAGTATTTCCCAAAGGCCACAGCTAGTGCTCCTCTGCTGGGAGAGCCTGCTGTGTGCTGTAGCTCCTAACTCCAGGCAGTCCTCAAGTGTTCACTGGGTGGAGTGAGCGCTCTTCATTTTAACAGGCCTTGCCTCTTTTCACCGTTCAAAATATTGGATGTCTATCCTCATCCACAGTCTCTGGCACTTCTCTAGTCTGTCATCTGCTGCTGCAGGAGCTGCCAGCTTCCCCCTCAAGAACAGCCTTGATCCCTTCCTTCAGTTCCCAGTGAAAGCAGCGCTGGCAACTGCCATCTGTGCTCAGCGAGCAAACTTAGAAGGGTCCGTCTTCAGACATTTGAGCCTCTGCTTTTTCTGCACCTTGAAATCAGTCTTTGTGATAGAAATTTATTATTTATTTAGCGCCTTTGTGCTGTGAGGGATCCAGCCAAGGAGCAATCTGCTGCCCAGCTGGCTAGCACTTAGCAGCCACAGCAGGGAAAAGGGTAAATCCAATCAGCGGACTGCTGCCTCCAAAGGTGGTGTTGGAAGTCGTTAGCCAGCCCTGGTAATTGGGAACAGCTACTTAGAGTTGTGTGGAGTTTTGGTACAGATTCTCACCAAAAAAAAAAAAAATTGTATTCAAGACTGCACACTCCTTTTGTCTCTTGTGCCTGCAGGAACGTACACACCTTCCAGGGTCAGGGTCCTCACGAAGCAGGGGTGACTGGTGCTGCTTCGGTGGAGCTGTTGGACTTCTCTAGTTGTTGGGGTGCCTGTCTGCACTGAGCCCCACGCAGGGCTCTGGCCTCCTTTACCCCCAACCAGGTTGCATGAGTTTGGGCTTAAATCACTTGTTCCTCTGGGTAATGAGTATTGGCAAGTGTTTTTTATTTTCCCAAGAGAAGGAAGAAGAAATTCGAGGCAAGTAAACACTAGAATCTGGGTAAGAGCTAGAATTTGCTGTGCAGACCCATATCTTTTTTTCTGCATTTTGTCTACTTTTCAGAAAGAAATAATGTCTATAGATGCTGTATGCAGACAGACACAATAGTACAGCAAAGTGTGAATTTCTCCCAGCTGTTTTAATGGAGTGTTGATTTTAAAACCTAATTTCACTGCTACTTGCTGTGCAATTAACACCCAGTTAATACATTTAGTTAGTTCAGCTGTGTGGTACTATACTTTGTGTTGAGGTGGGTGTCAATATGGACGCTTTAATGAAAATGTGTTAAGATAAATGAGTAGTCAAAGAGCAAACAAAATCTGAGGCTATGGAAGCAGAAATAAAAGGAAAAGTTGGTAATTCTGTAGTTCTATTAAAATATTATTTTTAATGAAGTGTTAATTTCTCTTATGCCCCCAAAAAAGCTATGGCAAGAAGAGAGGGAGTTGAGAGACAGGAAGTTAAAAATTGTTAGAAATTGAGCAAAAGGGAACCTGACAAAATAGTGGCCGATTCAGAGAAGGTGAACTGACTGTCTCCATGTAAGCTCGAAATACAGGAGGACAGCTACGAAACAAATATAAGCATCAAGTGAGATCAAAAAGCTTATATTAAGAATATGACTGTTCCAGAATACTAACAGAATAGTGATTACTGCCTTGCGTAACAGCAATGGAATTTAATGGTACAAGGTTTCGAAACCTACAGCACAGTGAGATGAAAAAAACCACGCTGATTGAGGAGACCGCACTTTTTAGGGAGAAAATAATTTGCAAGGGTTACAACTTTCAAGGTAGTTTAAGATCTGACCACTTCTCAGCAGTGGTCTCTAAGTTGCTTCTCTGAATATCTTGTAAATTTAATGATGTTCCATACTGATAAAACAAACCCAGGGTTTTTAAACCACTTATGATAGAGCAAGCAGAACAGGAAACCATTTCCAGAAATTGTGGACCTTTTTGGGCTGAGGAAAGGATTTTTTTCTCTGGACTTGAAATTTTATCAATTGTTGGTGACTGGGGTTTGCACATCAGTTTCACGGTTCTCCACGAGGTGGAGGAAGTGGCTCAGGCTTCGTCGTGTGTCTGGGGAGCGGGCTCCAGCGTGGGGAAGGGGCTGTGGGGTAGCTGTGCCAGCTGTGCCAACTGTGCAGGGCTCCTGCTCCCTCCTCTCCCCACACCGCCCGCCCCGTCGCACTGCAGGCAGCGCGGCCGCAAGAACAGGCTCTGAAGGTTTCTTGCTGCTTTGCTCCTTTTAAAAACGATTAGTGGGGATTTCGATGTTGTGATTCATCAGGAGGTCCTTAAGGGATTGGTGAAGGATGCTGACCTGGTCACCTCACGTCTCCTTTTCCATCAGAGGAGCTTAGTCCCCCAGCTGTGCGGTGCCTGGCCTGTGGTCGTGCAGCCAGGTGGTGACTGGGCTGGCAGATAGACCTGGTTCTCTGAGATTCAGTGTGCTGCAGAGTATTCACTCCTAGAGGTCATTTTCACTATAAAATTGGTATTTTTTTAAGGATAAAATACAAGTAGGAAAAAAACCAGCTGGCGCCTGTAATTAAAATATTACAACTTGTACTAGGTTTCTGCTAAGGGCTCTGATTTTGTGAACAAGTGTTTTGGTTGACTGTGATGAGAGTTGGAAGAACTTAACCTTACACAATTAGCCCCAAACTTGTGTGTCTCAGAGTCCCATGCTTACAGTCTTTGCAGCTCCTAAAAATCAAAACCCAGGTAATTTGAATTTCCTTTCCTTGTCTTAAATGCTGTCATCTGGCTGATTTGTATTTTTGCCTGTAATGAAACGGATCAGCCCAAAATTTAAAATATTGGTTAGTTTTAAAATCCAATTCAGTTAATTTCTGTTGAAAAAAAGATCTTTGTTAATACTCGGGTATGTACAACACACTGCTTTTGTTTTAGGTGGTCATCTTATGGCAAGTCATGGGAGTTCCTTTTCAAGGTGTTAAAGTGTGTTTGCAGTGCTGCTGAGGTTGTCTCTGAGTTGCATGGGGCTAACTCGATTGTATCAAGATAAAAAGCCATTGGAATGGGGTGCTATTAAGGTGATTTACAGTAAATGAACAGAGGAGTAGAACTGAAGGGTGAAATTGCAAATTTATTGGAAAGAAGGCTGGAAAAGGGGTCTTGAGGAGCCATTTCATCCTCAATGCATGATCATACGAGGCCGTTTTGCTTCCCTTTAGCCCAAACATTTTCTGTGAGCTGCCTGTTTCTGTCTTCCCACAAGCATCGTGTTGCCACAAATGAAACCTCTGAGAGCTGCAGTGTGAGGTTAGAAAGAAGTGGGAGGTGAGGAAGGTGCAGACTTGATAAATGGTGTTGCTGTCAGGAAGAATGTCCATGAACCTGTTCTTAAACCTCCAAAGCAGCCTATTCTGCCATGTGCCAGAGCTTTTATTTTCTGGGGGCAAGGGCAGATGGTTGGTTTAGTTTTTTATTTTTTTTCTTTACTGGTATTATTTGTGTCAGTTCCTTAAAAGAAATAAACAACCATATTTATTTTAGCCAAAAGATAAGGGTTTCTTTCGGCATAGCTTTGCCAGTTAGGGCCATAATTTCTTCTTGCTTCTGATTGATATACTTATGATAGTAACTCATCTACCTCATAGCCAGGACTTGGAAATTTCTAACAGCTTGCGTATGTGATCTGTACTTCAGGTGAGGTTTGTTCTCTGTTCCTTTATGTACGTTAGCTTGTGGCAAACTGAATAATGTTAACATAAACTTCATTGAAAGACGTTTACAGGAGTCCAGCTTTGCTAGCTTCTGTGACAGCTGAAAGAATATGTTTTGCTACTGAAGACTCAGTTCATTAGCAGAAATCTATTTGTGTGGTAAATCAGCCAGATAACCAAGCCCCAATTCCTCTCTAGAGGCTTAAAATTCAGGTGACTGTAGTTGTTATTAATACAATCCTAGCTTTAACAGAAATTGCTCTGCATCAGTAAGATGGAAATTTAATGGTAATATGTTTTCTCTGGGTGGAGGGGTAAATGTATGGGAACACCCTCCAAACGACTTGAAGGAAAATGCATTTATCCTGAAGAACATAACCTTGGCTGGAGAAACCTGATCTCTGGAGCTGTGCTAAATTATGTGAGTTACTGTCCCAGAAGAGGCAAAACTTGTCTCCAGAGACTTGAAAGAATACATTGGCTTTGCTATTTTATTATTGATACAGGTCTCAAGTTGGGCAGTGCCCCCATGGGAGGTAGGTCACATTAAGGCTTCACTCTGCTTTCTATTTGGGTGAAAAAGGGAGGGACTGCCTGAAATTCTTCAGCAAGAGCAGGTTTGGAGCATAAAACTGATGGGGAGCTGCAGAGAAAGCTCTGACAGTTTGCCTGCAGGGTGGGGCTGGAGCGAGGACCAGCCTGTTGGTGTGGTCCTCTCTCTCCTCGGTGGGGGATGGCGCCTTGCTGACCCGTGTCGTGGATAATTGATATAAAATGGGGCAATAACGAGCTATAGGAATCACATTTTACTGGCCTAGTTCAGAACTCCAGCAGATAAAAGCGAGTGTGGAATGAAAACTGTCTCCTTCTTTTGGAGTGATGGCTTTAGTATCTGGAACGGGGACCAGTATCCTGATACAGCAAGATCTGTTTCTTAAAGCTTGCAACGGCGTGTTTTTTCATGTGTAATTCATTGTCCTGATTGCTAGTTCCCTTCATCACAAAGATGCTATCATTTCTGATCTTTTAAAAATCTCTATCAGGCCTTCCTTTATTTGCTGGTAGCTCAGGCTGACTGAAAAAAAATAATCTATAAAACATGTGGTGAAGTGAAAAATACACCAAAATTTCACTTCAATGCTCTGGCCAAATGTATCTTATGGGAGTTGCTACTCGAGCCTGCTCTGTGCTGAAGAGCCATTTTTCTCATCTTCACTTGTGCTGCAAAATTGTGCTTCCTCTTATGCTGAGGCCAAACACATCTTGAGAAAAAACTGCTTGGTTTGCCAAACATGCAGCTGATGACACGTGTATTTATGCTCCCTGGCAAACTAAGTTAAACAAACAGGGACTAAGTTGGGCAGACGTTATAGGAGGTAATACTTCATTATAACTCGACCATGAGCAGCTTATTCTCCTTTCCAATTATGGCATCCCTATGCATCACTTTCCCAAGGGAGCAGTATTCTGGGACAAAATAATACGGCTTATAAAGTCTTGAAAGTGCAGCAATTGTACAGTAGGGGACAGTAGCCGAAATGAAGGGCCTGAGCACATGTACATCTGTCTCATTTTGTTAAAAGCGTGGTTGTTTCTACCTCAGATATTAAACTGTTAAATTAAATCCTGAAAACTCAGTCACTCGCTCCTCCGTTCTCTCTGAATTCAAGCCGTGTTTCAGTAACATCAGGCTCTGTGCAAATAAACAGTAGGTTTCAATTGTCTGCTGCTAATTATCACCCAAATTTGATTTGCACGCTCTTCAAAGGGACTCATATCTTTCCATTTAGTTATTTGTTTCAGTGCGATGAATCTTTAATTCAAACCAAACGCGGGTCAATTTCCAACTGGAAAAAAAAATGCGAGGAATGTGTTTATCCGCGGTCATATCAGTGTCTCTCTTTAGTTTTATATACGTGGTGATTCGTGGCCTCAGTGGGGAGGTGAATTTGTGTCAATCCGTGAATTGGCTTTGCCTGTTTGGCAAGTTTGTAAAGGGTTTGGTCAGTTGTAGAAGGGCTTAAATAATTGTGCCTAATGGAATGGTTCTGGTGGGCTTTAGAATAAAGAGTCCAACTCCTGGAGTTACACAGGCACAGAAAAATCTCCTTAGGCTTCAATTTCCATCCCACCTCTAAAAAGGTATCCGTGTGAGGATGAATTGGAGAGATGGGATAGCACAACCTGGACTCTTTTCTACTGCTTTGAGTCTGAACTTAAAATGGTGTGTATTATATTTTACTCAGTCTCTTTGCTTGTCACTGTGACCCTCTGCCGTGTGCACAGCCATAAAATTTCAGTCCCCGAACTGAGGGAATTCTGGACATTTTTATTTTAAAAATAAACAGAAAGCACCAAATGCAAGCAAGAGGGCTATAGCAACAATAAAATTTCATTGTAATAAATACCACATGCGATCACAATTTACGAAGCAGACAATAAAGACTAATTTAAAAAGAGAAATCCTTCTATTCTCTTTCATGTGGCTAAAGGCAGCATCATTTCTGGCTGTCTTTACTGGAGATTTATTCAAAGATTTAACACCCCCTTCTGTTTTTCTTCTCCTGGAAGCTTGGAGGAGGATACTTTATTAACTTGCTATTCTTTAGATTCACATCTGACCCCTGTTTTCTTTTAACGTGGAGGTAGTTGGTAGGAGTTTGGGATTTTTTCCTTTAAAGAGCACTTTCAAGATAATTCTTTAGTATGATGTAGCATTTCCTGTACTTATTTATTTTTTTTCTAGTGAGTGGAGTAAATGGACCTTATTTTAGATAAGTCCATGAATACTGAAAAAAACCCAAACAACCCCCTCAAATTCTGTATGTTGTCTTTAGATACTTTCAAGATAGGTTGTTTAATGTCTCAGCAAAAAGAGGAACCTATTTTGATTTAGTGCCCAAACAGTCGGCTAAGTCTGAACCGGTGACCTGATGCAAAAATGTTTGCTGCTGTCAGTGGAGGAAAGATTTCAATTTTATGGCAAGTATTTCTTTCACTTGACCACTTTAGGCTTCTGTCAGTCACAATTAAGATCAGGCTCCTTCTGAAGTGGAGTTGTAATTACGAAATGAATATCATGTGAGTTTTTACTGTGGCTGTATCTCTAAGGTGTGTCTCAATAGGGTTTGATGCAGGGAGTTCTTTACCAAATGGAAACTTTTCTGTTTGTCTGGATCAGTGTTTCTGGATTCCAGTGCTATGTGACTCGTTAATCTCCATAATATTTTTACAGTTTATTTTCAGTCCTGCCAAATCCAATCCAAATAGTTGTATGTTTTCTTCCTACAGTGGAGGTAGAGTATGGGCTGGTAGAGTCAGTACAGCATGTAAGACAAATTAGAATATATAGGATAGCGGTTTTATGTTTGGATTGTCTCAACATTTGTTGAAGAAGGTTGGGGATCTTACTTATGTAACAAAACCAAAAGTAATAACAGACTTAGGAAAAAGTACTTGCCTGCCATGATAGGATCAGGATAAATCTTAAGGTAGGGACGTTCAGATTTGTAGATGTATTTCATGTAAATTCCATGGGTATTTTGTAACGTTTGGTTGTGTTGTATGCAGGCACCTCTTCTTTCCTAATACCTGTGGCTATTCTGCTCAGATCATGAACAGAAAGACTTTGTCTTTTTAAATTCTCATGGCTTTCAGATAATATCTAAAATTATGTTGTCTCTAATAGAGTGAAGCCCTAAAGGAATAGTCACCTCTGTGCAGAGATTTTGAGAGGGGGTGGTGGTGGGCTCTGCTAAGTTCTTCAATGGTTTAGCCGTAATCTTCAGAGTAGTTGGAGCTCACTGTAGTAAAACCTGAGCATTCACCTTTTTAAGGAACTTCCTTCAGCAGGTGAGCTGCCTGGAGCAATGTTAATATCATCTGAAGCACAATACCATTGCTAAAATGTCTTGGAATCATGCTGTTTTGTTCGAGGGTCTCTGTTCCTGTTCTCATTCCACTAAGGACGCCAAGTTGAGACTCTGGGAACTTGTAAATGTGATGGATAGGGTTTGAAATCACCAGTTCTGAATAAACACATGGGGTTTCTCTTGGTCTGTTCCATAGCAATAACTGGTATCTTCAGGATTTGCATTGCACATGTGGTTTCACAGTTCTCTGCAGTCTAGAATTTCTCTTCAAATTGAAAATTCGGAAAAAATGAGGCCTTGAAGATGAGCTCCAACTCGTATACCTTCCCAGGTAAGGGAAACGACATGGGAGAACCCCCTAATCACATAATTTTCTGACTTTCAGATCATCTCCTTGTTGTGTATCTGGCTCTGAGTGCAACCATTTCTGTGGGAACCATGCTGAACTCTGGTCCTTCATTTTTCTTTCTTCCAAGAAGGGGAGAGTGACCTGAAGTTCTCTTTTAGCTAAGTGGTACTGAGTAAATGGATTTTAAAGTAAAGATTTATTTTTGAAGAAATGTTTAATTTAAAATTTTTTTGCTTCAGAAACAAGTTGGGATTTGTTGGTTTTTGTGGGTTTTTTTGAGGTACCAGACTAGCTTGAATTTTCCTTAATGCTTGCTGTTTGTAGTAGCACGGAGGAGGAAGCTTTCTGACTCCATAATCTTTGGCTCACTCTTTCTGTCAGTCTGTCTCCCTGGAGAGCTTCTGTGACCCCTTTCTCTTAGAAAGCTTTTTAACTGAAGTGGTCTTTTGATGTCTAGTTTTTAGCCAGCTTTAGTACTTGGCCCAGGAGCCTTGTGTTGTTGACTCATCACTTACAAAGAAGACACTTAACGGCAAACACCCTGATGTGTTCTTGGTAATTCAACACATGGATCAGTTCAGTCATAGAGGAAGTTCTTCTGATTTTCCAGACTGGACAAGAAACTAAAATGCTACTTTCCTTTGCCTATATAGTAACTTCAGTTCATTGAGTAGTTTGGTCTAGGATAATTTGCATTCCTACTGCATATTATTGCTCATAAATCTGTAACACACTCAGTCTATGTGTACCAGAGCTTGTGTCCCCAACTTTGTGCTGACATTTGTACCTGGACTATCTGAGACTCAAATTGACTTTATGTATGTAAGAATTTACTTTACAGTATTTGGTTTTTTTCTGCTTTTTGGTCCAGCCAAGTCTGTTAGAGCAAAGTGAAGTATTACTTTAGATTCTTCTCCAGTCCTAAAGTAATTTGAATTGTTTATGCAATTACAGTCAGAAAGTAAGTATCGAAAGAAGAAATGTGGAGAAAACCAGCTCAACTATAATGATTTCAAATAGGTTTTCCAGAAAATTCTACCCGGTACTGCTCAGTCCTGAATTGAGGATGCAGAGAAATTAACTGACCTCCATAAACCTTCAGTGGGGCATGGCAGAAATAAGCTCTGTGGAGAGCACAGACAGATGTTTTCTCCACTAAAATTTCTCCGGCATATCCTAGCTAATCTTCGCAACTGAGGAGTTTTGGGGCTAATGTGACCGCCCACGCAGCTTTCACACCTAGGTAACTATTAATTTCATCAGGGTGAGGTCAGGAAATTCTCAAAGCACAGAGCAGGTCCATAACCAGACTTTTATAAGGGCTCCAAGATTAGTGGTGTCCAGGGCATAAAAACGCTTTGAGAAAAGTCTTTGACAAAATATCTATGTCTTTTCCCCCTGTGTTGCTGTTAAGAAAAAAAGGGCTTTTTTCTTTTGTCCAGCAGAGAAACCTTGGGGCAGTTATCCATGCCTTTGACACCTTGGTGCTGTATTATGTTATCGCCGTGCGCTCCGTATGGGGCTGTGTGCTGGGACCCTTGGAAACTGGAGCTGGTGCATGATGTGGAGCTTCATGCCAAGAACACTTCAGATCAGCTCTGCTGGTTGTTAATAAGTTCCTGGGCAGAATTCAAGGTGTTAGTTGGAACCTATAAAGCCCCGAATGGTTACCCAGGAGGCTGCTTCCCTTCCTGCAGCGCAGCACTTGGAACGGGGATCAGCCAGAGATGCTTGACCTCGGCTCGGGAATTCACGTCCCAAATCCATCCACCTGGGCTGGGGTCTGTCAAAAGTCAGTGTGTGCTGTAAGCTCTGCCTGATGACCTGGTAGGGAACGGTGCGTAACGTCCCGGTTCCCATGTCCAGTTTCTCACACGGTGTGAGGTACTGGGGGTTTGCTTTTTGCTGGTGGTGGTGTGTAATTTTACCTGCTGGTGAGTGTTTGGTGGGTTTTTGTTTTTCCTTTCTCTTTATGCTGGAAAGAACAGTATATTGCATTTGAAATGAGACCATAGCTTCGGTTTATACCTGCAGTCATGTGGCTGGAACAGAGGCATCACCAATTGCATTTTAATTAATTGCATTTCTGATTCCATTCAAATCAGTGGGAGTATACAACTCATTCCCTGGCACTAGGATGCATTCCCCTGAGGAAAGCTTTTGATACCAGATGAGAATCTGTAAAGACGTTCTACGTAGAGATGGATGAGATCAGGAAAGCCTGATAACTGGACTTCTCTTTAAGACTGAGATGAGTGATGCACCATTATAGAGCAGAAATGTCAGTTGGAGAAAAGAAAGCAAAGACAAGCAACAGTATAAGGGGAGGCAAAATCTGTGATGATGTTTGTCAGACAATCTGTTTTATTCTCAACTCGTTAAACAAGGTGCAAAAGAGGGGAAGCTGGATAAGGATGGGGTGTGCTTGACCTTGATTTCTGATGGAGAGAGGTAGGACGTGCAGGTTTGGTTCTGCAGTGCAGAACACACAGCTTGCAAGCTGAGCTGACTCTTTGGTGCAGATTGTGTGAGGTGCCATGATGTGGTCTCACAGGGCGAATCGAGGAAACTAAAGCTGGAAAACTAACCCGGGGATATTTGGGCATCAAAGCAATTTTGCATGTCTGTGTGCTGTGCCCTTTAAGAAAGTGCCTGTAAAAATATTTTGGGGTTTGTAACAGTGTAGTTCATGAACAGGAAGAGATGGTGACAAATGAATTTGTCATGTTTAGCAATAGGAATAATAATACAAATAATAATACATAGCTGTTTTCAATGAGAAGCTTAGGAGAAGTTCAGTGACTTGATGAGAGAAAGATCGGATGCTTCTCCATTTGTTTCACCTGGAACTGTTAGGAGAGGGAGGATAAGGCGTTAGAAAGCTGAGAGTGTATATAAATCCTAAGGCTGGAGCATTTTATTCACGAGTGGCTCATCCTTAATATTGTTTGGCTGTAGGCCAAAGCTCCTATCTGATAAGACAGGATGAAAAACGGTGAGTAATCCACCCACCAAACAGCAAAAGCCAGATTTTTCTGGTTTTGCATGTATAAACAGTTTGTCCCTGCATTTTTGTTCCTGTTTGTTTAGACAGATCCCGAGTTTAGGTATTACACTATGTGGTCGTCCACAGGAGAGAGGCACTGAACCCCCAGTGAACTCCACGGGCCTCCCACCCACAGACCCCCGAAAGCACCAGGTCCCAGTGCAGCACATTCCTTCATAGAGAAAATACGTCAGATGCTCAATCAGCCCAAACTTAATCTTTTTCTGCGTTCAGCCTCCCAGCTATGGGGATATAGCTGTTTTAGGCAACCTGGAAAATGGCCTCTCCTTCTTAAAGCCATTACATATTCACATGGTGAACAAACCCCACACGTCTGTCGTGACAAAAGACTTTTCTTCAGAGTTAGAGCCATCCCTCTGTACTCATGATTTTTCTAAACTGTTCATTCATTGCCAGTAAAGAACTTCTTTTTCCCTAGGAAAATGCACGTCCCAGCTCTGATAAGTTTATTTGTAAGTCTGATTGACATATGATGGGACAAAGTCAGACTGACAGTGAGTGTTTTATTGATGTGAAATTTTACACCGTATCTGGACATAGTATATACTTGGTTTATGATCCAGCTGGGCATGCTTGTTAGTTATTGTTGAGGTCAATCAAAGTGTAATTGTAACATAGGGAAAGACGGTCCCAGGGCTACAAAGATTTGTTTCCAACAGCTGCTATTCATTATTCATTAAACTCTACCTTCTGTTTTTGAAATTAATAACCCTTGGCCTTCTAACAAGGCATCAGACTTTGATTTTTAAATCTATGTTCTTAAAGATGCACTGGTTTCATCCCCAGACAAGTGAGAGCACAAAGCACTTTAGCTAGTAATAGTAGTTGGCTGCAGAACTTAGTATTTCTGCTTGTGGAAACCCAGATGTGAGTTAATTAACCTGAAATTTACGGGCACTGTATGCTGGATGTGAGAGAACTGACGGGAGTACAATAAACCCCAAACTTATGGAAGTCAGGGGGAACGCTCAAAACTTCACTTAAATAAAATTTTTTAAAAATTAAGGCAAAGTGCTGTATCACAAGTCTGCAATGCGGGAATATCGGATTAAACGGAGTTTATTCAAATTGGAAGTTTCACCTCCATTAAATGAGCGATTTTTCCAACATCCATTTGCCGTTTGTCGGAAACACAGCACAGGCTTTGGCTCAGGATGGTGGCAGAAGGAGACAAGGGGTGTTTCTGTCTGACGCATCCCATTCCTTTGTCCTCGTGAATGTTGCTGCGCTGGGATGGCCCACGGGAAAGGTCTCAGGAGAGCTTTGGAGCATGGCTGGGGACAGGGACTGCTTCGCTCTGCCGAGTCCTGCCCTGCTCCTGTGTGGCTTTGTTTGTCGTTGCTGAAGAGCAGCTACAGAGGGAGCTGGAGATTGTGGCTGCCGCCCTACTGCGCTTGTTTGACACAGTGTTGTTTTGGGAGTGTTTTCTGTAGCTGAGTGAGGGGTGTGGGTTTTGATTCCATGAACCACAGAAAGAAAACGGCAATATCTGTAAGTTGTTGGAATGAAAGCTGTCATTTTTGAAATGCAATATTAGTGGCCTTGTCCACTGCAAATTTCTAAAATCTGCAACAGTTACTGACTACTGCTTCAAATGGTCTCAGAACAAAGCAGCCAAATAGCTAGCTATCAGTTATATCAGTGAATTAATAGACAAGTTATGTAATTAGCTGCAAGGAGACTTTGTGGCAGGCTTATACCCACTATCTGCATATTTGCAAAGAATATATATTTTTTAAGTATCTACTTTTTCAATGGGAATATTTCAGCCTCTCTGCAGCGTGAGTTCTGGTTTGGGGTCCAGTGGTTTAAAAGCAACCTATTAAGGGGAAGACATTCTCTTTGAATTCTACCCTCCTCTCTCTGAGACATCCTGGTTTTCAGACATGATGAGTACCGTCACTGAATAGTGGAGTTTTAAATCCTGTGTATAGAAATGGGCCCCGTGTCTCTTTCCCCAAAACGTTGCACTCTTCTGTTTGGCATGGAACAAACAAGACACTTGTAATTCCCCCCTCAACAGTTATTACAAGTTTTATCAAATTCTAATAGTGAGCAGCTCAAATTGTGCTTATGTTTCTTCTTGAGTTTTATGTCAAAGTCTGTGGAAAACTTATCTCAGTTGACTTCAGAGGAGGCTGGGTCCAGCCCAAGCAGATTTTCCCCATTTCATCACTTTGTCATCACAAAGGGCCAATACTCTGGGGCTAAAATATGTACAGATTATTGTTCTGAGCTGGGTGTCTCAGTGCAAGCCATCTGTGGGAAATATGATTACATTAACTGTGATGCATTATCGTAAGACCGGTATCTACAGTCGTATATGGTGAAGTTAATTAAAATCGGCCAAGAGTGTTAAAGCAGCCATCTCTCAGCTCTCTGAATCAGTCTCTTATATCCTTTTCTTTCCTGTGTAAATTCCACTACTTATTCACGTGAGGTACTTTAAACCATCACTAAATGTTACATTTATGACACATTTCTAAGCAAACATTGGGATTTCCATTGCACATGAGCATGTTTCCTCAGCTCTGCTGGCCTTGTTGGGCAGCTTATCTGCTGTTCTCCATAAGTCTGACCTTTCATGTTTAGTTACTTTAAAGGCACTAGAAAACCAACTATCTACTCAATTTCCTTGTAGCTTGGGGGTAAGGTTAAAATATCATGTAGCTACCGTATGTTTGACATTATACAGCCACAACTGGATAAGCAAATATTTTCTTTTTAAATACACTGTACATTTTGCAAGAGTACGTAACAAGTATTCTCATTCCTATTCTTTGTCCTGGAGAAGGCCTAGCGTTGTTAAATATAAAAAGTTGCCACTGGTGTTTATCTTACTAAACCTGTTCACATCAATTGGTTCTGCCTACCCCATATTTCAAAGCAAAGTGATGGAGAAAGGTCGTGGAGATTGCCCTTCTCTTCAGTTCTTGGCTTAACGGTGTCCTGTTTGTAATTAAGGAACAATTTCTTTTGTGATGGCAGTCAAGAATTTTTTCTTTCTTTTCTCTCTTTCTCTTTTCTTCACATAATATTTGGAAAGGTATGTGGAAGCCAGAGAACAGTTAATGCAGTTGGAAAATTTGTTGCTACAGAGGTAGCTTGTTTTTTTTTTTTTTTTTTTAAAGAAAATCTGAAACGGCTTCTGTATTGTGTGTTCCAGTTCGAATCCATACACTATCAGCGCAGCAAATTTGGAGGTAAAGGGCTAAATGCGAAGGTTTTGATTGCAAGGCCATCTGGCATTATCATGAAAAACGTGCTTGAATGCTTAAAAGAAACCTAAACCACATTGCTCACTGGGTGCTGACTCCAATGAAATTGAACCATCTTGGTGCAGGTTTGTTGACTGGCTGTTGGAAAGGCTGTGGGAAAATCAGTTATTTCTATACTGATGAAGTGGCTGTGGCCGAGAATCATGATTTTAAGGGAAAAACTGCAAAATGGAATGTCTGGCACATTGAAGCAAAATATTTTAAAACTGTAACTTTTTTTTTTTTTAAAAAAGAAAAACTTCTTGAAAGATATACCTTTTTAGAAGACCAGAAACAGATAATGAATATATTGTTGCCCTGGTCTGGTCCTAGAGAGACAGGCGCTGAAGAAAGAAAGATAAAATATATCTGCTGTCACAAAAATGTCTGCAAGTGTTTGGGCAATACAGAGAAACACACTTCTGGAATATACGTAGACTGATATTACTTGGGTCGGTCTCCTGAAGCCTGAGTTTTTAGATTTCTGTGAAACTCGATTTGTTTGCCTGCTTCTCTTACAGTCCATGTGCTGTGTTTGCTTACAGGCTTCGCTGCGTGGTTGGAACCGAAGGGATTAGCAATGGGATGTAAGGGCTTTTCTATCTGGGTCAGATTGGATTTAGCGCTGACTGAAAATGACACCGGTTGTTTAGTATTCTGGATCAAATGTAGAGTGGCCAGATTCATAGCAGTCTGGGTCATCTGAGGTCATAGTGCAGCTAAAGTTGAGAAAACAGCCAAAGCTGAAGCAGCGTTTTCAGACTGTGAAGTGGGGAGGAACAGTGCTGACTATTCCCACACAGTTTCATTTGCATTTATTTCCTCTTCCTTTTTTTGAGGCTGAACACTATTCCTAGATGCCACATGTAATACATTTATGCACTAGGAAGGCACGCATCAGGCCAGGCATAAATCTGATGAATTGTTTTTAGTCTGAATTCTGCAGTCTGAATTGCTTTGTCATTACTCTGAATCAAGAGTCTGTTTCTGAGGCCGTCAGCAGGTTCAAAAGGTCTTCCTCTAGGATTTGGGTGAGGGGACAGGAGATCTTTTTATCTTTTCACTTTGTACAAGTTTTTTTTTTTTTTTTTTTAAAATAAAAAAAAGTAGCTAGGAATGAAACAAGTGGCAGGTAGTTTCCCTGAACTTCCCACCTCTTGCCACAGACACCGTCCCTCATCCACCCCGATGGGCTGTGAAGGCAGCACACAGCCAGCCAGGAAAAGAAGGGGAAGATGGAGTCAATGACATGTTAATCTTGTGACTGTTTCTGCCCTTCCCTTTGCTTAACAGATAATGGAATTGGAAAGAAAAAGGATCCAGGTTCCGCAAGGACCTGCCTGCACGGCAGTTTGGTAGCCTGTGAAAGGCAAATGCTGTTTGCCCCGGTTTCCTTATTGCCAGGCTGGGTTACTTGCATTGTGAGTGTGGGAGAAGGCTCAAGCTGCAATGCCCGGGGTGACAGCAAACAACCAAAACTCAAAAGAATGGGGATTTAGATTTTGTTATCTGACTTCTACATACCACGCCTGGGCTATCTACCATGCTTGTTGCTGTAGTATCTGAGAACTACAGTCCATTTCTTGTTTGAAATAGTAAAGCTCTGATCCAAGGTCTTTGTTTTGTATTGGTGAAGTAGTTCAAACATGCAAAAAATAGATTCCTAAGATTTATAAATTTGAGAAAGTATAAATCTGGACCTTCTCTGTAGGTGAGATCTTTTTCATGTGATGGGACAATGAGCTTTGGTGAGTGTGCGGTTGCAGACAGGCTGAGCTGTGTTGGTAGAATATTTCCTGTTTCAGGCAGATGAGATGTAATAAATCTTCATTCTATCTGTGATAAATTGTGTGTTAATGAAGATAGAACTTGCTTTGATATGAAACCAGGTTAAAAGAAGAATTCTTCTGATGAGGCAAACCCAGAGATAGTGGAAATTGCAAATTAGGATACAGAGGAAGTGATGGATCCTCAAGAGGAATTTCTGCGTGGACAATGACAAATTCTGTACAGCTATGCTTGAATATTTTTAACATTTGAGTTAAGATGGAAGGGGTGCATTTGCAAGCTACTGGTACAGAGGATTACTGAAAAATTTGGTGCTGAATTTTGGGTGAGAGATGGATGTCACTATAAGCACACCTCCTCTGTTCCCATAGAACACAGCCTGTCTCTGGGTATATACTCGTTCTTGCCTTATTCCCCAACAAGGGTCTGCAAATGAGCAACTAAAAGGTAGAAGGGATAATTCACCCAAAATGCTGTCTGTGGGCTTCACTTTCATGCCCTCACCAGTCTCATGTGCAGCGTGTCAAGAAATGAGCCTCATGTTAGTTGACTCACTGTGGCATTATTCTGGTTTTATATTGATGCAACACCATGGGAGTGACTTCCAAGGTTTTTATCTCTGTGTCTCATCGAGGCATTCATTAAGCATCCAGTCATCTTATTACCTGAGTGCCTTTCAGTCCCATGCATAAGGCTGGCAACTCTGACAAGGGTAGAGCATGTGTTGCTGTTATATATCCACGAAGTCTTCAGGACCAAATCATTCAGAGCTTGGTGATATACAGAAAATCTCTTGATACCTGCAGATTGGTCACATATGTCCTAGCATAAAGCACGCTGAAATAACTAGGGACTTTACTACAGACTGAAAGGTCACCTTCAATAACAATTATTCCCTTTTTACAGCTTGCCTTCAGTCACAATCAGGCTGCACACTTTTGTGTTGCTTTCATTTCTCCCACTGATATTGGATGTTATAAGGAGGTAAACCCTGGCCTCATCTATCATTCTGTCAAATGCTGAACATCAGACCTGTATTTGAATTATCAGTTGCATGTGGATTATGTTACCTGTCTCTGTTCTGATCTGTTTCTGTTTTCCATATGATACAGCTGGTGTAGGGTTTTTTATCATATAAAAGCTATAACCTGGAAGAACCAACATTAATTTCCTCTGGAGCCTTATGAAAAGTATCAAGGGTGCGCCTGACTTGTGGTGACAGAGCTTTTCAGCATACTCTGAGAAAGAACTGCTTCTGGGCACACGTGGCAGCCAGATATAACTAAGAGACACAGCGGTGTACATATAGTACTCGTTCATTAACTTTCCCTTCATGAATCTGCTAACCAGATACTTTGCTAGCACTTTTAATGTACCATCACATGTCTGGGGTCAGATACTAGTAATACCCAGCTGCAGATCAGGCTGAGTTTCCATAAGACCTCAAACAATAGCGATTAGGTGAAAGCCTAATACCTTTAGAGTCTTATAAACCCTCTGTCTCATATATTACATCAGGCATTTGTGAAAGGGAAGACAGAATAAATTAGTCAATATAAAATGTATCCGGAAGCCCGAGATAATCCTATAATTCCCAGTATTATCCCTAATAACGTGACCCTAGAACCAGAGATGAAATGGAGCAACAGGGTCGTTGCATGCAAGGGTTCAGATGAGATCTTCTATGGATTCTTTCTTGCAAGATGCACCCCAAAGAAGTTGAAAATAATTTGAAAAAAACTCTTGAAAGCAGTTCTTAGTCTGAAGGGATTAGGAGCCCATAGATGAAGATGATGTTCCTCAATCTCCTTGAAAAAAAAGCTTTGCTGAGGCAGCCTCAAATCACCAGAAAGGAATCATTATAATTCAGGAACCTGTTTTATCAATTCCCAGGCACAATGCAGCAGATATTGGGTGTGATTAAGAAATGATGCAAAGGGACACTGCATGGGCAGCTGATTGAAAAGCTTCCGGAAAGGACATGTATCTTGGCTAAGTTTCTGGGAAAAGAAGAGCAGCTTTTGGAGTTACCTTTATCTTCCTCCTAGAGCTGCAGCAAAGGTGGAATAGGTGCGAGGTGGCTCTGAGAAGGAATCAGAGCTATTCAGGGGTCCTCAGCTGGAGCACTTGCACCCTGACCTGATGAGCCACCTGCTTGTGGCACCTGTGACCTCTGGCTTGTGTAGAGTCACCTCTGCAGCAGAGGCCTCTTCATGACTGTGGTGCTTTTTTCTTTTTGTACCATTGACAGATGCTGTCAGCAGGAGCTGACAGATGAAAAAGGAAAGGGGAGGAGGGGTTGATGCGGAGGCTCAGATGATGTTCAACCAGTCCCATGCCCGCAGCTGCCTGTGGAGGAGATGGGCACCTGTGGTCTTCTGGTTCTTGGGATCTTGGTTGACTGTAACAGAGGGGCCAGCAGCTGGCACAACAGCAGTCTGATGGACAGGCTACCAAAAGTGTGGTGGCACATGCCCTGAGCTGAGAGAGGAGTCTCTAAACCTAAGAAAAACTTCTTTTTTGTTTTCACATTGGAGACAAAAGACAGGTACCAGAGCAGAATGTGATTGACCCCATGGTATCTATTTATAAATTAGCAGTGCTGGTGATATCTGGGGCTGTGAGGACTACCACATAGTCCTCCTAGAAACCACTCCCTGTTCATTCTTCCCATAGAATCCTAGGAGAAAGGGTAAGCAAGAATTTCTTGTTCCCACTGGAGTAGACTATGAACACAGGAGGACTTTCTGTGATTTTTTTTCTGGAAAGGAACTGCGGTTGGGACATATGGTCTTTTAATTTGGAAAAATCTTATATTTTCCAGGGTGCTTGCCATAAGTCAGGGAGAGTTTAGGCTCATAGCAAAGATGAGGGTGGATGGAAAAGCTGTTTTTTGTTTTTGTTTTTTATTTCTCCAGTTTGGGCTCTGACACACAATGTTTCACTCTGTTGTTTGAGATTTTGCCACAAAAACCTTGGGAAGAAAGGAACCTTCTTCCCCATTGCAAGGCTGGTATTGTTTGGGATGCCCTGCTGGGCTTCTGAAGAGAAGTGATGACAGACACCCTGCGACAGACGTAAAAACCAGCTCTGGAATCTGAACAGCAAATCAAGCATGTGAGCAACAGCTACACTGACTTGTGTGTGTCTTCATCGTCTCCTGCAGATTGAAAACAGGCTGTGTAAGTATAGCACTTTAAATGCTTCTTGGGAGAATTGGCTGCTCTGAATAACTGGAGAAACGTGAAAGATAACTTACAACTATGAAATGTGTAATAGTGCAGTTTCTGGAGAAACAATGCAACAGAGGGATATGGAGATCTGAGCTGTAAAAGCCTGTTAGTCAGATAAACCACCAGGGATTCGCTTTTACCATGGTGAGAAGACTCCCAGTCCTCAGTACGGATGTGAGACATCTACGCCCAATCACAAAGAGCTGAGCCCCTTAGACAATTACAATTAGATCATTAAAGTTAAATGCCTGGTTGTATCATTAACTTTATATTGTAATAATAAAAGCGTAGTGAGAACCTCCAGTAAAAGCGTGGGATGATGTGCTATTCCCAACCTGTGATTCCTACGGATTAGGGGCAGAGTCGCAGCCAACACACAGCACAGTTCCCCCGTGAACGGATCTGGTTTCAAAATCACCACTATGAAATAAACACAAGCCTCTCAGGCAAGTGAGCTCTAGTCCAGTTTGGTTTGACAGCGTGTAAACATTTCTAGTGCTGTGGGGCCTGAGGGGACATTGTGCTCTGACCTTGCCTTACCTGAGAGCAAAAGGACAAAGAAGTAGCTACATTCTTGGCAACTGAAGAGTGGAAGAAGAGAAAGAGTGTAGGCCCAACATGGATAATACAGGCTTGGTTAATCAGGGGCTGCCTGGGGTATAGAGATCCAGCACTGAGACAGGGAGAGGGTGGCAGCAGCAGCTTTCACTCCCCATAGCAAAGGGAGATGTTTCTGCTAGTATGCTGAAGGAAGAAGAACCTTAGGCTGGTGTACCTCATTGGATCAAACAGCGACGTTGGTCACTTGGCACACCTGAAAATGCTTTTCAGAATCTTATTTTTCTATTTTCCTGTTTTGAGCTTGATAACCAAATATACTTGCATACTTAGAAGTTCTAGAGGGGTTAATTCATTGGGACTACCTTGGGGATAGAAATATTTGGAAGCACTGGAATTCCTGTTTCTCCAAGTGTGAGTGGATGTTATCTGTTCATGTCTGACTGTGTCTTTGATATCTTTAGATGGAAGGTGATTGTGACGCCCCAAGCCGTTTCATGCCAGCCATATATCACCGTTCTGGCACCAGTCCTCCTTTGACATCTGACCTGAGCACTATCAGTGCAGTGCATTCAATTGCCTACAAAAGCCAGCTTTTTGCTGTAGGGAATATAATTTCCTGTAGCTCCTGGCAGACCTAAGGGGCCAGAGAACTCACTGGGCAGGGCTCTCCTCTCGAGACTCTCTGAAATGCCCATTCCCGCTGTAGAGGAGGTCCTCTTCACTCATGTGTAGCTTGCGCCCTTGAGGGCAGCTCAGCTTTACACAGGGGACAGGGTGGACAGCACTCGCTGAATGAATGAATGAACAGTTATTCAGTGTCTCACTTTATTATTCCATGGCTTTTGCTAGCTCTTCCTGGTCACGTATGTTTTCAAAGTATCCTTTATATATAAAGCTCTCTCTTTTTGTGGATTTTTCTATGGTGCTGATCATGAAGTTATCTGAGACTTTCTTATCAATGCGTTAATTTTTACTCTGCCCCTGTGAGGTGAGGAAATGGCCCAAACTGGTGGTAGAGAGGACTGAGACTGCAACAGGGATGCTGAGAGTCTCCGGTAATTTCAGCTGGTTTTGTGAGGGATTAGCTCTGTAGACAAATCTAGTTCAGACTCTCAGCCCACAGTGAGACTCCCAGAACTGGTGACCATCTGTGGGGAACTAGAAGTACCCAAGCTACCTAGAGGTACCCAAAAACTTCAGTTGCTGAGAGCAGCATTCATGTGCTGGAGCACCAAAAATGGCTGTCCCTTCATTCACTTTGCATCTTCCAGTGTTCCCAGCAAAGAGGTAGGATGAGGAAAAGAGCAACAGAGATGTAAAAACCTGTGAATGGTAAATAGGCAGTTCATCTCTGTGGGTTTTTTGAAAATCTCTCACAGCAGCAGCAATGTTCAGTGGGGATTTTGTTCAGCCCCACTGATGAGAATGCAATTTTTTTCCCCCACTGTCTTCAGCTGGAACTTTATCAAACCTACTGACCAAATCCATGCCATATTGTGCACCAAAACACTCTGAGTGCTCAAGTTGAGAGCCTTAATGGTCTGACTTTTTTTTTTTTTTTTAATGTGTATTCTTTTCAGTATGATTCCTGGGGAGCTTTGCACAAAACCCTCCTCTCTAAACATTTGTGATACAGACTCCCATGTGATCAGTCAAAAGATCTGAACTGTTAGAGCCAAGCAGAAGCCTGACTCATGTGAGGCAATATGTCCTCAGAGTAAAGATGCACAGTCTTTCTTGGGAGAGACTCCCTAAAACCACCAAATTGTGATAAAATGCAGGAGATTCCATCTTTGCAATGATAGCGGTAGCTGGTAAATTCATTTTGCTAATGAGCTTCCCAGTTAAATGCAAACAGAGAAGGGCTTCTGATTCCTGACTGGGGTTTAATGGGATATTTCATTCAATATGATGCTGACACTAATGTATACTAAGCCCCATTTAGCAAGGCTCGCAAAATAACCTCTGCCGGTTGATACCACCTGAACCACTGGAATTTTTGCCCTACATTTTAAACTTATCTATTCACTACATGGGGCTTTTTATTTTTTAAAATTGCAAATTGCTCTTTTTTTGTTCATACTGAGGAATCTAAAGACATAAGGAAAAACTTTGCGTTTTCTCCAGACCCCATTATTTAATGCAAACATTTTTCTCTGTCTGAGAACACCACTTCTGGTGGGTACTGACTTTACTTTTAAGCCATATTTCATCTAATGTTGGGAGGGAGTGTATTTCTCTGCTCCTCTATAGCTAGAGCTCATAAAGAAGAAAGACCAAGCTTTTCTTGCTGACAGAGTACTTCGGAAATTTAGGTTTTGCGGTTTATATTTATAATATTACCGTCCCATTAAAGGAAATAGATAATTAGGATTTTTCTTTTTTTCAGGGGAAGAAGTGGCAAAGGGGAATGAGAGATGAGAGAGAGGTCCAGATCCAGACTGACAGCAGCAGTCTCTTGAAAGAGGCACTGGGGTAGGCAGTTTCGGTACAGTGATTTGTTTGATCTATTATAAAATCCTCTATACCACTGTGTAGCTACCACCCACTTATATTTATTATGCAGTTTTATTTTTGCTTGGTAATATTTTTCTTGTGTTTATTTTAAAAGGTCTACATTTTGTGGTGACAGTCTCCCATTTTCCAAATTAACTGCTAGCAGATGTTGCTGTGCGGTGTGAAGCACACACAGCAGCTTAAACCGCCGAGGTCTGGATACTGGCTTAGAAAAAAAAAAAATCTTTGTGTTATTCAAGCAAGTTTCAGGAGTGTCTATAAAGTGCTTATGTGGAATCTTATTCAGAAAATAAATTACTGTTGTTTTTATAGCTTTTAGATGGTTTTACTGTTTGGAATTGCTGCTGAAACCTAACAAGTTTGTACCGTGGTTTAAGAAATGAAATATCATTTGAGCAGTTTTATTTAGGAAAGGATTAGCTGCTGATACGTTATATACAGGCAAATGCAGGTAAGTCGTACTTAGAGCTACGACTGCCTAGTATTGTCCCTTGTCAAGTCCCTGCTGCTGTTGCACGTGTCTGCTAAACCTTGGCTTTTGGAGCTAAAAGCTTCAGTGTGAGCAGAGCCTGTTGAGTAGGCTAGTTTTGAAACTATTGCTGAAAATGAGATTGAGAAGTGGGAGTTTGTGCTTTTCCCTTTCAATAAGATATTGCCATTTAGCTGGGGCATTGTCCTGTTGCCAGGGATGCGCTTTTTTTTTTCTCCATCTGTGAAATTTCACCCAGTTTTGGACAAACTGTGCATTTGTGAGAAGCTGAGGTTAAAGAGTGTTGCAGAGTGACTGGCCAGGCAGGTAACTAACCCGTCCGGACCCTTTGTGTATCATGCTGCGACTGCTCATCCCAGGAACTAGCTAAGGTGTAAGCACTCACTGTTCTCCCTGCCTTTCATGTGTAGGACAGGAGAGGAAAGGAAAGGGTGTTATGGTGCAGCAATTAATTCACTGCCCAACTTGCTGCTGGGGTGCTCGGGAGGAAGCGTGGCTGGTGCGGTGGCGGCTCCATCACAGCAAGTTTTTAAGATCTCTTTGTGTGAGTGTTTGTTAGTGTAGTTAGTTCTGCATTACAGCAGGGAGGTGGGCTAAAAAACCTTTAAAGTTTCCATTTAGATCTAGCATTTTCTGTCGGAGCCTTGCTCTGTAGCTTCCCTCAAAGAAATGGGAAGAGCACCCCTGTTTGCCTCATTAGGTACATTACTGTAGAAGAGCCATCCACTAGATGTCACTGGTACTTCACTGAAATACGGTTTTTAAAGCCTTTTCTGGTAGGTCGATAAAGAGAAGGTGTACAGGTGAGCAATCTCGCCGTGCTTGCACCCCTGCCTGCGCTAAGGCGTATACTGCCTCTCCATGGACATCCCACCTTGAGTTGAGGAATGGAGCCATCCTGGGCTTGTGTGTGGTGGCTAATACCTCGCACAAGTTTAAGACCAGACAATTAGATTGTTAGGTCTAAAGGTTTTGGAGAGCCTGTGGGTGGGAACAGCAACGCTACTGGGATTAGCGCTGTGCAAGTGTGTTGGGGCAAATAACTCTCTCATCATGAAAGTATTTCAACGGTGCTCTATTTATCAGAATTGCTAAGGATTTTATTTTCTTATCTTGTAAATGCAGCAGATAATTCTGCATTTTATTCTAGGATAAAACTCTATGCTGATAAGGCATATGTAGACTCTTTTACACTTTTTCCCTTTTAAAAAGACCTTTCCTGATATGGGATCTTGTTAAAGAAGGGTTATCACAAAGGTGGCAGATAAACAGAAGCTGGTCTTCACCAGTGTTTTTAATGCATAAGTTGGACAAATTATATCTGCTTTATTTCACTTGACCTATTAGAGGTCCCTCCAGTTAAATCACCTGTAGTTGGCCTACAGTTGACCCTTTGTTGACTTGTTTAATCATCTGCCTAGTTTTCAGAACAGGTTATGAGCACTCAGACCTAAATCAGTCCTTGAAAAGGTCCTGTCATTAGGCAGTAAGGCTCATACCTGATAATCTGCCCGTCACATAATATGAACACAGATGACAATCACTTACCTCTTTTATGTCATGATATAAGGCCAAAATTGCCTAAAATGAGGAAGAAAGCCATTATTTAATCAATGGAATTGCGTCAATTGAGTAAAATTTGTCTCTAGTGTAAACAAATGGAATGTCTTTGCGCTCTGTGAAAACAAGACTAAATTACTTGCAGATCTTGCAGATAGAAAAACATAGGAAGTGGACTTGTGGGCTGACACATTCAGGGTTTTGGAGAATGCATTTAAAATAATTATCCAGATTACACTGGATTACTTAATATATTTTTTGCATCATGTGTATGCAGTTTTATTTTTGAAACAATAAAAGTGATATTAGTCTTCTTTTCAGTCATGTTTGATTATTTGAGAAATTGCTTAGAACAATGTGGAATTATTACCAATAAATGAAGAAAATTTCAAGAAAATGTCAAAAAACATTTTTAACTTTTGAAGGCGAGTTGAACAGCAGTCATCAGTGAGTCCCAGAACAGAGAAGTTTTTGGTAGATGTCCATATAAGAGACTTGACGTGATAGAATGATCTTTCATTAAAAATAATAAATTAAAAAAAAAATATCTAAGTTTCTTCCTTGTAGCCCTGTAAGTATATAAATAGAAAAACACAGTAAAGAATTTAGCAATTTCTAGGTTGATTCATTTACCCAAGTACCCCCTTCTTAGTACTATTAACACTCAGTATTTATAATGGCTACTTCCTGAAGAACAATCTATATGTGGGAAAACAGAACTGTCTGGCCTACTGGGATATAAGCCTGCAGGTATTTTACATATCCTTAAGTTTTCCACAGGTCCAATGGAAGAAAATGCGAGTGTGTTAAAGAAGTCTGTTTCTCATCTATAAACACCATAATTTCTTATTCACTAAAGTAAATTTTATTTGCACTTTTGTAACTGGCCTAAAGCGACCAGCTGGAGCAAGATCAACCACGCCTCTGGAATGCAAGGTATGCCTATGTATGCCAAGGTATGCCTTCTTTACTGATTCAGAAATTGGGATTGCTCCACAGAGAAGTGTGAAAGAAGAAGCTGGTCTGGGAATCAGTTATTTAGTCTTTTTTTTTTTTTTTAAAAAAGCTCCAGTTGTGGCTGTTTGGAGATAATGTTGGATGATTGGAGGAAGCACTGCAGGGAAGGCAATAAATGTGAGTTTGACGTGTAGATCTTGATTCAAGAGGCTTTCAGGACAGCACCTTTACTCAATAAATGCCTAAAGATCCAAGTTGAAAGACATTTAATAATCTCAGCATTTTGTAGGACTGGTCCTTAACTGTGACATGTGACAGCTGACAGGCAAAAAGTACAGGGGCAGGCAAAATTTCAGCACTAAAGATCACAGAAAAGGTATAATGCAGTGCGTTAGTCCTCCCCTTCCTCTTCTTCAAGTTGCCTGGCGTTGTCTTTGTGCAGGGATTTTGTAGGGGTAGGGCCCATATCAGGGAAGGAGCTATCAATCAAAAGAGTCCAGACCTTGCTGCTATTGTGTCCTCTTCTGCTATGGTCTGCGCCTGGCTCAGACCTTCCTCATGTGAGGAAACTGACTCCCCAGTTTTCATGCCAGCTGTGTGCAGAAACTCCCATCAGCGCGAGGGTGCAAGGTGTGACTGTGGCCCCTGCAAAGGTGGGACTGAGTGTCTACTCTCTCCGTCATTTGTCAAGTTACACCACACAGAAGAGAGCATTTGAAAGATCCTGGGCTGCATCTTTTCCCTAATTGTGGTTAGGGAACAGCGGTTGTGGTGGTGTTTTCTTCTCAGATTCATTTTCAGGAAGGTAAAAGGTGAAAAATGAAATCTTGGTAGAGCTGGAGATTTGAAGTCAGAGATCTTGGTTCTGTCCTTGACCCTGCCAATACAGGAGCTGCAAATTACAAACCAAAGTTACAGAAGAAACAACGGTTCCTTGCTGTCCCAAGTGATAGGTCTGGATTTCTGACAACCTACAGAGATCGAGCTTCATGGCATGTAGTTCCTCTTCATGTGTGGTAGTATCTCTCACGCTCTCTGCACCATGGAGGCTGACCCACAGAGGGATATGAACTTGAAACTCCTTTGGTTTATTTGAACATATGACATCTACAGCTCTCTCCCATGTCTGTCTTCAGTACCAGTCCTAAAATCACAATCTGGCTTAACACAAGTCAGCGAGTTTGTTGCCGCTGGGGTTCCTGTATAGCCATTTATCCACAGGAGCCAGGGTTTCTGTATTTGTACAGTGGGAACTTTAACTGGACCAGATCTCAGACTCCACAGGTGGCCTATTGCAATGGGGTGTGTTTCCCATGTTGTGGTGGTGGTATAAACTAAGGGGTCCTTTCTCCAGGCAGATTTTATGGGGAGCAGAAATTTTCTGTCTGGCTGAAAGCATAGTGGAAGGGTGTAAGCAGGGAAGCTTTGGGAAGGAGCGTCTGTAAATCCTGAGGGACAGTTCATATTATTCTGGATTCTGAGAAATCAGCAGGAAGGCAACTGCCAGCTCCGGTTTCATTAGGGTGATGCTCCCTGAAACACCTTTGGCAGTTGGCTTCATTTACAGGTCAGTGTAATGATAAAGTTCACTTCCTTTCATTGGCGGGGTTGCTTTGGATATCTGAATATGTTTATTCAGAAATGCCTGACATAGTAGCTGATAAAAAAACCACTATGCTAGTTTTTCATAAAATAAATATCTCTAGTAGCCAGTAATCCATATTTGTCTGAGAATCTGATTCCTACCACTTCTAATTTCATGCTCTGGGGTCTTGTTTCTCTTCTTTTGTCATTTAAGATAATTTGTTAGCTTTTAACTGCATTTTTAAAAAGTGCTCTTTATTGTTACTCTCTGCATAGTAAAGCATATTTAAGCAGCAAGGTAGAGAAATCTGCACCTTGAGAGAGTATCATGTTGTACTGAGACTTCTGAGAGATTAGCTTTTGAAGAACCTCTTTGTTTTTATTCTGAACATGATCCAGTCCTGGGGATTTAATTTTCTTCTCCAGATCTTTATGTTTGCATGTTTTCTTATCAAAGGAGGAATAAGTTTAGGGCATGAGCCTGTAAATCTGTTTTCACATAATTTATTAAGAGTCACATGGTATTGGTGCCATTGAAGGGAAAGATGTTGTTTATCTTTTAATTTCACAGTGACGTCTAGTCCTTTCAACATGGCTTTCATCTTTACAGATGCATTATTCTGGTTTCCCACACTATGATTGTCCAGGGATCGGCAGGTGTGTGAATATAACTCATGTAGATTTTGTTCTCTTTCTGCTTGGTCACTCCCCTTTCTGCATCTCGTTACAGTGTCCATCATCCAGTGAAGTCAAGTTGCCTTTAGTATTTGCTGGATAGACTTGGTTGGGTAGAGGAGCTGAAGTTTAGCAGGATCTTGTAAGTCATTTGGGTATTTGCTCAAGCCAACTTTCTATGTTCAGAGGCCAGATAATTATCCTTTTGTTCAAAAGACTGTTCTCGTCTATTTTCCACAAAGAAATCTGAAGAGTTTATTGTTTCCGTGTTGTGATCCCTTAACAGTTGCTGAGGTTTGTGAATGACTATTTCTATCCTGAAAACGCTATGGAATACTTTGTGGGATTTGCAGAAAAATGTTTCTGGTTTCCTCCTCCTTCCTTCCATTAACACTCTGAATATCCTAGGGAGAGATTTCAGCTGTGTTCAGAACCACAGCCCGTAACAAATGATGGCGTGCTGGTGTGTCACGCAGCCAGGCACAGTGTGGCCATGGGAAATGGCCCCACGTGTGCCACATATGAAGCAGACTGCTCACAGTTAGGGCTGATACCGATGTGCTGTAGAATGAAGAGCTCCTCAAGCGTCGGAGCAATACAGAGGTGCAGATTGACAATTGAGCACAACCACCAGGGAGGGAGAAAAGTTTGGCTTTTTAAAAACAAATGCTCTTCTCTGAAAGATTAATTCCCTACAGGAAAATAAAAAAATAAAATTGACTTCTTACTCGAAACTAAGACAAGGCCAAAATCCAGATGCATCATGTCCTGTGTAAGGAGAAGTTAACGCCTTTAAAATGTTTCATTACAGGAGAGATGACACCTCTGCTTTCTTTGTGGGGCTAGACAAACAGCCCCATTCTGCTTGCACGAGCTGAAGCCACTTTTGGCTTTGAAGAAGGAAAAAGCTGGGCCAAAATCAGTTTTGAAAGTGGATTTGAAAGCTGTGTCTAGTTAATTTAGATGCTGTTCTTACTAGGGGTTCGAGCATTAAGGGATCAGAAGTGGAGTGATCCTTAAGGTCTTTAGATTCCACATCCACCTCCTGTTGATGTTAATGGGGAATGCGCTCACAAGGCAAAAACCAGTAAATGTGGCCTCTGAGGATGAGTATAGTTGTGATTTCCCAGGCCTTTGTATCCTACTGGGAAATTTTTGGACAAAAAGGCAAAAAGCCTTCCTATTGCCAAAGGTTGCCATCCTTGGAGGTGTTCAAGACCAGGCTGGATGAGACTTTGAGCAACCTGGTCTAGTGGGAGGTGTCCCTGCTCAGGGCAGGGGGTTGGAACTTGACCTTTAAGGTCCCTTCCAACCCAAACCATTCTATGATTCTATGATTGAATTCTAACGATGGGGAAGAAAGTGCCGAGGGTGGGTTTTTTTGAGTGCTGGTAACAGTAACTTGTAAATTTAGTTCTAGCATGCTCCTAACACTGAGAAATTGTAGTCTGTCTGTCCAGGTGCTGGGACTCCAGTTTAATGTTGCTGGCTCAGCTCTGACGTGCATGTGCGAGTGTCTTACTTGGAGCAGAGGAGCTGTGCTCCAATGACAGCTTTTGAGTTGGGTCTGAAACCCTAATTTTCATAGATCTGAAGGAGTCACAGTTCCTGCAAGAATCAACAGTAGCTGCAGGTGCCAGCATTGGTGAACAGCAAGACTTGATTCAATTTGGACACTCTTGGTTTTAAGTTGGCAGTTGAAAATGCTGCTTCTAGTGCCCGTGCACTTCTCTTGAGGATGTGGGATGCTCTTGGGCTTGGCTGGCAAACTGATACTTGCTGGTGTTTTTAAGAGTCCTCAAGGGATTGAACAACTGTACATTACTGTTGTTATTACAAATCATAATGTATTTATTTTATTATAGCTTGGGCAGTTTTTTATTCACAGCAGCTCAACCCATCTTCTAATATCTGTGAGTTATGGTTTGGTTCCCTGCCAGTCATTTCTCCAAAAACTTGGTGCTGCAGATTTTGTCTTTCTCAGTGAGATGGTCTGAGCTCTTCTGGTCTTGGGAGAAGCGAATATAAACATGTAACATTACAACCCACAAATGGCATTGTATTTACAGTGCAAGGCTCTGGTCATCTTGGTTTTTCCACTCATGCTGCCATAACCCCATTTATTTCAACACAGCTGATCTGGAATAGTATAGATGATAGAGAAATTGACAAAATGCATTCAGGCAACTAGAAACAGTTAAAAACAATAGAGCCACCTGACTGAGCTTCTCAGATGGCAAAAAGTCCTCCGCTGCATTAAAGTTAGGTGGCTGGTATACTGGGATCCATCTTCATTACTTGCATATTTCATTGTGTTTAAAATGATGATTAAGGGAGAGTTGGTAAGGTAGAAGTAAGGTAAAAAAAAGCAGAGTGCTTGAATTCATTAAGAGCCAGAGGACATTAATTAATATGGGCTTTTCAACCCCTGACCAGTTCCTTACCTATTTTGCAAAAACACAAACCGTGGCTTCTTTAAAGTACTCTGCCAAGAAAACAAAATGTTGCTTGATTTCATTTCTGCACACCCCCTCTCCCCCTTTAACTCTCTGATTAGTCCCGTTATTTCTGTATTAAGAAACCTGTTTGAATGTCCACCCACAATTTGTGCTGTGCCTTGTCCAGCAAACAGATGCTGTTTAATTTCTTGTGATCTCTTTTCCTGATGAACTTCTTCATTGACTGTGTTGTTGCAGACACAATTCAAGATCTTCAGCTTATGTCCTGGTTTCTTTTTAAAAAAGAAGGAGGATGGTGACTTATTACTTGTATGATGTTAGGCCTAAAAGCCCCCTCCTGGGCTCTTACTCAGTTACTCTTACTTGTAGGAACTGTGTAAAAATCAGAACAAAGGCAATACGTGTGTATATTGTATATAGCTTGTTATTTTAGAAATGCAAGAATTCTTCTTAACTGCAAGACAAATTCACTTCTGTTCAACTCCATTGCCTCTATACCAGGATTGAAAAGTCTGACTGATTTCATTTGACAGTAGGTGCTCTTTCTGCTGCTCTTGATAACCTCGGTGCTGAGAAAGAATTAAATGAGAGCTTGCCTGTTGCAAGAGGTTGCATTTCAGAGGATACCTTAATAATTAATTTTTCCTGAGAAGGACACTGTCTTAGTTATTTCCTTGTAGGAAATTCTGGTTCCCCAAAGCCCGATCTGCTGCTTAGGTAGGTTCAGGTTTCACAGGAGAACAAAAGACTAGATGTTGGGGTGTCACAAGAAGTTTTTGCAGGGTCTTAATCCAGTGTGAGCCGATGTAGCAAATATTATTTATATTTATCTTTCACAACTACCTTTCAAAGGTGGAATTAATTTTTAGTATGATCTATTTCTAGCTGTTCTTGCCTGTATAGAACTTTCAAGTTATTTGGAAGTTTTTCTACTGATAATCTTTATGCTAATAAATAAAAACAAATGCCAGAAGACAGCAGAGCTCCTAGAGAGTCATCTTGCTTATATAGCTGTTCCTTCCCTGGGCATCTGCCACTGCCTCCAGGGAGGAGGATGCAATGAAACCGTAGACGCTCCTTTGAGGGAGTCTCACTGAGCTGTTGACAAGTTCTTCATGGGCTGTGGACAATATACCACTATGCACTTGTGTCACACCACAGGGCCTCCCATTGACGCTTATCCTTTTCGTTTGCCCTCTGACCTCCGCTGCTTGCCACTTAGTGAAGCGGCAGTTCAGAAAAGAAAGCAAAAGTCGGGCCAAAGTAGCTTTCATCTACCTTGCACAGCCTAGCTTGTACTTCTTGCTATTTTTCAAATCACTAATAGTTAATATAGCTCTAATTTTTTTACTTATTTTGAAATAAAACCCATCCTTGAATATAAATCGACAAAACAGCATTGTTTCCCTGCTACCCAGATGTGTAAATTTTCACTCTGACATCATCGTTTTCCTCCTTTTTTTATTTTATTTTTTTATTTTGTCAGAGGTAATCCAGAACCAACCCTAGAGAGTTAAAAACTGTACAAATGCAAATTTACAGGTTTGGTCCCTCTGCAGTTTCTGGCTTTTGTGATCTGACCTTGGGCTTACTGAGTTTAAAGCAAAATGTCATATCTAAGTACAGTTTAGATGATCCATGCAGCAGCAATTTTGAATGTGAGCATCTCATTCACTTGGTTAATTAAAACAATGCATTACAATTTTTCAGTATATAAATACTGATCTTTGAAGCCTGGAATGGAAATAATTGTATTATTCTGTATCTGTGACTGTAGGGCTATGACACCCCAACTCTTCACACAGTGATGCCAAAGAATAACTTCAGTGGCCTCTAAGTATGTTAATTGAATTACTGGATTACAGGAATGTTGAAAACCCTCTGTCTATAACCAGGATTCTGTTTGTGTGAAGGTGGTGTACAAAATCAGAATGAAAAATCACCTCTCTTGACATGGGGGTTGGAAAATGACCCAACAAGCCTCCTCCATACCCCTCCTCCCACTGATTTTGGAAGTGGACATCAAATGAGAGGGTAGAGCTAGAGGGAGGGGAGACGGTGATTTAATTAGAGATCTAAGGGGTCATTTTTTTTCCCCCCAGCATGTAGTATTGTAATTCAGCACATTTCCAGTGACAGCTATTGATGTGCGATGATTACAGGCAGTCAAGAAACTGGCCTGTAGTTCCACCCTTCTAGACTTACAATGGCAGAGACAGGACTCTTTGGTTTTAAGATTTAGCAGTTTGCCCACTTTGTTGACAGTTAAACTGATCTAGATAAAAGATTCAGTGAAAATGAAATTAGATAAAATACATAGAAAAGCAAAGCAAATGTTAAAAATGGAGACTGGCCATTTCCAAAGCAGGCAAAACTTTGAAAATATGCTCAAGAGATTTAGGAGCATAGATTTTATTAAAAGTCAGCAGGATTTGTATTCTAAACCCCACAGGGTTTTTGAGTGTTTTCTCTATTACTTGTACTTCAGTTTAACAGAAAGAAAATGTACTTAGAATGTTTAGTTTTGAAGTTTAAGATGCGGAACTTCAACTGGGAAATGACTGATTTTACTTTGAAGATGTTTACTTACTAAATCTTTGGCTTTGATCAGAGTTTTCAGTTTTACCTAGTGCTGCTGAAGTCAGAGTATTACTTGAGAAATGATGTTTTCTTTCATTCCTTCAAAAAAAGAAAAAAAGATTCTGATTCTTAACTGGCTGGAAAAACTCATGATTTAAAAAGTGATCTTGTATGTGAGGGTGGAGAGATGTGTGATCTGTGATTTTTTAATATTTTTTTTTTAATTTTTTTTTTTGGCAGGAGCATTACAAAAAATGACAATCAAAGCATTTCTTAGTGATGATTAAATATCAAGGCAGTAGTGGTGAAAGGAAGCTGCTGGATATCCTAACAATTTAAGTTAATGCTGTAATCAAGTTGCCTTCATTTGCTCCTTTGTTTCGTTAGGATAGAAATAGCAGCCCATGCTGAGCATTTAATCCTTGTGCATGCTTCTCAATGAGCTAAAGAGGTGGTCCTCCCTTAAAACAGATAGACAGTCATCAGACCACTAAGGTGGCCAGTTCTAGCTTCCTTCACACTGGTGCTTATTTGATGCCAAGTGTTTGCAGGATCAGGGCCAATATTTATAACTTCAATCTACTGCATAGCTCTTTTTCAGTCCTTGATTCTTAACAGGTGCTCTCCCCCTGCCCGGTGCTCTGCAGACTGTGAAAGCAATTGAAGGCATTACGGTTAGACACTAAATACATCATGAAGATTAACTTGATAAATGATCAATTCTGGCCTCATGCTTGAAATTTAAGTCAATTGTCTGGATGAAATGTGTAAATCCCTGTATAACAGACATTTATCTCTTTCCAGACTTTTCAGTGCTCTGCACAAGATGAAAGCAAGCAAGTAGATAATCTTTTCTGGAGGTGATTCTGTATTTTTTTTTTCTTTCACTAGGAATAATTTCCCGGGGTGTGGTGTCCAGCTGTGTGCTTACAGTGTCTGTCAACAATAAGGGACACAGGTACTTTGGCGAGTGTTTCCACTGGTAAAGTTCTGGATAACCTAAGATTTGACAGACATCCCAGGCAGAAAATGGAATCTTCCCTTCCAAGCATTCCCAGCAATGTCCTACAGGTCACATCCCTGTGCTGGGGGCTTGCCCCTGACAAGAGTGATGGGAGTGTTTATTCCTCCCAATAGCCTGCAGGAATTGCACTGCATGTGCTTTAGTGGGAATATTCTCTTACCTCTTTCCCTTCCTCCCCTCTCTCCTGACCTTAGCTTCTCCCCTTCTTTTACCTTTTCTGGATGGATTGTACGTTTTCAAAGTTTAATGCTTGCTTATTTTCCTGTTGATCCCTGAGTGGCACAGCTGAAGCCTTACAGGCTGGTCATCAAAGGACCTTTTAAAAAGGGAATTGTCAGGAATTCACGTGTGTATGAACTGTGTGTCTTTGCATGGCAATTTCTGTAGGTTATCACAGCAAAATATGACTTGCTTTGACAGTGGTCCCATCATAAGCTCTTACCTTCAGGAATTCAACCTCCTACTTTTACAACCTATTCATAGTCCCTTTGGAAATTTTAAGCACAGCATGTTAGGATGTTGGTTAACAGCAAATAAACCTGTGCGCTGACCTGCCCATGTGCTAATAATAAGTCATGAGTCTGCTTTTTAAGAAACTCTGTCACAAATGGTGGTTGAAAAAATAAATGAACGACCGAATTCCTACAGATAAGACCATCCAGATGGGACTGCTGGGGGGTAGGTTAATGAGTTGGCCCTGTGGCCTTGACAGTCTTCCTTTAAAAAAGGGGGCACGTGTTGTTCAGAGGAGCCCATGGCCTCTATTTTCCAAAGGTGAAATTTAGCATGGAGTGAAGGGCCAGCGAAAGGTCTCTGCCTCAGGCTCACATGGGGCTTGACTGATAGATAAGGCTTGTGCTAGCGAACTTCATTTTTAGGGAGTAAACTAGCCCTTTTGGTGTGTTCCTGAAGAGTTCTCAAGCCTATGAGTGAACATTTTCTACAGGCTTTTTATACACCCCTAGTCTTAAGGATTTTCAAAGAGGCGTGTGTTTATGGCTTAGATAAGGGATGTATGATTATCTTGCTTATACCTTTTAATGAGTGTGCATAAAGACTATATATGTGGGAAATACACCGTTATTTTTTGCAAGAATTGGATGACTTTAATTTCTAGCTTTGGTTTTTTGTTATATCACCGCAGTAATTAGTTCCACTTTTCCATAATACTAATCATTTCAGCATTTTCTGAAAGGACTTTTTGTGCTGCAGAAATTACTTCCATTTGCATGGAATGTAGGATTTGCTTAAAATAAGATATGACATTTTTGGCCAGTAGACACACCAGATATTAGGTACCTTTTTGGGGGGGGTGGGAGGTGGTTAAAGAGTAACACTAATAGAAGCAACAGCGATGTGCAGCTATTATCTCTATTGCAATAGCATTTCAGTTTCCAAGTGGGGGTATGTGGTGACACTGTTGCTTTATGCCTTGGACAAAAGCATAGCATAGATAACAACAGCTAAACTCCTTGGTCTTGGGAGTTGCTTCCTCTTTTGGCTGATGGACAATTTACAGAGTTAGTTCCATGATTTCTAGTGTCTCAAGAGTGCATTAGAGTTTCACAGCAGGAGATTTGTAAAAGGGAAAGGAATGGTGTACGGGGAATTAAAAGGTCTGTAAAACTAGAGGCTTGCTCTCCTGTGAGGAGTGATCTTGTCTAAATCAATAAACGTCCATGGTCTGTGTTTTTCAGCTGTGATTATTAGGACTGTGTGTTCAGTCTGTGTTCTGAGGAGAGCCAATATTGGCTTAATAACACAAAAAAATGTATTTACAGATATTTGTCCAAATTCTGAATAACTGTTCCTTTTGTTCTCTGTCCTTTGCCGTTCCCAAACCATAATGCAAACAGGTTTTGGCTCTGAGTCCAGTGAAGTATTTCTAAGCATGCTTAACGCCAGGCACATGACTACTCCAGTTAACATTTGTAAGACTTTGTGCAGGCTTAAAGGTAAGCACATGCTTAAATGGTTTGCTAACTCTGAGTCTCATTTTTCCTGAGTATTTAGGACAACATTAGTTTTAATGATTGTGCCACGCACAATAAGAGATGTTTTTGAATAAAGATCATTATTATCTGTCATTAATTTTCCATTACTCTATTTTCATTATTACCTATGGCCCTGCTGAACTGTTTATCTTGGACCAAAAACTGTAGTAAAGGGGCATCAATGAAAAGTTGCACTCTGATATAACAAGTAGTCAAAGCCAATGACTAAGCAAAAACCTTAAAAGTCCAAGATTTCTTTTGCAGAAATGCTATGTAAACACGTGGAAAAATGAAATATAGCTAAAAAATAAGAAAGCAGGAAAGAAGTGGTTATGTGTCTGTTTTTACTGCAAAAGGGTATTTTTTTTTTAATACAGCGTAACTGGTGACTCGAAGTCTTAACCTGCAAAGTCCTACAGGCATTACAGACTTCTAGCACACGGTAGCTAAGTCGGCTTAACTCTCTTGAACTCAGCAGTGACTGACTTGGCCTACTCCAATCTCTTAGAAAAACTATAGTGCTTAGCTTCATCTAAGCAGGGTAGTGAACATTTAATACTGTAGTTATGCAACTACCACAGCAAAACCAGAGTAATATTGGCAGTGAAGGGAAAACTTGTTTTCATTTACAATAGTTATTAAATCAGTCTAATTCCAGCGCAGCAGCTAGGGAAATGAAATTCACAGGTATTAGGCAAAGGTACAGTCACAGCTGAATTCTTAAAAGTAAGGACACAAAACAGAAAAACAACTATCTGGTTTTAAGGAGGACATGTTGTTTATGAGCTGTTTGGTTACATTTTCTGCTGATCCATCTGCCTGTGGAAAACCTTTGCCATCCCTTGAAGACTAAAATATCATTCTGAAGATAGAGGCAGGATTCAAGCAGTACCATTCTCCCCTGGTATCTTCTGATGAGGTGTCAGCTTCCTTTTGGCAGAGTCTGGAGGATAGATAAGGGACTGTGGTTACAGGCACAAAGGGCTTTTATGACAAGGTGAGAAAGAGAAAGTTTCAGATTAGTAGGAATTTGTATCTTTATTGTGCTTTTAACTTCAGTTTCAAATCTTAAAACAGATTTTCGCTGGTCCATGAACTCAGTGAACTAATGTCCTATTGCATTTTAATTTCATCACTCTGACTCTCTCACTTCAAAGCCTGCTCCAAGTCTAGAGAAAAGTTCACAATCTGCTTGATTTGGCAGAAATATGGGTTTGCTGTATGTAGTCACAAAACAGGGAGAACTCTTGAAACAGATTAGTCAAGAATAAAAAATGCTACTCTATGTTTTGAAAGGTCCATTGTATTTTTACCTGGATAATAAATAATCTTAACTAGCTCTTCCTTGTTAGAGTAAGGACTACTAATTTTTAAGGAAACAAATAGAAGCCTCAGACATAGGTGTTTAAAATAATTGAAAATAAAATTAGGTAAATCAGTAAAAAAATATTAAAAACCTGCAGGATATATTTCTTTCCTCTCTCTAACTCTCTCTCCCATAGTTGTCTTAGTCTCTTGTTTTGCTCATCCAAAAAAGTTTTTAGATTTTCAAATCTGTTCATAAATTCAAGTTTTGGAGCTTCAAAATTGCGACCTGTCAAAGGTCACTCAAAGCCGGAGGGATATATCACATTCTATAAAACTGTTAAGACTGTCCATCAGATCAGATGGAAATCTAATAAGTGCGGTAGTGTCTCACCACTTAGGAATCATGCTCAGCATTTTGTGTGGCCATCCTTTGAGATAAAAGTCACTGGTGTGTGAATTCAATTATTTCACATACATAAAATTTTCCAAATCACTCCCAAGTTCCCATGTTTTAAGTGTACCCGTATCTGTTATGTTACTTCGGGGAGTGTCAACTGTACTTTGACTTTGTGGGAAATGAGGTCAAAAAGAAATAAGATTTCCTTTATTGGCAAAAGACAGACAGAGAGAGTGGAGATGGTGAAAATTCAGGAGGGTAGATTTAAATTCCCTTTCTCTAGGTTGTTGAAAGAACCCACATAGACTGAGGAAATGGTATTATTACTGCCACTGCACTGTATGGAAACTGCAGAGCAGAAATCAGCAAAGAACATTACAGACAGATTTCAGCCTGAACATTTCTCAGAAGTGGTAAGGAACTCAGGTCACTGTCTTCTTCACTAGAAACTGGATGGATCCAAATGTAGCACCTGATTCAGGTAATAAGCCAGGGGCAAATATTGTTCTTGTGGGGTGGTCCTTCAGATCTATTGGTCCATTCTCATCTATGGTGGGGCTCTCTGTACAGTAAGAATGATTTGGCCTCTGGTGCTTTGCAAGAACTTCTACAATGAAGTAGTGGCCAATACTGAACATACCTGAACTCTGGTTCTGGATGTGCATATCCAAGCACAACCATCTCCATCAGAATCTGCAAGGGTAGATGAGTGATCCAGTGCTGAAAAATGCCACTTCTCTCTGTGGTCCAGGGGAACTGCTGGATACTCAAGTGTTTTTCAGAGCAGGACATTTAGAAGCATAAAAATAGATACAGTGCCTGACTTCAGGGGCTTACTTCAGAAGTCTTGCCCTTATTTGGGCAAAACAAATATCAACTTCTTTGCAGTTTTCATGCGTTGGTGAAAGCTGCTGAATAGGCATGTGGCTATTTTTTTTTAATTTACTCAAAAGCAATTTAGTTATTTCTGCTATACCTTAGTGTATAATATTATCATTCAGTGGCAGAGGAATATTTAAACAATCACAGGTTGGTGTAAAACAGCAACATCTATCAAGAGTCTGGCCTGTGCGCTCACTTGGATTATCTGAATTTCTCTTAACTTTTCCTTTTCTGTGCACTATATGAAGTCTCTGCTCCTCTCATGTCTGTGCAAGGAGATTTATTTGGCAGTAAAAATGTCCGCTTAAATTGAAAGTTCAGTTATTTACTTTATGGAAGTGAATAGCCTTCAATAAATCAGTCTTTCTTTCTCTTTCCTATTATTATTTATTGTTTACATTACTGTAACAGACATGTTTCCTGTAAAGCCTTTCAGCTTTAATCCACCAAGAAGGGGAAAACGTGATGTTGAGTGCAATTGAAGCAAAGGAGCAGCCAGACCACTGAATTTTATTCCCCACCAGTGGGCCAAGGGGCTGCTCTCTGTAGTGTCATTCAGTATCAGAAAACAGCAAATTTCACTTGCTTTTTGAGGCAAGAATTATTGCCTCTTTAAAGGGGTTCTGTGGGCCAAGAAGGGAAGGCCAAGGGTATCTGAGAGGGGTGTGTTACTGCTGCCACAGAGGGAATGGCAGAAATGTGGTGTGCTGCAGTAAAAACGCTGTATAAACCTCCTAGACAGTTAGGAATACCTTGTATAAAAATCCAGATGCCCATCTGTAACCATAGACACCTACGAGTTTTATGAACATGACTCTAGAAGTGCCTACTGGGAGGAGGATTTGGTCACAGCTGAATACCCTGTCCTTTGGAGTGCTGTGGCATGGTGTGGGGAGTGTGAATCCCATGCACTCAGTAAGGAGTTGTTTCTCTTGGGTAGAATGTAAATTACATTCATTTTGGGTGCTTTCTGATTTGTGCATTGGAGATGGTAGCTCTGTGCCAATACAGACTTTTATTGTATGATTTAAGTGCATTCTTATTTAACCCCGTTGATGTCTTGGATGACTTCATCCCTTCTGTAGATGTTTCACCTCTTTGTCTACATTTATTTACGCTTGTACTGCTGAAAAATCATTCAAGCGCACCAGTGGTTGCGAGAGCCTGACTAAATGTTTTCTAAAGAAAAGCAGGACAAGTCTGTAAAATTGGTTGCAAAATGTACTTATCAGCGTGTGCAGTGGTATGGCATGTACTCTGTGTCATGTGTCAAGAATCCCCAGTCTGTCCCTGCAGCTCTTCCTTATGTTGAAATTGCTTTCAACCCTGATGTTATTTCTGCCTTTATTTTTGGCAGCAGGGTGAGCAAGTTGAAATTTTGAAAGGCGGGGAATGAGAGAGATACAGAACTGCTTGGCGAAGGGGTCAGAAAGGACAGGCTGGCTGAAAGCAGTCGGCGCTGCTAATGCATTCCTCTTCCGTCTCCTCACAGGGCAGAAGAAGGCGAAATCCTACATGGAGCCCAGAGGTCCCTTCCCCCCACTTTCATCTCACCCACCCTATAAGCTTCGTGTCAAAGCCAACCTCTTCCTGCTGGAGGACGACTGGATGCGATCCCTTTCAGAGGCTGTCAGCGCTTCTCCTCTAACTGCCCCGTGGAGATGCTGTTGAGTGACATGAAACACTTTTTCTCCTGACAGGATTAGCGAGCCATCTCTCCACACTGCCCAGCTTCCCCTTCTGCCTTCACCGGCTCTCTCTATGTGGCCAAAGAGGCATGCCTGGGTCTTGGATAGCAAAATAGCATCGGGCCACTTCTCCCATGTTTCCTACTGACAGAGGAACTCTGTTATTAGAGGAAACTTTCACTCTTCACACAGCAAATTAACCCATTTTTGGAGTAAGAGCAGGAATTGTTCATCAATGTCACAATTTAGATCTTGTGGACATGTAGGGATTGTCCGGCGTTATGCCCAGTCTGCGGTCCTTCCAGATGAGTTCCTGCTCTGACCACAGTCTCGCCTGTCCCAGGGGAAATGCCATGACTGATCTCTGATAATGGAAAACTTCCCTCTTTCTGGAAAGATACATGATAAAATCTTGCCAAAGAGAATCCCAGAAACAGGATTTTTATCCTGCATGTTCATTTCCACTCCCTGAGTAACAGCGTAAGGATGGAGAGAGAGACGTTTTTAGGTACTCTAGTGGGTGATCAGTCTAGCAATTTGCTGGGGGGAATCAAGAAATTGGTACTAACTTGCCTCTCCCTTGTGCCATAGTTGATGCTTGATTATTCTGCCCCTCTCTCTCTTGTGCCCATGACCAGTTTGTACTCTCCATTATTATTTGGCTATATTGGTCTTATCTTTCATTTAACTACTTTCCCTTCATCCCAAATCTGCTGTTCCTTTTTTGAATGAATCACAGAATCACATGAAGTTGGAAGGGACCTCTGGAGATCATCTAGTCCAATCACCCTGCCAAAGCAAGTTCACCCAGAGCAGGTTGTACGGGAACTTGTCCAGGTGGGTTTTGAATGTCTTCAGAGAAGGAGACTCCACCACCTCCCTGGGCAGCCTATTCCAGTGCTCTGAATGACTTGACTGTGCTTCTGTTAACTTATGCTAACTGAAGAATTGTGCCTGTCAGGTCTTCAATTGTCTTGCCCTGCATTTAAATGTATCCTCTGCCCTTGCCAAAATATAGATGCAAATATGTATGAAAAAAATACATTTATTACGTGACTGCACAAAAAAACTAGAAATAAGCAGCATAATTCTTTTTTCATTGCATATATAGTGGGGCTAGGATGTATTCAGCCAAGTATGTATTCAGATTATTCATTCAGCTTAAAATAAGCATATGTATTGAGATCAATGTTGGGTCTGCTTATGGGTTGAATCTGGCTCTGCAAACTTACAGTATTATGTTACTACATTACAATATGCTGTCATGTTCAAACCTTTGAATTTATTAAACAGGATGTAATATGCCAAATCTTTACAAATTACTCATTGTTTTGGTACTGGATGTTGGCAGTATTATCATTAACATACCAAGCCAAATGACCCTTGCACTAGATTTTCCATGTTATTTTCCAAGCAGATGTCAATGCAAGAAACTAATCTCAGTTTATCTCAAATTATTGTACTTTCAGATGGTTATTCAATCCATGAAGTATGGGATGGTCCATATTCATATTATCCCAAGGGAAGCCCTTTGAAAGTACTGTGACCTCTTTGCTCTTGATGGTTAGAGAAAAGCATTTTCTTCCAACTCTTTACAACTCTGGTTCCATATGCTGCCAACTCTACTCGTGCTTTTGCCAAGGAAAAACAGTCCTTTCCTTTCTGTCTGTTTCCACCTTTAATTTGTCCTGTTCAGGTTTATTTCTGGACAATAGGACTCATTTCTTCTCTAAAGAAGCAATCTTTTCTTGCAACAACCACTCAAGCATTATGGCCTTACCATGACTTGACTCTTTTGGAAACACTGAAATGTGAAAAAGGGCAGTTGGATCCCATGGTGATGAGCAGGCTTAAAAACACTTAGGTAGATCAAAAAGGCTGAGTTGCTGAGGCTTTGTGGCTTCTGTTTGGATTTTTTGTTTCATTTAACTTACAGTGTCAACAGAGCCAAAACTCTGAAAGGCATACCAGACAGGAAAAGCCAGTTGGGAAATGACCTGAAACTGTTGTTGGCACCGCGCTTTAAA
The DNA here is from genome assembly GCF_001431845.1 of Calidris pugnax. Classification (NCBI taxonomy): domain Eukaryota; kingdom Metazoa; phylum Chordata; class Aves; order Charadriiformes; family Scolopacidae; genus Calidris; species Calidris pugnax. Next base: position 8,551,601 of record NW_015090922.1, read on the forward strand.
AGTGAGCCTTTTTATTGTCCGCAAAGCAGCGGCTGCAGATCGCTATCCTTGTGTTATTAGCTAGTGCAGTGCTGAGGATACCTCTGAACAGAGGCCTTTCGTGTACAAAAAGAAAATCCAAGAAAGCTCTCATTTCAGACCTGAAGTCTTGACTTTCCTATGGCAGGATTTTTTCTTTATCTGATTTTGAAGCCAAACAAAAATTGCATCACAGGGCCCAACTTTTCATCAGACACTTGAAATCAATTATGAGGCATGCTGAAAGGACTTCAAGAGTGCTTCAGAGAATTTTCGTGACCAAGCTTCCTATATTTTATAACTGGCATCACTAAGAAAGACAAAATGGTTGCCTGCTATGCAACAGTTATGCCATAAAAAAGAAGAAAAGGAATGAGAAAGGTGAAAGTATTATAAACCTACAAAGGAAAACAAGTATAGAGTGACCTCTCTTGATCTTTACTATCAAGTCACCAACTATGTGTTTCTTAACGTCCAATTCTAACTAAATTTAATCTATACACCGTCTACCGTATTCCCTCTAGGGAATGCAATGCCAAACGAGCACACAGTGTTCTCACATTAAAATCTTCCATCAGCATTGCTGTGGGCTGTGGGGGATATTAAGTCAGCCGGTCTCCTTGCTGCTCTAGCCTGAAGAAGAGGCCAAAGTTCACCAGTTTCATTAATTCATTCAGGAAGAGAGGAAAGTAAAAACAAACCAAGTATTTATTTTCATTGATTGTCCAGGTTTCATTGATTGTCCAGACAACCAATTCACTTGGTTGTCTTTTTCTTTTCCCCTTTCCCCCTTTTCCCCTTCTAGAAAACAAGAGGTTATAGAATTTTAAAGTCGGCAATGAAGATACTTAAGCAAGTCATTCCATCATATTCAAGTTTTCTCTGAATGCTTAAATTTTTGCCTCAAACTTCCTTTGCTTCATTAGTTTGATTTTATCAGATTGATAATAAGTTTTAAACATAAACTCTTCATCTGATTATGGTTCTTTATCCAATTAAACCTTACTAGTTTTCTTCTCCTACTAGTCAGCAAACAAAGGCTGCATTTCAAGAGCGCTGGCTGGTTTGCAGAGCTCTGGCAGTACGAGATAGCTCCTTCTCTCTCTGAAAATGCAACCTCACGTAGCATAGAGCAATTAAACTGTTGGGAAATCTGAGAAACCCTGTGGTCACAGGAGATGCAATCCTACATTGACTGCAAAACTCTCTGCCAGATGAAATAAAAATAGCTATTAATTTCACCATGTTAGGAGCTGAGAGCACGTATGGGAGCTAAGCTCAAAAGCCATCCCTTTGTACAGGCTTTCCCCCAAATGTAAACGCAATCATGCTGTCAAATAAAAACAGAGGCAATGATCTTAATACAAGACACTGCTGTTGCACTTGTATAATCTGAAGAAATGCTTTGTCTGAGACTGATGTGTACCAGTTTTAGAACCCCGCTGGATACTCAGAGATCATATTGACTGTGGTAATATATAGTTCAGCCTTCCAAGTGTATGAAAGTTACAGCAACGAGGCCAAAGAAATGAAAGAAGGGCTGGACCAGAAATATGGAGGATAGCAACAGATTACCTTGGTTAACTTGGTAGTTCAGGAGTTCATGAGAAGTTTGTGACTGCTGTTCTTTGTTTTTCTTCTGTAGAGCAATTTCCCCTGTCCTCTTCCGCCTCTTTCATGTTATTTATTTTCTAGTAACACTGACCTTCTGCATTGAAAAATAAAAAGAGTTTCCTCCCCAAAGAAAGACTTTTCCATGTGAAAAGATTTTTCTCGTATGTGAGTTCACGTTTTGTAAATATATTTTGCAGGCTTTTCTGACTCATGCATAAAACTGTATTTTAGATTTTAGGTAAATGCTGCAAAAGTGCGTGACTTGGAAGCCTACGTTCCCTGATTTTTATTGAGATCTGAATTAGTCTTTTAATTCAGATTTGTAAATAAAGCTGAGTCTCCTGAGTCACGTAGGGTAAGTCCTAAATGCAGTTTTTTTTCCGTGTATTATTTATAATGATAATCTAATGTTTAGCCAATGCTTGGCTGTGTAACAACAGAGAGTTGTGAGATGACCAAGCTCATTTCCTGAGCTGCATCTTTTTGTTTTCATAACAAGTCTTTATTTAACATTTCATTTAACAAGACTTGTGGACTATCTCTTGATTAGATTCTGCATGTTTCCTGCCACTTGCATAAACTGAGAAATGTAACCTTAAAGCCAGAGCCAATATAAATATTTTTTCATAGAGTGATGTAACAACCAGCTTTTTGTTCCACAAAATTCAGACTTGAAACTCTGAAACTCTCCTCCATTTTCAGTCTGTCCTGAAAAATAATTCTAAGCAATTGCTTATATAAGTGAGGAAGTTGGGGATTTAGCATTGTAAGAAATTATTGCAGAATCAGTATTTTAAAAAAGTGCTTAAACTTTCAGAAGGAAGATTGTGATGTTTGTGGTATTGGGATGAAGTTAAAATCTGGTCCAGGATAACCTGCATGCATTGCACTTACATGTATGTGGAAAGTAAGAGTCCCCTCGTATTATTTGTTCACCGTTTGTATATTCATTACTATGCAGACAAGTTGGGAAAATTTTCGTATAATTTGCTGTACAGTCAAAATAAACTAAAACTTTTTCCTTCCTGCATAATTCTTGGATTTAATTACTAATTTGAGGGACTGACTTTGTAGCCCCATACTCTGCTCCTAAGTTTCATAGTGAAAACCTTCAGCTGAGTGAAGTTACTCTGCAAATGTGCTTGTGTAGGGACCAACAGCTGGTCCAGAAGAGTCATAGTGTGCATTTTTGTTGTGGTTGATGGTAATATCAAGACTAAGACAAAATGGAATTGGATTTTAAGAGAGAAGTCTGTGCTATAGGCATAGTTTTGGGGAAGAGGCCAGCTGAGATAGTCAAAGCCAAAGATTGTCACCATGGGATATGCCCCACAGAGGTTCAGCCAAAGGACTTGAATGTTGGAAGTTTTTCAGGTTGGTGTGTGTTTGCCCCCCTCTCCCCGTGCCCCC
>NW_015090922.1:8554818-8565857 GCF_001431845.1 Calidris pugnax
CCCCGCCTTCCTCACTAGTGTAAGATTAATTTACAGTGTTTGGGCAGGGGGGAAGTTGGGGGATGGGGTCAAATTAATGGCAAGCTGCCAAAATCTGCTTAACTTTTTTATCAAAAGAAAAATAAACTTTCATCTGCTTTTCTGATGTCTTTGAGTGTGAAAATGGGTGTGTTGCAAACTGAACACATAAGCTGCTTCGCAGCAATGAATTTCAAATTCTTAAAGTTTATGGGACATTATTAAACGTGCAGTTATGGTGGTATGTTAGCAATTGCAGAGTTTTACTAGCTTTACTTGAGTCCACTTTTAGAAAAAAATGAAAAATCTTGGTGAATTGCTGCTGCTCTTAGTTTCCAATGGTCAACGTTCAATTGCTGCTTGGATTTCTCTGCTCGTTGTTCTCATTCACTGCTCAAAGGCCAACGTATAATTCACTCAGTCTGGTTCTTGAGTCTGATTACGATTTTTATAGTGCCTTCTCCCAGTCTAAGTCTTTATAGTTTTGGGTTTTCTCGTATTGTTGTAGGGCCATTGCAATTTCATTTTCTATTGTGATCTTTCAGTGAGATGTGCCAGGTCTGCAAAATGGACCTACTTTTTCTCATCTGCTTCTATCTGATTGTTGTGAAACTGCACTTCTTCAAGGACAACAAAGCTTCCAAAATATTCAAATTTACTCAAACTAATCATGGTCCTAATAAGTTCCCCAGTTATTGCGTTTGCCTCGTTCTTCTATCCATTTTCATAAAACCGTTCTCATAAGACCCCATTAAATTAGACCTTATTTTCAGTCATTTTAACTTTGCCAGACTTTAACTGTTAGATTTAAATTTGTCAGGTGTCTGCATTAAGCAGAATGTATTTGTTTGGACAAAAAGTAAACCAACATATTCTAGCACTTTTCAGAGTAAGGCAAAGGAAAAGAATACACTATTTAATTTATATTTTAACTATTAAGTATTAAGAAAAAGAAGTATTTGTGGCCATGTGCTTTGAGTTAGAGACCTGACAAAGCCAGAGGTTTAAGTATTTGGGCCAGAAATGTATCTTTTAACATGTACTCTAAAAAATCTTACCTTATTTGATGAAATTATCACCTTTTTTTTTTTAGAAATCAGAATTCAAATATATTTTTTGGAAATGTTTGAGCTTATAAAGTTGGAATTATATGAAGCATTGACATTTCCTGGGTGTTGAACATTTTAGTTTTGCTCAGCTATTATCAAGGTAATTTCTTCTTTGACATAGTGTGGTAAAATGCTTTTGGATATTGTCTTTTGAAGCTACTAGGAGTACCATTGAAAATGCTAAGAAGTCAATTCCCAGTTCTGATTTCTGGAAGATTTTAAGTAAACATGGTATAAATGAAAATAAAGTCCATTGTCATATGAAGACACTTTTTCTTCACTGATGGTGACTTCACTGACATGGGCAATTTATTTCCAATTAACATAAACTTCATAAACTGATTCAAGTGTTGAGGAAAAAAAGACAATTAAATGAATTCTTAGGAAAGCACATTTCTTCCCCCTTCCGCAGGCTTGGCTTCAGTCCGACTCCTTTTCTCCTCCATCCTGGTCTCAGCCTCCCCTGTTGCCTCACGCGTTGCTGCAGCCTCACAGTCCCGACAAGTGAGGTGAGAGGTGGCATGGCAGGTTGGGGTCACCTGCCAAATTGGCTTTCTGCTGCCCCTTACTTGTTCTCCTCTGTGCCAGCATGGGTCAGCCATGGCTGCGGTACCTCAGAGGTGTCCCTGCTTGGGTATGGGGCGCCCACAGGCCACAGTGACTCAGGGTTGTCCCTGGTCTGGTGTGGGGATGCGTCCCTCCTTTGTCAGGGAGCACTTCATTCTGAGAGCGTGTCTTCAGCTGTGTCCCCAGTGATGCTACCTTTCACATGTCCCCTCCATTCTGTTTCCTTTTCTTCCTCAGGCGTCTCCTGCTGCAGCAGCTGCTTGCTTTACCTACGTCTGAGCAGAGGAGTGGTGGGCTGCCCTGATGGGCTGCAGTTTTGGGGTGCTCACAGTAGTGGTGGAGTCAGTAGGACCTTGTGGTGACCAGCCCTGGACCTCCCGGCATAAGGCCCTGCAGCCCCCTGCTACCCAGACGCTGCCATTTAGGCCAAATAGAAATATAGGTACGTTTCCTAACTTAACAGCTCTTGGCTTTACACCTTAAATGTATTTTTGGTAAATACAGGACTTGTTATAAATCTATTTTCAGAGCATCTGAATATGAAGTTGTACAGATGGACATGCTATTTGGAATTGGACTACGCCAAAGCAAAATGCTTTCATGCAGTGGCACTTTGTGCCATGGCAATGGGCCAAGACACCTCATGCCCAGGTGAGTGCTAATGAAGCTTGACATGATTAAATGTCCCTGAAAAATCTGAAGATGATTTGTTATAAAAGAAAATCTGAAGGTGTTTTGTTACAGGAATTCATGCTGCTCTTTCCTGATTGAGTTCTTTTTTTGGTATCAATCACCTGTTGAATAACTTGAGCTGAGAGCATTGTAGATAACCATACCCTTAAATCTGAGTCTTGGAGAAGACATTCAGATTTGGTACATTTGGTAGAGAGCTGATTCATTAAAACCTTGTATGGTTGGTACTGTGTGGAATTTTACTTTACCAGATTTTTGATGCTTTTCTGCAAAAGTCACAGATAAAGTTTTGAGGAGAAAAAGAGACATCAAATATCTTTTCCAACATTTTCTGGCTCTGGGACTGAAAAGCTCCTACAGCTCATTTATCCCTCTAAACATTAGGCACTGCTATTTGAAAACATGAGGAGAGAAGTAGGATGGCCGTGTCCACTAAAAGCATGGGTTTAGTGGAAGATGTAAGAATACAGGACTGGCAGAAGCAGGGATGAATATTATAATGTTTTCATCCTGCAACTTTGTTATGTTGATTTTTTAAATACAATTCTAATGAAAATAGTATCCCTGCTTATAGTTGAACTGCAGTCAGCTCCCTTTGTGCAAAACACCAATTGATATGAATGAGTTATGCCAGCAAGAAATAAAGATAGAATATGTTACTTGAAAGCTGTGCTTGTCAGATAAAAGGGGGAATAATTTATTAGGATTATATCTTACTGTACCTTTGAAAAAAATTACATTAAAAATACAAACAGTGAAGAGAAAAGCATTGGGTGAAGAAATACAGTTAAAAGAGCACATCTGTTTCGAATTCTTACTTGGGGCAAAAAAATCCCCACATATGTTTTTATTTTAAATTTGCATGTGTGTTGTTATCCTTGTGTTAACTATTAGGTAAATAAAAGTATTGAGGATCCATTTTTCAGTGAAGTTTGGTTAGGAATATTTGTACACATTGAGAACAGGGATAATTTGAAAGCTAATTGAAGCTTTGTGAGGAAACAATTCCCTGCAGGTCCCTTAATTTAAAATACCTGGCTGTTGTGTACTAGTGCTGACCAAAGGCACTTATTTATTTCAAAAATGAAATAATTTTACCCTTCAGTTTGCATTTTTGACATACCTTGCTAGAGTATGGCATAACACAGAACCGTGTCACAGCTACAGCTGTAGCAAGAAATGAACTGTAGAGGAAAACACATTTGGTTTTGGTTAATGAGGTACATGTATTTGGCCATGATTTGTTTAGATAGCAATTTTAGATACACTCTTGTAAAGTTACTAAGTTTTCTACTGAATAGATAGGGAGATCTCATGCTAATAAACCTAACCATTTAGGCATAAGTGTGATGAAATCCCAGTGCCATTTAAATCAGTAGTAAAAACCCCATCAGTTTCCTTCAGTGGAACCCGGTTGTCTCACAACCGTTGTATAGGTCTTCTGATCTCAGTCTGTACTTTTGTAAAGATTTGTGGTGAAAAAATGCCCACTTTAAAATAAAGTTGTAAGGCTCCTGACATTAGAAAAGCTACTTGCATGATGGTTTAGAACCATCCTGTTCTGCTTTTGTCATCTAATTAAAGGGCCTAAACTAGGAGCCTTGACCCTTTCCAAGGTCAGCCAAGAGAGATGGGGCAATTTATTCCACCTGTGTTGTGCTCTGCACAGGTGGGACAAGCCAGGCTGAGAAGATGCTCATTACTTCTGCACTTTCCTGGAGTGAATCCTCAGATGCTCAAGGAGACATTGATCTGCTCTGTCACAGGCACTCTGAGGAACAGTCACTGTAATATCACAAAAGAGAAGTCAAGGTGGGACTTTTGAAATTACCCCCAAGTAGCTGGGCAGTGTGAGCTTACCTCCTGACATTAACTAGAAGAACATGCAGGTGAGAAGGAATTTTTACTCTGTGTTGGGCGCTGGGGCTTTGAATGAAAATAACTTTATGGACTCATTATGCTCCCTTCTTTGCTGCAGAAAAGTCAGTGATTTGATATTGTTGCCTCTGTCACTTTATTATTCCAAGAAATAGCCATAAAAAGTAGCAATAGAGTCATTAGAGAACTCTATTAAAACCATCACTGTGCCTCTAACTGCTGCAGGAAAAGAAAAAGGCTTCTGGACCAAAGTTTTCTATCGAAGATTTTTGCCCTCTGTAGAGACGAAGGAAGCTAAAAAAGAAATCCCTGTCTGTAGTTCTTGCCAAATAGGCATGGCTTCAGTGTTTGGAGAATCCCTCTTGGGAGATCAGGAATGGTTTGATGTAGAAAGATTTATGGGCACTTAAAATGTATAATGAAACTGTTATCTTTGCTCTCTCTCTTCTTTCTAAATCATATAAAGTCAGGTGGTATGTACTCACAGTAGTATTAATAACTGTCAAGTCAGGTATAAAACAAAAAATATTCCTGGCTTGGGTAGAAATTAAAACTGGTAATGAAAACTGCCAGTGGAGAAGTGATTTTTGTGTTGTCTCCAACAGTAAGGTGCTGCTCTTGCAAATCATTCTCTATAAGAAGATCTTGTGCCAAATCTCGTTAACTTCAGCGGGAGCTTCATGGGAGCCTGGGGATTCTGCCTTTCAGAGCAATTTATGTGGCTGAGGCTGAGTTGGAGAAAGAGCGTTGTGTGTTGGAGGGCAAGGTGGGGAGCTGCTGCCAGAGGGAACTGAGCAGGGAAGGAGTGAAGGGGAAAATAAAAAGGTAGTAATGCATTGCAATCAGAAGAATTTTCTTGGATTAAAAATCCAACTGAAGTACATTCTCTTTTCTATTTAAAAAACACAGTCTTAATAATCCTGGGTTGCCAGGGATCAATCCTGCCTCCACTGAGGGCCCTAAATTCTGTTGCTTGGTTTTACAAGCCTGGGGTTTCAGCCCCCATCAGATCATACACATACATGTATTTCTGAGTTGCACAGGGTTGCCAGAGCATTGCACGGTTGGTTTATAGCCTCCTTATTTTCATACTAAAATAGAAACGTTTTGAAACCCAACTCAGAAAAAGTGAAATTCTGAAAGAAAACAGAACTTCCTGTCAAATACTCTGGAGCTTGTGTAGGATTTAAAAAATTCTCTAAAACTGGCTTGGTAAATGTGGGAAATTGAGGATCCATCACCCTATCCGCGTTTTTAGACTTTCCTCACCTTCAGACATAAAAAATTGCTGCTGTGGTAATCATTACAACTGATGCTCTTAGGAGTGGAAATTCAGTTTGTCAGACTGAGGTACCCAGAAAGAGAAGGCGAGACTATACATTGAAACTCACAGTTTCCCTTTTCTCCATGTATTTACTTGTTCAAGAAAAATTCTCTTGTCTGCTTTATTTTCTTCTACCCTGTTTCAGATCCTCAGTTAAAAAGTTGGTTTGCTTACTGTTGGGCCTGGCCTGCTAATCTCATCCCCAGCCCAGTCCTTATAGAATCATAGAATTGTGTTTCACAGAGGCCAGCACCATCAGTGCTAGAGGCGGCTTCATGAGTCGCTGAGATAGGTGTTGCTGAAAAACCTGTCTTTAGGATAAGTTTTTTCTTTCCTCTCACTCTCTTTAATAAGAGTTTTGCTGATGTAGTGAAGTCTGAGTGCCTGTCATTAATAATAATTAAAAAATAGTGTCTACAAGTTTGAAAAGGCTGATTGAAAACAGGAGTATACATGATTTTTTGTGCGTTCAAAGTTAATACATAATCTACTTGTGCTGTATAATGTAAATTTGTTTTAAATAACTTTTTGTTGCTTTCAGAGACTTGCTGTTTAAACTATGCGGGTTTTTTTGCTTGGTTTTTTTTTTTTTCTCCCAGTGGCTGAACACTTCTAACCTCCCTTTCCTAAATCTTATTCTGTGCTCCATATGTATGAGATCTCATTTTGAACACTTACTGTTAATTTTTATGATTGGTGTAAAAGAGAAGCATGGAATCCGGGTCAGTTGGATTGAATCCATGGGAAAATGCCACTAAAAATTAATTTATGATGGATGAGAATGATGCTGAAAAGGCTGAATTAATTTGTTTCATTATGTTTGGAGAATGAAGATGAAGGCTTGACAGCACCAAACTGAGGTGGGCACAGCAAAGTCCAGTTCTTGGCAATCGTTACTCACAGCTTTGTCCGTGTGTCTCTTTAATGATAGGTAATATACTGCTTTTTTGGCAACTCCTGAACAAAATCCTGAATTAATTTTGCACCTAGGGGAGAGTGCAAATCATCACTATGATGCTGTTGATGGTGTTTATTTTTTCAGAAGCTCCAGTAGTGCAAAGAAGTGCTTCTGAAACATAGGCTGGGGGAGGGAGGAACAGGAGAAATGGGGTAGCCAGAGTTGGAAAAGAGGATATTTCACACCACGGTGTCCAAGGAAGAATGGAGACCAAGGACTGAAGACTAGGTAGTGCTTAACCTGTGGAAAATGTATGTCCTTAGCAGGGATTTGTCTTTCCACATACACCATAACTATTTAGTACTTTGAGTGTAAGGGTCTGCTGGTGACAAAAGGATGTTGACAAATTCATTTCTCTTTGGGATCTGAATAATCTTTAAGCTTCTAAGATGGTGTAATTTCTCTTTTTATGACATTATTGAATCAGATCAAGTAAAAAGTACAATTTTTTAACTTTAATGTGAGAATAACTCTCAAATACATTATTAAGAGAACTTCTTTCATGAGCAGAAGCATTAAGTGCTGCCTCTTCTCATTTGACTAATGAAGGGAATGACTGATGAAGTGAGAGTGTGAGAGTTCACACGTAATTTCATTCTATTTGAATTTGAAAATGCTGAGCTATGAAAGTGCTAATAATTTCCATTTGTGGAATAAAGAAGATGACTATCAGAACAGGGCTCCTACTTTGTGCAGTGATTTCTTTAGCATTGCTTCTCTTGTTGTAAGAAAATGTAAAGATTCTGAAAATATTTTTCCATTTTAAACAGAGGCAGCTGTATTTCTGGGTTAGCAAATGCTGCTGCTGTCTATGGCTTCACATGTGATCTTGACAGTCCAAGTATATTACAAGAAAAAAAATTAGGAATTTGGCATCTAATTAATAATGATGGGAATCTACCTTCTTTGTCATCAAAACTCAGTTTTGGGAAAAAAGAAATTTTCATTACAAAGTAGTGTTTAAATCTATTTATAGATTGAGCCAAATTTCAGAAATGAAGGCATGCGTAACTGCTAGCGCCTTGTGGTATATCAGGCATCAGTGCTGTAAACTGCTATTGCCCATGCAAATGGTGTTTCCGTATGCAAACATGGAGATGTCTATGGCCACTTAGGTGTTTACAAGCACACAACGTGTGCATGTTTATGACTATGCAACAGTACATGGACTTTGGCCGCGGAAATGTGGTCAATAAAGTGCAAAACCATAGATGTGTACATAAGCGCATTCCCTGCTTATTAGCAACCTGCTATAAACCCCTGTTGACATAGCTATTGGTTGTGCGTAATCATCGTGCGCATTTTTAACTATCACGTTAAGATTCCGAGTTTCTTGTAAAATCAGTCACTACAGTATTTTCTTTTTTTATTAATACCTGTGTGTATGAGGTGTCTGACAGAGTTATTATCCACTTTGGTGATGAAAAACTCCTGCTGAGGTCCAGGAGAACAGGATTGCAAAGACCAGCATGATGTCTGTCTTATAAAGCACTCATTCTTCTGACTGACCATCTGTGTGTGAAAAAGGACTGCTATTACGCAGCAGTAGTTTTGTTGAGCTTGGCCTTGATTTCTTTTTTCCAGATTCTGCCTAGCAAAGAGGGAGGGAGAGAAGGGAAAAAGAGAATTTCATTGGGGAATGGAGGAGGTGGGGGTGGAAGGAAGGAGGGCTGAAAGCTTAAAAAATGAGTGACTGGTAGAAGAGTACAGTAAAGTCAGTGAATAATTTTACTGTCCTGGTCTAGCAGCTTGGGAATGTGCCATGTAAAACAATAACATCTTCCAAGTGAGAAAGGTGGAGAGGGAGGGGAAAGTTAGGGCGAAGTGTGGGGAGGGTACTGGAGGAAAGAGGGGGATTGGATCCTTGAGTAGTCATTGCCAGTCCTTGGATCAGCTACTTTTTATTTTTCTTATGTTTTTTCATTAAATATTTGACACTGAGTCAGTGCCCAAGATATAAAAATCTGTACTACTCTGTTACCATTGCTTGAGAAATAACATTACAGGTAGGCTGCTGGCTTCAGGTTTTACCCACATAAATTAAATCATTATTGCTTCTTTGGAGCCTTATGGACCTCACCTCTCTAAAATCATCATATGGCACTGAAGGAGATCTAGAGGCAGGGCTCCAGGAAAGATGTAGGGCTGCTATGCAACTTGGCCTGGGTCTTTTTTAATTTTCTTTCCATCCGCCTACTGAAAATGTTATCCAGCACCTTTAGAAGGCTTCATAGATTGTTTTCCAAAAGTCTAGGGGGCTTATCAATTGAGACACCTTCTGCCAGTTTGCTCTTAGCCAGAACTACAGTGGGGTTTCAGCGCGGAGAGTATCTTGGTCAGCGTGCTGAGCTGCTGGGAAATATTAAGGTAACTATGTAGGCACTGCACAGTTACTGGGTGTCTTGGCAACTGCTTTGCGAAGGTTTGGGTTAACCTGCAGAGCATTTCCTGCTCTGTTTCAGGCTGTTTTCTATGCCCAGTTGGCAACAGCAATATGCTGCAAGGAGTGTTGGTTTCGTGTGTGCCATGCAGGATAGAGGTGGCTTTCAGGCCATGGTGGCCCAGAACAAAGGGGTTGTCAGTTCACTGCTGGAGAAGATTTCTTGTCCTGACAGAGATGGTATATGAGGCTTGGGCAGTGGCCACCCGCAGCCTGGGTTTGGGCTCACATGAATACAATTTTTGTGGTATCTTGCAGACATCTGGTTTGGAGGAAACTGATGCTGTGACTAAATGTGGCCTTAGTTCTTAGCTTAATTAAAAGTTAAACTCCAACAGGTCTGATGCACCATCTGGTGAGAAGATGTACTGTGTGTGCCTGGCTACGCATGTGTGGTGTGCCCCTCCTCTTCCCCCAGCATCAACGCACCGGGGACAGTGACACCGAGCTGCTGCTGGAGCAGCAGTGGATTTCATGCTTAAGCCTGCCTTTCATCAGCAGCTGAACGTGCCTGTGAGGCACGTTTCTCTGGGGAAGGGCAGAAAACATGAGTTTCAGCTGCCAGTTTGACTAGTAGGTTTTCCTGGAGGGTGTGAAATTGCAAGCAGGGTCTGGGTTTGCTGTGCAGGAGGAGGTGCAGGGCTAAAAACCTGAGAATATTACTGGGGATATTGGATAATTTCAGGCATTAGAGCCAATGGTGATAAGAGGCAAGCCCTGGATCGACACCAAACTGGTCTGGAAAAAGAAAACCCACCAAACCCAAAAGTCAACCAAAAAACTCAAAAAGAATAGAGGAAGGTGAGCTTCCCATATTAGGTCTTTTCTTAAAGAGCTAGCACGTATCACAACATTGATGGAGACCTAGCAAGGAGGTAAGAAAGAGAAATATGTTCCTTTGCTAACTCATGTTAGTTAGGAGGTATTTCGTGCTTTTATGAGATGGATGTGGCAAACCTCCAACAAATGGGTGAAAATCATGTAAAGAACACTTCCCCAATTAGCTATAGCATCACAATGATGTTAGAGAAGGAAGGGCAATCACAGGAGGAGGAAGTAACTGACAAAAATCTGTTCCACATTATTTAAATTATTCCTGATCTAAAAATGGATATAAGCAGTAAAAGGACAAAATCTGCTAATCACACAAAACTATTCAGGAAAACCTAAACTCAAATCGACCCTGGGGAGTTACAGATGCTGTTGTAATGCTGAATGGCTGAATCCCTTTTCTCAGGTTATTTTCTAATCTTAGTAAATGAAGAGCGAAGAAACTAATGTAGATTAAACATAGGTCGTTAGTAGCAGGAAGTGGCTATTCCCATTTGGGGAGAAGCACCTCAGGTGTTACTATGGCTAGCTCTGACAACGTCATCTCAAAACAATCTCAAAAGAATGCTAGGAGCTGATAGGAAAGCAAGAGGTCGAAGTATAGAGCACCAAGCCACACAGAGCACTCATACCTGGTCTTCTATGTGAATCTCTGGAAACACTGTACTTTAAAAATCCTAAGCTTTTCAAGAAAAACTGGGAGGATGCTATGGAATTACTTCTACATGACAAAGAGCTTGATGAACTTCCTCGGCTGGAAAAGTGTGACTGTGGGGGAAAGATGATCATTATATTTAAAAGCAGTGAGGGTGCATGAAGAAGGGTAGAGAAGGTAAAAAAGCTGCTATTTCTCTCTAAACAAAAGCTATGAACACTCAGATAAATCCTCGGATACCTGATTTTAAACAAGCAAAAGGAAGTGTGATGAAGTTGTGAACTTCATTGCCACAAGACGTTGTCTGGACAAAAGCATAATCAGGTTCAGAAAAGGATTAGTCAAATTAGAGGAGGATGGGTTTGTAAGTAGGTATTAAACATGATGGTGAAAGCGCAAACTCTTATTCAGGACATGTCTAAGCTTGTATCTGGCTGGATACATCAGGGAAAGAATTACCCTGTATATACCCCTTTTCTTATAGCTGCTGTTAGACTGGGCTCCCTAGACCTTTGATCAGCTCAGTATGGCAGTGATAGATTATGAAATTGATTTCCCCGCTTCCC
>NW_015090922.1:8565867-8618445 GCF_001431845.1 Calidris pugnax
CTGAGTGAATGGGGAGGGTGTTTCTGGAGGGTGTTTCGTGATGAGGTGGGCTCCGCACAGTGTGCCAGGACAGCTGCGCTCGTGGCCAGGGTGCCCACATTCCTTTCTGGTTTTACAAGTGGAAGGGGTGATGGAAAGTACTACAAGGCAACGTGCTCTTCATTTAATACAGATCGTCTGTCTTAGTCCCAAAGGTGATTGAAAACACATTTTTACAACAGAAAATGCCCGGCCACAGTTAATTTGGAAGATGGGAATCTGCTCTGGGAAAGTGAACAACGGCTGATCAGAGGGTCACGTTCTTGCTGATAGTGTGGCTGCTGATGTTTTTTCCATATCGGTGTCAAGGAGGGAAACCAGCAGCTCCTATGCCAATGAGAGAGCTATCTGTTATGAGTGTCAGCACTTTGTAAACTACTTCACTATACTCCCTGTCTCTTCCCTTCACCTCTTACCCTCCACTTTAATAAATATTTTAGATGGAGAGATATTCTCTGCAAGACCTAAACGTGCTGTGTAGATGTACTGTAAATGTGTAGAAGAGCAGAGCCTCCTTTTACCACCTGTTCTGGATTCCACTCACAAAAATCTTATGGAAAAGGCGAGTAGGATAGACTGAGAACTCAGGTGAAAAGGTAAATATGCTCTGATTCAGAAATAAAAGCTGATATTAAAAAAAAAAAGGTCACCAAAACACTTGATTAGAAATCTGTGTGAGTAGACTTTGACTTTTAGAGTGTAACTTAAATGAGTTGTGCTGAGGTTCTGCAATATTTAATTCATGTTAATTTTTTTTTTTTTTTTGACTTCTGATTTTTGTCCAAAAGTGGAAGTGCAGGAAATCCCCCAAGAAAGGCAGTTGTGGAGATTTCTAGCTCATTTTGGGGCTCTAGAGATTCAGATAGTTTGGGTAAACCTGTGAACTTTTGGATGTTTATCTGAACTGAACCTGAACTCTAAATCTTCTAGGGTTCACCCAACTAAGCCAAAGGGAGGAAGGCCTATAATGATAATTTTAATGTTCTTTTCTCATTCCGCCATGGATATGACCTTCCCAGCCTCCTGAGAATTTCTATGTGCTGCATTGAACAAAGAAAAAGCTAAATAGCATGTTTCACATATGCACAATTAAACATTGTACGCACCATTACAGCTTCAGCTGCTCTACATCCCAGTTGCTGGCTGCTCTCTTTGTAGGATTTAACTAGAAAACAGATGAGTGTTTCCAACCTGACATTGCCTCTAATGACGTCTTTCATGTCAGATGAAGATAACTTAAAGAAAAATACTAGAAACAAAATGACTGAGCTATAGTAAGGAAAGCAATAAAAAGAAAAGAAAGTTCATTAAATAAACACACACGTGAATATTTAGTGTTCATTCTGTCAAGGTTTTAGAAGTGAATATATCAACTTTGTCTGACCTTACAATCACAGCATATGAGTTCTTGATGTTTATCTATGGAGACCTCTGGGAAACGGGGGAGAAGTTTATAATCTCTATTTCATAAAAAAGAATTTTCTATAGTACCAAAGATAACATCATAGCCTTCTTGATGTCAAAGGCAAGGCACTATCTGATTTTTCTTGCTGCAAGATTTTACTAATAGAAACTAATGTAAAAAATCCAGAGGAGAGTGAGGGGTGGAGACAAGGTTTCCATCTACTTTGTCAAACTGTCCACACATAGCCCATCATCCACCACAGTTATCGCTGGCTCAGATTCATACTCTTGTATTATAGGTAAGGAACCTATGATATGTTCCCTGAGAGTTCTCCAGCTTGAAAACACCCAGAAGTGCTACCCTGACCTAGCTTTTATTATCTTCTGCTCTTTTTTAGACTGTATCAGGGGTGACAGTGGTTTTACACTCATTAGCAATAGGTGTGATAAAAACAGAGGACCTGTTTTTAAGTGTCCTTCCAGATGCAAGAAGAATAATTGCTAGAAAAACGCATAACTAAATTTCCCTTGGTTAATGTGCAGATTAGCGGTTTGGTAGCAAGTCTGCAGAGGCAACGAGCTTCGCTGTGGAGGTTTTGGAAACATGATGCCCTCTATTCCTGTCACCTGCCTTTGGGCATCTATGTGAGTGCCACTGTGAGGAGCCTTCAGGGCTTCCTCCAGTCTGTGGAGAGAGGGCTAGTGACCACCCTTGTAAGATCTGGCTCTTTTTCTGGTGGTGCCTGGAGTTACAAGGAATAGATCTAAAGTTTAGTTCCCAAATGCCTTCCCAAGTCATACTTCTAATGTTTATGGAATCGCTATGACAGTGTTACCACAGCAGCAATCATTTACGCCTTTGGAGCTGCCTGGGAAATTTCACCACAGGGGAAATTCAGAAAAGCTCATTTTATTTCCAAAGTAATTTGGAAACCATTGCACTCGATTTGAGCTCCTGAGTTTTCTACAGAGCTCAGCATTCAATAGGGGTAGCCACTCTCAGCTTCTCTGTGGGAGCAGCTGCATATTGAGACCTCTTCAAAACTTTAAAAACTGCTCCTAGGCCCTGTATACGTGTGAAATGTCTGTTGCAAGGTTCAGACTGGGCTTGTTCACAGATCTTTGACAGGACTCTCAAACAAATTGCAGTCAATTTATACTTTTTGAACAGGAACTTTGTGGGATTCAGTAATTTTGTGGGATTTCCAGATTTTTGAAATTTGGCTAGCTTTCTGTTTGCTTCTGTGTGTGGATCCATGCAGGCATGAGGTTCATTGATATGAAGCTTTGAATGCTGCAGCTTAAGGAATTATTTTTATCAGCCCTCAGAATGGAGATGTCCAGTCTGGCATACTTATATTGCACAATGTACTTTACATTGCACTCAAGTCTTTCTAAAATACCACCTCCTGGAGAGTATGCTTGAATAAAAACACTCTCCAAACTCATTCAGCTTCAAGGAACATCCTATTAGAAAAGTGGTTTGTTTTTTTTCTCCTAATGAAACCAATGCAATGGAGCACTGAAAGGGAGAAAGATATTTATGGACAAATCCTCTCAAGGTAGTGGCTTAGCAGAAATGTCCATGACAGCAGAATGCAGGAATGCCTCCTAGATGTACTTAACTTGGTATGTACAACTGTGTTTACATAGCAAATCAAAGAAGATTAGCTTCTGTACACAAGGTCCAAGGAGATCTGAACCAGGGGAGTCATACTTACTTGAAGGATACAGCACAGTGAACTTTTTATGATTATAGATTACTTTGGGGCCTTTCCCACAGATCAAACTCTTAGCCTCAGCTTGAGATATAGGTATAAAATTGATTCAAATGTCTACTGTCTTAAACCTTTCTAGTTTATCTAAATATGCATCGTTCCTCTGCTTTTGTTCTTGTATCAATAATATTCATTTTGCCATCCAAAGAATGGTTATGGCTTTCTTTTGAAGTCAGAGTATTGGATGCAAGTTTACAAAATTGAATACTTGCAAAATAGATTTAGATGTGACTCTTGCAATTTCTTGTATTCTGAAAATGTTTTACAGTGAAGTCCCACTGAAAGCAGGTCTCCATCAGCAGTAAGATTCTAGTGCTGATGTGGCTTTATCTCAGAGAGAGAGAAAAGCCAGGCAATAAAATGGGATTATCAGTGGAAATGAAAACATTCAGAGGAGTGAAGCATAAGAATAAACAGCCTCTCTCACATGCCCTCGAAAGAAGATCTTTCAACTGGGGCTTCAGATAAGGAAACATTTCCACTAGGGGTGGAGATTATTTCTTCTATATAGAAGAAATAATTGGGTCAGTTGAACTATGGGTCAGTTGACCCTGGACCTCATTGTGGCACAGGTCTGATTCTGCCCTGAGCAGGAGCAGACCAGGGAATATGACTATACACAATCCTTGTGGAGCCCAGAATCATCCCTTTCTGAGCCCGAATGGTCAAAGCCCTGACTCTTAATATTGCCCAACAGTGAGTCAGCTAAGATCTAGATCCGGATGGGGATCCACGCAGCGTGATTTGGATCCCCTCTATCCCTTAGGGCACTGCAGCATGCTGTCACACTTTTGCTTTCCCTTGTTGCGGTTACTTATTTGTGAGTCATGCAATTCTGTCAGCTCACAGCCCAGTTTCTTCTCTCCTGCTGAAGTCTGAGAATAGTGATTAATGTCTTATGTTTTGTTGTGCTATGAGTTGCCGTGGGAATGAGCTCGAGGTTGCAAATCTAGTGAAGTATCCTATCTTGTGGAACAAAGAGCAGGAAGTGATGATACTGTGGGTGAGAAGCCTCATGTGAAAGTCTGTTGTCTGAGATGGGTTTAGGTCAGCCTGGCTGTCCTGGGGCTTCCTATCTTGTCTTTCAGTGTATCGGGAAATATTATTAGAACTTGCTCTGATTAGGAATTATTTGCTACTTAAATATGGAGATTAGAGCCTAATTTCCTATGCGCTTTTTAAAATAATGGCTGTGAAATTCTTGTTGTTTACTGACTGAAAGTTTTTTACTTACAGAAAAAGGGAGAAAATATACCCCAAAACAAAAATATGTGGGGCAAAAATTCAAGAACTGCTGTGAAAAACACCAACACCTTCCTTTCTAGCCCAGGATACAGTGCTCTGTAGTGGATGTACTGAGAGGAATGTAAAACCAGAGCAATATTAGAGCGATGCTTTCATTGTTAAACTCCCAAAACAGCTGGTAATCTGCAGTGTTAGAACTTCCCAGGGCAGGGGTTGTATCTTGCCCTTTGTGGTTTATAGCCAGTGGTCCTCCCTTCCTTTGCCTTTAATATGATTCAAAATTATATAGGATTTTGCAGACTGGGAGAAGCATCTCATTCTGCATAAAGCTGTTAGAAAGGGTGGTGCAATCCCTGAACAGCTACTATTATTGCTTCCTAGTCAGTGATACTGGCAATCGTGTAGGAAGCTGAATTATTCCTGTACAAGCATTTCCCATAATTTGTGCCTTTATTTCCACTATGCTAAGTAAAATCACTTCCTGTCCTGGGGTGGGCTTGAAAAGGCTGGAAAAATATATGGATAACACCATTACTCAGTGTTGTCCTTTTCCAGAACCCTGGTCTGTGTGGCGTGCAGGATTGTGCTGTGAATTTTCCCCCTTGTGTTTGAGCCCTGCCTACAATTTATAGGAGAAGGATGGAAGTCCTGACATTTGGAACACAGCAATGCCTATTGCTTATTTCCCAGTAGAACTTTCGTCTTAAAAGATTTAGATGCTTTTCTTTATTAAATGGAGTGAATACTTCAGTGTTTTCAACTCAAAGGCCATCAGCATATCTCCATATTTTGTCAAGAGGCCCAGCTGCCAATTCTCAGTGGAAGCGCTGTTAGCAGTGGTGGTAATCCAGCATGGTGGTCTAAGAAAAGGATAGGAGCCAGACGTTTGTGTTTAGGCTCCAGTTTTCTCTCTTGTATTTGGCTACAGTCACCAAAACCAAAGCTTTTAAAAAAAAGTCTCTCTTTTGTGATAAACAAGATGGTCACCCCAGAATCAGGATCCCTTCGCTTTTGAAAATGCTGTCTCTTACCTTTGTGCCCCTGTTTCTTGATCTGCCAACTCTCAATGATGCTATATTTCTTAAAACAGGCTTGGCTGTTTGGTAAATGTTTGCAGTGCAATGGTTAACTCTAAGAAATCAAATGGGCAGATGGTAGACTAGGTTGTTAATTTTGGTCTGTAATTGCAAACTGAGAATAGAGTAGAAAAAGGCATACAAAACTGGATTATATATTTGAGGCTTTAATCTCTGCCATTGAATCTCCATCTCTCTCTGACTCTTTCTCTCCCTCTTATGCACACATGTCCCCAAGCCTCATACTCTCTGCTCTGGCTCCCAGCTCATCCCTGCTGTCACCACAGTGGCATCTGGCCATCCCTGAGGTGAGAGGGGGAGCTGAAAGTGTGCTGTGTGGTGTCCCCCAATACAAAACACATTTCCCACCTATAGGATGCTTTTTCATGTCTCCCCTTTCTGAACGTTCCCTCTTCCCCTACCCCCCAAGACAGCACTCCCTGTCCTTTAAGAAAAGTTTTATATTCAGATTACTAATTTTAACCTGATTATTGTTTGTGAAACCAATAATTGGAAGAAGTCAGTTATTGGTTAACAGCTTTAGTGGTAAATCAGTTCCAGCAGCTTGCTGCGCTGCTGCTAGCATGAATCCACGTGCTTCTCAGCTAGAAGCCCTCGTCTCTCTCTCCTCCCCTTTCTCTGAGATCCTTTGCTGGGTCCATATGGTGTTAGGGATGTTAGCACTTCAGAGGAGTGTTTCAATATACAGTTATGATTCTAATTTTTGGCGTCAGCTTTTTATTACAAGTTGTTGCCTGGCTGGAGGCGTGAGAGAATGGGAGCAGAGAGGGTTCTCGACCATGTGTGAAGCAAGGAGAGAGCAGGCAGCAGTAGCAGAAATAATACAATAGCTTTTCTTTGGAGCATGAAAATGGGGTCTGGAACAATCCCTTTGGCCCTTAATCTCTTGCTAATTGATGTCTGTTGCTAGCTCTGGGGTTTATAGCATGGACCATGACAGCTTTGCTGGGAGGAAAGGTCAGGATTTCAACCACAGTAAAAGTTGCAATTCAGGTTAGTAGCATGTAAAATGTGTTTGTCTGGCATAAAAAGGGGTGCACGAAGTATGAAATCCGAACCTCTTTGGAGATAAGACCTGTTCTAGGAACTGATGCTCATTTTCTGTATTGCCTTGAGTTTGGTTTTCATGTAGGTCTAAAAATATAATGAAAATGTAAGCAGATGTGTTCTATGATAATACAGTTCTTGATACGCAGCAATTTGGTTTGTATTTTATATTAGGCAGAATTTGATATTTAGAAATAAGACCAGCAAATGCAACCATATTTCTAAACAAAACCAGTAATAATTGTAAGAAATTGTGTGAAATTATTAGTAAATAGCAAAGAAGCAGAGTAATATTCTCTGATTAGAAATTACAAAACCTGGAGATGCAAAATTAAAAAAAAGGAATGAAAACATATCAAGGGTGGATATCATATAATGGTTTGGGTTGGAAGGGACCTTAAAGATGATCCACTTCCAACCCCCTGCCCTGGGCAGGGACACCTCCCACCAGACCAGGTTGCTCAAAGCCCCATCCAGCCTGTCCTTAAACACTTACAGGGATGGGGCATCCACGACTTCTCTTGGCAACCTGTTCCAGTGTCTCACCACCCTCACAGTGAAGAATTTCTTCCTCATATCTCATCTAAATCTACCCACTTTCAGCTTCAAACTGTTTTCCCTCGTCCTATTGCTACACTCTCTGATAAAGAGTCCCTCCCTATCTCTCCTGTAGGTTCCCTTTAGGTATTAGAAGGCTGCTATAAGGTCTCCCCAGAACCTTCTCTTCTCCAGTCCCAACTCTCTCAGCACCTCTTCTATGAAGACAGGCTATGCTCAGGTTTAGGCTCTGTCCTTAGGTGATCTTGTTGTAGTAGACTTATAATATCAGACATTTTTACCATACGCACAATACCACACGCAGCTTTCCCTCACAAAGCACTGATGTACCATCACTGATGGGAAAACCAGAATAACAGAGATTGCCTGGGGCACAAAGGGAGGAAAAACATCAGAGTGACTTAACATGGACCCAGATTATTAATTCTAGTCCAAAACCAGCCCTGCTAAGCATGACCTGGTCACTTTGTGATTAAGTGGGTCCCTGTGTACCATGTTCTCCTGCGTGTTGGGTCATGCTGGGCTTATAAATAATAAGAACCGGAGCAGCCCTGTTGTGCAGGCCGAAGGAGAGAGCACGGGTATGCTCTGAGGAGGTGGCTGAGGGCTGGATTTGCTGGGCTGTAGCATGCTGAAGCCTCAGGAAAGTTCCTGAGGGGCCATACTGGAGATCAGAGCTTCCCAGCACAGTGCAGATGCGAGGTGTGTGAGGGTTTTGTGATTTACTCTCAGGTGCTCGTACCTCCTCACAGACTACACAGCGAGCCACAGTGCCCTAAATGAAGGTTGGAGACCCCCCTTAGGCGTGAGGTAGACTGCATGATCTCATGTATTGAGCTTGCCCATAAGAGAAAGCTTTGTGATCTGTTAAATTTCGGAAGAGTTTTTGGGCCTTCCTGAAAGTAGTCAAGGAACAAATGAGTCCTTCTGAAGGAGAAAAGGACGAGAGTATTCCACGGAGGTGTATTAAAGTAAATTCAAAGTGAACTAGTGACTTTACAGCCCTCAAGAAAGTACCCCAGGTCATTTGTTTTGCTCAACAGGATTGTGTATGAAATATGAAAATGTGTACATGACCTTCTTCTAAACTGCTGTGATTTATTGCTGCCAGAACCATGAGGGAATCAAGATGAGCTTATGAAGAAATCAGTGTTATGTGGGATTGCAAAATAATGCTAGGTCTGATGAATCCTTTCTGAAACCCTTTAACCACAAGAAATCTGCAGCTTTACTCAGATGTTGTGGAGTGGATATCTCATCCACTGTGGTTCTGAAAAGCCTTAGGTCTCTAAATTATTTTCAGAAAGGTGGTTTGGCTTTTTTTAGTATTAGTGTTTGTGTTTTGTGCAGTCTTCTGCATGCACTTAGGTTTTGTTGTCATGATATCTTTTAATTGCTGAGAAACTTGAATGATGCTGGTTTTATTTTCTTTGGCAGCATAAAACATGCTATGTTACCTTTTGCAGATTATTCAGTAACCTGTATTTGCCTTACTGTGCTAAACATGCTTTAATTTAAAAGCTACTATGTTCTTTCATATTTATAATTTGACATGTCCTTTTCTCATTTTCCCTGGCTGCCTCAATACTTTTATTTTGCAACTGCTGTCTTCAGATTACAGTTCTGAAACAGACAGAGGAATACTGAGAACCAAAATTTTTTGTTTTCTTCAGAAGATACTGTTAATCTGCTGAAGAAAAAAAAATTCTTTGAGCTGAAAAACGGGTCAGCACAGCCTTCAAATCATAATGCAATTACTCACGTTTGGGAAGGTACCATAGCATGACTTCTGATTTTCATTGCCTGTTGGTGTTTCCTACAGTATAGGAGTAAGTCTATCTGATGTTTAAAACTAGGTTTTTTTTCTCCTTTTCTCTGTGTGCTTTTGTGAAGAAAGAGTGCATCAAGTAGCATGCCTGAAACATGCGATACCTCAAGCAGGCATTGTTTTCCAAAAATGCTGAAGTCTCAATCTCAAGCCTGCTGGGTGATTTGAAGCAGGGGCCCAAAATCATAGATTACATTCAAAAATATTTAATGGATTTTGGCCTAAGTGGAATTTTGACCTATTCAAGAACACAGGTACTGTGGTAGGTGAACCACCAAGTGTCTCTGACTTCTTGGTAAAGCAATGAAGCAGTCTGCTTTGCACTGAGCAGATCACTTTGGGAGTGCTAGCAGGTAGCAGGCCTTCATTAGATAAGTGTGATGGAAAGTCCCAACAGGCAGACGTAACACAGGTAGTGGGTGTCTTGCAGAGCTCGGTGACATGGCACATATGCATCCAGGGGAACGTGCTGCAGCCTCAGCACAGAAATGTCCTGCTGTAAAGTTGCCTGGAATCAGACCTCCTTTCCACCCGTTGAGCCACAGCCATGCCCCACTGCTGTTCCTCACCCATCCTCAAAACCTGCTGGTATTTCAGTTGGTTGGTGGCAGTAACCTACACGACCCTGTGCCAAACTCGACTCTCGCTTTCTCCTTGCTGAGGCCATCAAAACATGGTGAGGCTTTATTAGACCTGACTTTAGAGTTTCGGTGTCTTCTCAGCTTTCCTGCATCTGCTGTGGAAACTTCTCTGTTGCTCCTCCACTATAGCACTGTGAGAGCAGGAGAATGCTCCCCAACAGCTCAAATGATGTCTGCTTATGATAATGTTCCTACCAGAGATGCTGGCTGAAAGCCTTTGCCAATAAAACTGTCTTTGGTAGCATGTTTCCCTTCTTACTAGAGGGTGAGGAGGATGACATTTCTTTCCCAGAAGCTTCTGGCCACAGGGCTTAGAATAGACAGAATTTCCCTTGCTTCTGGTAAAAAATGGTCAAGATTATGTATGACAGAGCTGTGTCCTGTATGGACCATGTTAATCCTATATGCATCTCAGCTTGAGGCAAGTCTGGCCTGACTCACCATTACTTTGTCATTGTGTATGACAGACAGGGTTTTCTTTTTCTCAAAAAAAACCCCAAACCAAAACAAAAACCCCCCAAACAATTAATTAAAAAAACTCTGTGCTCAGACAAGATTGATCATTTTAGTAAAAGTTTCCAATGTTTTGATGAAAAAACCAGATCCTGTAATGTTAATATTATTATTATTGCCACGTCTTATTATTATTGCCATAACTTGCAGTCAAACTTGTGAGTTTATTTCAGTTTTATTTTCAGATGAAAGTTTTTGCCTTGGGACCTTAATTTGAAAGTGTGGTGTTTTTTTTTTTTTCCTTTGGGTCTAGTTTGGCAATGTATTGTCCTTCAATAGGGATGAAATCAGCTCAGGAGCTGCATGGTTGCATGGTGTGTCAGGATTTTGGGACTGGCCATAGAGTAGAGGAGTTGCTTGGCAGCTCACGCTCTGTTTCTTCTGCCTCTGCTCCCACATTGCACTTGTGTCAACAGAGCAATTGGTGCTGAGGAGCTGATGTTCACCTGAAGCACATTTCAGGTGCTCTACCTTGAACTATATCTCATCTGGTCCTTTAGGCTGCGTAGCCCTATCTGGTTAGAGTGCAGTAGGTGCTCTGCTGGAGCAGATCTCCCAGTTCAGTTTCATAATCCAGTCTGTGAGCCCTAAGGCTGTTTGAAGTGCAAACCCAAGCATGGTAAGTGGGATGATGAGGACATTTTCTTCAAAGGCTTATTACTCCTGATTTGAAACAGAAAGCCAGTGTGAGCACACTTCCTTTACGTCTTGTGCTCAGTGATTCCTGACATGTTACCCTCTATAGGAATATTCCTTGCATGGTTAAATCTTCAGAAATGCAGCTGTACTCTTATGTAAACATAAACATTATGGACCTTTACACAGTAATAAAGAAAAAAAAAATTCAGTATTTTAAGAAGTCCTGTGCAATGTGCATTAAAATTGTGAGTGGTTATCCTCCCTGTGTTTCCGATAATTTGTAAGTCATCTGGAGCAAGTATCTTGTGTGCAATTTTTATCAGTTCAAAATGTGGGCTAATTTTCACACATTCAGTGGTCTTCAGTAGTAAGATTTTCAAAGCCACATGCTGTATACAGTGTCAGCTACATTTTTTACCTGGCCTGAATTCTCTTCCAGTTACATTACACCCTTGCTTCTATGTAAACTCTACTTCTGCCCTGTTTTGGCTTATCTCCTGTGAAATAGTCACCTACCTTCTGAAATAAAAGCACAGATGGTAACAGTGTGATGTCTCTATCCACTGCAGCCCAACTTAAATACAGGAGCAAAAGGTGTCCTGTTAAATTCAGGATTACCTTCAACTGCAAGTGTAAGCAGAGCTGCAAATCCAAAGAATGTAGTGCTCTATTAGCCATATTTCTCTGCCTCTGTGTGTTTATAAGAAAACTATGGTCTAGCGTGCTTGGATGTTTCTAGTATGTTAAATACATACAACAAACAACCATTAACGAGTTTTAAAATTGTGATGCTTGTTCAGTCCACTCAGTGCTCTTGAATGTGAGCCAACATTAATTCAAGCCCGGTTGATCCTAATAAGTAACTAAGACCCCATTTCATAAACATGCAATTCTAGCTTGTTATTTCTGGCAGTGCCATTAAGCAAAAGTCTCTACCCTCAGAACGACAGAATTAAGGGATTAGGGATAAACTGAAAATCGTGAATAATTCACAATTTCTTCCCTCCTCCCCACCAAAGGCAACTCTAGAGGGGGTCAGTAACTGCTCTCTGCTCTCAGTCATACACCCTTTTCTTCTGTGAGTCATGCACACGAGCGTGACCTGCCAGGGCAATGGGGTTTGGTCATATGAGTGGAGTCTGTGGGACTGGGTGTAGTATCTGATACTTTCTATTATCATCACAGGATCACTGGGACAAAGCACCAATGCCTGCGCTAAAAGCTGCTACTTACACATAACCATCCTGAACAGGGATCTTCAGTGCCTCCCTATTGTATGTTGTCCCAATACATATTTCTTTTCAAAAGAAATCTATGACATTTCTAAAGAATCTGTTATGTTTTTCACTAAAATGTAATCAGTGTCATTTCTGCCCTGGTCCTTCACATAATCTGGAACATGTGTTATACTTGTTCCTTAAATGGATTTTCTCTTCTAATTCTCTGATTTTGAAGAAAGATATTTTATGAAGGTCTCATGGAAAAGGGGAAACTTTGCAGCAAATTATCAGGAGATACATTTTATGACATAAAATCCAGTGATGTAGGAGTTCAGATTAAAACAACAAAGACTGAAAAACAACGTATTTCTCATTACAGACATTTCTTACTCAATCTTTGTCTCCACCATGCCACTGAATTTGTCATGCACATGTTGCAGTATTACAGCTGTAGGATATAGGCTTAGGAAAGACCTTTTATGTGTTTTTACAGTGCCCAGTCACTGGTGTCTTTAGGCATTATGGTGATATGGAGAAAAGTAATATTTTACCTCTCTCCTGCAGTGAGAATTGCTCGCTTGCATTCGTAATGTCTGTGTTGCTAACATACTCCTTTGCTTAAACTCTAAGCCTTCTTGCTGGTGCTGCAATGTTCATACAAAGTTGTTGTATTGTTGCAGTGTTATGCCAAAATTTAAAAAAAGAAATCCAGTTAAATTAAAAATTGGGGTACTAGTGGCCTTACAGACTTTCTGTCTTCTTTATTCAGTGTCAGTGAATGGCTGTGCTGTTTGGCAGCACTCATTAATTTTTCTCAAGCGGTTGCTGATGTCGTTATTGTTCTGGGCTTTCTTTTTTCTTCGTGTGCAATTGTTATTTTTATCGAAGCATGTGGGGAGAATGCTGTGCACACAGCTGTGTGAGGAACGAATTCAGAAAAGGCCAAGTCAGTTTATAAGAGAAATCAGGTGTATTGCCATCAAGTTTTGGGTCAGTAGCAGGGCACCAAGTGACTTAGCTTTCTTAAAAAACAGACTAAGGCTTTTAATTTCTGAACAGAACAGGGGAATGCGTGCAACCCACAGAGACTGGAGTCTCTCCAGGCCTATCTAACATAATGAGAGAATTCTTTGTGAAATGCATAAAATGATGACATTTTAGTGGTGAGTGAAATATTTGATTACTTTTTCCATAACCTAAAATAATTGGAATGTTCTTTTGCAATCCTGTTCCCGGTGAGGACTAGGAATGTGTAACCTCACCATATATCTACCTCAGAGGCATCTCCAGGGCAGCGTGTGGTGATATGAAAAAATGGGTTGAAAAGTCTTTTTTAAGCCCCAAGGAAAAGTTACAGGCATTTTCATCTGGGAAAACATCCAGAAGATGAATTCAGAGCCATGACCACAAGTCTGAGGAGAGGAAGGAGAAGGATGGTCTGGGAGAGGCTGAGGGAGCTGGGATTGTTCATCCTAGAGAAAAAGAGGCTGAAGGGAGACCTTATTGCTCTTTACAACTACCTGAAAGGAGGTTGCAGTGAGGTGGGGACCAGTCTCTTGTCCCAAGTCACAGGCAATAGGACAAGAGGAAATGGCCTCAAGTTGTGCCAGGGAAGGTTCAGATTGGATATTAGGAAGATTTTTTTCACTGAAAGGGTTATTAAGCATTGGAATGGGCTGTGCAGGGAAGTGGTTGAGGCACCATCCCTGGAGGTATTCAGAAGACGGGTTGACATAGTGCTTGGTGACATGATTTAGTGATTTTTTTTTTATCAGAGTTAGGTTGATGGTTGCACTAGATGATCTTAAAGGTCCCTTCCAACCTAGACAATTCTACAATTCTATGATTCTACTCCCAGTAACATCATATCCCTGCTAGTGGAAGACTATGCATATTTAGTCACTGAGGACAGAGTATGTATTGCTCAGCATGGCTGTTTTATCACACTGTTTGTGGATAGTTCTTTCATATTTTATATTGTATAAACACAGAAGGACAGTTTCTCCAAGAGTGGTTTGCAACTGGACTGTGTTGACACAGCATTTCATGACGGCGCAGAATACCCTGAGTGACTGTTTCTAATGTAAAAGCATTAAACCATTTAAAGCTGGACCAGTTTCATTGATGACTTGGACCATGAATAGTCTGGTGCAAAGGAGCTAATATCTGTAAGAGGTTGAAAGATTGGAAAGGGATGGTAGGATTTATATATTGACAGAAGATGAGCCAGGCTACATCATGCCTGTTTGCCAAATTAATTATTTGTTTCAATATTTATAAAAGTGAATAGGAAACAGATGGTAGAAATAGAGATGCCTGTCAGGTTTTTGTAATGCAGAAAGGAGAAAGAGTGAGAGGAAATCAGAATCCCACCATAAGAGGGGAACAGGAAATTAAAATGTCAGACAACTGACAAAACTGCAGGACCACACACAAATCTAAAGAGGTTTCTCATAGGGAAACTCATAGAGGGATCTCTAAAGCATTTTAAATTTAAGTCTCCTTTCTTTTGCCACCCAGAAATCAGAATAAAGATTTTAAAAACAAAAGGAAAAAGAAGGAAGTCAAAACACATGCTCAACCCAGTCTGTTAGAATACAGTACATTGAACATTTCTTTGGAAATATGTCTGAGTAGTTTGGAAAGGTATTACTGTAATATCCAGTAAGAAGACACAGAGGAGACGACAGGAGGTGGGGAGTTCCTGACCCATGTTTCGAGTTTGGTAGTATCTGCATCCTTGTCCTTGGCAGTTGGAATTCTTCATCTTCACTTTGCAAAGACTGGTGATGTGGCAGGAAAAGGTCTTGTGGACTAGGGTAACAGGGAACTTTGGGTTAAGGTAGCTCTCTGTAGCTGTTCTGAGCACTGGTTGTTTGTGGTTTGTCCTTACATTTGGCTGTGTTTATACTAATAATTTCACCTGAGTTGCAAGATGTGAGAGATGGGGCAAAGGAGTACTGCTGGGTAGAGGTAGCCTTACAGTAAATGTTACACATAGAATGTTAGAGGGGAGAAGGAGGAAAATAAGGGGCAAAAGGATAGAAAGCTTTGATGTTCCACAGAGTTGGTGGAAATATACCAGGTGTGGCAGGGATTCTGAATCCATGTGTGATTCTCATAGTCTACCTGTAGCCAGCACGCAGCAATGTATTCTCCATGCCTGTCAGCAGAAGACAATCCTGAAATGCCAAGTTGCTTTTTGCAAATATCTGTTTGTGCTGCATCATTATCTGAAACAGCTGAATTTGGAACGAGGTTGTGAATCCAGATTGGGTTACTGGTCTCCTCCCCTCTCAGAATTGCTTCTGGTTTTTAGTATCCATGGGAGCACAGAGAGATATGTGCTTTGTCCAACACCCTTCCCAGCTGGGGAGGGTTTGCTACTGCTCTAATAATCTCTACTTCTTCAGCTGCCCGTTGCTTATGTCTCTTCATATTCAGCAATCATCACTGAATAAGGGCTGTCTGCTGACCTTTCCTTCAACAGTAATTTCTGAGCCAACTGTGCTGCTCTGCTGAGATATGGATGTTTTTCTTTCTGACTGTCTGCCTGTCTTGTGGTGGGGTTTTGTATGTCTCACTTTGACTTTGGCCAAGTGCCTCACAAGCTATGGACTCTGAATGTCTGCCTTATTTGTATAAAAATGTAGGCTTTTCAGTTGGCTTGACCTCCCAGTAAGTTTCCTACTCTCATTTGACCTTGTTTCTGCCTTGCCAGTCTTTCGATTAAGTTTTTTCTCTCTTTCACACATAAGAGTTTGCTGATCCCTCTTCCTTCCCCAATAAAAAGAAGAGAAAATTTTAGTAGCAGCTGCTAATTGTGGCCCCTGTCCTTCTGCTGATGTTTGATGTTCATCTCAGGAATAAGACATTTGCAAGTTCACGTTCACCACCAGGTCAGCAGATACTGCTGCTGAGGATTGTATTGAAATTTGTAAAATAGCTTACTTCAATCATAAGTATGGTCTGCCTCAGCTATTGCCCACTACAATTTAGCATAGGCTGGCAAATTCAGCCCTTTGCAAGCAGGATCCATGACACTCCCTGAGAAATAGTCTATTCTATCTTCATGTTTCTGGAGCAGACTTTTCAGGTCAGCGCTGGGGAATGTAACAAAAATTTTGGAGGCAAATGCTGGTCCCTCAGCTGGATCAATGAGATCAAGATCACGACCTTTAGATCAAACGTTGACCACAGTCCACCCATAAAATGATATTTTATGCAATCAGCTCTTCCTCCAGTTAACAACTGGTAAACCACACAAAGTGAGGAGCAAAACTTGGCATGGTGGAGTCCTTGGTCAATGTCAATAAGGTGCCTGCCAAGAAGATGTATTTTATGATTTCCTCTGTATTGGCTTTCAAAAGCTGAAGTGTTGGAAGGAGAGGAGAAGTGAGAATGCAAATCAATGGTGCAGCAGTTCAGGGACAAATGGAGTGTTGGATGGACCCATTCTTTATTTGTCTGATGGTCTAAAATGGGAGCTTTCCATAGATGCATGTCTCTATATGGCATTTGTTTTAAGTGGATAGTGTGCAAGCAGCAGATAGATTTGGTTTTAGGTGTATGCTAGAAGGAGAAGGAGTTAGCATTTTTCCCTTTTGCTTTTCTCCCTTCTTCCAAACACTGTGAGCTTTAGCAGGTGCCTCATTTGGCAGATAGATATCTCAGGAACCTGGCGTTTTCCAGAAGATCTGAACTTGAACTTTTTTGAACTTGTCAACTTGTCTGAAGTTACCATTTAGTGACCAGGTGAAGGAATAAGGGACATTCAGGTGTGGGATGTGACTAGGGGTCAATGCCTTTGCTGATCACTGAGTGAGATCAGACTTGCCCTTGAAACAGGGTTTGAAGGATTTTTTTTGTACAATTTTAATCTGCTTTTCATCTGACGCTTCTTCCATTAAAGCCAGATCTAAATTAATCGCAGGGGCTACTCCAAAGATGAGGTGTATTTGGTCCATTGAATTTGTGACTTAAAGGCTAAAAAGATGAGATACACGTTACATAAATGTTGCCTATAACTGACTGGAGAGAAAAAAGAGCCCCATCCCATGTTCCCAACATGTTGATCTCTGTGGGGATTTCCCCTTATCATTTATTTTTTCAAGGATCTGACTAAAGCTAATGGCCAGCCTGGAATAAATCTTAAAGATGTTTTCTTCCTTTCCTCTCCACTTAATTGAAGCCTGAAATGTGTTGTCCTGCCTGTCCCTCCACCATTGTGCTCTCACAGGCCTGCGGTTACTCGCAGAGAGTTGTCACTATGATGGATAGGAGTGACGTGACTGAGGCTCAGTCCTGTGGAGGAGAAATGCACTGGGAAGGAGAAGGATCAGCATCAGCACAATATCCAAGGAATGGATGTCTTTTTCAGAGTTATGCTTACCCATACTCTTAAAGTGTGCCTCTTATAGTGCTTCCTTCACCTGCAAGCCTTGCAAAACCCAGCCTCTGGTGGGCTGCCTCCCCTTGCATCGGTCCCCACCTCACCACACAGCCGCCGCTGTCTGTGTGGTCTTTGAAATTCACACGGCTTGGTGGCAACCAGTAGGGAGGGAAAATAACGTGTTTTATTTATTTAGAGTCAAGCACAGTTTAAACTCCATTCTAAATAAATAAAAACTCTTAGCCAGATTTATATAAATAAAAAAGCAGATTTTCCCCTCTCTTTTGGCTGCTGTTGAACAGCATCAGTTTCAAGACCACACAAGGAGCTGTGTCGACAGCTCTGAAATGTGTGGCAGAGGCAAAGGTAGGAGGGGTAGGAAGGACCTTGATAACTTGCTTTGGGCTTCTAATGCAAGGAGGTTCCCTGTGTACGTAAAGGAGTCTCCCTGACATTGTGGTGGGTTAAAAGGCTAGAAGAGAACTGGGAGCATCGTATGTCTTTAACAGAGGAATATTTCTCTAAAAGACTAGTTTTTCTTCAGATTGTTCATCTACTCTACCAATTCATTTGTGTGAATGGTAGGATTAGTTAGCACAGCTGAGCACTACCATCTCAGTGTTTTAGTATAGCCTAGAGTTGATAGAGCACCCATAAAAGCAGTGATTTGAGGAAGAAACATTTTATTCTTAGGAGGCTGATCACATTTGGCCTTTGAGGATTGAGTCTGCATTACACAAAGGTTCCCACTTCCCATCAAATGGTGCTTCCACACAGGTGCTGACAGTGCCGTGTCTCCTGTTACAACCATCACTTAGGGAAACCCCAAGCATGGTTTCATTTTCTTGGGAATGAAATGTATTATGTCTGCACTAAGTTTCAGATCTCTCTTCACTTTCAGGCCTGCCAAGCTATCAGGAAGGGTGACAAGCAGCTGCTATGTGGAGCACCTGGGTTTGGTTACTCCAGACAAGAGATTATAACTGGCCCTAAATAGATACCCGCTTTAAGCAGGTTCTCCTCAGAGCAGCATTTACCAGATCATGGATGAGGATGGGCTGGAGAACGCGGTTCTGCAGGTTGCAAGATTAGACTGAGAATAAAAATGGCCCAATTAATGATTGTTATTTCTTAACTGGTGGTCAGAGGCCACTACAATTATGACCAAAAAAAATCAAAGAAACACTCTTGCAAAGCAAAGCCTTGCTCACAGTTCATTACCTCTTTCATATTCTGAACCTCCTTGGGCTGGCGGACAAAATGACCAACAGATGTTAGTTACATTGAGGAAAAATTTCAAAGAATAATTTTTTAAACATGTCATTTTATAGCATACGTTACCCACTTTATATATTAATTTAAAGTTATGTATGGTTATATATCCCACTATACTTCTGGGTTGTCTTGTTCTGTTAGTAAAGCATCAATTCACGTTTCTCTTCCCACTTAATGATGAGGTAGGGTCACAGCTTGTCATAGGCAATGGTATCAGAACAGCACAAACTTCCACACATCTTCACAAAGCCCTTATCCTTAAGGTAGTACATCTCAAGGCTGTATTGCTCTATGGTCCAATTGGCAGTAAAATGCCATTTTGCTTTGCACAGATGAAGCCATCATCCTACTCCTACTTCTGCTGTGACAACTTGCTTCAACTGCCAAAAACCTTTGACATAGCAAATGGTCCCCGCCTGCTCAACTCAGAGACAGGAAGAGTTTCCCTTCTGGCTCCAGCTGGTGGTGGCTTAGTGAGTCTTTCTTCCTTGAGAACTGCTTGCCTTAATAGAAGGAGCACACATTTTGAAAATGCTACTTGATGCATGAACACAGATAGTGTCATGTAGGCTCACATTGACTGCCAGTACCCCAAATTCTTCTATGCATAGGGGAGTGGATTCAATTTTTTTGTGTGCATATTACCATTTCAGAAAGAGATGCTGCATTTTGAAAACCCCAAGGTAGGAGAGCTAGAAAAGATGGTGCAAAGTACTTTAAAACCTGAATTGCATTGATTTTTTTTTCGTTTTCCTCCTTAGGAAAAAAAAAGGTTTTTAATGCTTTTTCCTATGAAAATACAGTGTCAGTGGCAATGTACTATATGTGCAATAAACAGCTTTTCGTGGTTATTAAACACCCCAGCCTGGCCTTACAATTTAGCCAAGCATAAAGTCATTTATTGCATTGTATGCTGAATTGCTGTGAAGGGTATCACTTACTTATCACAGCATTCTAAGTAACTACACCAGAGGGACTCTTCATTTTCACAATAGAGAACAAAAATGATTTACCTGATTTTTAACTCTCAGTAGTAATGTGAGATGTTTATGGCCTTGAAGTTAATTTAATGTGTAAGTTTTAACTATTTTCTAAAAATGATAGCTGAGCTATCAGAACTGAACCAGAAAGCAGGTAGTTCTATACCTCTTGTATTGGTGACTATGCAATATCATACTACCTGGCAAGAATGGACTT
Organism: Calidris pugnax; assembly: GCF_001431845.1. Taxonomy (NCBI): domain Eukaryota; kingdom Metazoa; phylum Chordata; class Aves; order Charadriiformes; family Scolopacidae; genus Calidris; species Calidris pugnax. Next base: position 8,585,741 of record NW_015090922.1, read on the forward strand.
CTGGAGAAATTTTGCGCAAATTTAGAGAAAAGAGCCATAAAATTACAATTTCTAAAATCTTGGTCTGGGATCATAGAATCATAGAATCCTATTGGAAGGGACCTCTAGAGATCATCTAGTCCAACCCCCCAACTAGAGTGTGTCTACCTATAACACGTTGCACAGGAAGTTGTCCAGGCATGTCTCCAGAGAATGGAGACTCCACCACCTCTCTGGGCAGCTTGTTCCAGTGCTTTACCACTCTCACAGTAAAGAAGTTCCTTCTCACGTTTAGGTGGAATTTCTTATACACAAGTTTTTGCCCATTTCCTCCTGTCCTGTCACTGGGCACCACTGAAAAAAGACCAGCCCCGTCCTCCTGGTACCCTGCCTTTAAGTATTTGTAAGCATTCATTAGACCCCCCCTAAGTCTTCTTTTCTCAAGACTAAAAAGACCCAAGTTCCTCAGCCTCTCCTTGTAGGAGAGTGAGTAGGATTCTGAGTGAGATGGAGCTGCTATTCCATTTTAATAATTTTATGGGAATTCAGTGTAAATGTTAGTTCTGAAACATTAAAGAAATTCCAAGGAAGAAAAAATAAAAGCCTATAGGAAATTATGTTTGAGAAGAATAAACAGAATAATCTGTTTAACTGTAGGCAGGCTAATCTGACACTGATTCTGGACAAAAATCATTAAAATCTTTTTGGGATATATAATTAGCTAAAGTTTATAAAGTAATTGTTGCCAATGAATTAAATCTGCTCTTGCCAAATAACTAGATTAAATTTCAAATACTGTTGGAAAAGTTAAATGTGATGACAAGCTTCTCACTTAACGGATTAGATTAAGATAATTATTAGGAGATAAAATCACTCGTTACATATTGCAAGGATTAAAGATATTTTGTTAAAGGTGTCTATAAAAAGGTTATCATCATCACAAGGGTAGAAAGGGCTTTTGTTTTTTTTTTATTTTTTTTTTATTCAGGAAGTCAGCCAGGCTGATTGCTAGCCTAGTGCTATGCAATTGACCCTTTTCTTCCAGTTATTTGGAAACACATATGAAGTTATTCTTAGAAAAATATCCTGATGTAATCACGCTTTGTTCTGGTAGGACCATTTTGCTAACCAGGGGTGACTGTTTGATGGGGTATGTTTGGAATAACAGGCATTTTGTCACAGACAATGCAAGCACAAAGGCCTGCATTTAAGAGGAAGAAGGCCCTGTGTGTAAGATTTGTGCAGGCTAGAAATCAGTGATCCTGAAGTTTTAAAGTGACTAGCATTGTGTAAACAACTATAGCTACAGATGAGCTTCATTGATCGCAGTAGCATAACAGACAGTAGAAATTGGCCCTCTAAAATTTAAAGTCAGTCCTAAAATAATTTTTAAAGGTATTTATATATCTTCTCCTCCTCTGCACTGCTTGTAACCTGAGAGCATCCATGTGGCTAAGAATACAGACTTGTCTTTTCTAAATTGAAGACGTTCTGCTCATACCACTGGAGAAACAAACTAAAAAATAAGGCAACCAGATGTTTAAAAATGTTGAAAGTTCCTTTTTTTGGAAAGGTAGCTACGTTAAACAAACATTAAAATGCTATTTTTTCTATATAACTATTCATTTTAATGGCACCCCAAGAGTTCGTCCAAGGGTCTCTGGGTCACTTGGGAGAAAGTACAGTATATTTTGGCTCCACAGTCTTTGACTTGCTACAAAGAGCTAATTCTTCCAATTAATGAAATAAATGTTGCTGATGTAGATGGATTGACAAATTATATTAAAGGCTAGTTTATTCAAGCAGATGGCAAGTCTGATATGACTAGAATGCTTTAAGAGGCCTTCCCTGGCAGGAAAAGAAGCCCTTGGAAGAAAAAGATGTAGTGACTGTTCACCCTGGTGGCACTTATTCCTTCGGGCATCTTCTGCCCACGGTGGCACTGCAATGAAGCTGGGAAGTATGAAGACTTTTTTGTCCTGTATGGGTTTCAGTAGATTTTTCTGTTTAGGGCAAAAGCAACCTGTTTGCACGAGGTACCAGTGATGAACATCAGCAGCTGAGGTAGCTGTAGGTCTGGGAGTCCCTGCTGGGCATACTGCAGTTTGATGAGATATTTAATAGAAAAGCAGGTTAATTTCAGGTGCCTGTTGTGAAAGGTGATCATAAACCAAGGAAATGTGGGAAAAGAATTCCAGGGATGCTGTGAAGTTTATCAGTTCTTGCTTTATGATCAGGTGCTGAAAAGCTAAATAGAGCAAGGAAACTAAAGGGGAGAATTTCAAGGCTACAAGTCTATGCGGGTAAAAGACTTTTGGAAATAGTATGTTTTCCTTTCAAAAATATATTTCTCTCTTTGGGACAGCATCCTGAAATAGCCACATTTTAAGTCAGTTTGCAACTGTTTATGAGATCAGTTGTATTTCAGGGTTGATATTTCAGGAGTGAATCAGCTCCACAGATTAATGCGTTTACATGTGTCAGTAACAGTGAAGGTGGGTTACTGCACACCTGAGCCCCTCTGTAGGGCATATTGATGTCTGGCTGCAATTTCTGAGCTTTACAACTTCAGCTAACTAATGCAATAGCCTCTGTGTTTCCAGACAGGAAATAACACTCACTGTCAGCTGTACTGTACATGGTGATGGAAGGTGTGTTCCTGCCTTGATACCTAAAGATATGAAAGGGGTTACAGGGAAAAGCTTCTCATCTCTCAGGGAGCACATCTAGATCTCATTGTGTCTTTAAAAACAGAAGAAAAAAAAAAGAGTTGAAGAAGTCAAATGCAGGGTTCCTTTTGCCTTTTTTGGAAGCAACACTTGAGGCTCTCAGCTGATGCCCATCAGCGTTAACGTCAGAGGGCTGTAAGTTGATACAGGATGTTGCACACTGAAGTGATCTGGATATACCAGAACAGGCTTTAAATGCACTACCTGATGTACCACAGCCAGACCTCCTGCACCATAGCGCTCAGCTAGGTCTTTAGCAGAGGAGGAGGATGTATAATAGCGTATGCAGGGCTTCCACATTGCTGTAGCTAAGCTGATTTTCTTCCCCATATATTAGCTTGTTTGGAGCCTGGTCAGCTATCTACATATCATATGCTGTGCTGTACTATATACAAGAGACAAACGTCACAACTGGGCAGAAAGCAACGATCCTTGTAGTGGGGTTAACATCCGTGGTCTCTGAGTCTGGCTCAGAGGGAATAATAACTTCAAGACGTGGAATTAAAACTGCTTTACTACTGTGAGCTTTAATGTTAATTAGCTGTATGAGTGGACATCTGTGCAGGACTTGCTAAAGCTCCAAATCCTGACTGAACATTACTCTATTGGGAAATGCTGGACCTCAGTCTGCATGAAGATAGGTGAGGTTTTTCTTTCTTCCTGTTTATGGCAGGGGAGCTTTTGGAGGCTGTTTTATTTTCAGTCACTTGGAGCTCAAATATGAGCTGTCAACCCACAGAGCAGTGTAATATTACAGATAGCTGGATGTTGTTCACTGAGCCCCAAAGGCTAAATCACCTCTGGTTAAAATATCAGTTTTCATTGTTGGTGAAATTTGATTTTTCTAAAGAGAAATGTCGGGAATACATGGAAGAAACTGGCTTATCATTCATGTTCTGGTAGTAGCTTAGTCATAAAAACAGGTTGTATTTGCAGTACATGTGGATAACCTCTTATAATGTATTGTTTACAGAGCCCAGGAGAGAAATCTCAGCATCATGCCAATGCAAGAGTTTTGTTATCCCTTCTTTTGGGAAAAAGGTAAACAAAGAAAGTCATTCATTTGTTGTTTTAAGAGGAATATATTTGCCTTCCAAGAATTACGCATCACAGATTGGTTTGATTACTGCCATTAGCCTATCTGCTGCTGCAGAGTGTTTGCTTTGTTTCTTAAACAGAAAAGTAAATATGGAATATGGTGGTGCAGCTCAAACACTGGGGATATGGAGAGTATGGATTTGCATTAAAAAGGCTGCTTTTTCTGGCTGCCATCTACAGATAGATGTTAAGAAAGCAGCCACTGAGGCAGTTTAGCAGAGAAATTTGCAAGTGTTTAAGTCTTTTTTTTTTTTTTTTTAAATGTGTAGGCTGAATAAAGCACACTCCCCAATTTCTCCAGCTGCGCTCTGTCTACAGATTGCTCCAGAATTTCTGTGCCTTCAACCTCATCTCTCGCTCTCTTTTTTTTTTTTTTTTTCTTTTTCCTTTTTTTTTTCTCCTCTGAACACTTCCAAGAGCCAAGAGGATAGTTGCTGGTATGCGGATGAAGGCTCTGAAAGGAAAAGAATAAATTAACATCAAATGGGCTTCTCCTCCTCCCACTCTGCATACAGAATGTCTTAAGGAGACCATAGCACAGCATCAGCTCTGTATCCCAAGAACCCCTTCTAGTCCTCTACAGCCTCTAATAACTTCACTTACACTAAAACTCTTCCTTTGACCTTTTTTCTGTGAAATTATTGGTTGTTTCTTCTGCAAGGTGCAAAATAATGAATTCCCTGAGTTCCATTTTATGTCAAAAGAACTGGGTGCTTTTTAGGGGCTACATTAGGATGGCATCCTTAATTAATATCCAATTGGATTCAGCTATTGACATCTGCTACTTCACACTGTTAAAGAAACTGGTATATGCTTGATGTCACCTGTATTTTCAGATGTACCCTACTTATGTTGTTTCTATCTTAAAGGAGGAGTATTAGTAAAATGTCAGCACTTAACTGCGTTGTTGTATTGGTGGATACTCAATGAATCACAGCTTTATTGTTACCTTACATTTCAGGCAACAGAGATGAGGACTGAGATGTGGAAGAACACTTTCCCAGGCAGGGCAGCATCCCTGGTCATGACTCTCCTGAGCTTCCTCTCCCAGCTTCACCGTAGACCTCTCAGATACCAGTCCAGCTGACAAAAAGGTGCGTGTAAAATTTAACATGCAAAGATGGGATTTTTTTCTGAACCTTAAAATACCAACTTGTTTTGTCATGATTAACAAGGAATGGAACCTCTGGTGCTTGTGGTAAGAGGATGTGGCTGAGGGAGTGGAGGAATGGAAGTTTAGCTGCGCTGTGATAACGTTCATGGCTTTTCTTTATCCTGTATGCGGTAATATGATCATGTTTAAACTTCAGTGAAAGCAACCAGAAAACTCTTGTCATTGTATCCTATCCACTTTGATCTGTTGTACTTGAGTACGTGTTTTCTGTTTGTTACAGTCTCCCAATTTTCCTTCTTTGCTCTAAAAACTATACTCAGAGTTTTGGATCACTTTTCTCCATATCAGTGAATCCGCTTATTGGCATCCTGTTAGAGGCCTGTGCAAATAGTCTTCAAAAAGGAATAAATGAAAGACACTAGTGAAAAGCAAAGTTTGACCAGAGGGCAAAGTTCTGTCAAAAACACTTTATCTTTCTTTGTTACTGAGACACGACCAGATGTTTGTTTATAACAAAATGCCTGCGTTGGGATTTTTGAAAGCCCAGATGAGGAAAACTGTATCTAATTGCTGCTAGGAGTGCAGCCATGTCCTAGCTCCAACCTGGGCTGGTGTGTCCTAAAATACTATATTTGGAGATTCTGGGAGTGGAATAAAAGTGTATACGTTTTCGCTGAAAGGCGATAGGGCTGCCAGTTCAGAAACACACTGAACATCTGCTCTGGCTGAGCCCTGTGGTTTAACTAGATTAAAGCCCCACATTAAAATGATCATCAGTCAATCAAAACGCTTCCTCACTCTGAGAAACACAACATCACGCTCAGTGTTGCAGTTTCCAAAGAAGTTGATGTGTCACGGTAAGAAAAAAAAAAATCAGAACAGTGAAATTTTTCACAATTGTGGGTTTTTTTGGTGTGTGTGACTTCACAGACTAATGTTTAACCTAGGATCAAACAACTTGGAATTTGTTGTCCTAAATGACTTCAAATCTGGCTAATTATTTTAAGCATACCTTGGCTATTAACTCTAGTTAGCAAAATGAAATGTAATTTGTGTTCTTCTAGCTTTGGGAGCATTTCCAACCAATAAATCTGTAGCACACACCACAAATTTGTGTTTTTTCAGTGGCACAAAGATCATTTTTCTTTCATTTCAACCCCTAGATAGCCATTTAGGACTACCAGACTACAGGTCTTATAAATTATAGGACCATGAATTGTCAGAAAAACTCTATTAATAAAAATAAAGCCACCATTACAAAAATAAAACCCTACCCTGCCAGAAAAATCAAGATAACGTTCTTCAGTTGGAATTTGGCTGTAAGCTAGTTGTATCTTATATTACGAATAATCCCTTGCCATAAACAAGATGATAACATTTGAGTAAATGTTGGTATGAAGTATCTTAGATGATGATTTGCAATGCCTTTTGCTGTAGCAATTTTAAATTACTTAGCATTAAATGCCTTGTTACATTTATTAAGGTGTTTAACTAGTTTGGTTTTGGTTTTGTTGTAGTGAAACAGAAGATAAAATTATATATTTGCTTCTGCACAGGGCATGTAACAACATAATTTTTGAAGTCTATTTAACCAGCCAGAAAATGTATTCTGTATTGTGGAAACACAGTGTTAATGAAAAAAATTCTGTAAGACAATGTACAACAAGTTGATGCTCCCTTTCAGAAACGCCCACTATATGTTGAGGAAGCATCTGGTGCAACTTGGATGTTTTTTGTCACTGATTTTAATAGCCAAATGTGCAAAAGAGCTTACTGCAAATATTTCAAGATTTTTGCTGATGGAAGTTACAGATATGAATTGAGAGACTGGAACCAAGGGAGAGATTATGGCTATTTGGAGCCTGAAGCACTTAAAGCATACGGATCCTGTGTGCTTCTCCTGCCCCCCTTCTCATTTCTTCCCTCACGCACTCTTGGAACTGCAGCAGGAAGGCGGCTTCCCTCTTGGGAAGCATCAGTGATCCTTTTCCTTTGCAGATAGGGAATTTCTTGGAAGACAGACAGGTATGTTCCTCCATGCTTCGAAGTTCTGGCTTGGCCTGGCCTGGCCTGCTGCACTTTTCTCCTGGTAATATTTGTCCAGTTCTTTGTTGGGGTGATGCTGAAAGAGACCTTGCAGCAACAGATCTCACTGAGATGAATGTTCATATTGTAGACCTCAGAAAGACCACACTAGATCAGAAAAATGTCACGTTGTCTATCCTTTTGGGGAACATTGTGAACTAGAATAGTTTGAAAAAATAAAAAAGGGATCTGGGAAAATCCAGTATTATCAGATGATCTCATGATTTGGGAAGGTAAGGAACAGCATTAAGGTGCCTGTATATTAACGTCTCCTACCGGAAGCTGCTCCAAAAAGTCACATTTACACGCAACACCGTAGCTCTATGTATAGTTCTGAGAAAGAAAGTTCTGCTCCTTAAGGGAGAAAGATGATGGCAGAATAAAACAAAGAAAAATCAAAATGAGATAATTGTTATTTTCTCGTCTTGGATGTTTTGATTGTTGACTATGTCAAATTACTGATGTAATTTCCATGCATCCCAGCTCCTCATCTCATTGCAACTGTTACTCTCTTCCAAAGGAAAAAACACCGTAGGGGCAGTGAGCAACTTGTTGACAAAACAAGTAAGGTTCTCATTAGAGAGGTAAGCATTCTCTGTTGCTTAGAGTGAAATTTAAGTCCACCAAATGTCTTCAAATGCTATTGGAAGGCATGACATTTGTCTGATCAAGGGCTGAGCTGCTTGGTCATGTGGTTTGGTACTGCAACATGGATGTTCAAGGTACTGATAATACTCTTCAGATGCATTAGAGATTTGGTGTAGTCGGTCTAGACTTGCACTAAATGTTAGGTGCCACAGAGTGGCTTCATGTTGGGAGAAAAGCAATCACCAAACTGCTGAAATGAAGGAATGAAGCAATTGTAGGCAAAAAAATAGTAAGTAGAAAGGTGATTTTGCTGGAGCTTCTATTAAGAAGGTAGACATTTGTCAGATAAAAGGAGATATGCTATATGTAGAGTGCTACAAAGAAATACCACTTGGCTGTGAAAAGCATTACACTAGCATTTAAAAAGAAATTTATAGAACTGGTGAACTAGCAACATTACTCCATGGGCCAGCAACTACCGCCTTAAATGAAACATTTGCTATGATTTCTTCAAGAAGCATCAGGTACAAAGAAAAATGATTTTAAGATTAAAAGCCAGAGGGACAACAGAGTATGAAATTAGAGTATTTAATGGTTACAGTGGTGGGAACTTGAGAGAAGGCAAATAAATTATGAAAAGACAGGTAGAAGCCTATTAAAGCAAGCAACTGAGTGTGGTCCAATTTGAAGGATGGACATTGTCTATGGGGATATGGTCGGGCTGAGCAGAATGGAATAACAATACCAAGATCTGAAAGAACAGTGACCCTGTGTTGTTCCTGAGATCTGCAAATCTGCTTCAGATCAAAAGAAAAGCAGGCCTACCGGCACACAGACTGGCAGGAGAATATTTTATACCTTGATTTTCTAATTAGAACTCATATGCAATTCTATTTCTTATTTCTGTGGTATTTTCAGTTGGTAAAGCAGCTGCTTGTGAAGCGGTACGTATAACCTGACATTGCATCAGTTGCCAGCATTGGCCTCCCCCAACACAGGAGAAACCTCCAGGCAATTCAGCCGTGCAGCAAAGCTACAGGAACAAGATAACATGCGACTACCTGGGATGATTCAAGGATTGGAGCATCTCCCTTATGAAGAAAGACTGAGAGAGCTGAGAGTCTGGAGAAGAGAAGGCTGAGGGGAGACCTTATTCATGCTTACAACTATCTCAAGGCAGGCTTGAAGGAGGAGGGAGCCAGACTCTTTTCAGTGGTTCCCAGTGAGAGGACGAGGGGCAACAGGCACAAGTTGGAACATAAGAGGTTCTACTCAAATATGAGGAAAAACATCTTCACAGTAAGGGTGATGGAGCCCTGGAACAGGCTGCCCAGGGAGGTTGTGGAGTCCCCTTTGGAGATATTCAAGACCCGCCTGGATGCGGTCCTGAGTGACATGCTCTGACAAGCTCTAAGCAATCCTGCTTCAGCAGGGGAGTTGGACTAGATGATCTCTATGGTCCCTTCCAACTCTAAAAATTCAGTGAAATTCAGTGACTTAGTTTTCCAGGTTACCGCCACGCATGGCGGCCAGAGGTAGCACAGGCCATCTCTCCTGCAAGCATCTGCCCTGTGACTCGGGCTGGTGGCTCCAGATGGATGACAGAACGCAGCTGTGGTCACCATGTGTCACAAGGTGAGCCCGTCTGGTGGAGCGTGACAGCCCACAGACAGTTGAATCCTCTTCTCCAGCTGCCCCACGACTTGCTCCCACCCCACACTTCTGCCCGAGGGCCAGCCTGACACAGCTGTGCACAATGCAGTGCACAGACAGCTATCACGAGAGCAGTTAACGCGCTGAAACGTTGCTCCTGAGCTGGCCTTGTGGTGTCTTTTCTGTGCTGTCACACCTTGTTCAGTGTCTTACTGACACTTGAGGATTTCGAAAAAGCAGTAATTGCATCGTAGCATTATAATCTGCATTTCTGATACGTAGCTTATTATAAAATGCCTCTTAAACAATTTCTTGTTTTTTTTTTCTTGAAGCACTGCTGCAAATGACATCATTTGTGTGTGAACTTCAGTTGGATATGGTAACACCTTGTAAAGTATTTTAACAAGACAGAAATGCTTAAATAAAGTTTGGGTTTGGTTTCAAAGATCTTCCCTTTAGGAGACTGCAATAAATTCAACCCCCAGATTGACACCCTTTTCTCCGTATAAATTTAGTTTTTAGTTTTTTAGTTTAGTTTTTTTTCTCCGTATAAATTTTTTGGGGTTAACATTTCTTCGTGGTGCAATGTAATTGCTTTACAAGGAAAGACTACAATAGTGCTATATATCTACAGCGGCTTTCCCTAGCTTTTGGAAAGTATATGGTTTTACAATTAAGCAACAGGGATGCTCTAGTCTGTCACGTATTTGTGTTTGTTAAATCCATTAGCAAGCCATAAAATATCTGGTATTCAATCTTTTTCACTATTTATATCTTATTTTTATCCCACCCTTTCACCCTTGGCTTTGATTTTATTTCACTTTTGCCATCTTATTTGCAACCACTAAATAGAAATGATGCCACTCCTGCTTCACAGCTCAGCAGACGGGTAATGGTGAATCACCGTGCTGGGCCGTGCCTATTCAGCCTCTGCTGCCTGTGCAGGTTTTTATAACTGAGCTTTCTCCATCACACCTCTAAAGCCCCTCTGAATGAAGTCTACCCAGCAAGACCAGGCTCTTAAAATGGATGTGAGTACTACAGGTTTCCTGTACTTTTCTGGTTTTGGTGATTTAAGCACAGCTGTTTTTCACAATATTCTTCTTTAACCCAATATACTCATATACTCTCCAGCTTGATGTAATCCTTCACATACTGGCAAGGGCCTAGGAGTCCTGAGGGATTCACTGAGATGTCAGTGTATTTTCAAGGCCGAAACTGAGGTTTTGTTAAAAAAAATTAAAATAATGAAAAATAAAAAAAGGCTAGAACTAAATAGGTTCAGCGTACACAGTTCAGAAGTATGTGTATGAAAAGCAAGACTCCTAACTAAAAGTCTTAATAATTCCTTTTCCTTGGGTTCTGACTAATTCTGGTTGGGGTTGCTCAACACGGGGATGCCTCACTAGTAAGGTTTAGTCTTATAAGATCATGCCACGTTTCTCCTCACTCAATAGGCAAGAAAGGGAAAGGACCTCACCCTGTTAGTCACCATGGTGGTTAGAACATTTGCTAGTTGTGGCTGGAAGGACTGATGCACAAAGCCTGCTCCCCGGGAACGTGTTAGCCGCTGGACCGGGTATGGGGAATGGTGTCCTTTCCCACAGCCTATTGTGTAATGGGTAAACTTGGTTTGCCATCAATTAGAAACTCCTCTCTGGAATGAAGCAGACCTCTAACAAAATCTTCTTTGCCTTGAGCAATTGCAGATGACATCCACATCCATACCGAGGAGAAAAAGCGGGAAGCACTCGGAATTTGCTTGGGCAGGCTTCGGGATGAAATTTCTGGAGAAAAAGGAATGCCTGTGCAGATATTTTGGTGAATCTAAAATCTTACAAAGAAAAAGGCAAAAAAAATTCTCAAGGCAGGTGGAGCCCAAAGCCTGTTGTTTGTTTTGTGGCAATCTTGAGTCCTGATGCTGCCTGGCATTTAGAAGGAGGTGTAGGAACTGGAGGAGCTACCATCGCTTGGAGAGAGTTTGGAAGTGTTCATGGAGAGTGCGCAGTGTGCAGAAGGGGGAGTGATAAAAGTGCCATTAAACAAGAGGAGCTCCTCAGGGGAGCACTGAACACCAGCACAGCAGGTAAATTAATCTGGAAACAATTTGCTAGCTGTTGGCTGGGGGTATGACTCGGGCAAGGACTGAATACAGAGGCAAGAGCTTCTATTCAGCCAAACTATGTAGTAGCATGAAGCATGATGTAGGAGCCTCCTCTGAGTCTGAAGTTGATGCAAAACTGGTACACAAAGCAGAATGCAGATTGGAAATACTGCTCTGTGTTTAACTTGGTTGCATTTATTGGTGGAGTATTGGAATGCTTTTAGTTTAGATGTAGACAGTGTGATGATGGGATCAACATACTGGGGTTTCAGGAAAGGCTCTAGGCAACAACAGGTGACATGGAAACACAAGTTTTACAACTAAACATTTCCCAGCATATGTGGGTAAAAAAACACTGAGGATAAAATTTGCCATTGTATTTGGGGAAAAAGCATCTTTTGCCAGACCAAAACCATGTCAACCACATCAAGCGGGCATGTTTACTGCAAAGACAAGGGGACTTAACCTACTAAAGCCTTTGAACTCATCTTTCGGGTAACAGGGACACTCCCAGCAGGGTATGAAGTGGTCTGAGGAATGAGTTTGTCTCTAGAAGACTTCCTTTGCTATGGAGGTGGGGTTCAAAAAAGCCTGGTGGGTGCGTTGCTCAGAGCTCATAGACCAGGTAGGCAAACCATGGTGTCACAGTGACAAATTTGGGCTTGGCAGGCTATGGAAATGGAGTAACTGGGCTTAACTTGTTACCGTGGTGAGGGAGTTTCTGAGGTCCAGCCTTGCTCAGAGGACTGCTCCTGAGAGCTGAGCTGGTTTTATTGGATCTTGCTGTGAGCTTGGCTTCACCTGCTGAACTTCTGCTGGCGTCTCAGGGCTCAGGCACAGAAACATAGCCTGAAACCCCCTCCCCTGCATGTTTGGTGGGAGTCAGAGCCTGGTCCATGGCCAGCCACCTGGTGTGTCAAATGGCATCTGAGGAGTTTGCCTCCCTCCCACAAGGTAGGGAGCACAGGACGTATGTGATGGGCTCAGCTCCCGTGGGGCAACCTCAGCCTTCCAGACTGTTACTTTTCAGGTTACAGTAAGTTCAATTAGAGTGAAGGTGACTGTTTCACTCCAAGCTGCTGACGAACTGGCGACTGCTATCTTGATGATCTCTTTGTGATTAACCTACTGAGAGTTTAATTTTATTTTATTTTTGCCTGTTGATATTTGCTCTCCCAGGGGCAGGGCATTAAGTTGCATGCTCTGTATACAACATTATGGTTACTCTTCAAATATGTAAATAGAGACAAGTTATTTCTCTCCAGTCTCTAGCTGTTAGAACTCATTTTTAATGCTACATTCTTTTGCTGCTCTTCCCTTGGTTTTTGAAGCGCCTGTTCCTATTGTCAAATCTTGATCCTTATTTACAAGTAATATTAGAGTTGATTAACTGTAAAAAAAAAAAAGGTTTTGCTGACTAAAGCAATGTCCCTAAACACAGCAGATAGATTATTTTCAGTGATGTATTCAAACACCTTCAGGGACTGCTTGGTCTTTCTGTTTACTATTATCAGTGCTGTAATTTTGTTATCAAGACTGGCAGTTTCTTCTTGCAGAAAAACTTTATTACAAGGCTGACCCACCTAACACCTCCCTATTAGTAACAGAAACAAATAAGAGTTGATTGTTCAGCTGCTGTCATTTAAAAAGACTAAATCAACCTGCCACAAAAGAATAATTCCCTCTGGTAACTTTATCCATTTGCCCTTGGTGGTGACACTGTGGATACCACCCTGGTTGAACTATATATTAGTTCCTAGAGAAGCACTTTGAAATATATAGCTCTGCACAGTGTTGTAATTGAAAAAAATTGAATAGCCATACATGGTTCAGTAATCTGAAAAGAATACAAAGGTTCAGTTCTAATTGCTTTGCACAATTTAATACCATTTTGCTGCACTTTCCAAATGGGTTTATTCTGCTGTTTGACTTATATCTATTATATAATTTGGCAGTGTTTGCTATATACAGGCAACAGTTTTTTTTAAAGGATGTGTCAATATTTTTAGTTTATGTTCTGACCACGTTTTAAAAAGACTTGCCTAATGAAATGACCCACTCCAGGTGTTTGCTATTCCAGTGAGAAGGGTGGCTGCTCCTCCAGGGTCCTGAGAAGGGTTCAGTAACCTGCGAGATGAGTTAAGGGCCTGACTTTAAGCTTACCCATTAAAGCAGTCTTTCTTCTATTGTGTCTTGGAATCAAGTCCTTAAATTCTTTTTAGATTAGGAGGTCTTTAAAAGCTGCCATGAAATATGTGATTTTTAAAATTTACTTTGTAATATCCACTCAGATTGGCTTCTATATTTTTTACATACCTTTCTTAGAGGCGTTTCTGGTTATTACATCATGTATACTGCTTATCTGTGAAAAACAGCTATCATGAAATCTAAGGACAGATAACTCTGAACAGACAGTCATCAGAATGGAACTTTAACTTAAAATTGCTTTTTTTTTTTCTTAAACACTTAACATTATTTTAATGTCACATTTTGCTCTTAGTGCACTCCTCACATAAATTCTACATAAAAAAGAGTGCTTTTAATAGCATCCTATCTTACATGCTTGAGACTATTTTCTTTTTTAAAGGGAAGTTTATCTAAAGAATTGTTAATAGTATTAATATCTATAAATACCACAAAAACTAAATCACCACACTTCATTTTAAAGCAAATTATCTTATGACTGGTAGGGATAGTAATAAAAGTTAGTTATGTTAGAATTCAGACTGAATATATATTTCTTTTTTTAAAGCCTTTTCTTCCAACCAAGTAGAGGATTCTTTTGCTTGGTGGGGTTTTGCATCTGGTTGTTTTAAGGTTTTTGTGTTGTTTTTATAATGATACAAATGAAAAAAGAGCCATACTGGGATTTAAAGCAGGCAACACCAATAGGGTCAAATTGTTAAAAAGCTTAGGAAAAACACTTGCAGTATTTTCAAGGTCTGTATAGATGTATATATGCAAAAGGCATGAATATAAATACAATCACACTTTTCATGTGTGCCAAAATGTATGCTAGTAAATATTACAGTGCTTTTGGGAGGCTTATTGGAAACGCAATCCCAGATGAGGGAAGTGTATGAGAATAAGTATATTGTCAGACTATCAGGATGTGAACTTCACAATGGAACAGAATGAATAGCAGAGAGAAGGAACTTTCTTTTAAAAAATAAATTTAAAATAAAATGCATCTTCTCCATTTGTGGTGGGAAAACCAAAGACAAGTGGAGACCAAGGAAAAGAGAATATAAAGAGAAATTAATAAATGAAGATAGACTGAAGTAAAAACAATTGATAGTTGAGAGAAAGCTGAGATTGAAACTGCTTTTGGATGTCGCTTGATGGCATTGCGCAATGTTCTTTGTTCTAGGCCAAGCACGCTTTAGAAAGCCTGTAAGAGAGAGGAAGTTTGTCCAGGGTTTCTAGGTGTTGGAGTCTCATTTATATATATGTCTCTCTCCAGGTGACATGTACACTCTTGAAGCATCCTAACTGTCAGCATGTTTGTATCCCAACGATACTGGTTTTTATTATTGAAGAATAAAAGTTTTTTTATGCAAACTAATTTCTGGTTATCTATTAGTACATTGATTATAGGACATGATACTGTTTTAAGAGAGGCATTTCTTAAAATTGAGATAGCCAACAGCAATTTTGTCTCTCTTGCCTATTTTGATTAGTCCTGCAAACAGTTTGGAACTCATTACTCAAGTCTTGGCCAAGCGATGGACCGGTCAAGACTGCTTTCTGTGGAGATAGGTATAGAGTCCTATATAGAAGTTATTTTACTGTAACTGAAGAAAGCAACATTGAATTGAGAATCAATAATAAGAATGAAAGAGTTAACTTCTACATTTGCACTGCCACTCTTGTGTTGCAGGCACATTATTAACAAAGACTTGATTGTTGTTTTGGCTACAAGTATGAAGTACAAAAGAACTCTATGAAGGTCCCAGACACAGACTGGCATTTAGACTGACTGTCCTTTTCCAAAGCAGCTTTTCTATTAAATGAGTCCATTATTAAAACATGGTAGCTTTAATTAAACCTCTGTAATCTCTCATCAGGAAAATGGCATTAGACTGCTAGCCAGGAAAATATGGTAAGTCCAAACAGTATCCCTGTTATTAGTGCTTGATTGTCTGTTGGAGTGTTTGATCAAAGGCATGGAGATTTTGATGTTGTTTTACAATATGGCTAGCCCAATGTACTCAGGAGCGTGTGTGTGTGGTGGGGGTTTATAACAATTACAACTTTTTCTAAATGCTGGATCTCAAATCCTAAATGCTGCACAAAATAATCCTCTCGTACGGGTCTAGCTCCTCCTCATGCGGTGGGGTTGCATCATTATAAAAGTGTTTGAACTAGCAGAATTTATTAGTGCATGAGAAAACAGATAAGTGTGTAAAATGTGTTTACCAAACATAGATGTGTCTTGCCCTAAAGGCTGTAGTGCTGAGAACTGTAGGTATATACCCAAATAAAATTATTTTTTATTTACTTTTTGATAAGTTTATGCTAAATAACTTGATTTAAACTTAGATCTTTAAGTACTGGTTCAGATGTGAGATCAGAAGCACCTCTAGAGGATTTTGCCCATCTCTCTGGATAAAAATACTAGAGATACAGAACTGGTAAATAACAATAATTGATGTGGTTGTTTAGTGAGTGGATTTGTTTGCATGTTTCTGTCCAACTTGGCTTTAAGATTTAAGCTTAATTCTTAAATGCCTACTCACTGCTTTTGTGTAAGTGACATAGTGACACCAGATTGAGATGGAGAGGTGCGTGCAGGAGATCTATTTGCACAGTGTCCAAGTACACACTACCATGGAGAAGTACTCAGGTTGTGTCTGAGTGTGTCTCTCTGTGTCATCAGATGGGCTAATTCTTCTTTCTAGGGAAGCACAATATCAGAAAAGATCATGGAGCTGTTTGTGCTGGAAGTCTGCTTGTCACTTACTTGTCTATCATCACTTCCCTTCCTGCTCCCACTGAAATCACTGACAGCTGCTGTTGACTTCAGGGGAATAAGCATGATGTCCCATGTGACAAATATGAAAATGATAGTAGTCCTAGGCTTCTGAGTTTTATAGGAATGCAATTATCTTAAATATGGGCTGTTACTACCACCACAAAAAAAAAAGGGGGGAGGGATGCAATTACCCAGAGAGCATGTGGCATGCTTTTCATTGATTAGACTGTCCTGTTTGATTAAATTCCTCAGTATTTTTAATTTTCTAGCCCTAATTGCTGCCTTACATCTTTCTTGGGTCCCTTTGTTCTAACTCATCTGCTTTCAGGTCCAGATTTATTTTTCAATGCATTCATATTCTCCACAAATGTATCCTGTCATTATGTGTTTTATCTGTCTCTGCAGATGGTTATTTGACAGAAACTTTCCATCGACTCCAGAGAATGGGTCCCGTAAATACCCTTTGTGGCTCTCAGATGGAGTACTTGCAAAATGGAATTGATTAAAAGGTCACAAAACATCACTGTTGCAACGTCTGAATTGCTCCATCAAAGTGATAGTGTGACAAATGCGTGCAAATCTTTTCAGTGGTCTAGTCTGGATTTTAAAAAATTGTATCTTTCAGCCCTCTGATGTTTCCCAATGAGAGAGATGTTTTCAAATTATAGTAGTCTCTCCTCTTACACTAGTGTCAATTAGTAGTAACTCTGGAGGTGATGAGGTTCCCCTAGTCTCAGTTACAGTAGAATTGAGATTTATCTATTTTCCAAAGTATGGTTCTAAGTTGTTCAAAATAGCCGTTTGGAAACCAATAGCTTTATTAGGATAACTAGCTACGCTGAGACTTCTTGCAGAAAGGGCAAATGACCACCCATGTAACTGTGTAAGTACATGGGTCTTTCAACATCAAAATGCCTGATGGGTAACCAGTGAGTGTAAGGAACTTGTTTCACGTATAGTACATGACACAGGAGAAGAAGTAGCTATATGTCCTCTCTGCTCAAAAAGTCACAGAAGGCCAACAAAGTCTCAAAGGTGAAGATACTAATTTATAAGAATGTCATGGCCGGGGCTTGGCAAAATGTTCATTCTCAGCTTATTTTCACAGCAGCCTTTACCGTTTTATTATCTAACTATCCTACAACTGGATGTAAAATTTCCCCTCATCATTTAAAATATATATCCAACAAATAATTATTAGCCCCTGTGTCTTAGTTATCTGCATTGAATCCCAATGGAGAGGACATAATTGTAACTTTTATTGCCAGCTAGGTAAGCCCCATATGGTGCCTCCTCCTTGTGATTTTTCCAGCAGCAAAACCTCACTGAGCTGATGTGTACACTCCACGGTAAAACACAAACCTTCGCTCCATGCTGAAGGCAGAGCCTCAGTGTGAATAACCTCTGTGTCTCCCCATTCCCTTGAGAGCAGAGAGAGGTAATTTATGTCCGTTTGCAACATCATGAGTGATGAATTGGGCACTTGAACTAAGCTTCAGGGACTTGAATAAGGAATTGTTTCTACCTTTCGTTATGTGCTGTCTTATAAGCAGAACTTCTTTCAGGATGCAGTAAGTCAGTTCATCTCGCTCTTGTTTTAGCTAGGCAATCACTGGGCAGACGGGCATCAAACTGAGAATTGTCTTATTGAAAGATTGTGCACGTATTCTTCCCAGAGCTTATACATATTTTGGGTGGATTTCATGATGCACTTTACACAGGAGTTTGAGGGAAGTTACCTTCAAATTCTGCTCAGAGATTCACAGCATGTTTGAGGTTGGAAGGGACATGTGGAGGTCATCTGGCTC
The DNA here is from genome assembly GCF_001431845.1 of Calidris pugnax. Taxonomy (NCBI): domain Eukaryota; kingdom Metazoa; phylum Chordata; class Aves; order Charadriiformes; family Scolopacidae; genus Calidris; species Calidris pugnax. The sequence continues at coordinate 8,603,874 of NW_015090922.1, forward strand.
ACCCCCTCTCTGCTCAAGCAAGGCCACCTATAGCCATTTGCCAAGGACCATGTCCAGATGGCTTTTGAATATCTCCAAAGAGGGAGACTTCACAACCTCTCTGGGCAACCTGTGCCAGTATTTGGTCACCCTCATGGTTAAAAAAGGGATTCCTGATGTTCAGACAGAACTTCCTGTGTTTCAATTTGTGCCCATGGCCTCTGGTCCCCTCACTGGGCATCACTGAAAGAGATTGTTTCTGTCTTTGCATTCTCCCTTCAGGTAATTGTACACATTAACAAGAATCTTGATCTTATCAAAAAGGGAACAAGATTTGTGAGCAAAAATTAATTTGCCAGTGGGTTTGAGCAAAGCTGCTCTTGCATGAATTCTGGAAGTGGAGTACCTGTATCTGCAGGATGTGTGGATGCAGTGTCTGACCTCCACTCCATAATCTGCAGCCTTTTGCAGACCTGCCTTTCCATCACAAAGCAGCATGTCACTGCATGGGCAACAGTGACTACCCCATGCACAGTAAATTTGAAGTTTGTTGTCACATGCAGGGTGAGGGGAAAGATGGTAACGGAGAGCAGCCACCAAGCACTCAATTAGTTGAGTGACTAGTAAATGGTGATGTGCCAGATGAGCTGTTCTGGTGGTCGGATGGCAACCCATAAGCCTGGGTTGTAGGATGATAAAGAATGTCTTATTGAGCCAGATGAGTGGTATTGTTTCTTGAACAGTGAGAAGTAGTCAACATGTGACACTACTCTCCAGAAACTTTTAGGGGTTGCTGGTGTTATTGCAGTTTATCTAAATTATTCAGATGACAAAAAGTATTTCCAGATAAATATGACTTTGCGTAATCTTACAGCAATATATAAGAGATACTAGAAATATTGCTGTTCAACAGAACAGAAAAACTAAATTGTAAATGACAAGACAGTCCAAGTTCTGTATTTTGCAGTGTCTAATGAAACAACAGATGCAGAGCAATCTATTATAGATGGCAAATGTCAAAGACAGAATATGCTACTACATAACTCTCAAACACTTTTAGTTTCTCTTAAGAATTAATTCACTTTTCTTTCCCAGACTATTATTTCATAGCAACATTTGTGATTTCTCATATAATAATTTTGCTTCAAAAAAACTTCCTTTGGATGAGTGTAGGCTGTGAAGTAGCATGCTGCCAAGTTAGGAAATACAGCTTTTCAAAATGAAGTCCTATAACAGAAGAAAATAAACACACAACACTTAAGGAGCAACTGCCAGAGAGGTTCACCAAATTCTGTCACCACTGGAGAGTGAGGCAGACCTTTTCCTTTTGTAGTTTTTCCTGGCTAGCAAGATGAGCTGTGCACAAAGCCTTCCCTGGGTCTCTTTAGTCTGCCTTTACACCGCTGTGCACCGCTACCGGCTCTGCCCTTAGCCTGTGGCCTGTGCACCCGTGCTAACTCCTACCACTGTGCTTGGCTGTTTTTGCAAAAATCTCAGGGTCTGCCCAAATAGGTGGGCGGTGTGCCTGCATGCATCCTAAGGTGCTGCCCCTTACCTTCTTTTTACTCTGTTTAATGTTCCTGCTAGAAATTTAAATCTTCTCCCTTGGTTTTGCAGTGCGAGGAGCTGAACATGGGAAAGAAAAACATAAGCATGTAAACAGGCAACACGATGTAATCTAGGTGCTGAAGCACGGCTGTCATCCCTCCAATTCACCTGCTGAAACAGCTCTGGTGCTTCTCAGATGTCACATATGGCTGTTGCGGCTTCACCAGCAGTGTTGGTCTGCCCTCATAACAGTTCATGTTCTGTTGTTGTTTTGGCAGGCTACTAACATTTTCCTGAGGAAGGAACACATACAAGGGAAGGAAAACAATGGATTCAAGAGCATCGAGCTACTTCAAAATAGGGTTCACTGCCACCTCCCCCCGGATACACTGCTGCGAGTGGAGCTTCAGCACCAGCGTCGTGTACAGCAGTTGCAGCACGGGGCTGTCAGCTCTCATTACGTAGAAACTGAGCAAATGAATTGCATTACTTCTTCAAACAGTCTTCTGAAATCAGGCTGCTGAACAGAACAAGAGGCACCAGTGCAGCTATAGACTTTCACAAGGTTTGAATTGAAGCAGTTGCCTCGCCTCCCCTCTCCCTGCCGCATCACGGAGTGCCACGTGTGGTGCACTAGCAGGGAAATACTGAATTGAAATGCAAGGTAACCATGATTTATCTTTTTTTTTTCTAATGAAAATGTTGGAATTTTCACTCAGTCCAGGGCTGAAGCGAAATATTCAGTTAGGAATAAGCCTCACAAATACAAAAATGTAAAGGAGACTATAGCATGCACTGGAAATGTTGGGATTCTGCAATAGTGTGGTAGTCTGTGAAAAGCTTGAAATGTGTGTCAGTCCCAGTAGCATCATGGAATCTGTTTAATGGAAATTCCTGTCACTGTGGAACATTTGAAAAAAACTCACCAGACTAGGAGTACCCATGCATTGGAAAAATTAATTCTTATGATGCTCTACTACCATTATGGGCTCTTTTATAGTTCAGTAATGAATTGCCACTCTGAAAATAATGAAGCAGCAGTAGGGTAGGATTACTTTCAGCCATGAGTGGGCAATGGATAAAGAAATCCATTGTTTTGCTTACGGTGCTAACTTAAAAATGATGGAAAGATAATGATTTCTTTATATATACTGTTTGCATGACCCATCTTTTGTTAAATGTGTGCTGAACTGTACTGGAATCACAGTTCTTGTAATATAGTATGTATATAGTATATAGTATGTTCTGTGGATATTTTGCTTCTGTGGGACTTCTGTGGTCAGTGGCAGTTATCTCTCCTCTTCTCTTTTGGCCTTTTTCTTCAGGATTTTGCAGAGCCTCAAATATTTTAAAATAAAGTTTAACAGAGTCTATTTGGTAACAGTCACACTTGCTTGCAGTTTGTGTGATTAAAAAAAGGTAAGGAGAAAACTCTGCATATAAAAGCCTTTGGTATCACATTGGTGTCAGTGCTGGCTTCTTGTTATCATCACCAGCTTCTTTTCCAGTTTGCAGATTAGCAGAGAGAGTTTGTTGTTTCCAGAGACAGTGGCAAGAGGTATTATGTATGAAATATGACCATGTATGTGTTTAGAAAAACTCAGGTACTTTTTTGTGTAGAAAATGATCGTGTTTTATGTGAAAATGAGAAGAAAGGTGAGATGGGAATAATAGAAATCATTCTTCAGTTCAAAAAGTACAAAGACCACTTTATTAAACCTGGGTAAAAAAAACCCTCCCTTTTACTTAAAGAGTAAATACTGAGTATACTTTCTCTTTTATTGCTCTGATGATGCATAATGTTGTGATTTCTTTCCCTACATCTTTGTGCTTACCTACTCATGTGTCTGGCAGATTATGATCAGATACAGTTTTGTATTTATGACTAAAAGCCAAGTTTTAGTTCTTCATGTATGACCTTCTCTGAAGTGTCATGTTCAATCAATAACAGTATGAACAAATTGCTTCAAGCACATATTCCTCCTTCTAGTATTATTTACTTTTATTTTGACAAACAAACTAGAACCAGAGTAGTCTAAAATTCAAGCATGGATTCATTTTCAGCAGGTCAGCTTGTAACAAAAAAAATGTTTAAACTTGTTAGAGAGAGGCCTATCAATGAAAGTAAAGGAAGTTCAGAAGGCTAGGAAATTAATTTTATTAATGCAATATGGTGTATATTTGCTCTTTCACATGATTTTTATTTTATTCTGTTTCTAAACCCACTAAATACTAATGAGGGGAATGGCAGGGACTTCTGGATCTACTCCTTTTGTCTCTTTTCTAATGCACTGCAGTGGGGTAAAAAACCAGCAGATATGCAATGCCATTGCAGGCACCAGAGACAACAACTTGAAACGCATAATAAAAATTCTCCGTTTATTAGATTTGTCCTTCTGTGATTAAAAACATATCTTAACAGCAGACATCTGTTGGACAACTTACGTGGTTCCTTATTGTCTTGGTATGTGAGAAAATACTGCAGGCTGTATTGCTCAGCCTTGTTAGACCCTAGTACGTTGTGGATGCACAGGAAATTAAGCATATGCTCAGTGGTGGAGTTGTAATAACATGCAAGTTTGGTAGAATCTGTTGAAATGAAAGAGCGTCATTCCTTGTGCTGTGCCCCTATGGAAAGTAAAAGGATGGAATGGTAGGAGCCCTCTTCCCTTGCCTGATTTCATGTGTTATATCTGATTGGCTGTGAATCAAGTTTGACAGCAAAAATAAGTGTGTGATAAGCAGCATGTTAACATGAAAATAGTTTTGCAGCTGCTCCTCTGAAGCCTTGTACTATGGTCATTTCGTGAAGAGATCCCTATACAGAGAAATGTTACAGGGCAGAGCACTGCTTTCACTAATTTTCACAAGATAAGTTATATTCCCTTTTTTTTCCCCTCAGTGAACATAATTCCTTCAGGCTTCCTTAAATGGGATATCTCTTTCCTTAGTATAAGTACTTTTCTCCCTGTGAGCACAACTGACCAATCTTTTGAAAGGTGACTGCTTTGAAGCCAAAAAAGCAAAATAGTCCTGTGGGTTGGCAGCATGCAGCGGACTCTGTTTACGTGTACTTTCAAAGCAAAAAAAGACCTTCATTGTTATAACAAGGCATTTCAGAAATATCCAGGGCCAGCTCTGTGTTTTGCAAGTAAATATGCAATGATGCCCAAGAAAAAAGTCACCAAGGACATAAGATTTATTTACATAACCATGTTTCATCTGAAATTTGTCTGCTACAAGGGTTACAAAACAGGTAAAAAGCTTTGTGATCTAGATTTTCAAAATTTTGAAGTTCATATGAATAAAAACGTTTTCAAATTTATGATAAAGAAGGTTTAAAACTTCATGTTTCAGGACACAAAATAGCCTCTATGGAAATGAACTCATCTAGAGTCTAAATATACAATTGAAGTATAGAATTGTTGAAGTATTGGGCTATTTTCCCCCAAATTCACGTCAAAGATGGACGACGTAAGAGCATCAGCCTACTATTTTGATATGCTATGGTGATTACCACAGAATTGTATCTCCATATACTTTCAAGAGGTCATAAATATATCCTGTCCTTGCTGACAACCTGGGAACTGCAGTAAGTACTGAATCCTTTTTATGGTTAATAGCAAGTTATCGAAGTGCTAAGATTCAGAAATGGGGCTTTGTGCCTTTCTGGGATGTTGACAAGAACTGAGGTTAAGCCTCTAGAGCTCAAGTCTTGCATCAAGGTAACGTGTTCAATAACCAGGAAATACAGAGGGGAAGGTATGTGCTGGGCAATTATCAGTCCGACTCTTTAGAACTGGTGATAATTGCTGCCAAAAACATTCATCAGAGTTAAAAAAATACCAAATAAGTGGTGGCTTCTCCATTTCTTGACTTTCTCAATTTGGCACTGGAGACATATGAAATACCTGTTGGTAAATCAGAATGTGATGGTTTCAATACTGGAGCAACTGGGTTAATTCTGTGCCCTGTGGTACACATGTGTTTGAGAGCATGAAAGTCAAACCCAACGACTTTTGGTGCTTTCTTGCTGTTTATTGGTAGGTGTGAGAAATGCCCAAGAGAATGCCTTCCCCAGTGGTTGTGTCTGGCTCCAAAGAGTTAATTTCAATAGGCATTTCAGCTGGATTTACTCTGTTAGCTGTATCTAGACTGAGTGATAGAGAAATTCCTTGGAGCTAAGCTGTGAGTGTAACGTGAAGAAAAGTCAACACATGCTATGAGAAATCGGGGATGTCTTTTTCCAGTGTTCAACTTGGTATGTTGTATGAATGAAGGGTTTTCTTCCTGAGACAGTGCAAGTATGGTAACATATATGACGGCAGGCTTTATGACTCTGCAAGGAGTAAGTGAAGAAGATTGAGAAATTCTCCTCCGGGAAGTGATGAAGAAGAGGCTAATACCTAGCAAGTATGGAGAGCTTTTCTTACCTGATTTGTAGGCCACAGGCTAGGAGCCCCTTTGGGCTATGTTTTACTGAACTGTGTGAACTGAATGGTGCTTATTTTTTATAAGGTTTGGAACTTTTCCTTTTCCAAAGTCTTCTAAACAAGTGTTTGATAGCTAACCTGCAACTTCTATAAGCTGTACAAGTGTTTTTCCATCCACAATATTTCATTTTCCCATGTTTTTGTTTAATTTTCTCTGTGTCTGATTAAGCAGGTGAATTTGTGTACAAGTAGTGTATTTTTCTTAAAAAGAAGGCCTTTGATAGCACTCGATTCTGACAAATTTAGTAACTGTGTATGCTACCTGATGTCAAAACAATTTACCTATTCTTTTATAGCTACAGTTAGAGCTGCTTTTTTTATGGCTGCTTTAGTCCAAATAAATATTCCTGTCTAAGTGGATCAAGATAAAACCACAATCTCTAGTTGCTTCTTTCAACAAATACCAGACTGGGATTGTCCATTGCCCATCCATGGATTTCCTGGCTCCTTTCTTACTAGGCGTTATCCAACAGTTAACAAAAAAGTCTAGAAAAAGCTTATGCTTGCTTTTGGACTTTGGTCAAATCTGACTATATTCTGATAAGGAAGGTTTAAAGGAGCAGGTATGTACATAAATTGTACATTTTCAAGTAAAGTTGTGGGCACAGATGTAACAGTCAATAGGCGGAGAACCTGCTTTCTGATGAAGGCACGGTAAGGATGAAAATCCCAGTTTCTTCTTCAGATCTAAGGCATTTAGAAGGTATCACATAGGAGATCTTTGGTAAAACCAGGAATTGTTCCCACTCCTGCAGACTCTGGCTACCATGAAAATGGTTATTTTGACTTTAATCGTTGACTAAGTGATTCCAGGGGGGTTGCCCAATGCAAGGAAGAAATGTAGGCTCTGAATCTGAACATAGTTATCTCAGTATCTTAATTTTCATTACAGAACTAGAAAACTCTACGTCTTTTTTTCTGGAAGGGGAAACCCCCCACTTTTTGGTGTGCCTCCTGACTTTGAATATACCACAGACTTCTTTGCCTTGCAGTGAACCAGTTCCACAAGGAGATTGCCACATCAGATTATGTGAGTTTGCTCCATTTCCAGCCAGTGCTATTTAATATATGTCTGCTATGTAATAGATGCAAAAAAACGAAATGATTTTCAGTTGCATTAGTCTTTATTGGATCTGACCTCTGGTCTAGGAGGTGAAGGGAGAGTGGAAAATGAAAGCTGATTTGGTATTAGCCCACTATTCATATTAGAAAAAGTAAATGCTTTTGCGGTTTTCCTTACAGAGGTGTCTTTATTCATTTGACATGCCTTTAATAACTAATTCTAGTTGTCTGGTTGCCAAGATAGATTTCCTACAGGCAGACTTAAAAGTGATTTTGTCCTCTTTGAATGCATGGCTTCAAATGATCCCAGAACAGCAAACATTAAACTTCCCCCTAGACCTTGAGATTTTCTGAAGCTCTATAATAACATAAAAGGATAAGACTATTAGAAAAAAAATAAATAAATGAATTAAGCATGCTCCATGTGATATGAGCAGGACAATAAAGCTCCTTGTTTTTCTTTGCTAGCTAATATCTCCTTTCTAGTGTTGGACATATGCTGTGGATTTCTCACTATGCCCATTTTATGGATTTCAGTATCAGCACTCATAGATGCCTGGGGATGAGAATGTTTTGTAGGTTTCATCTGAAAGCAAGGAGCCAGCAGACCCCACAACCTTCCTTTCACAGATGGCTTTGTCACTGTTTCTTTCTCACATTCTTACAGAGCTTTAAATATGTATGTGGTATGTCTGTGAGCATATGTAAAACTGCCATGTTTTACATGTGAAGTGAAGCATGTGAAGTAGGATCTCTTCCCTGTCGTTTAGCTGTACTATGCATATAAAGCAATCAAGAGCAATTTTGAAACTCGGCTTCATACAAAACCAAATTGAGTTTAGGTCTGCTTGCTGCTTAGAGAAAGACCATGAGTAAGAATATTGTAATTTCCAGACATGGACTCACAGTGTTAAAGGGTGTATCTGCTATGGGGCTGCTCCCGTCCGTTTTGGGTTAAGTTTAGTTAAAATTTAGAAGTCAGCTCTCTAGTGTGCTGATAGCCAAAATCTGTCTGCTCTTTGGATTACTGAAGTCTAATAAGATATTAATTACTCTACGGGTAATTACTACAAAGCTTTTTACCTCAGCTAAGTTTTAAATGAGCTTGGTTTCATAATAGAAAATGCCTTGGAGCTGACAAGGACTCAGGTGGACTTCATTTTTCAGCTGAGGATCTTGGTGTTGCCATAGACAGGTTGTGTTTAGTGACCAGGTCACTTCATTCAGTGCAAGGAGTTTCGTCTCTGTCCTGCATTGCACTGAGCAGACAGACCAATCCCAATCTCTCCCTTAAATTGAGTCATTTAATTGTTGCCTTCTGAGAGGTGGTTTCATAGGTGGGCACTGGCAGGCATGGCCTGTGAGGAAGAACGTGTGGCATCCTATGACAAGCTTTTTAAGTGCTGTTGACAAGAACAGTATGTTTTGAAATAAGAGATCACAGCAATAGCTTGTGCAATGTCTGTGCCTTTTCATTTCACTGTAGAAAATGCCTTGTAGACAAGCTTTGGGTCCATCCTGTTTATGCTTTTAATGGTTACAGCATAGTGACAGCTCAATAGCATTGGTTTGAAGACATGAGTCCATAGAAACAATGGAAGAGGACCTATAACTGGCAGCTGAATGTACTGCTTACATCAGAAGTTCTCCTTATTTCTCCTTCCACCTTGCATCTCATACAGTGCAATTAAGTGTCCTTTCTGTTAATTGGGTGACCTCAAGGCCTTTCGATGGAGTATTCTGTCACTTTCCCCCCCAAGTTTTCCTAATAATTTACTCTCTGACCTGGTATTGAATATTTGCAGAAGCATCGACAGATGAGACCTTCCTTTGTCTGGGACTGGTTCACTTTCTAAATGAAGCCACAAGGTTTGTCTGGATAATCTGTCTTTGGTAAAACAATATTCCTTATTACCACATTTTATAGATACTTCCACATAAGTATTTTTTTGCTTAAAAATTTGCAGCTTCCTTGGTACCCGTGAACTAATAAATGTCCGGACCACTGTATGACTCTCAGTGGTGTGGGGATTTCATTTTTAGAGAAAAACTAAGTCATGCTACACCTCTTTCACTGAAAAAGCAGGGTTTTTTAATGCCAGGAAGATGATAAATGACTGCACTTGAAACAGTCTGCAGCTTATAACATTACCCTGCCAAAATAAAACTACAAAAGCTAGCCTGCGTGGTACGAACCTGCTTAAGAAATTTTAAAAGCAGAGCAGTTGTTTGGAAATGCAATTAAATATTTTGGAAAGTTTCTAATAAATATTGTATTATTTTTACAGGACACTGATTCTCACGCCATGCAAGTTATAGCCATTTAATTGTGTTTTATATGGTATCAAACTTTCTGCCAAAATGCGTTGTTGGAATGTTTTTCGTTGTTACGGGTCTATCAACATTACATCATTTACTCACTGCATCATGTGTGACACACATGTCTGTGCTTAACCTTTACAGTTAGGATATTTGAGCCTACTTTAATCAAATGTTATGCTACTAAATGGGTGTTATTCTTTAAAGCTTCCTTGCTGAGGAAACAGGTCTGAGTTTTCAAATGTCTACCCACTAGCAGACGTTGCTATCAGATTTAATAGAATCATAATTAGGACAAATTGGCATGTACTAGAGGCCAAAATTTAAACTTGGTTGCCCTAGTTCTATTGCCTTAACCCTTCTTTCTCATGCGAGTATCCAAAAGCTGTGGACTGGAAGGTGCATGTCCGCAGTCTCAGGGAACCAGTAAGACCAGTGGCTCCTTTGCAGGAGAGACAGAATGGGAAAACGCTCAAGTTGTTCAAATGCAAAGACATCTTAAGTCCTTTACACAGGTGTTTGTGGATGTCCCCAACACACTCTGCCTCTTCTTCACTGCTATCAATCTGGAGAAGAGACAGGCACCCCCTTCAAACAGACCTTTCAATGCTGCTTTGTCCAAAGACTTCAGAACTGGATTCACACCCCTCGGGATAACTGAGAACATGATTTGCTCAGTTATTGAACAACACAATGTAGCTACCAGTAGCCTGTCCCACAGGGACCTTTATTCTGGGATCCCTTGATCAATCAGGCTCTGAAGCAGAAGAATGGGGCCACTGAAGTCAATCTGATTTCACTTGATAGTGAATAGTACTATAGTAAATATTATATCTAGGTATGTTGAAGAGTTTGAACTAAAGGTTCAGTCCTGATGTCAGTGAGAGAAGCAGAGTCACCTCACACAACTTCTTAAAGAAAAGCTCCAAATCCAAAGTCCTTTCCTACAAATTTCTGTGCTTTGAGCTTCCTCTGCTCTGTCCTAGTCAACATACAGACTTTGGGAAGGCCAGTTCAAATCCACCGTGAAAGAAATGGAGACAGTGATTTGCTTGCCTGAATCCTAGCAAAAATCTTTGCATCAAAGGTAATATATAGATATCCATCTCAAACTCTCTTTTCCCAGGAAACAAGGAAAGCAGATAGTGAACTATCAGGTTAAAGTTCCTTTCTTGACTAAGTTTGGTTGGCTTAAATAAATACAGATTTTAAACAACATTATTAAAAGTATCTTTTGCCAGATGGTATGTTTGTAAATACTAAACGTTAATTGAGAACGACTGTTACCTACGAACCTGTGTGAAGCCAGAGGAATTATTGGAGGGTGAGGTGTGGGGGGTTGGCTGGTTTATTGCTTGACTAATCAAAACATTTCAGTGCCATTAATTACGCTCAATGGTTAAGCCTGTATGTGGGTTAAAGACTTAAAAATTATCTGATTTGCAGCTCTTTTCGATTTCATTTTGTAGGTAGTGTAAGTGATTCTGTGTCACGAGAAAATGTATACAACAATGATAAATCCATAAAGTATTTGACCTTTAATCAATCCTAATATTTTCAACCCACAGAGCCTTCTTAAATGCCTGTAACCTTGGCCCTTCCACTCCCATTCATCACAATTACTGTTCGAGCTGTCTGATGCAATGCACAAAGCATTGCATGTTGACATCCAATATTTTATCATTAATAAAATAATAAAAAAAAAGTAAGAAACATTCCAAGTATTTTTGCTGTTCTGATATTTTCCAGTACTGTGCCCAGGAGAGGAAAAGGGACAGTTTTGATTTATGTTAGTGCTAGCAGATACTGTTAATTAGTGTTTACTGTTAGCAGAATGTCGGTATAGTTGATTGTCTAAACTTGATTCTTGATGCTATGCTAATTTTCAGTGATTGTTAACCTTTTCATAGTGAGAATAGTGTTTATAAAATAGTAAGGCAGACAGTATAGATTGCATAAGGAGCCTGGAACAGTAGCATACATGAATTAAGAGAGCCTTAGACCAAATCATGCAGACCTTATTCATGTCAGAATGCCTGAGTTAGCGTAGTAGGATTGTTACAAAAAATCTAACATTTTCTCCCATCCCACGAGACTTTTATTATTATTGCCTTGATGGCAGAACACTGCAGTGATGGATGGAAATGCTAACAAAGTTTACCCACAGAGGGGTTGGTTTCCGTAGGCGGCTGAATGATTCAATGCAGAGAACACCGAGCTCCTCGTGAAGGAACTTACAGTTCTGCTGCGCACCCAGGCAGTTGCTTTACCTTTCTGGGGCCGTTTGCTCTGTGTGCACATTGCCAGAGAGGATTGTAAGGTTTTTTTCTTGGTCACTCTTTCCACATACATTCCTATGACAAGTACAAAGAATAACGCATTTGGGTTGAGACAAGTATGATAAAAATAAATATTACTGCAATTTTCTCTTGTGTAACATAGGCTTTCCCATCACCTGTGATTCACAACCCCCTTGAGGCAATAGGTGCTGCCCAGGATTTTTGCTGAAAGAGAGCTTCCATTTTCTTTGTATTCTGAATGAAATATGAATCCTTGGTATAAAAGCACCATTTGGATATGTTATTGTGCTGCTATTTGTCCAGTTTCAGACCTATAATATGCTCCCCAGATCTCTCGCATCCAATACCAGAATAGTCTTTCATTAAAAAGTATTTAAGAGTATTCTTTACATATATATCTCTTTATATTCCTATATTTTTCAGAATAAGAAGATATCATGACTACAGCAGAGAAAGATCAGAAGTGCAAAGAAATGGCAACATTAACGGTTTTATACATGTAAGTTCCATCTTAGTTGGAAGGGTTTTATGCTCTTTCTCCATCTTGTAGATTTTTCTTAGCATAGTTTTTATAGGTCTTAACAATTCATTAGCATGAATTACACTTTTAACGGAAATCATGAAAAAATGACATGGGAACATGATCTAAGTCTTCCCTCTCCCCCAGTGATAGTTCTCTGTTGTTTTTCCAGCTATTTTGCCAAGCCAAACAAAATGATTATAACTGAGCACTGATGTGTAAGAATTAGTATGATATGTCTCTGCAACGCTGGACCGAAGAATGAGCGTGATTTCATTTACCCTGTTTACTCTTCCTGCCTCTGCAGTTTTGTGCGGGTGGAAGTTTCACAGGAACGCCATGGAAAGATTTACAGACTTTCTGGCCAGGTTGATCACTAGCTTCTCTGACATCCTGCCTCTGTTGACAAGACTGGCTGATATTTATTGCAAGATAAAAATCTCAGCCTGCTCCAGAGAGCTCAGGGATCACATCATTCGAGTGTGGGAAATATGGGCTGTGGCATTATTGTGCACAGGATACCGACCTTCAGCTGTACATAAAAGAGATTCTGAGAGGACATTGTAAGTGTGGGAGGAGACAAAATTAGTTAATTCTGCTGTCTTTAATTTAACTAGAGAATGCTAAAGAGCCGCTAACCTATTCTGAAATAATAAAAACTGTGGCAGCAATTCCATTCTGCCAAGTACTGAATATCCTTAACTCTCAGAAGAAAATAGCTGATCATTAGAACTCATGTTTTCTGCCATTCATGCAGAAGACATGAAGTTTGGGAGGTCCCAAAGAACACCCATTTCCTTTACTTCATTTGTGCACAAAAACTCCATTGTGTAGAATTTGCACAATTTATAAGGATATAACCAGATAGTTCTTGCAGCTTTGTTTCAACCTGGCATAAAATGGAGCGGCAGAGGTTTTTGTCTGTGTTGATGCTGGTAAGGTTTTCCATGATGGAAGCTCTTCAAAGAGCCCTACTTAAGAGCAGTTCCCGGTGCAAGTCTGAAAATAGTTGAATTTAGGTTGGAAATGTTTTCACAGTTTTGTGGAACAATTAGCCCTTCTCCATGCAATGATGTAGGATACTAGAAGTAGTCTCAGATATTTACCAGTATGTGGCTAAGTTGTTTTCTATGCAGGGGTAATTGCATGGCTGGTCTGTGACTCTACTTGTGTTCCCATAAGCTCTCCCACATTGCTCTCCCACATCTCCTCTCCCACTGTGGAGGGAAACACCTAAAATAACTCTACTTGTGGTGCCACCATACTGCTGAAGAGGCTTTAACTTTGGATCAGGTCTGACGTATACTTGAGTATTGTGACTTCCTTCCTCTCTTTGACTCTGCAGATATATTCATCCTCTAAGAAATCTGTTGTTCTTGGCCACTGTAGCTCATGTTATTAGTCCCATATTCTAAGGAAAAAGCATTGCTCATGTTTGTGAACAAGGAGGAGTACTATTCCGTAGCTCTTGATTGTCAAAAACCCGATCTGTTGCTGAAACTGCTTTTTGCTGCTTTATGTCAGAGACACAATGTTGGTGAGACAGATGTCTTGTTGCAGACCTGTATTCATTAGTTTCGTTGCACATTGGACATATAACTGCTACTGAAGTGCTCGGTTATTACTGCATAAAGTTGTGCCAGTTGTCTAGAAATAAATTTGTGAAAAATGTCACCGGAAGTGTTTATCTGGAAAGCAAATGATCTGGACACAATGGTGGGCAGCGTGTAAACAGGGTAGTTATTGGGGAAATGGATCTCACTGTCTGATATAATCCTCCATATAAGGTGGATTTTATGATGGGGTTTCTGAGCAACTGCACAGGGCAGCTGCACAGAGGAACTGTTCAAACCGAGGTGAGACACCCAGGTCCTCACCCTGAGGTTAGGACATGCAAGTTGTCATAAATTGGCTCCTCGGACAAGTGTTTGGGATGTTACTGATAGCGTTGTCTGAGTAAATGGAGCAAGATTCATCCCTCATACTCAACTTTCTTCTTCCCTTTATGTATTTCCTTAGTGCTCGGAGCCAGTGTCCTTTCTCTTCCCATTCTCTGCCTCCTGGTTCCTTTCATACCCAACACTCATTTGAAAAAGCCAGCCATATGCAGACTCTGAAACTGTTTATCTTGGTAGAGTGAGCATTATCTGTGCTGTTTAGCTTTTTGCCTTAAGTCTTCTGTGTCTTCTTTTCTTCAACTTAACTCATTTCCTTGAGTCTTGTTGCTTAACAGCCTCACTTTTTATCCAGATACTAAGTTCATAGCAGGCGACCTTCCCCTGTAACCTCTTTCTCTCCCGGTTTGAGCTTTTCTGAGTTCTTGTTTTCTGTCCTTTTTTTTTTTTTTTTTT
>NW_015090922.1:8618807-8650550 GCF_001431845.1 Calidris pugnax
CGGTTTGAGCTTTTTTGGGTTCTTGTTTTTTGTCCTTTTTTTTTTTTTTTTATTATATGTTATTTTTTTAAAAAATTCTCATTTTGGGGAAGTCCTGAAGCTGGTTTTGGAGGTCAGTGGCCTAGGACAGGTTATGCCTAATTGCTCAGCAAATATATTCTCAGGCTGAAGTGTGGTTCCAGACCAGAGAAGAGAGACCTGGTAGTGTGGTAAGAGTAGTCTCTGAAGATAAGCTGAAGTTCATCTATTTCTGCATGAAATTTCCATCAGTTTATACTGAGTTTTCTAACTGCAGTCCTTTCTTTCAGATACTAAACTGAATGACCCCCTAAGGGTAGGGCCAGGGGAAACATGTGTCACTTTTCCAGGGCGTTTAGTGTTCAAAAAGTTTTACAAGGATCTAGTCAAATATGAGTCTTTCTGTGTATTGTGAATTTAGGGTGTCCCCCTTCCTCTGTTTTGTGCAAAGGGAAGGGAGAGATAAGATGTATTTCCCCCAGCAAGGCAGCAAATGTTCCTTTTGAAGATATTAATGAGTATGTTGTGGTTTATGGACGTGTCCTCCAGAGAATTCCTATAAATTTGCTTAGCAATGTCCCTTGAAAAACTTGGAAACCCTAAAGAAAAAATACGTGCAAGTTTTCAGTCTGTAGAGCTGCTGCATTTGTCCTGTGAGCTTGACAGATTCCTGTGGATCTACCTCCTCTCAGCAGGAAAAGAGAGCCGTATGGGTAGTGCTGCATCACATAGGAAATTCAGTGAAACTAAAATAAGAAGATACCGCTCTTTGCCAGGAATTAGTAACAAAATGAAACTTGCATCCAAGTTTCTACGAGGAGTGAAATGATAGAGTTCCTTTCCAACAGATGAGTCTGCAGAGGCATTGCAGTTGTTCCTGTCTACACATATTTATATATAGCAGCTTTATCATTGAAATATCAACAGCTCAGAAACAAAAATCAAAGTAAATACATTTTCCTTCATTTTAATTCTCTAAACTGTTCACAGCTGTTACTTCAACTGTGTTGTGGAAATATTCTGTAAAAGGAGAGGAAACTTCATGGACTACATACTCCTCCAGCAGTGGCTTATGGTAGTGGCTTGTGCTTGTGTGGAGGCGCCTGAGTTTCCTCCTTCTGAACTCACAGAGCTGCAGGAAGCCTGGGCTTGTACGGATACGTACCTTATATGAGTTTTATACTGCTGTTAAGTGAGCATGAAGCTCCACTGCACTTACAGACCTTTGGACAAATGTGCTGTGGGCTTTACTTTTGGGCCTTGCACTGTCTGGGTTACGTGATGTGGGGGACAATGTTATGTTTCCCATGGGGGAACAGGGACAATCTGGAGGAACCTCTTCATCTCCTTTTCCAACCCTCTGACATGTTCAGCGCAGAGGAATCTATTACACAAGTGTTTCTCCAGGTACAGGGCCATCAATCCCTGCAGTTACTCATCTTCCTCATCCCCCACGGTAGTGACTCTGTAATCTTCAGAGACTTGATGTTTCAGAAATGTTGTCAAGATCATGTGTCATTGTGAGATTTCACACACAGTTATGAGATGTGAAAACATGTACATCCATGCACAACAAGACTTAGCAACCCTGTGGTGCTCTCTGATATAAACACATGAAGCTGTGGTTGAATCTTACTTTTCTCTCTTTAGAAGACTCTTTTCTACTGCACTGCCTCTTTTTGCAAAAACTGCAAAAATTTAACAGCTCAGAGATGTGGGCCTTCAGGTGGGCTCGGCTCCGGATGTGCAGACCTGAGTCCACACACACAGTATTTAAATTGGTGTACCTACAAAAAAGCTGTATGCTTGCTCATGAGCTATGGCTGAGCTCAGCTCCTGCTATTGGCAGCAAAGACGCAGCCACTGTGGTCAGTGTCTCTCACCAACCAGCTACAAGTGATTAAATTCATCGTCCCACTGTCAGCAAGAATGGTAGATCAGACATATATATATAGCTCATGGGGCTGAACGTGGTCCTACCCTTTGTTTCAAATATGGGTGCAATTGGTCAGAGGGCTGTAAAGCTGTTAAGAGGGGATTCAGTAAGATTATATGAGAGTATGAATTTACCACTGCTTTCTTGGGAAGCTAAATATTGTATAATTAATCCTTTTTTAATTTGTTTTGCTTCTGATGCCTTCAGGTGCGTTTGGGTCATATAATGAAGTTTTCCTCATTACCATATAGGATAAAGTTTACATTCCTGTAAAGCAATAAAGACAAAACCAAAAACCTGCCCTTGCTTCCGAAAGCTGAAGATGTAAAAAACCACCAAGCACTTAAGCCTTGCAGTAAAATACTGAGACAGCAATGCTGCCACTGCTCTCTCATACTGGGATACATAGTGCACGCTCTGCAGAAAGCAGCTGTGTTTGGCTTCCAGAGAGCGCACCCAGACTCCTCCGAGGAACCCAGCGACCACGGCGAAGAGGCAGATTGAACGGATCCCCCAATGAGTGAATACAGACAGGGCTTTTAGTTCCCCCTCTGCTGTTTTGACAAACGCATGTGAGCTGTTTTGCCAGCAGATATCACTATGTGTGTCCAACTTACAAACGAGAATGAGAGAGAAAAAGCATTTCTCTACTCGTAAACGACAGGCAGATTTAGGAATGCCTGCTGGAGAATATGTGCTTTTTTTAGACACATTTTTAATTCTTTTGTCAACCTCTATTATGAGGTTGTTTCCGTCCAATGCAAATTAAAACGTAATTTTTCGCCTTCCTATATTCTCTTTTTTCATTATACATTTTTTAAATGTGTTCCTTGATCACAGTCCCTAGAACGATCTAAAAGCCTTTAACTGTCTGAACTGAACTCCTGTGGCCTTTCTTGTCAAAAAAAGCTCCTGGATTTATTTCTGTGTACATTGACACTATAAAATGTTACTTTCTTTTCTCTCTTCTGCAGGCAAAGAGCTATAATAATCAAGTTTCATTGTCATGTCAACCTTTGTTCTAAAACATTATGATGTGTAGAAAATTGATTAACTGGAATTTAGTATATACAACAAAAGGAAACTTTGTTGAAATCCAGAGGGCCATTTCTGTTCATTTGATAAATGTATTAGTTTCTTTGGTTTCCTGAATTACCAGGTAAAGGGCAACATTTTCCAGATCTAACTAATTTCACTGAAACATATGAAAGACAAATACCAGAAGTGAAATCTAACATATTCTTCCCAAGGGCCCTAAAAAAAACCACCCCAAACTCTTTATTTTTAAAAGCTAAAGTAACAGTTCAAAATTAAATGGATGATTCATGTGAGATATGTGAACTGAACAACACATCAAGCTGTTGTACCAGCTGAAATGGCCTGGGTTTCCTCAGCACCATTAAAGAAAAGAAACAAGAGGTGAACAAATAGATTGCTGTTTTATTCCATCTACACAAGCGTCACCATATCTCGGGCTCGCAAGAAACCAGACCCTCTGCGATGAGCTCTCTGTGCAAGGGTGAGGGCATTTAGCCACATGGCTACAGAGACAAATTTTGCTTCCTTTTTCTCTCCCGGGCATGGAGGAGATGAGGGTTGGACAGGGTCTGTAGGAAGAGGATGCTGCTCAGCACCGGTGGCCCTTTGACACCTTTACTCCCAGTGGCAACTCTACTGCTTCCAGCTGCAGCTCTGCGGTTATATGTTATTCCTCCGTAAACTTATTCCCTCCTGCTGCTGCTTTCCTGGATGTGGAGCACAGCAGAAGACCACTGTCCCATCCTAAGAAAAATCTTGGCATGTGTAGACCGACAGTCAAATGCAAAGACACCTACTGGGATTTGCCATGAATCTCGCAAGCGTGCAGGATACAGCAGCCTCTGCAGTCGAGTAGCAGGAGGAAAAAAGGAATTGTAAATAATAGAAATATTCGCTATCAGTTCCCCGACATGATAATAGTAAGTTTCTTACTGAAGGTAATTAAAGAGGAAATTCTGGTCTCATCTCTGATAAGGCAGAATGTAAACAGTAAAAATTATAACATAGGTTGCTGCTTTTTTTTTTTTTTTTTTTTGAAGGTAAGAAAGAAAGAGGAGCAAAAGCAGAGCGATAATCCAAACCCCATTAATTTCTCAGTAAGGTATTTCCGACTCTGTGTACTTGGCTTGGGAGAGTTTTTGGTTGGTAGTAAAAATTATAACATAGGTTTCTGTTTTTTTTTTTTTTTTTTTTGAGTAACAATAATTTTAAGTAAATGTAAATGTTCCCAACCGGGCAAATGAAAATCTTTAATTTAATCTTCTGTAGGAGATACATTATAGTCCCTACGAAGTATTAACGACCACCTCTTGATGCACAAAAGAACCCTCTTGCCAATGTCAGTCACATTTATTTCAAGTCTAGACAAAATAGCTCCTAGGTGTCGCAGGAAGAAACAATGGCGTCTGAGTGCCTCCTGGAGAACGTTCAGATCTTGAGCATATTTTGTTTTGTGCTGGAGTTGAATTTGATGTGATAGGTCTGGAAAAATATAGAGCTGACAGTCTATATACACAACCAGGTTTTTAGTCCGCACGGGTAATGAGACCAGAGCACCCAGCCACTTTTTTCATGCCTCTGTCAATTTAAAGTGCATTTTTAAATGAACAGTGGGGTTATTTGGGTCTATTAATTACAGTAATTGTTTCCTGCGTGGAAACCACATGTATGAGATATGAAAGGCGTGTGTGTGTGAGAGGGAACGCTGGCGTGTGTGAGACTGGTGCAATTCCCCTTTGAAGATTTCTTTTTTAATCCCTAGAGAGGGAGCTTGTAATGAGCAACAACATTTACACTGAAGACTTCAATGCTCCTTGTTGCCCCATCGTTGCCTTGCCTTTCACATGGAGATTAAAGCCAGTGGTTGAAGCTGCTCCTCCTTTTCCCATGTGGCTGATATAAATTCTACATCAAATAGAAAGGAGGAAGGGCAGGTTTGGCTGTCAGCAAAAAACGAAGGAGAGGTCTGACAGCAGCAGGAGCAGGGGCTCGGTTCTCATTAATCTGGAGGGCACCAGAAGAGTAAAAATAAAACCTCGGGAAGATGCCTACTGTGCCCTTTAAACAAAGAGCCCGTGATTGGCATAATAAGAAGAGCAGCATTGATAAGTACATGGGAAAATGCTTTTCATAGGGCTTGCCTACTGACAGATTTGATGAGAAACTCATGCAGATTTTGATAGTTTGTATAAAACTTGAACACTGTGGTTTCTGCATTATGGAAGTACAATAATGATTCTGTAGTTCAGTTTCTAACCTGTTTTCTATTACAAGTCTCTCCCTTTTAACTTTCACAAGAAAACCTTCTTTCTGCCTGATTATGGTATTTTTCCTAGCACAGAATGATGCCAGAGGAAAATGGTTTGGGGAAAGCTTGGGATTAATCTGGAACTTTGCTGCAGTGACACGTCTCAAATGTGGCTCAGCCTGTGTGCTTTCCTACCCTTCGCCCCGTGGAACAGCCTAATTTGGAGAGAAGAGAGGAGGGATGGAAAAATGTTCAGCAACACATCCAGACAGCACGGCTTTGTTGTATTAGGAAAGAGCAATGCTGAGGAAAGAGACAGTAGATCTCTCAAGATATCCAAGAGTAGATAGTTAGCCCTTAAGCTGTGTAGATAGTTTGTGTGTTGAAGTCACAGCACAGACATAAATCACTCCTCAAAGGCAGTAGGGTTCATAGTTCATTTTGTAATTTTCTCAGCTTAATTTTAGAAATATTTGCATATTCTCAGTTCTGGTTGTTTTGTTGGGTTTTTTCCTTCTGTGCTGAGGTCCTGTTCTTTGCTCCTCTATGCAGTAGATGTGTAGCAGAGACTCTATTCTGATACACCCAGAAGCGTAAAAGCAAGAGGTGCAGAGTCAGCCCAGGGATTTTTATCCACCTTTTAATTTGGGATGGTTCCTGTGCATGACCATGGCAAAACTTACTCTCAACACAAGTGGGACAATAAAGAGTCAGAAATCAGCCTTTTAGCTACTCTAATCAATGCTTTTTTCCTTTCTTTCTTTCCCCTTCTTTCAGAGGGAAATATTTATAGTTTTTAATACTGCTCCTTTTACCCCTTCTCACCCCAACTGAAGATATATGTTAAGACTTCAAGGTTCAGAGACAAGGCTATGAAATAAAACTCTCTTTGTTAGTTAAGCTAGAAATTTGAACCACCGCAGATTACTAGAAAGGCTTTAGGCCAGGGGAAACTTTGGTACTATTTGAACACAGAGGAACCCAGGTTGTACATCAGAGAAGATTTATGTCAGCAGTAAGACCCAACTAAAAGGAATTCACAACATTTTCTTTCTCAAAAACTCTGTTGCTACCTCATATTGTTTATTGTCTTATTAGTTAAACTATTTCAGGCTTTTGCCAGAGTTTAAATACAGGGCTGATGATACTTGAGTCTCTGCTGCTTTTGATGAATAATAGGTGGTTCCTTTGAAGCCACTCCGTTAGTACCAGGTGGCATCATGTCACATGAGCACTACACATCCAGCTGGGCCAAATGAAGAAATAAGTGGGCATAATGGTAGGGAAGGGAATTTTTTAGCTCTACCTGATTGTCATTCAGTGACGTTAATGGCAATCTATCTTTAATCTTTTTTGCTCTGTTGTTTGTGCAGTGCTTGATGGGACAGGTTTTTCATGGCAGTTTTCTTGCTGCAAAGCCAGAACAGAAGGAAGTTTGTTCTCCCCTGGGCTTGGTCACCAGAATAAGGAGACTGAGCTGCTTTTTGTGATGTGAGCAGTCCAAGGAGAAACGACTCTGGTAGATACTCTCATGTTAGTGCTCTGATACACGGAAGGGTAAAGTTCTTATAAGCTCCTTAAGTGCTGGGCACCAAAAAAAGGTAAGTCAGAAAGAGATTAATCTGTTAGGGAATTTGTGATTGATTGTACCATGTGTTTTGAGCAAAAAGGAAAAATAGTATATGTTATTCCTAAAACTTTTATTTATTTTGAAATGCTGCATATTTGGAAGTGTTTTTGTGATGACCGAGTGATCTACACAAGTCTTGATATAGTAGGATTTAATTAAAAGGAAATAGCTGAATAAATTCTTTTAAATGCATAATTTAAAATGGTGTCTTCAATCAAATGTATAGATACAATAGTCTCTGTAAGTGAACTGCATCAGCCTAATGGTTTGCTATGGTTTTTATTTGTTTTATTAACTAAGAAAAAACAAATTTCTGGATGAGTTATTTTATGTTTCGGCATGATTAAAAGTTCTCACAGTATCAGGGGACATTAATGAGCAATTATATTTTGAGTTTGAAATGGATTCCTTTTTGAGAGAACACCAATGCACAGACAATCTGCACAGAAATAACATGTCAGTAATATCACACTACTGTACAGATTTTAAAGATAAATTTCCATCTGGCAAGCAGACATTCAGGAAGGAACTGTTGTTAATGCCGCTTTCACACAGACCAAGTTCGTAAGGGATAAAACCCGGCTTGAAGCTTCAGTTCTACTTCTCACAGTTGGCAAATGTAAATATACTCTAGATGTTTCTTAAAGAAATTGAGCATAAATACTCGATAAGGAAAAATCTGAGTTTCCTTTCTTGTTCCACTGGAATTTTTGGACTACTCAGATGGTCCTTGCAGAGAACAAGAGCCAAACAGAAAAACAAAAGGAATTCCAAAAACGATAACTACAAACCAAGAGGAAAACATGCTCTGTAAATATTAATACTTCGCTGAAAATGTCAATGTGCTCAACAAACATCAGTTAATTTAACCCCTGTGAGAGAAGATAAATAACAAACCCCTCATTTATAAGTGGGAAGGCAGGAAGAGAGCCTGAGGCTATTGAAATCATATCCCTGCTGACTTCAGTGGTCTTTGGAGAAGGTCCCCTCTGATCTGTGCAAGGTTGGGGCTGATGACTCCCACAGGATGCAGAAGACAGCCAGGGTCTCTTCTGTTCTTCACCACAATACTAACCCAGCATTATATGAGGTAGGATAATGGAATAACACACAGGTGTTCACTAAAAACACACTGAGTTCGACTCTTTCCCTAATGTACGTGCCCTTGGTACACATGAATAATAACACTCTCTGTTACTGTAGTACTCTTTGACCTGAGGTGTTTAAGGTTTGTTTACAAAAGTTGCACAGCATGTTTTGGGAGGGAAGAAAAATTAATCAGACAGAAGACATAGGGTACTTTTAGGAAACACGCTGTAATCAGAAGTTATCTTTGCTCATGGAATTGAAGCTAAGAGTAACTGCTACTGGTGAACAAAGTAAATATTAAATCCAGCAGAAGGAATGGATAGGGCTGGTTGAAGATACAATCTCAGACTGGAATGGTAGCTGAAATCTCTAAATTTACTTCATCCTGAGCTGAAATTAAGTGTCAGTCTCAGAATTTTATTTAGGGAAAAAAATTAACAATAATATTAAAATATGTTAAACTGTATTGAAATTTTCCATATTAAATGGTGATGAAATCAAGATGTAAAATATTCTGATGTTATTCATCCCTATTTTTTAAAGGAAAAAAGACTTCCTCAAAGTGTTTGCTTATGTAATTGTTTTTTATAACACTTCAGATTCATAACGTAAAGAATAGATTTGACTGAAACTGCCATGCTTAGGCACAAGGAAGCATGCAGCTACTGATTCATAAGCACTAATGGGCGTTCTCTTTGGAGGCCACCTGTACAAGTGCTCATGTTCCAGGCTGCTTATGAGATCTTTTGAGATCAAATAGTTTAAGAAAATAGGGTTTGTAGTCTTTAGCACTAGTGAGAGTTACACTCTTCCCCAGATATATTTGTGTGCCTTATGGATACTT
Source organism: Calidris pugnax (assembly GCF_001431845.1). Classification (NCBI taxonomy): domain Eukaryota; kingdom Metazoa; phylum Chordata; class Aves; order Charadriiformes; family Scolopacidae; genus Calidris; species Calidris pugnax. The sequence goes on from NW_015090922.1 coordinate 8,627,611, forward strand.
TCTTATTTATGCTCAGTGTTGCCTTTCCAATGGTTGCTGTAGATTTGTTCTCTATTTTGTAGAAAGCTGATTTATATGCTAATTGGCTGACTGTGGTTCACTGAAATGAAGACTTATTTTTAAAGGGAACAATATTGTAACTCACCTCGGTAAGTGTGGGAGACAGCTGTCCGTGCCTCATAGTTTGAAATATTATTTTAACAATTGTTTCTTTCCTTTTGTTAAATCAGTGGTAGAATACTGTCATTGTGGGATTTTAGGTAGAAACACCTATTTCCTATACGAGAAACAGATTTACAGAGAGCAGAGCTTGGGGATGGGACACCTGTTAGTTATTTTCTCATTCAGTTGCAAACTGGAATCTGAATTCTAGCAAATTCCCCTTTTCAGTTACAAAAGTTCTTCAGGAAATGGGATTACACTGAATTTAGAAATGTTGACTGTTTAGAACTGGTGCCAAGTTAAGAGAGATGTGGCAGTGGTGTGGCTCCGTGCTTGGCTTTGGGGAAACAACAGGAAGTTATGTTTTGGGGTCACATACAAATCCACCTGTTAATGTGGAATGAAGTGTGTGTCCTGAAAGGCAGTCCTTCACCATAAGTCTTACCTGTGCTGTGGGAATTAACTGACGCTTCTAAGTCAAATCTAAAATTGTGCTCAGCATCAGTTGTCACAGTACCTTGGGCCTGGCTTTGGAGCTGTATTTAGATTCCTTACAGTTACACGTGGGGCGTCCCTTCATCTGCCATGTGTGCTGGTGAGTGTTCGGTGAGGACAAATGGTGTCTCACGTGCAGGTAGTCTTCCCCTGTAGTGGAAGGAACATTATATTGAGAAGCTGTTAGTAGGGAAGCAGGGAGGAAGAGAGGCATCTGCAGGACAGCTTGGATGCAGTTCAGGCATTTGCACAAATGGAAAAAAGGATTTGGGGAGGAACAGCCAAGTTAGAAAACTTTGTCTCTGATTGAGCAATGAGCTTCAAAATGAAGGAGAGGAGGAGCAAACAGGGCGTATTTCCCTTGTGCCAAACAAGGGAAGGCTGGCTGAGCTGGAAAGTCCAGGCTGGGCAAGTATGTCGGAAAATACAGCTACTTGTCAATGCAGAGGGTGAACAGGTTGGATAATGAAGTGGTTGATCTCTGTGCTGGGAGCTGGAAGTGCTCACTGGATCTGAAAAATTGTCAACCGATTTGGAAATCTGAGTATGGCCAATTTTAGCTAGCCGAATTTTAACTGTTTGCCCTAAAGCCCGTTTGTTTTTGTAATCACTGCAAGGCATAAGGCTTTGAATTTACAAATTCTGGAAAAATAAGGGCTTGATTCATCAGTATTTGCCAGATTAAATAATTTCTTAGTACACAACTTTTAGACCCCAAGATTTCTTACCGTCCTGTATAATAAACTGTTTGTGCAATTAGCAATAAATTTGTCACTATAACTCACTCTTTAAAGCTGGGAACAAGTATAACATTTATTAGTGTGTTAGAGTTAGCTGTTAAAAATAGCTATCCTGTTTTCATATAGTGAGTGCACTTTTAGGCTTTTTTTCTCCAGCTCTGTAGATACAGGGAAGGTGACAGAAGCAGCGTGAATATGCGATAGAAAACAGTATTCTTTGTATAGAAATAAAGCTTATTTGCAGAATATTTTGATAAAGCAAAATCTGCAAATTTTGGCTTCATTGCCACCTCTTTCAGCATTGTATTTTGGGCTTTAATGAGTGTTTTACACTACCTGTTCTAATTGCTTTATCTGAAATGTGCAGTCTGGTGGTATTAATGTTAATAGCTTATGCAAATATTCAGTGTTAATATATTATGCCAAACCAAATGCCAACTGGTGCTCAGCATGCAGCTTTAGTACTCAGTAATTAAACAGCACACAGTGAAGGACTCACCTTTCTTCACATTGAATGCTGTGGTCTAGCACGGGCCCCAGAGGCACCAGCCTTGCTGATGTCAATGCACCAAGGGTAAAATTACTGAGATTGCTGCTTGCAGTACTATGAATGGCAGTTAGACTATGTACCATAGACATTTAATTTTCTTAGCTTTTACCAGGACTGATGGTTATTTATTTGGAAATCTCAGACAAGAGGTGTTATTTGATTTAGGGAGCAGTCCACATAATTTATTACCCCTAGATGTCCCTTGGCTCCTTAGGAAATATCTCAATTAATACCATTTTCTTGATTAGCTGATTCCTAATTAAATTTAGTATACTGTATATGTTTATTTCATTTGCTTTAATTTTGTAATAAATCTTTCAGGCTACGTACCACATGTCTATTAGCTTTGAAAAACTGAAACTGATGTAATGTATGTTTATAGAAGAAAGAGTTAAGCTCACTATGGGCTTCAACCTGTGCGAGGTTGAGGAATCCTCTTATATCAGTAGGAGAAGAACCGACTAAGCTTTCATAAAATTACACCCAACCCGTGTGTGAAGGGTGGTGGTGGGGAAAGTTGAAGACTGAGGAGGAAGAGGGGGAGACTTGGGGCAAGAGGGATTCCAAAGAAAGGATTTAATTATATTGGAATTGACTCTAGATCATTCAGCTGGACTGAAACAAAATTAATTATAAAGCATTTGTTTTGAAGAAGCTGAGCCAGAAAAAGCACAATGCTGCCAAATAATATTTAATAATTGTATTCAAAAATTAGAAAAAGAACCCTTTGGGACTCTTAGTAGATCATTGAAACCAACTGCTCTTTTGATGAAGTATGTGTTTTTCTCAGATTAAATTACAAGGGCTGTCTCATGTTCTCATGAGATTCTGTAAACCTATATTACATTATTTTAGTAAAAGCAAAATAAAAAAAAAAATAATTGGTGATCACAGACTTTCTAAGAAAGGCAGAGTAGAGTTTTAACGAGCAGTTACTCAACTGTCTGCTTCGCTGCTTTTCCCCAACTTGAGCCTCACGTCTTCTATGGCACTGGGAGAAACTACTTTTCTTGAACAATTTCACATTTCCTGGCCCTGCTCATGTCTTGTAAGTGATGACGTGTCTTAGAACGAGAGCAACAGAAAGAGAATGATGGTTCTTGAGTGAGTTGGGAAAAACACAAGGAAACCTTTTCAAAGAGAGAAAGGGATGTGTTTACCTTTTGCTTTGGCTTCAGCAGTGTCTAGACACAGCTTTACGTGCTTCATGGTAACCGCAGAGTTTAGGGGAGAGTCATCTTGCTCATTAATGCCCAACGTTAATGCCTCCTCGAGGCATTTGCTTCAAGGAGGTGCTAGGCAGTGCCACCAAAACTTCCAAAATTGGGTTTGGCAGGACCTGGCAGCACGATTTTGGCTTCTTGAAAACAAAATCTTGAATGTGGCTGATGTGTACTGCCAAGTGCCTCTAGCCCTGGGACAGGATGTTCACACACAATGCAACTCTCCCTTGAAACTCCATGGATGCATATTCACTGCTAACTAATTTTAGGCAATACTTCAATTTTTATGTTGATTTGATGGATAAAGCTTTCTGAGATGTTTGGTGTAGAGAATTCAAATGTAGTCACAAATGAGAGAAATGTTAATTGGATCAGACATCTCTGTGTTAGATTTCAGGTGCCCCACAGCTGTGAGCCTTTTTCCTTTTCAACAGTGTTTTAGTCAAGAAGTGGAATTAATGCTGGGTTTATCTTAACATTTCTGATTTTTCTGGCTTAACACGGCTCCTTTCTTGCCCATTTTGAGACTCCCACTGGGAGATAATTGAAGTCCCTCCTGGGAGAGTTTCTGCAGCAAAGCTGTTTTCTTTTCAAGCTCCTTTTCTATTTTGCCTGACTTAAAATTGATGGAGATATGGTTGGATGTGTTGATTAATTTTTACATGGGCTATGGGTGACAAAGGCGGGCAGAATGGCTGATGTCCAGTGACACCTGGGGCAGAGCTTCTTGGTAAAAAAAAATAAAATGATTTTTTTATGTGTTAGATTTCAAATTGTTCTACAGTACTAGGCAGATCTTCATGTCTTACATTTCATGAAAACTTTTTTTGACAACATATGCTGTGAAGGGTATGCTGTGTGTGGAACAACTTGAAGGATGGAAAGATTAACTTGGCATTTCAGAATCTGGGCATAACAAGGTGAAAAGGAGTGGAAATAAAAATTCATGGCCAGGCTGATAATTGCCGGGAGATGCCTCATGTGTAAGTGCTCAGCCAGTATCCGTGGCCCTGTTCTGGCTGAACGGCTTAACCCCACATGGGAAAGGCCGCAGGCTTCCTGGAGGCCTACAACAAACTCTCTTCCCTTAATCCCATTTGAAACTTTTTTGCCAAAAGTTTCATTTTATGGATCAGAAGGAAATAAAGCTGGGAACTGAAGAATAAAATGGAGAAAGGTAAGAAAGCATGTGGGCCGTGTCTTAAAGCTAGGCCTTGCTTTCCACAGAAGCCATGCTGCCCCCGACAGGTGGGGGGACCCAGGGCTCCTGTCTGGCCTTCTGCCACAGAACAGGCAGGGCAGAGATAACATTTCACAGATATTTGAAAAAAAAAAAAAACAACCTGTAGCTACTTAGAAAGCCTGGTCACTCTTGCACACCTCAAATGATCCCAGCCCCTTGGAGGAGGCTCGGACACAGAGCAGATCTCGAATGGCTTCCCCCAGGGAGCACAGCTCCTGCTGCTGTCTACACATCCCCAGCCATGCTCCTCGGGTACTGCTGCGCGATCGCTACATATCAATCAGTACAAGTAAATCTATTACTGCGGCCATTATAACAGCCATAAAGTGGCTATAGAGAGAAAGTAACACCACATCACTGAGGTCTTGCCTTTGAATGTGTTCTCAAAGATATAATTAAAAACACCAAGTGCTTATTTCAAAGCCAAAGTTCGTAAGTGATGGGTCTGGCATCATGCCTATTGCAGGAAGGCTAATTACACCATAAATTAAACTTTTTTTTTTCTAACCAAACATTATGACCTTTAATAAAATTGTTTTTACAACCAGCTGTCAATAAATCATCCAGGAAAGCTAGTGAGAAATGTTCTGTGAGCACTCCACTTCTGTGAATTTCATTAGCTGCAGTTTATTTGATTTTGTGAGCTATGATGGTTTTTAAATCTCAAATTAAAAGCCCCGAACTATAAAAACTAATTCAAGAACATTAGCATCTCAGTCTCTGAAAATGAGCCTCTCTAATTGCAGAAATTAGTCAAGATTGTATAACGATCAGGAGGTCATTAAAAAAAAAAGAATAGTGCGTAGGCAGTGCTTGATTCAGCTACAACAGGTCCAGAAAAGCTTTTTTAAAATATACCCTTAATGACAGAAAAATGTCTCCAGGTAGGCTGATTTGAAAGCACTGTGAAAACCTTTTAACCTAGTGGTTTGATTTCTTAGACATCAATTTTTAGACTTTATTTATTCTCTTACGTGCATCAGGCCTTTTGAGTTTGGACATGTGCAAGAAGTTACGCTGCATATCGAACAGTTGTGTACATGGCAGTGAAGTATGAGGTAACATCAATAGGCATTACTTCAGGAGCTCTTTTTGTTTTGCATTCTTAAGGCTCCTGTACTACTTCATGATAATTACAAATATTTGTAGGAAGTATACTATACTGTTGATTTGTGACTTAAAGATGGACATATTTTAAAGTTAGGCATTTTTATTAGATTGGTACCAGAAAATGAAGCTGTTAACATTCTACTCCTCTGCCTCATAAAGCTTGTAGAAAAATGGGTTTATTTTGTGTTTTAGAAACATTTAGAAGGAATTGAAGTTTAAATCTGATAAGATAGCAATCCTCATTCTTGACTCTTTTTGGTTTTGTCATGGTTCTGTTTTTCTCTTCATATATTTTGGCATGGTCATTTAAAGTCCTTCTTAACACTCACTGTTCATCTGACTTTCCATAGCTCATTTGTGTGGAATATGTATCATAAAAGTAAGATATACTTTACTGAGCCACTCATAGCTTCCATGAGTCCTTGTTTATACAGTTCACCGACATCTCACACAGTCATCTCTGTTCTTCCCTGTGGTTTATATTCAGAAGGTTCCCCAGGAGTTCATCTGTAGAGTGTGTCTGCTTACTTTATCTTTTTTTTTTGTTTTGTTTCAGGGACTCTAAAATGAATATTTAATTGAAAGGTGAAGGAGATGAGACTTTCTAGCACCTGCTTTTTACTAGTGAATTTAAAACCAACCTATTTTCCTGGACTCTGTCTCTTTCATTCTTTTAGAACTTTTTCCTGTCTCCTGTGTCTTGTCTCAAGAATTTGTACGTTGTCTGAACTAAAGGCCTTTTGGCATAAAATAGGAAAAATTCATATTAAAAAGTTTTGAGCCTCTATTCACCATTGTAGGTTCTCTAGGAAACCCGTTGGTCTACATGGGAGGCTTCAAGATACTCGCACCCCTCCTTTCATGAGCTCTCCTGACTCCCAGTCTGAGGCATCAATTTCTCTGCGTGTTTTCCTTCTCTGGCTCTCACAAACTGGGCTATTCACTTATTTCTCACCACACTTTTGACCACAGTTGCACACATGCATGTGCACTTGTCAAAAATGGACGTTCACATTGTGCCCCACCTTGCAGTCCCCTGTGTACCAATGTCTAAATGCAGACAAACACATGCACACACTTGTCTTTGTTGTGGTGATGAAAGAGTCCATTTTTATTGTATTACATGATTTTACAAAGTAGGTTACTTAGTTTGATTGCGTGTTATAGCCTTGTTATTTCTAAAACAAACAACCTTATGTCTACATTCCTCATATTTGATCTTTAGTTGGATCTTCTGTTATCATAGCTATTCTGATGATCTTTAATTTTTTCAGACTTAATTTCAATTAATCCAGTAGTTTTTTTCCTTAGGCATTTGCTTGCATGACATATAACTGTCACTTAAATGCCTTGGAAAAACAGTTTGAAAAATACAGACTCCTCCTGCCCCCTCAAATCAAATACCAAAATATAAACTCGGAACTTTATTGTGAGAAAAATAAATCAATTATAAAATAAGGCTAAAAGCAAGATGTAGGCTACTGATGAGGGCAAGAGAAATCGGAATGTATAAATATCAGTTACTTGAACTCCATGAAATATACATACACACACGCCTGCGTGTGCACACGCGAATAATGTTAAACTTGATCTGGACTTTTTCCTTCTGGCTTCATTAATCAACTAGCCAGTTAATCTGAAATATTTCACTTCAGCTTCACAGATCTGTTTTATGTATATACATTTTTCAGCTTTTATTTTGTTTGAGGTTTTTTAATATTACTTGGTTTGCCCTTCCATTATTCCTGAATGTTTAAGGTTGGAAAAAAAAAAAAAGGAAATTACAGACCCCCATGGACTGGTGTAACACAAGAAGGCAGATGTTTTTCCCTTTTCTCAGGTCACACATTGTTTTTAATATGGATGCACTAAGTCCAATAAAATGCTTTAAACAAAATACCGGTTTCATATAATAGTAGGCATCTCTTTCTGTAGCTATGTTTATCATATGTGGAAGCTGTAGGCACTTCAGATTAATAGCTGCTATTTAGTTCCTATTAAGTACTAATTTGAATAGGTATAACTTTATCCATATGGAATATGCATCATAAGTGTCAGAATTGCCTTATACAGTATTTCCTACCTATCCATCTATTAATCTATCTCTGGTTTTATTTATGCATTTCCTTAAATAACAACTGACTTTTCCAAAGGTACCAAATAAAAAATATTTTTCAGAAGAGATTTTTTTTTCATATTGATCTAACAGTTAATCATATCAAGTGAGTACTCTCTGCACTTGTTTTCACCATGCACGGAAGTGGAAACTCTGGCAACGGAGAGAAGAGTGTTAGTGTGTATGACTCTTGCTCTGTGATATGACCTGCTTATTAGGATTTTGTATCAAGTGACTTTTTTTGTTCACTGTTGTTGTTGTGGTTTGGTTTTTTGTTGGTGGTTTTTGTTTTTTGTTTTTTGTCTTAACTGCTTTAGTGGGATTGCATTGTAATTGGGCTTTTCTTATTGTTTGGCTTTGTCTTGCAGCAAGACTCAGAAAGTTCCTAGAAGAGACAGTATAAATACTAATTATATCAATTGAAGGCAACATCTGAAGGGGACAAAATGCAGGGACTTGCCAGATGCCACATTTCTGTCCAAACTGGCATCAGAGTTTTCACGTTTGGATTTAAGGTTTTAGCTCAAGCTTGGTACTGGGAGATGGGAAACTCAGCATTTATTACAGAGTATGTGGTTGCCGATAGCCCCAGGCTTATCACAACTGTCCAGTTTTAAAGAAGTTTCCATGAGAGTTTTCTGAGTTTTTGAACTGATGGCCTTTTATTGCATTTTCACCTGTGCAGGATATAGAAGATGAGTATTACTTTTGTGTGTAAAGTTTTTAGTTGTTGAGCTTGTACCTTTTACTTTATACATGCTCTGTTTTTTGCCTTCCATTCTAAAGTGAAAGGAAGAGTTTTCTAGGCTGCTAGAGTCCCTGAATTGTGGGAGTGCTCAGGGAAAGCCAAGATACCAAACACCTGTTTTTCACTAAACTTGAGGATGTTGGGTAGGTCAAGAGGGGAGCTGTGGGTTAGCTCATTCCACTGTAAAGCAATGAAAGCCATAAAATATTATGAGCAAAAAGCCACCTGTTCTTGAATTAGTGCTTGCCATCTACCTTTGTGGTTTAAATTGAAAGTTCAGTATCTAGGCAGCCTGTTTTCCTTTTGCTCTGACTTCACCACGGTGTGTCAATTTGTACAGTGCCTTCACAATCAGCTCCATCTCAAAACTCTCTGCAAAACATAAAAGCAGGTGCACACACACATCCCTTCCTCTCCCAGGCACAGTGCACTAACAGTAAAGCTACTTTTCTGTAAACAAAGCAGGAAAATCAGGCGAGTGTCAGAAACTAAATTTGACACCAAAGTACTAGAGAAGATTTTCAGAAAGATACATCCATCACAATGGATGGCTGAGACAGCGCTCCTTGATTTACTTCAGGTGCTGCATGCTGCAAATGTAAATGTTTTCCAACCATCAGGTCTCCTCTGGCAACTCTATAGACCTTTTGTGTTAGACAGGAAAGCCGATGGTCTTGGTTTGTACTGCTGGGTGTCAGTATGGAAAAGCACATGTTTTTGTATAATTTGATAATTCAGTTGGGTTTGGGTGTATTTTTGGTGTTTTTTATTTTTTATTTTGCTTTGCCTGGAAACATAGTAGTTTTTTCAGCTTCTAAATCTAGGCATAGAAGAAAAGGAGCTGATCTTACAGAAGAGCCATGTATACCTGGTGAGAGGTACTCTGTAATCTGAAGGGTCAGGGCCTCATCACCCCATTACTACGTTGACCAAAAGACAGCTGGCTGAAGGCAAGAAAACTAGAGAGAGTTTTGTCATGAGATGCCTGAGAACGTGGCAGCCCAAACAGGTTTACCCTGTCCTGCTGTAATAGCAGGTAATATCAGTGTGTCTGACTCTTGGGGACTAAATGCCATACAGGTCTTTTTTTGGTCAGGTTTTAGTGTATATCCTTTGACTCTTGATCTTCCAAAAAGTGCTTGATGTTACTGACCTCAATAATGCCTCTGCGCATGTTTTTTCTTGTGGCATAGGCTTTTTAATCTGTTGTATTTGCTCAGTTAGCATCAGGTTTAGTGGGCTCTGAAGTATGAGTCTGGTGTGGCCATGTTACGCTCTGAGGAGCAAGTCTATTTTTTCATTAAGTCCTTGACTTTTAAGGTATTTGGGGCAACAGTTATTTTAAGAACCTACCGATGATGAATAAGTGAAAGCTATGCTCATCCTTCCCTTTCCACATTGTCAGTGAAGAGAGAGAGAGAGCATCCTTAGGGCAGCGATTCAGATACTGCATGGGCTGAGACATCATTTCTGGAGATGCTGCTTTTCTCCCCAGACAGCTTGTCCAACAAGCGTGCATCAGAGCTTGGGCCAGTGTCCCTTGTAATGCTCTCTTGTGAAAAAGACATGAGTGTAAGGCTCTCCAGCCTCCTCTTGATGGCCATGGGAGGGTTGGGAGTCTGTGCTAGGTCACATCTGTACACCTCCACTACTATATCTAACAAAGCCCTAACATCGAGAGGTGCAGCTTTTGTGAGCACTCTAAATAGGCAGCTCTCTGCCATTTCCACTGCAGATGGCACAGTCTAAAACCACGGCCTTCCCACCAGATGGGGGCATTGAAAATGCAGGTCTGTGATGTTTGCAGGCTTCTGCATGTCCATGTGCACCCTGGCAGAGTTTGTTGTGAGCAGGCTGGTTGTTGGGCTCCACAAAAAAGTTGGTACCTACTATACAAGGTTCTTGTCACTCATCTTCTGGTGGACATGAGAGAGGACATTTATCTTTAGTGTGGAAAAAAATTTTTTTATCTTTATTGTGGAAAAAATATGGTATGTTGGGCTTAAGGAATAGCCATATGCAATTCAGGCTTGTTGTAAGTCGTCTTTACTGTTCAGATATATTTGCCAAGCAGTACAAAACACCCAGGAGAAATTCAGCTTGCCTTGCGTTTCAATGACTTGATGTTTTCACATTTCTAAGTGTTTTTGTTTGTTTAAAAAAAAAAATTTGTTGTCCAAAGCAAAATAGTCCTTCAGGTAATGCTATAAATTTTAGTCTTGCTTTGACTCTTCTTATTTTGTTAGTTCTGGTTTATTTGAACTCCAGGATTAAGTAAGACAATAGTCAGTTTACTTTTGCTAACAAAGGAAACAAAAAGAAATAGATAAGAATGTTAGGAAAAAATTGGAAGAAGTTTTCTCCATCTCTCTAGGAACTACACACACATTAACTGATGGACTTCAATGCCAGCATTTCAAAGTTAGCTTATATAACTTTTATTAGAAAAATCTTAGACAAACATTAACATAAAAAAAAAAAAATCACCAAAAGATTAATGAAGTGGCCATTTGATTTAGTATTTGTACAGGCTGCTATTTACCAAAAGTGAAACCTCACATTTTGCTCTGCGTACCCTAAATCCACTTCCTCAGTTTCTGAGCTTGTGCTGTCAACCATTTCCAAAGCTCTGTGGTAGCGCCATTAATAACCCTTTTGATATTCTTTTCTCTAATAAACGTAAATCATCATGAACTCATTTGGTATTAGCATAGATGTCATAAGTATTTCTATGGTATTCCATCATTTAATAGAAACACTCAGTTGTGGATCTGACTAAAGCAACAACATTACTGTGGACGAAAACTTGAAGGAATCCCACCTCATGTTCTGAATATGAGTGCTGCTGTGTACTCTGATGTGAAATTCGGCTGTAGTGTGGCAAGCAGGACCATGAGAGAGATAAGAGACTGATTCCTGCCTCCTCTGAGCTTGGAGAGGGCTCCTAGTAGCATCCTAGGTCCATGGTGGGGCTCCAGGGGTTAAGCCCAGGGTGCAAACCCTCCTGCATACTAGAGGCAAGGTCAGCGAAGCTGATTCTGTGCTTTTGTCTCAGCACAAAACGCTGGGTAGTGGTGACCTGGGCTCTGACACCAGCCGGGCACTGCTGGCTTTTGGTCACTCAGGTTAGCTGTGGCAAGGGCGTCTGCCTCCCTGGATGGGGCTGCTGGCCATGGAGCTGAGCTACTGCTGTCAAGTCTTCTGTTTGTCATCTCTCAGAGCTGAGGTGGTGTATGAGAATCATGGCTCTGATGCCACCAGGACTTGGGCTTTTGCCATAAGCAGGCCTGGAAGGAGAAAGGGGAGCAAGGTGGTCTTCCTCAGGTGGTTTTTCAACCAGTGTAAATTGTTGTCTAGTTGTGGCAGTCAAAGGGTAATTCCACGAAGTGAGGGTTTGCCTGCTTTGGTTTTTAAGCGGACCATCTCATTAATCTCAACTGGAATTCTGCTTAAATTTCATAGTACAGGGCAGCATCAGGCATACAGCACCTGGGTGAAGGAGGAAGATGAGCCGCTCATGCTCTGTCCTTCCAGTCCTGTACTCTGAATTTACCTGCTCACAGCAGCATTTCTCCACCTTTGGGGACAGAAAAAGTGATGGGCAACGCAGGGCAGCGCATGCAGTATTGCAGCATATTCACTGCCTTTGGCAGGAGGAAAAAAAGAGTCAATGAAGTCAACAGGACCAGATTTTCCCTCTTTTAACTTTGAATTTAATTTAGTTCATGGATCTGCTAGCTGTGGTTGCTGGTCCTTGTGGTGAAAACAAAGCACTGACATAGATGAGAAAAGGGAGATGAAACCATGGTGTTACTGTAGTCCAGCATCAGCCATAGAGATGAATTTTTTAAAAAAGTGGAATGACTAATTTAGTGTGGCAAAATGAAAACCGTGCTCTTTAACGTTACTGAACAGACACATCTCTCCGTAGTCACATGAAAAATGAAGCCTGTATTGAAATTGTTGAGGGGCAATTTAAACTTTGCTATTGATTCATACAGTGCCTTTATGCTAAAATTTTAAGTAAGGTTTTTCTTATACATTTTGTTTTTTGGAGTTATTTACATTAAGACTGGGGAAGCTGAAGGCAGACTGGTTTATAAGCTTCACATGACTGACTTTTTTTTTTTCGTACAGTGGGCTATTATTTTGGCAGTAATTGCAAATGATCTTTGCACTGCAAAGGTATAAAATGTCAAATCGTTGACATCTAGTCAAAGCAAAGGAATATGTCAGCTTTTTAATGTGATTAAATTTTATTTATGTGATTGAGGTCAATTACATTTGGCAGTAATTGCAAATGATCTTTGCACTGCAAAGGTATAAAATGTCAAATCGTTGACATCTAGTCAAAGCAAAGGAATATGTCAGCTTTTTAATGTGATTAAATTTTATTTATGTGATTGAGGTCAATTACATCCTTTTAGAACACAAACAATAGTAATCATTTAAATTTTTCTGTTAGCCTTTTAACTGTGGTTAAATGTTTTTTCATAACAGCTTCTTCTAATATCTTTAATTTGCCATATTTTTACTGGTGCCAATTGTTCTGCTAAAGTTATGCAATGGATATAAACCACAGTGGTTTGTTCATTACACTAGATGCCTACAGATTTCTTTTTCTCTGTAGCTGTGCTGTATGATTTTTATGTGAAATTGATTCTATACAACTGTAACTAATAGGATTTTCCTGGAAACAATCAGAACATCTTGTACTAATGTTTACAATAAATATATAAGAAGAAATTGATAGCTATCTAACAGTTTCCAGGAAGATGTGAATTAATGCAAAGCCAGCCTCTGAATGTTTTTCAAAAGGAAAGATTGGGTTTTATTCTATTTGTATCAAAACTTGTCCTGTTACTGGAATTCCCTTTACATTTTTTCATACTTCAGAGACTCTTTTTTTTTTTTTTTTTTTTTTTACATTGTCCATCCATCAAAAATGCTGATCTTATGTGGTGCCTGGGAAATTTAATTGAACAATCCTGAGTTTAACCCCTCCTTCAAATAGTTTGTAAAATACAGCTGTTAATAATGCTTATTTAGCTTCAATTTAGATATGAAAAAAATCCATTTCAGGAGGTTACTGAAAAAAGGTTTTGACTTAATATGTGTTCCCCACATATTAAGAGCAATGGCATGTGCTGTAAAGAATAAAAACCACAACACACAGACATCAGTCCTCATGGGCTAATGGAAATCTAGACCTGATTAAAAACCCATTTCAGGACTTTTTTATTGCAGGGGTGGGTTTGATAGCTGTCAGTGTACAGGAAAATAGCACATCTGGAATCTTACTGTGTACTTGTGCTGGCTGGTATAACTCAACCTGTGTGTCAGATATTTTTTTTTTAATAGCCAAGATTTATTTGGTTTCTATTAATTTTTTAAAAGTCTTTGGTAAGTATGCTTATTAAGTACTAAATTTTTACCCTCCACAAATTAAAAGCTATATTTTAGTAGTGAGTAGTTTCCTTTTGAGAAAAGTAAGAAAGCCAGAAATACGCATTAGTAATGTGGAGAGTTATTTGATTACAAACGTACCCCAGTGGGTTCTCAGGGATGACTATTTTGCATTTTGCTTAATGAAAGTTGCATTTTTCTTGTGACTTTTCTATCTAGTTATGGAAAGTTTAAAATGAGATATTAAACAAGTAGCGAACTGTGACTCACTATGATATCAAGAGTTTATTTTCCCATTAGGACAGTGTATACGCCTAGGAAATTGTAAATATAGTTTGAAAAAACATTCAGATTTGCTTGTAAAATATGAAACCTCAATAAAGAAGAGGCTTTTTTCCTAAGCAATGTCTTGGAGAAAGAAATCAGCTACAGATTGAGAACTCCAGTGTTGTTTTGGTTTCACATCTAACCAAAATTTTAATGAAATATGTATATTTGTAATCATCCTTAAGTTAAAAGCAAAAACAGAGCAATAAAAGTCCTTAGACGGTCCCCCACATCCTTAGATTTATTGTCTAGTTAAAATTTTAATAGTGCAGTTTCAGAACTTTTATATTTTAATTACTCTAGAGATTTGTGCCGCTGAAATATTAAGTATATTTTCATATATTCAAGTCATGGTCTACAATCAACAATGACCTGGATGTTGACTGTCTTGGATAGTCCTAAAAATCTCCAAAGATTGAACTATGCATATGAGTTATTAATGTTTTGGCTGATTTTCTCAATAGTGTCATTTCAGTCCTGTCCTACTCAGCAAAACTATTTTGAACAGAACTTCAAAATAGGTTAGAGTTACCGGGTGAAACTGTAAGTCTTCAATGGGAAAAGAGCCAAAAGGGGATAAATTCTAATCACATTCTATTATCTTCAAGATGGCAACATTTTTGAAGCAAATTATATATTATTTATTCAATTTTTTTTGCAGTATAGATGGACACAAATTTAAATGTCATTGCAGTGTTGAAATGACTAGTTCTAAAAGCCATAACAAATGACCTCTAGAATGTCACTACAAAGTGCCCAGAAAAGTTCAGCCAGTTCATTTGGCTGAGGCGGGGACAAAGAAAAGCACACCTTTTTGGGGTAGAGTCACCCACTGGAACAATCATTCACCAAATAGTCATAATGTTGACACAGCAGTGTGTCTGTCAACTTTATTAGAACCAAAATCAAATTAAATACTTGCACATGAGATGTTTGGGAATTTTGTGGGATACCATGTTATTTGCCCCCAACTATACTGGTCTTTTCAATTTCTTGAAGGCTTTACAGCAGAGTGCAGTAGTGACTTCTTGGATAATTAGCTGTATTTTACAAAATGTACCATGTGCATTTCCTTAGGAAATATTATGCCTGAGAACTGAACTGTACTTGTCAAAATAAAAGAGCAAAGCATATGTCATGAAAAAAACCCCTGGCTTTTGGGTTTCTTACTGAACAGGTATTTTCAGAAGCAGGTTTTAGAATGCTGTGATTCATGTTCATGTGGGAGATTTTTGGGGCGTTGGTTTTTTTTTAATCAGGAATTGAACAATCCTGGCTCTTACCAGACTCTAACCTGGGCTCTTGCACTGGGTTCTAATCTTCTTTTCTTGATTAGTCTTAAGAGATGTAAAGCTAGAAGCAGAAAACATTGATAAGCAAAGTCTGCTTTTTCAGACAGAATCCTCCACTTGTCACATTTTAACCCTCTAATCAAACTGAACAAGGTATGAAGTTACTGACAGGATGGTGGACTTGCAAGGACAGGAATCTCCAGCTAGAAATTGTTGGGGGGGTACCTTTTTTTTTTTTTTTTTTTTCCATTTTTAAAAAAAAAAAAAAAAAAAGGGGGGAAAAAAAAAAAAAAAAAAAAAAAAAAATTTTTTTAAAAATCCGTGTGAAAAGCTTTAAATGGGGATGTTTTGGGGATTTTTTTTTTTTTTTTTTTTCCATCTTGTGTAGCATGGGACTTCTCTATTGGCTTCTGGCAAGTAACAATTTGTAGTAAAAGTTTGCATTGTTTTGTTGTGAAGGGTCCACCCAGAGTCACTCCCGTTGCTCCCGTTTTTATTCTCAAAATAAGCCCAGTAGGAGTTGGAATAAACAGTAGAAGGTGTTGCTGATGAGACTTTCTTGAGGCATGGATCCATATTAATGGACCAAACATAGTGTTTTTGAGAGGTGGCATCAAAAAACTGCTGGTCTAATGCTGGGTCTGTTGGACTGTTGTGCTTCTCTGGGCAAGGGCAGCCGCTTCCAAATGAGCCATTTTTGCTCCACAGACCACAGTGAGTAGCTGTCATCTGGCAATACCTGGGCCAAGTGAGTAGATGCTGGTGTTGAGTCAGTGCTCTGACCTTAGTAATCCAGTAGGAAATACAAAGTCACCCTGCTCCTGTGCAGCACCACGCTCCCAAGTATTGTGCACAGAGCCTCTACGCTCAGCAGGAACTTTTGGTAGAAACCTTATGCTGGGTATGACCTGTACCACTGATAACTGGTCACAAATAGATCAGACCTGTGTTGTCTATATTTATGGCACAATTCTGTCGTGAATGAGGTCAAGACCTTGCTTGTGGATGCTCACAGGACTGCAGCTCTTGTGTAGGTTCCTGGATTTCAAGAGAGAGGACAGATCCTAATGGTGATCTCTTAGCCATTTCTTGCCAGCAGTTCTCATATCAACCTTATAGACCTGAATTCAACCAAAAGCTTATTTTTTTAGAAAGACATTTGGTTTTGCTATTAAGTCTTCAAGTGACAGGGAATATATTATGTTCTCAAGTAGACAATTTTAGCGCTAATTTACCTCCCTAGTAAAAATGCACATTATTTTTAGTCTGATTTTGTCTGCTCTAACCATTGGACTTTTATATCCCTGTCTACAAGTTTAAAGTAGACTTGATGATTTATAAGATGAGAAATATTTTTGGCATGGGCGAGAGTATAACCTATGATCAAGTCAAACATTCAAATTACCCTGGATAAGTTTGAATCTCTACAGTCATTCACGAGAAGACAGGTTTTCCAGCCACAGACCCATCCCTCTAACCCTTTTCTGAACTGTTCCCAGTTTCTGAACATCCCTTTTAAGTAAAAGTCTGCCAGAGAGCTTAAGCTCAGAGGTGCACCAAATCTTGTCCTGGGGTCTTTTAGTACTCATTGCAATTTACCCGGTGATCCTAAGATGACCCAGAGTACAAAATTTTCTTTTAAAAAACTGTGAGCTTTAAAAACCTTACAGAGCTCTCTTTCAGGACGGTAATTCTCATCATTACAGCTGTCACACCATATTTACTGCTGTCACTGTTTTCTGTTAAGATGATGAAGCAAAGCAGTGTCTGCAATTGTTAACGTCATCCTGGGTACAAAATGTCTCATTTTTCCTAGCAGACCCTAAAATAAAGAGAAGTAAACTGGGGAGGAAAGCTCTTGCAACCCTGAAAACCAAGAGCAGAAAATTGCTGACAGTAAAATGAGAGAGAGAGTGAGGATGACAAACAGGGCGACACCTCAGGACACAGCTATGGAAAGCTTCTGGGTGGGGTGGGATTTTCCTTTGTCCCAACATGGACAGTTTGGGTACAAGGGCCAGAACTGCAGGACCTGCTTGGCAAAATACAGTTGAAAGAAGGAACATGTTCAACCCCTTCTTGGATGAACCAGGGTTTCTGCTTCCAAAAATGGCATAAGAAGTCCCACAACAGCTATGTCTTTCATCCTAGTAGCTCTGTCACAACCTAGTAGACATAAGGCACTGGCTTGTTGGTGTCAGCGCTGATTATTTTTGAAAGATTTTCTTTTTTTTTTTTTTTTAACATTCACAATAGATTCTACTGTTGTATTTCTTTATTAAAATATGTATTCTGTAAAGACTTCACATTTGTTCTTCATGGGGAAAGATATTTTTATCTGCTTGGAGTAAGGGAGCTTTCCAGTCATGGATCTGAGAAGAGGTAGGAAACAGGAGTTGGTGCAAAATTCCCTGAGGGTTTTGACCCAACCTGAACTGCAGGTCTCTGTGGGTAAAGGATATTGCTTCATGAATGGACCGTGTCTGGCAAGGAGGTCTAGTGACATTGCCAAACAAAAGAATAAAAGCAAAGTCTTCTGCCCTTGTCAGATTTCAGAACACTGAACTTTAGCTCTAGTTAATGATAATTTTTATAATTTAATATTTTGTCCTCGGTGGTTGCTCATCCTAGTCACTTATTTCTTTAGCTTTCCCTTTGCTTCATTACTACTTCAAGTCCCACCCACCCTTGGCTTTCCGAGGTCTTCACACTCAGCTATACTTATAGCTGGAAGTATGGGTGTAAATGCCAGTAGAAAAGGATGACTGAATTCAAAATGGCTTTTCTATGACTTTGTTGCTTTTCTATAATATACCAAAAAACCAAAAAGAGATACTCCATCTAAACTAAATCAATTTAGCTACTATGCTGGTGGGAGTGGTCTGTGCTTGTAAACAAACGCACAGACTTACTGCCAGAAGGGGGTAATTATACAAATGCCTCTAGTAAGCTGTAGAATTTGTTTCATTGAGTAGAAATTTGAAAGCTGAAACAAATGATAGACTTTCTTTCAGAAAACAGTGTTTTGTGAGGTTCAAAACTGGAAAATATTATCCCTAGTTTATAAATGGGGAAACAAATTGCAGAGATGATTATGTGTTTTGCCAAGGATTTCAGAAACAGTGTGGAAGAGAACTTAAGTGTGATAACATTTTCAAGGAGGAATGACACCTCTCATGTGTGTAGAGTTAGCTTAGCTCCTCGTTGCCTACACTTCTCCACTTTGTGGCTGTGAAAAAACACCTAATCAAAATGGTAGCATTTTTTGTGTATTCACTTTTCATAGGTGCAAATGAAAACACCAGATGGAAACAAAAATTTGGCTGACTGGATGTTTTAATAGCTAATATCAAGCATTCTTTTCCTTTACTCCATTCATATTCAAAGAGGACATAGATCTACTACTACTTCCCTTAACAGAAAGGGTCACTGAAATAGTTCAGATGACGGAACTTTTCTAACCAACCTAAGAGAATTAACTGCACTAAAATGCTTCCTGACTTGTGTTACCACAAAAATTGTAAAAACAGTTTTACAAGCTGTTGTGCTTTAGTGCAAAGCAAACACATTGAAAAGATTTAATGAGCATTGCTTCTTGCATCTTCCTCTTAATTTACATAATTTAGTCCTATAAAAGAATCAAAAGCTGTTTGTTTGGAGCAGCTTAAGCTGTTTATTAATAGCTGTTGGTCATGCTGTACTTGGAATGTGAGCCTAGATAGGAACTCACTCTTGTAACAGTTCTATCATATCAAGAGAAGTTAACTTTGCATTTGCTTAAACATGTAGGAAATAAACCAGATATGATACCGTAGAATTCAGTTAAGTTTTTTCTACTAGGTCATAAACTGGAATGTGATATTCCAGTGCTGGCATCCTCAGACCCTGAGCGTAAGGGACCTCACACCTCCATGGTGCCTTTCAAAGTCGGTGTGGAAGCCCCCGCACGGGCTACGGAGAGTGCCTCCGGTCCCGCAAAAGCGCCACATACTTGGAAGCACTGTGTCATGCCAGAAGGTTCAAAGGCCCTCTTAGGAAAACAACCCAGAATTGTAAGGGGATGGCACGGATGACCTCGGAGACCATCTCCCTTTTCATTTCCAGGGCTAGCTGTTCCATGGCAGTGCTGGTTCCAATTACAGCTCAAGCACAGCTGCAAAATTCCAATGGCACCCACATCTTAGGCACAGCTTTACTGCCTCTCTTCCTGTATCACCGGGCTGATATGCAGTATATGCAACTGATTTGGCAGATATATAGATTCAAGAATAACTTGGCATCGTCTGTACATATTATTGGCAATTTTTCAAACCTTTCCATTCGTGTGGATCTCAAAGCCGGTCTCGCTTCATTTGCAAATGCAGTTACTTGCTTAAGTCATGCATGATGCCCTGTAATAAAGTTATTTCTCCAGTAAGCTCAGACCTGTTGGACAACTTTGTGCTGGAACTAATTATGCTTCCTAACATCCACTGAGGATTGACTCATAATTTGCATATGCTTGCCTTGTATCATAATTGCTGAATTGCCAATTGAACTCATTCTCCATAGTCACATCGTATAGTAGCGTGGTTTTTCATAACTCATGTAAATTGTGCATTTTATTATCTATAGTTTCTTTGTGTCGGAATCTTTGACTGTGTTGTTTTTTTATATCTCAGATACAAATGAAAGCCAAAAGCTCAATAACTAAGGCTTTATGAATAATGCTGAGTGTTTTCTACTATGGGGGTTTAAAAATGCACTAAAATAATTTTATTACATAAATTTAATTTATGTTTTGAATTTCTGCTCTAGTGGAGGAGAAAAATTATTAAATAGAAGGGACAGAAAATGGAAGGCAGTAAGAGAAATGTGAAGATGAGGGATGATAAGAGATTGGGGCAGCACTCTTAGCCCCCTGCACAAGGCTCACACCCAATTCTACACACCACAGTGAGTTACTTTTGATATGATAGTGGGGAAAAAAAACAGCGTGTAAATTTTAGGCTGGCTTTCTACATGGTGCCAGTTTCACCACTGTTCTCTCTTCTTTACTGTACTCAGCGTCACTGATGTCAGCTAGAATTAATTTTGATAATTCTGCTTTCTTCTGTTATGAATGACCAGGCGGGGAACAGTTCAGGCTGGATATGTGAAACTACGTTTAATCATGGCACAATGCTTTCTGGTAGCCTAGATGTACTAGGAAAGAATGCTGTCCCTTCAGTGAGGTTAAATAGGTCTGCAGGTGATATTGCTGGAGCAACAATACACCCTCTAATTCACTGAATGCAGCTTGTGATGGGAACATGATGTGCCAGCTGGATAGGATCCTGCTAGGAATGACTATAAACCTTTTTATTAAACATGATTCTACTTGTCTGTACTTCCCTCTCCCCTCCACTAGTTTTCTGAATTGCAATTTCTATCCTCTTTTTTATACGGTAGGAAAAATAACCCAGATGAAAGCTTTCATTCTTTGCCTTATGAATCTCTTTCCTCAGACCCCCTGAAGGGAAATTGTTCCTGGAAAGTTTGGACAGTTCCTTTATTTTCCTTAATACTTGCAAACACTAAACCACTGCCTCGGAAGAGATATTTGTATTGCTGTACACTGCTCGGTGATATTTTTCCTTTATGACTTTTCCCAGTCTCTTTCCTCTGTCTTCTAGGGCACAGCTTGTGGAAATATGTCACATTTCTGTGGTGCAGCAGAGTGGGAGGCAGCAAATCTGGATCTTATTACCAGTTTGGCCATAGTCTTCCTGTGCGAACACTGGTAAGTTATTTATTTCTGCACTGATAATACAGCGATGTTAATCACTCACTTCATGGGGCAAGGGTGGCTGATCTGTAACACGCTTGAACTGTTTAAGCAGTTCAGATGGGACTCCCAAAGCAGGTTTCTGTTGTGCGTTTGGCTAGCATGGAGACTTCTGGGCAACCTGAAGCTCCTCTGTGGGAGAGAGCAAGTGGCTACAGCTGCTAATGCTGATACCACCCAGGTGCCCTGGGATTTGGCTGCAAGGCAGCCCAGACCTGCTCTTCAATCGGGTCCTCAAGTGAGTCATCCCCACATCCCACCCTGCTGAGATTTTGGTACAAAACTTGTAGGATTAGCAAGGTAGGCCATCTCTGTTACGTGAAAATAAAGGGCAAATGCACTGAGGTCTGGTGAGAGGACTATCAGGACCACGGCAAAGCGCGCTGGGAGAGAGCAGGTGGTCCATGCCCTGTCAAATGCAAGTTTATTTCTGCATGTCTGTTTAAGCCATGCTTCAAAAAGTGCCAGTGATGGACCAAGCCAGTACCAGAGTATTAGGGTTGATTAATATTATAATGTACCTTTCAGCCATCTTCTTGTTCCTCAAAATAAACAAACTGCATTAAGGACTGCGTTCCTCCCCACACATGTCAAAAACCTCTGGCTTGCTCTCTTTGCTCAGTTCCCCTGATCCTGTAAATTATGCAAACTGTGTTCATCTTGGACTCATACCACCTTATTTTCCCACTTATTGCGTAGCTTGGCAATGTTAGAAAAAACATATTTTTCCTCTCCTTCCTTCTTTTTGTCTTTCTATTGAGCATTTTGCTTTAACTGGGACTGTAGAATGAAAGCATTGCAAGACTGGTACAACCCTTCATGCTTTATTTGATAGTGGGCACCGCTTATATCATAGTGTAAGGGTAGTTTAAAAGACTTACTAACCCACTCCTTTGAGTACAATTCATCTGTATGGAGTGGGTAAGAAAATGGCCCACACTTGGCAAGGGTTAAGAACAGATCTGGCAAAACTTCCCATTTTGCCCCTAGAAACCGCACCGAGAGAGCGAGCACCCTCCGGGCTCACAGCCTGCAGCCCAGCTTTGGGTTTGGATTCGCACAGCATGGAAAGCTGGTGACACAGCCTAGGAAAAAGGAAGAGGAGGGAAAGCTCCCTCTTGATAACCAAGCTATTCCCCAGTGCCTTCTGTTTTAGATAGACATCCAGCAAAGGCTTCTGTGTGGACTTTATATACTTAAATAGTTCCACTGAGGCAGATGTGATTTCAGGGTGCTGCTCAATTATCTTATTTAAAATCATGTCTGATGATTCAATTACTTCAGGACTGGGTCTTTGCTGACTATATATTGATCGTTTAGAAAAAATGCATCTTCTCAAAGCAATCAAGATACTAGGAGGAAGCTATAATACGGACCCAAATAGTCTAAAATTAAAGATTGAGAGTCCAATTTTATCAGTTTCCTGCTGCTAAGCCTTCCTTCACAAGAAAAAAATTCAGAGTACATTTGAATGACTTCTGAACAAACAAAATTGGAACAACCTGTTTTGCTAACTTATGTTAATAAGCACTTGCAAAGAATCTTTAAATTCTCCATGTTCCTTGCTAAATATGCGGAAAATTTACACCTCTTTTTTTTTTTTTTTTTTTTTTTCTTAGCCACTTTTGCTAATGGCAACACTTATTTTAAGGGAAACTTATGCTTCTCTGTTTCACTATGTCTTGTGCTCAATCTCATAATGATGCTCTAATAATGACGTAG
>NW_015090922.1:8650633-8733443 GCF_001431845.1 Calidris pugnax
TTTTTTTTTTTTTTTTTTTTAAATGCAGCCTTATCCATTTTGTGGCCTTCCTTGTGAATTCTAATCTCTTACACCTGGAGATGTTTCCCTTCATGCTAAACTGCACTGAAGATTAAAGTTTTTTTTAAGGTGCAGGGATATACGAACAAGTTCAAAGGTCTTAAAATTGCATTAGTTGGTAGGGTGTAGCTGGTTTACCAGAGTTACCAAAACAATACTTAACTTCTATACAAATACAACATGCAATTAAATACATTCATATTGATCTTCAGAGTAGAATTGAGTCAACTTCCAGAATTTAGCTATGCTTGATATCTGCATGTAACATAAGGTTGTCAGGGCTTTTTGTCTTCTCTTCCTTGATATACCAGGAACTGCAAATTGAAGGGAGCATTGTAGTGTGAATATTGGGATAAGTGATGCAAGTTTAAAGGAAAAGTCATGGCAATGAAGGTGTTTTCCTTCTGCTGAAAATCACCTTAACTCCACATGCAAGAATTCTGCTTTTGTGTCTAGCTTTGGAGGTTTTCATAGTTGGAAACATGATATTGTCTGTGGCCTTCATGGACGAGAGAGCGAGTACGACATGCTTGCATTCTATCGATTTTCCAGATCCGAGAATGCTAATATTTTTCATATGCAATCATACTGGTGTTTACATTATTTGGGGATTTGAAGTCTGTTTTGATGCTTTATGAAGTCTGACATCGCTTGAATAAACAAATTCTTAATAATTGATTAAAAAGCATAGTTGTACCACTTAATCTGTCTGTGCAGAGAGAGGCATTTTTCCTCTGGGACAAGAATAACCCAGCATTTAGTTAATCAAGTTTTAAAAGCTGTGAATTTAAGCTCTTTGGGATATATACATTACCAATTGCAGGAAGTTGGGAAATAAAAGGAACTTTTCAAATAAAAAGATGTCAATTTAATAGCAAAGGAGCTGGAAACAGATGTTTCACGCAAAGCATAAGAGTTGTGTCATTCCTTTAGGTTTTCAAAGTCACTCCTTGTCAGATGCATTGGTTAAGAGAGAAAATTAATGAGCTGTGTTAAGTTTTATTACACAATCTTCTGATGTGGGAAAGCTTCCCTCCAGGAACAGCTCTGTGCATGGCTTAACTGATTTAGGCATGCCTGCTGCAGTATTCTCCAGAATGTGTTGGAGATCAAAGTAGGGGGAGTTGTTCAGGTTTTATGGCAAGGTAATTAAAAAAATATGGGGATTATTACATATAAATCATACTTGCATAAATTTGCTGGCAAAATAAAATCAAATAAACACGTTTAAAAAATGAGATCAGGAAAACATTCAGTCACATTTTTTACTGTTACAGATGCAAAACTGTACCCTGAAGTCTACACAGTTGACCTCTTTCTTCCACCGCGGAGAATTTGGCCCAGTTCCATTCTAGTGGTGTTTTCATTTACATAAAAGAAAAAAGAAGAAGGAAACAGCATACTGAGCTTCTCCTATGTTGTGACAAAGTGAAGATGGGCCCTTTGCACCAGGTACAACAGACGGAGAAGTGGTCCCAGGGAGAGCAGTGGCAAGACTTCCCTTGGTTTCTGAGGTGATTTTGTCTTTAGTTTGTTCTCCTAGAAGTAGACTCGTGTGCCTGAGTATTTATCTTTTCAATGCAAATGTTAATGTTATACAAAACAAGACACAAGGGCAGACTCTGTTCCTGCTAGAGTTAGTTACAGTGCAGACTGTAAGTGAAGGGCAGGTTTGGACCAACAGCTTCTGGAAAAGGGGGTAAAAAGATCCCTAGAAAACTGCAAAGACTTTCTGTTCTCAGGTACACAAGGCTTCTGAGGGGAGTGCATATAAGCTGAGGAAAGACTGTAGCTCATCCATTCTGGCCACATATGGGAGAAATTGGTGCATACACTATGGTCCAAGTAAGGGCTCAGAAATCCCAGTCTAGAAAGAGGGAGAGATGATCCAGTTGTAAATGTTGGAGTCCTGATCATGAAATGGAAAAAACGTTTCTCTCTGGGTGGGAGAGAAATGAAGAGTATTGTGAAACTTCTGCTTAATCAGAGGAGAGCTTCCACGTTTCTGTCACATAAATATGCAGAAAGGATAAGCTTATAGCTTCAGCTGTCCTGAATGCAGTGATACCATATGATGACAGAACACACATGCACATGCCTGTCTAAACATATACACAGTTGTAGCCAAAACGTATAACACTGTCAGGACTGAGCTTTCTCACTCTAAGGATGTGCATATGCCCTCTTTGGCCTAATTGGGTTTATGACTGCATGTGCATGTATATGCAAGAGATATAAAATACAAGTACAGTAGCTTTTGAAGTGAAATAACATTTATTTTCTTGTACCAACTACAGGTCCCCGAGAGAGTACATGTAGAGTTCACACTGGAAGCTACATAACTGAAGGACCAGCAACAGAATAAGCAGAACACGCTTGGCTGTCATTTTACCAGTCTTCTCTGCTGCAGTCCTTCATGCATGAAAGAGGGGCTATTGACTGGCAACTCTGTGCAGACGAAACAGTACAATTTGGACAATGAAGACCTATGTGAAGTATCAGGTGAGAATTCCCCTGTGCTTTGCTCTTCTGGGTGATGAAATAATTTCCAGAAGGAACTGAGGAAATCACCCCACGATGTCAAATTTCTTAAAGGTACTTGACTGTGAAATATAGAATCATAGAATAGTTTGGATTGGGAGGGACTTCTAATGGCCATCTAGTCCAACCCCCCACAATAAGTAGAGACATCTTCAACTAAATCAGGTTTCTCAGAGCCCCATCCAGCCTGACCTGGAATGTTTCTGGGGATGGGGCATCTACCACCTCTCTGGGCAGCTTGTTCCAATGTTATTGTCCATCTTAACCTTGTCTCGCTCTTTGGCATAGCAGATCTCTTACACTTATAACCTTTTTCAAAGAATCAATAGATGCTGTATCTAAAAATGATAATGGGTATGTATTAAAGATACACTATCTGAAGCTGGAAGTTGAAGGCTGAACCTGAAAGTATTACAAAATTTAGTTGTATTTTTGTGCTTCCTGAATATGCACTGCTGTTAATCACATGGGCACAATCTTGAAGACAACGACCAGAAAACTCATTGAGATTTTGAAACAACAATAATATAAAGCCCATTGCAAGATTTAATATAAAATCTGAACAGTAAAGAATTCTGTGATGTATCTGGTTCTTGTTTGATGTACTTCTACTGCCACAGTTAATATAGTGTTTGCAGTGCACACATAAAGCAGATACACCCAGATTCTTCTCTAAAAGAGTTAAATTATTTTATAGCTGTGCATGCTGTCTTTCCTGTTATTTTTTCCCCACAATTTCTATAGGCTGCATTTAGTTTATGTAAGTTCTTCTTAACAGCTTTCAACAAAATTTGCTGTAATATAATGGTAGAGGTAGACGGTTATAAAAATGGTTATAAAGATTCTTCTAAGAAATTTCTAAGCATGGGGGGACTCCCTCTTTCTTGGTAATTATCAAAGTCTATGAGAAAAATAATCTTCAAATGAGGTATTTGGAGACACACTTTTCTATTCTCAGGTACTCGTTACTCTGTATTTCACTGCAGCAGAAAAAAAGTCACCTCCTACACAACATGAGTCAAAGTCTTCAAAATATTTCAGCCCCCAAAGCAGAATTGAAGTAGTATCTAAGTTTTCCTAAAGGTTGGTGCCAGCCCTTCAGAGGTAAAGTTCAATTTCAGCCTTCACTTCTTTTGTGTGCTTGAAAACATCAGTGAGCTGAGGATTTTCTCGGTTTTGCTGCAGTCGTGCTACATACATGTGTGAATATTTCCTGCAAGATCTGCAGAAATACAGGAACATACAATGACTGTTGTACAAGCCATTCATGTCCAGCCAAGGTAAGTCTGACCAGAGTATTCAGGATGCTGTGAGCAATAGCCCCATTAATATCTAAATCCTTGTGTCCAGTCAGAAACTGATTAATTTTACTGTCTTATTTGTGGCTCTCAGTGGCTGCAAGCCTCTGGAACAACACTGTTGAGAAGTTCATTTGCATCTGGGTTGGGTGGTGCATATGTGCTCCCCAGCTGCATCCTAAAGTGCTTTGTTTCATAACTAGTGTGTTGATTCTTGTCCTACTGCCGCTGCTGCTGGCTGTTTCTCCCCTTCCTGGTTCTCTAACTGTCTTCCTGCTACACTGTGGGGGAAAAAGAGGCAGTATGTTGGGGACAACCTCCATGAAACTCTCTGCTCTGTTGAAGGGATGGACGACGGACCAGGGGAGAATACAGACTGGCAAACTGTCAATGATTTGTGACTCTGCCTCTCCAGGGCTTCCTGGAAGGAAGATGCTGAGTCTCAGCACGGAGTATGAGTTCCTTGCTCCTCCGTGCTGCTCTGTGCTTGCTTTTCCAGGCAAAGTGGAGCACTCCAGGGTCATGCCACAACCCTTGATAGTCAGTGTGACTAACACGATCTGCTGCTCTCCTTCAGCAGGGAGCCCTGGGGGCTGCAGGCCAGGAGCCAGTTGTGGCCTTGGCACTAAGCCCCTGAGATGCCTGCATGCTGGTGGAGCCCTGGCAGATACGAGCACAGAGATTTCTTCCAAATATCAACAGGAACCCTCACTGCAGTTGCATTAAAGTCAAGGGCTGGACAAAACTGTCTCTAAGCTCCCTCTCTACTTAACATCCTTGTTCAACCCTTTGTAAAATGGCATTGTCACTGAGAAGTGCCTTGAAATTCTTATCTAGAAGCTGCTTTAAAAATTGGAACATTATTATTATTAGGTTACTGTGGAACTAGAAAAAAATTTACCCTGGACTTTTCCTCATGTGTGTTTATGCCTAGAAGGCAGCCTACATTGGCCTGTATGTAGACAGACTCATGGGGACACTGTTCCTCAAGGCATCAGAGGCTCACCGGGTTTACTGCAGACAGTTCCATCCTCTCTATTTGGAACAGGCTGTGTTACCAGTCCAACTGCAGATGTTAGACCATTTGCAGCCAGAATCTTTTGTTTGTGTGCTAACATCAGTGTTGGCAGGAGAACGGTCACCAGAGGTGATGGTAACTATCCGATAAGTCATTGATCTCCAGTGACAGTGGTTGAAGGATTTAAAAGGGAAACAGGACCTTATAAAAACTGCTTATTCTGATTCTTAAAGGGCCAGACAAAATGAGGAACCTGCTCTGAACTGTTGGGATGATTTTGTGCTGAGATTACATGGCTTGGGCAATCTGATTATGGGCCATCTGTACCTCATACCTCCCTGAGGGCTGAATTTGCCTTTTGCCAGTTTTTTCTTTGGGATTGCACCATCTTTTGCTTTCAGCTGTCTACACTGATGAGGTTTTGATAGCTTCTTGTACAAAGCAGTGCAATTTAATTATTTTCCCTAACTAGAGCTATATTAGTTTATATGAGGCAAGGTTATGCTTTTCTGACAAAGATCTCTCTAATCCATTGAGTACATTGTGTTAATGTTTATTTTTTTGATGAGTGCAATGATTTGGTAATTATCTTTACATTTTTTCTCATCTGAGTATGCAGTGTTTAATGTATGGTTTTATTGATTAAATGTAGGACCAGTGTGTTCCTGATCAAGATCTTCCTCATTCATAAATTAGATGCACCATGTATTCAAGCACAGCATCAGTTAAGAAGCTGACATGCACTGAGAATGCTGCTGGCCCAGTTCTGGTACAAGTGTACAAACAGGTATGTAACAGCAAGCATTGTGATGTTGAATACAGATTCAATTAGATCAACCAAACTGCCGTAAGAGAAGAAAATATTTTTTACATTTTTAAGCAAATATTGCTGAGGGCGAGTGGCTTTTTAAGTGGTATTTTCGTTGTTATCAGGGCTGGTATTGTAGAGATAAGTGGATTTTCTGGTGTCACTATGCAAAGGCACAGAGAGTCTGCTCTTGTACGCATCATGGAGTGCTCAAGAGTTAGAACACAACAGCAGTTTATGGAAACCAAAGAGAAAATAAATTTAACAGACGATCCTAAATATTTTCAATGGCATAACTTAGTTTCCCACTCAAATTATAATGCGCTTGCCTCCTCCTCTTGCAACACCATTGCCAGTTATTCACTTGTCTGTGTCCTTAATGAGTAGCCTTCATTCAGTTATTACATAATCACATAATCATTTACCTTTTACATATACATTTACAAAACACTAATGCAATCTGAGTTTAAAGGCAAAGTCCAACCCAACAAGGGGTGAATCAACACACTGGAAGTGGAAAAGTGGCCACAAGATGTGCTTTCAAAACATGACGCTGCTCGGTCAGAACGAGGAATTTCAATTCTCTGCAATTAACCCTATTCTGATAATCCTTCTGCAAGAAGGCATACACATCTGTTTGTCTTTCCATGCAATGTGCTCTGTGGCAGGATGAAAATCAGAAGCAGAGCTAGTTGCCCTTCCGGGAACTCCCAGATCTAATGTAAGATTATAAACTTGGCATCTTGATTGTTTGAGGATGGCACAAATAATAACAGAAAACAAAACCCAACCCAATTGTCCTTAAATTCCAGTGCAGGAATTATAGTTAAACCTCCCTTGATACACTTCAAAGGCAGCTTGTGCTCTTTTCTGTGCTCGTTCCTCATGTTCACTGTAGGTAAGTGATTGCTTCTCAGCTTTGAACTAATTATCATTCCTGAAACCATTTCCAAACCACAACCACTTTATGGGCCAGCTTCTGTTCTCAGTGAATTACAGGAGTTCTGCTGGTTACTTCAGTTGGGAGCAGGAGCAGTGTTAATGTAGTAGTACTATAAAAGAAAAAAGGGGGGGAGAAAAGAAGTAAACTACTTTACCAGTGCTTTGAGGTTAAGGTTAGAAGATTGCTATAGTTGTTACAGTAAAAAGGTTCGTTCTACAGCTTTTTCTTTAACATGGAAGTGCAACATTGGCTTATTATGCACATTCTGACCTCTGCCTGTGTACATACTCTTGCTGTATATTCTGATTTTGGCAGGAAGCAAATATCGGAGTCTTTTTTGCTTTGCATTTGCTACAGACAACTTTTTTGGACTCCATGTGACAGATCAGCTATTTCTCCCCTGCTGCTCTCAAAAGTTTTTATAATATCAGCCTTAAAAATCACATTTCTTTGGCAAATTTCTCCAGGATAAAGTCAGCCATAAAATGAAAGAAAAATGCCTTTAGGCTTACGAATTCTTCATTCTCTCAAGCAGCAAAATGCTGTTATTTTGAGAAGCGTCTGTGTTCATTGTTTCTCTGAAATCTGAACTTTTTCCACTTGGACACAGTTAACTCCCTGAGAATCTAGCAGAAACGGTATTAGATGTTGATCTCTTCGCAGGAGAGCAGGGAGAAGCAGACAGCCAGGCCACATTGATCCGGGCTGTGGGACGTGTTTAGTGAAAAATCTATAGAGCTCAGCTTAGGGTGTCAGCTGTCAGTCTGCAGAGCATCTGTCAGAGGAGTATTTGCTTCACTGCCGCTGAATGTGAGTAATGCTTTCACAATATGGCAGTGCGATGCTATAGATTACAGTTGTAATGGAGCACATCCTGAACAGCTGAGCCTGCTCTCTCTCGCTCATTCAATAGCAAGAGTTGCCTCGATATAAGAGCTCGGGGGATTATGTACTCCAAACAGCTGTCTATAGCACCATGGATTTATTTGGGCTAAATGAGAACTTGCTTTCTTTAGCTAAATCAAACTTTATCAGACAGTTTTACTGTTGGCAGTTAAAATAAAATGTGTTTGCTGAACAGTAAACACCTTGTTACTGTTAGGAAGGATTATATAAACAAAAGGCATACACAATGAAGTCTTATGCCAACTGACTTACTGTCAAAATAATATACTGCTGTTAGCAGAATTGTGCTCACTTGAAGGAAATTATAGGCCTAAAAACACATCTTGAATGACAAAGAAACCATTTTTCCACAAATAATCTTTAAAAAGTTTAATACACTGTGCCTTGTAGAAGTGGTTTCAGAGACTGAGGATGCTGTATCCTCATAAAGGAAAGTTAGGAAAACCTGGGTGAATTGCCTATAACCTTCAAAGGTTTACTGTATTTGCATAATGCACTGGATCAAGTAGATTTAGCATATTCCCCCCTACACAATATGTGAAAGTTGGTTTTGTCCAACAAAAAAAATACAAACCCTCCCTTTCAACATAAGATACGCTGTTCTTCTTTCAATTATTATACTGTATAGTCTATGCAACTATAGAACACTCATGAGCAACCAAATACATGTTACAATGAGACTGGGCTATTTATATACTGGAAATCATCTTCCTTTCACTCCTCAAGAAACTGAAAATAAGGCAGATATTCTGTTTTATAATCACAAGGGAAAAAGGCAGGTTCAAGCCCAGCAGAGTCACTGAAAGGAATGATGCTGATTATCATGAGTTTCAGGTTATTCTTCAGAGAGTTTGAAAATGAATTTACTTTCTTTGTGTTAAGAACATAAGTCCTAATTCAGGAAAGCATAGGTCTGATGTTACTTGCACTTTCTTGCTCCATTCTGAATTTTACTGTGCAAAATGATTTGCTTTTTTTTTTTCTACAAATGCTCAAACATTTCTTTTAAGAGATTATCTAATGTTAGAACACCAGAATCCAGCTCAAATGACCAGGAAATGTCTTCTGCTACCAGAACCCACTATGTGACCATAATGTAGACTGCAAAGAGAGACAGCACCTTGAATGTCAAGAGCTATAGGCTGAATTTGGGCTAATGAGTTCTGTTACAAA
Organism: Calidris pugnax; assembly: GCF_001431845.1. Taxonomy (NCBI): domain Eukaryota; kingdom Metazoa; phylum Chordata; class Aves; order Charadriiformes; family Scolopacidae; genus Calidris; species Calidris pugnax. Next base: position 8,659,381 of record NW_015090922.1, read on the forward strand.
GAACTTCTCAAAGATAACATGAGGAAAGATTCATAAGTCTGAAAATTCCTGGGGAAAACTCTATAATCTATAAAAAAGTGTGTTGTGGAAGATCAGTGAAGGATTTTTTGGTATAATTAGGTTTATTGATTGCTACATGTATATATTGTACTTTGGAAAACTTACTTTTCTAGGAAAAGAACTTGCTGGAAGGTTGAAAAGGGGAATTTTAATGATGCCTTATAAATTTTCCTTTAGCCAAAACTGGCTCCAGCTGAAATTAAGATGAAGCTTTCCACACATTTCCCAACAGAATGTGTCTTGCTTCCTTAACTTTATGCCCTAGAAATGCTCCTTTTCTTTTCCATGTTTTCACTGAAAAGCTCCTATAATATTATTCTGTGGACAACTACAACAATTTTGTTTCAATTACTTTTTCCAGTTCCTTAGGGAAGCTTGAGGACCCAGTAATAATCTTTCTGTGCTTCTTGTTATGGCTGTATAGTTTGCAGACAATGAAATGTAGATAGGTTCCTTAAATCCACCTTCTTACATATTAAAAAAAGTCGCAAGTGAAAAGATTTATTCTATCTTTCAGTAACAGTTAGGAGAAGATATGTGGTTAATATATGTTGGTCCTGTAAATTTCAGGACAAGTTCTATAACTTTTATTTTGTTGTATGAACTGGGAAAGGGCATTTAGGTGTCTTTGCATGGGAAATCAAGGATAGGGTGACTTCATCAAGATTTCCTATTTGTCTTCTTCAAGTATGTGTATAATTTATGCTGGTACACAAGTGCTCTACCTTGGCTAATTAATTAGGGTCAAACCCATTACAAGTTCACACTGTTGACCTTTGACATAAGCCTGAAGAATCAGGAAAGATGATAACCTGTTTTAATTATTTTCTGAATTAAGTTTTTTTTTTAAATGCAACTACAGAAAGGGTATTTTACAGAGAACATGATACCTTAGAGTTTTGTTCTTCCTTCAAACCAGGCATTAAATGGTTTACCATTCAAGGAAAAGAACTGTCGTTTATGAAACTGAATGTGAATTTGCACACTCTGCTTCTTTCTTGCATGTATCAAGTTGCTTTCTATGGCATGTGATAGTAGAACAGAACTGTGACAGATGAAGATGCATAATTAAAATAAATTCTCCCATGCACTAACAAGCTCCAGTGAGAGGCAGTTAACATTACCTGAGCAAGTTGCTCTGTAAGCAGCGGCTCAAGTGAGGCATGGTTGCCTTTATTGTTTTCTATATTCTAAAAATATTTATTTTTTTTCTGTCCATTAACTGTCTTGCACTGTAAAAACTCCTGATGCTTAGTGAGGAAGATCCATGTCACAACTACTTGGGGCTACTTGTACCTCGTCTGTCCAGTTAGTTCATGCATTCTCTTTTGCCAAGTGCCTACTGCTATACAAAGGGATTAATTGCAAAACTCAGACTGCCCTCTTGTTCGGACTATTGCACTGATGTAGCTACTGATTATCACTGTATTCCTAGGAACCTAGTTATCTCTGTGACCTGCAATCCTTTGTCAAACGTGGTTGACATTTGGGAAAGATTTCAAAAGTTAGAAGGAGATAAAGTGTGTGATTGCATGGGCTCATTTCCTCAGGGAAGAGTAACACACAAATATATGTATGTATATGCAGTGATTTATCTGGTAACATATGTATCAAAGCTGTAGGTAATTTGAGATTTTGCAGTACGTATAAATGCTGTGTTCTGAGAGTAGCAAAGTGAATTGAAGTTAAAAAGTTGAAACACAAAGGAGCTTGAAATATTCTTAACTTGGATCTGCTGCCAGAAACATAAAGTATGTTACCTCTAAAAATAAGAGCCCTGTCTTCCAGATGATCTGCGTTTGGCCTTTAAACAGGGATTAGACTCTTTTCTTTGTAAAAAATAAATGGACACCTATGCTCTGGCTACTATCTCTCATTATTCTCCATGGGAATTAGGCACCCAGCCTAAAAACCCCTAGTGAAACTCACCATTGCCTCCAGGTAGCTGCTTTTCTGGACTTTCCTAGCCTGCATTTACCTTACTTTTAACTGTTAGTTAATTTTAAATTCTCTACAGGGCAGTTACCAGAGTCTCAGCTATCTTTCACCGTCACACAGTTTCACTCACACATCCTAGTGGACCTTCCTCTTGGTCACCATTAAAACATCCAGCAGTTTCATTTTTAATTGACCAAGACAGTGGTTTGCAGCTGTTCTGGGTTTCTACCTGTGACAAACAGAGAAATGCATACCTTTAGTACTGTTTGCTGTACTCTGTGCTTGGTTGAACTGAATCTTGTTCATATTCCTGTTGCTGTGGTGCTGTCCCTCAGTAACAGCGCTGGGCTCCCCTTGCAAAACAGTCTTTCCTGTGTTTCACAGGTCTTGTGGTAAGGACACACATTGCTCCATCAGATGATCTTAGCCCTCTATTCCTCCACCTGCAAAGAAACCACCACCTTGGCTTTGTTAAAAGCCACATTTGAACTTTCTTTCCTAGATCATAAAATCCATGATTACTTCTTATAATCTGACTCTCTGAAACCAGCATATCCTCTGGTTGCAGTAAGGACAATGATCAGGGAGAGCAGAAAATTCAGTGAGGTCTGGTTTGGTTAGTTGACTTGAAGTCTCTGCTTCCAAGAGGAGACTTTAAGAAGAAGGTGCTGGCTTGCACATGAACAGTCTCCCAGGTCAAAAACACAACAGTTAATCAGCACAAAGAACACCTATAACAAAAGGGTATTTCAGGAAGACACGTGATATGAAGTACATTTTCTTTCTGATAGACAGGAAAATTAAGACATATCAAAGACAGGTTATATGCTTTGAATTGCTAAAAGCGTCATAGCTCTTTAAATAACTGCCAGTGAGAATATGGGCTTGCATGTTTTCAGTAATGCACATTAGTTCTGACCCTCCTCCAACTGAAATCAATGGGAATTTGTCCAACTACATCAAAGGAAACAACACTGGGACATGTAAGTTTGATGCAGATGACTGATTATTGAAAAATATGTATTTGTATGCGTGAGAAATAGGAAGAAATAAAAACCAGGAATACAATCTCCATTAGATTTAAAGAAGTGTTTGGATTCAGATTGTTTTTTTCAATTCTTCTCCAACGGGTCTTGTTCCAGATCCGATTTAAAACTACACAAATAGCTGCCCTTCTCCATTTCCCACTTTTCAAGATGGCAAAAGTTTCAGGAAAATCAGATTGATCTGTGAGATTACTGGCACTGTGGAAACTGAGAGCATATCAGTATGATTAGGACCTCTCTCGTGATTACTGCAACATCAGACTTTTCCTCAACAACATCAGACTTGGCCTCAAATGTAAACTTTGATCCTGAGCCTAAAATATATCCTATTCTAATGTAGTTATCTCTAACCTGAACCACAACCAGCATACTGAAATGTATGCTCTGGGATCAGCAGCGAGCCCTCTAAGCCACACTATCAGCACAGAAAGGCTTTAAGATTGACTTAAGTAGGCACTGGGAAAGCTGGGGTGCCCCCTGTTCTCCCTGTACGCAACATGAAGGGAAACAGACTGGGAAAAAAGGGACCACGAGCACAACAAGGCATAATCCCTGCTGGCTTCACATCCTCTTTAGGTAGCAGGCATCTATGAATTAATAACCAGATGGATTCCTCAAGGTACGAGGAAACACTTCACCAGACAGAGGCATGTCTATGTGCAAGAGACATGATCGCTTCTTATTTCTTCCTCTCTGCCTTCCTACAGAAGCCCTGATCACAAAACATGTCGTTTTTGTCTAAAATGATTTTGAGAGTAACGCTGCAGATTTATGTGGATTACTTTATGCAACCGTTGGCAGTGTCAACAGCAAAAGATGACCTTTCAGGGTATGTTTCTATTTGCAGTATTTGTAAAACCTGGACTATCTGGAGTTACAAAAATGAACAAATAGATCTGGAGGTGTTTGATTTACATTCTTAGTCTTGACTTTCTACTAATATGCTGGTTCTCACTACCTGTATCCTTTAAACTGTCACAGACACCCCCCAACCCACCCCTTCATTTAAAAAAAAAGAAGTCTGCACTGCACTGAAAACCCTTAAAATAAATAGAAAATAACTGCCCCTCTTCCCCCCTCCCCAAAGCACTCACATTTGTTCCTTCAAAATTAGGACTCAGCAAATAGTTGGAATACATCTGTACTCAGAGGAATCCACATCAGATCATAAATTTGTTCATGTTAAACACAAACATATGAATGCACTCTTATATCCAGGGACTATGGAAGGGTTTAGAATTTGCACACTTCACTCTGTGTAATGCCAGGGCAATGTTTCACTCATCTATGTAAATAGAAAGCAGGCTTGTTGCATTAAAGGCATAAGTACCCTTATGCTCTGCATAAACATCACAGGATTCAATTTTGAGAAGGAATCACATAATTTGTCATATCTTTTATTGTGATTGACTTCAGTGATGGGCATACACAAACATATGATTTTCCACTCAGTGTACCAGTGTGTCTTTTGGTGTGCATTTGCCGCTAAAATAACAGGAAAAAAAGATTAACCTCAGATATGCAAATAAGCTTAATTGAATAAAACAGGACAAATTACCCCATTGTAGGAGCAGTCCCTGGTTTGGCTGCGCTGCACACACCACAAGAGCACCAGGAGAGGGCTCGTGTGGCTGCCCCTTGTTTACTGCCCTCTTTTCCAGGGCTCGTGGCAGAGCAGTAGTGGGGTGACCGGCACCCCAGCACAGTGAAGCCCTGCAGCACAGTGAAAGGAGCCCCACTTGCACTACGTTAGCCCACCTGAGTGTAACTCAGAGACACCTGAAATTACCTGTCTCTTCTGAGAGCCCCAGTTTGGCTACTCAAAAAAAAAAAAAAAAATCTTTCATTTAAAAAAATATCGATTTTCACCCTTAAAGTTTATAATGCTTGTCATTACAAAGAAGAAGGTAAATGTGAAAACAGTTTACACGCAAGGCCCCAGAATCAAGTCTCTGCTAAGATCATTAACAACGTGTTTGTACGTTTTCAGTGTTGGCCGTCGTAAGGAGACCTCAGGCTTTTCGCTCGTGTGGGGTGGCAGCACTGGTGGCAGAGGAGACACCCTCAGAAGATCTCTCTCATGCTGTCTGGGGCTGCAGGAGGAGGTGAAAAATCATTTGTAAAGTCTGTCCTCAGGGTCTCCATTTATGTTATACCATAAAACAAAAAAAAAGGGGAATGGTTCGGTATGGTCATAGTGTTAAAGAAATGTGTCTTAAAACCAGACATTTACTGATGAGGAAAAGAAATCTAGAGGGGAAAAAATAATATCTACTTTAAGAATTATTTTTCATGGAATGTAATTTATAACTTTCTCACTCCTGATGCTTCATTCTTGCTCCTTTCCCTGGAAAAAAAACTGGAAAAAAATATGAAGTCTAAAGAAACCTAATTGTATGTGTATGCCAGATGCAAGTTTTGTTAAGCCATCTACTTCTTGTGAGTTGTTTCCGTCAGGGCTATTATTTATCATCTTTTACAAAACAGATAAAGAGGATTTCCTGCTTCAAAAAATGTACAGCTTAGGGCTCTATACTAAAAACCCTTATTTATAAGAGTTCTCCCATTGAAGTCAATGGAATTCCTTGTATGAAAAAGCATTTGCCAGATCAACCACTAGGAAGAGAAAGCAGTGTACAATAGATGACTGTAATGCTGGACAAAAGCAACAAAAGGAAAAGATGAGGGATCGGAATTTATGGTTGTATGAAATTATGGAAGATAATGAGACTATCTAGGGGTACTAGCTTATAAAAAATAAATTATCTTCATTAATTTGGCAATTCGTCATCCACGTATGACAAAGAAGTAGCTACTGGTTTTATCAGCCTTGCTAAAATAGTGTTGGAGAAGTTACTCCAGGAGAAAATGAAATCTGATCTAATCAAGATAGGGTTTTGTGATCTGCATCACACAGCTTTGACTTCTCCAATACAGGTTTTTCTTTATTTCATATGAAAATTAGTTTCTGAATCTGAAAATGGATTTCTCTGAAATAGCAAATCCAAAGGGAACTGATACATGTCACCCTTACAGTCAGTGGGTGCCTGTCCTAGCACTGGAGAGCTGTGCAGACAGTGCGAGGAGGAACAGGTTGCCTTCTCTTAAAGACTCAGCCATCAGTCAGTCATACAGGTAGGACACAAGGGCTGAGTGTGATCGTGTAGCAGTGAAGTATGGCTAATTTCCTTACTTTTCAGCATCAGGGATATTAATCTCATCTTCATAATTCTTATTTGTTCTTCAATTTTACTTAGGAATGTATAGTCTTTGTTCAAGATTGCGTCAAGATTTTCTGAGGTGATGTGGATTTACTTGGCCAGACTGGATAGTGTTTTGGCTCTCTGGGCTAAAGTTCTTTCATCGCGAACCTAAATGCCTCAGATTGAAACCTTGAAGGACAGTTGCTCATGGAAAACCTTTCTAGACTTTTAAAATGCTGAGCTGCTTCTTCGCCATCACTGCCCTTAAGGCAGTAGTAGCCTGCTGTTGTAGGTTTATGATGGGCTGAGCACACAGGACTGGTAGGCCTTATAGGGAGAAATATCTTGTGTGTAGACAGGGAAAAAAAGATAAGCTATCAGGTACACAAGCTCTTCTTTAAGTAAGTAGCTTAAGTATGTGAAGCTTTGGAGCAATTATTCCGAAGATGTATTTAACTTGAGTTTTTATCTTCTTTTTTTTCCAAACTCCAAGAAGGGATTTTGTACTTAAAAGTGTGCCCATTTGTTCAACAACATCAGAAAATCTGACAAAATCTTCTAGCAGCTTTTTTCTCTCTTGAAAGGACAGTCACAGTCTCAAAGTATGTCTCAGGCTAAAGCTGGTCATAATAATCACTGCAAACTATTTATTTATTCAATTAGCCCCTTTTCTTGGCTTTTGAACAGTTACTTGACAATCCTACTTTTGACATTTGTAATTCTTGAGTTTGTGAGGTTTGCAAACATGTTTGATCTGGAAACTGAACTTATGCAATTTGTGCTTGCTACTCTGAGTTCACTTATCCAAGGTTTGTGATTGATCATAACTCCATTTTTCTTGTTTGACTTTATGATTTATGTGTTTATAAAGTATCTCTGCTTCTCTGCTTCCTATGCATTCAATTAAATTTATTTATTAAGCCAACTTCTGCTACTGGCCCAAGATACATGTTCTACAGATCCTTACAGAAAAATTTTTTCTTTGTAAGCATCAGAAGGCGAAATGCAACTAGAATTCCCCCAAAGCTAAAGGACATTGTAACTTTTTTTTTCCCTACAGTGTTTAGACACTGGAAAATTCTAACACCTGAATTCAAACAGTATTAAATATCTGTAATTTCCTTTCTTCTGTTTCTGTCCTGTCTGTTATACTAATGCAGAGCTCTAAAATACTCTAAAAATAATACTAGATGCAGGATTATTAGTTTGTTAAAATGTTTTTGTTAAAATGCACATGAAACGGCACATTCTAACTGCTGAATTAAAGGACAATGAGGAGATTTAGTCAAGACTCTATTCTGAGAAGCATACACCTATATTGATCTCTGCACTTTCAGAAATCACTTTATTTTTTCATATTTGGTGCAAGTTTCACGTAACCTTCCTGTGCAAGGCACCAAATATTTTTATCACACTTCCTCTATCTAACCTCAAGCTTTTAAGTGATGAGGATTGTTACATTCTGATAAAGAGTATGATGAATAGGAAAATAACTCCCAGAAATGGTGTGGCAGGTTAAGAAAAACCTTTGCATGACTGAATGCATTCATCTTGTTAGTTCCAGCTCTGTAGAGTCTTCTTAAGGAATTGAATTTATTTCCCTTACTTGCAAGATGAAAAAAAAATCTGTATTCAAGTCTTACAAGCCTTCTGTGGGGTACAGCTGAGAGTGAGAACTGTGTTACTGTCATTCTCAGATTTGTTTTGGAATGGTCTGCTCCAAAGGCATACATATATTATTTTTAATAATTTATTTTTAATAATATGTACATAAACATAAATATCAGCGCACACGCATACTCATACTATGCAAAGAAAGTCCAGACAATGAAATAATTACAAGAGATAGACTTGTTCCTTTGCATTACTAGAGATTAGAGTAAACATTATGCCTGTGGTCTCCTTCTGTTCCACCCTGGATGGTTCTGTTAGCTAAAATACATCTGTTGTCAGCGCTATCAAAAAATAAAATCTATGGTTTTAACTTAAAATGTGATGGGATATTGCCTGGAATGTTTTCTCATATAGACAGTGTTATCTGAGTCCTTCCTTGGCAAGAAGTTCAATCTGAAGACAGTTCTCAGATGGTTTCAGCAGCTTAGTTTGCAATGCCTCTGGAAGCAGAGCTCCGTTGTCCTTGCAAGGAATTCCCCCTCCCCAATCCTTCAAACTTTTCCGTCATTTGGGAAATGGATGCTTGACCGTGAAATCTCTTTCAATTACTATAAGCAGTTCTGGAAATCAATTAAAGAATTAGCTCTTTAGTGTAGGTATTAGTGACATAATCTGTGTCTAGAGGACCTGCACTGTGTCATCCTGGTGGCCTTCGCTGATGGCTGCAGGTGGGGGGCTGCAGCCCGGCTAAACCCACAGCGAGTGCCCAGAGTCCCGAGCCCTCGGATTCGTTACCTGTTTCAGGGGAAGCTGTGGCACTCCAGCACATGGGCATAGATCAAGCCTTTCACAACCCATAAAGTGCACCCAAAACCAGACCACCTGGAAGAGCTGTGTCACAAATTTCAGAGGCCTTTTTTTTTTTTTTTTAATATTTTTTGAGAGACCCGCACTCATAAAGCAGTGTTGAGAGGGCATTATGCTAAGGAAGCAAGCTGTAAATTTGTAGGTTTGCCTCCAACAGCTGGTTTGGGAGGGGCCAGCCATTAGGACAGAGAAGGAGAAACGTGGGACGGGGGAGTGAAAGGGAGATTGTAATAATACTCATAATTAAAATGCTGCATTCTAGCTGTTGGGGAAAACAGTGCTGCAGATTTCTGGAAGAAATTTGATTCCAAGAAGTGCAAGAGGCCATGAGTGAAAATTCTTTCATAAGCAGGAAGTGAGAGATAGAACTATATGCTGTTTATTTTGGCCATCATTCTAAAAAAAAACTGGAGTAAAAGCAAAGAGAAATGGAAGAAAGAATATTGATAAATGATGTGTGAAAAGTACCTAAAATTTCGGGACACTGCAAAGCCTAATTATGAACACGAGTAATTTATTCATGTGTTGTCCCGGAACTAATCACTATTTTGCACTTTATTAGGAATAGAAACTTGTGTTGTCTCTTTCAAACATACGGTAGTAAGCTGATTAATTGAGTGGTTTGTTCAGTAGTATGACCAGCTGTTATAAATGTTTCAGTAATTTTTTTTGGCATTAAAAGTAAACAGGCCTTTTTTTGTCTTTTTGGCTTGGCTGAGTAGGAAAGCACATAGCCAAACCTAGATCTTGTTTCATACACTGAATTTTGTTTTGAAAGCATAATAATGCTAAATGTGTTGCTGTGTTTCTAAATAACTTCTCACAAGATGCAAAAATAGGTAGTTATTTTGCTACGTTTAAAAGTCCTTTTGATGATGTATTTTGCTTTACTGGTTACCCTCCCACCGGCTGTAGCCACAGCTTAAGAGACATTTCTTGTAGACCCTTGAGAGCTGGTGTTTGAAGGATCTGACATGTATTTTTGGAGTAGCCCTCTTTTCCTTCTGGATTAATGTCAAGGAAGTAACTAGAAAGCACTAGAGATTCTCACTGATTATGAGCCCAAGCCCTCTGAGGAACATCCCTGCTCATATTGCTGTAGTTTGAGCTGGGCACTGTGCAAAAACTATGGGCACTATAAGGTGTATATTGCAAGTTATGGTTGAGGAGATGAATGGAGGCATATTCAAAAGTAGGAAAGGCCGTGTGGCAAGGGGCATGCAATTGCTTCTAAGAAGTTTGAGAATGGCTTGTGACCATGAGAAATGTGTTTGTCAAAATGCATCCCCAGCTGCGGGATGGCATAATTCAAGTGTCAGACGCCGCCTTTCGTTCAGATTTGGAAAGCTGAAGCCCATCCACATTTGCGCTCAATTCCTTGCTGAGCCTGAAGATGTTGCTGGGCTGAAGAATGTCATTGTGTAGTTTCCATTGTCGGCTGTCACACTGCATATGTTTTGGGACTGATCTGAAGTTTTGTTTGACATCATGACTTTTATAAGAATCAAAACCCCCAAATCCCTCAGATGAAATCCATATGGCTTTGTTCACAGGCTGAAATAAAATCATGCTCACAGCCTTTACTGCAACTGAGGGATATTTGGTGGGAGTGGTTTTTTGCTTAATAAAAGTATAACGTTCAAATGCTGGAAATGTGGATATTATTAAGTACCTGCTCTGTGAGAATAACTCAAATGCTGTTTTATTCCCTGCCCCTTTCGTTAGTTCATATGCACAAGAGTCAGATCTGAGGCTGACATGAAGAACGATCTCCGCAGCCTGGCATGGACCCAGCTTCACTTGAACTCTGTTTTAGACATTATTGGGTTTTTGTCTGCATTTTGGCTCCTTGCAGCTCAGTGCTGAACATTTGGCATGATGTGTGGTAAGGGTTATTACGATACACAGAGGTGAGGTAATTCACATCATTTCTGCAGTGTAGGCAAGTTTGCTTGGCTGCTAGAGCGGTTAAAGCAGGAAGCTTCCCGGTGTGCCGAGATGCTGATTACTAAGGGTCAGGCCTGCGCTCACCATGACATCATAAAACACAACTGGGGTCAGATTTATTTAAGAACTGTCATGTCACTGGTTGTGTCAGGAGAAAAACAGAGGACGGAGAAGGTGAGGGGGAGCAGTAGGCTTTCACGGCGCGGGATTTATGTTGAAGAAGAAAACATCGCCGGGTCCTTTGCCAATGATATAAGAAAAGTTTTAGTTACTTGTGGGGCTAAGGTATGGAGTGGCACTCCTCCTTCCTTTTGCTGAGTCATTCCCAAAATGAAGAAAACATTAATAGCAAGTCTGGCATGAGAGGAAAGACCGTGACAAAGCTCTGGGCAATTATTTAGCCCTCCTCAGCTATTGCTGTGGGCAAATCCAGCACCATTTTGGCATGTAGGAAAGTCTGCAAGATTTGTGTATGCGTAAAGAAGCATTTCGGTTCCTTCTGAGGTACTATATGAGAAAATCTCACTGGGATGTCTTCCAGGCACAGCCATGGGCAAGTGATGCTTCCGCTGGCCCACTGCTGGGCTTCTGCACCTCCTCTTCCCATAGAAATATATTCCTTTATCTCTCCTCACAAAAATTATGTTGAAGTCCTGAAGATCAGCTCACCAGACACAGAAAAACTACTTTGTCAAGGAAATTAATGTGACCCGTGCACTGTAAAAGCAGTGGAAACTCCCATTTGATTGGACTGTAGCATGAGTAAGGGAATATATTTATAAATAGACAATGCAAATCTCTATACTGATAGAATACATCTCAGCTTTTCCACATAGGCAGTTGTAAAAGCATCATCTTGGTATAGATAACATCCCACTTTAAGGCTATTTTCCTGACTTATAGAATCATAGAATCTTGATGCGGTAGATTTCAGTTTCGGCTCTTTAGCATATCACATGGAAAATGTATTGCTGGATCTTATGCCAAAGAGTACTCAGCATTTGGTTTGATACCCTATTGACTAAGTTATTTTTGTAGTTCTAGTACTTCCTTTATTTGGCTGTCTCAAACACTTTTCAAATGCGAAGTAGGACTTGCAACAGGCAGGTGGTACTGTTATGAAGGGTAAATTAGACACAGGCACCTTCACTGATTTCCCTGAAGACCTCCCAATATGGGGCTATAAATGCAAAAAAGGGTACTTCAAATTCTCTGCTCTGGTTAGGAGACTATGTAGCCCCTCATTTCCACGGTGATCAGAAAACCTGTGCTGAAAATCTTATTTGGGTTACGGGGCTGAGAGTCGACAGACATTAGAAGTAGAAAATAGTAACAAACACCAAGTGGTTGCAGGTGGGGACAAAGCTCCAGATTGCTCAAGGATGTGGGAGTTCTCTGGGTGACTTAGAAAATAGTAACAAACACCAAGTGGTTGCAGGTGGGGACAAAGCTCCAGATTGCTTAAGGACGTGGGAGTTCTCTGGGTGACTTCAGAGGCAGCTCTTCCGGGTCCTGAGTGCTTAATTTAAAAAAATCAACTAATTAACTTTCATTAGGCTTTTACAAGCTATATAGATTCCCACATGACCCCCTTTCTTCTTCTTCTTCCATGCTTCTGTCCTTCTCAAGGCTTGGATTAGCATTCTCCATCCAGGGGTGAGTAGCTCTGAAAGATGGGCCAGACCCACCTGGGCGTTTTACAGAAATCTTGGGGAAGTGCAGAGGAAAGTTTAAGTTGGCAGTATCAGAAAAAGTAACTGTTGTCTTCTGGAAGGTTTTGATTAAATGTTAATAATCTAAAAAGCAATTTTACTGTGTATTCTTTTAGGACTCAGCAATGGCAGCTGTGCTGCCTGGTACTTTAAATAAGCAGTTCTGCTGAAATAAATGTGTACGTGCAGCCTGGTACAAGAGATCTTCCAGAGAACAAGTCTTATCTGGGCTAATATACGTGTCTGAGTTTCAAAATGCTTTTTAGGAGGAGAGTGATGAGGAGTAGAGTGAAGAAATTATTCCCCTTAAAATGGATTTATAAACCACTCTTGCATTCACCTGCAATAGATTTTCCATCTTCAAGTTCAGACCGTGCCTCAAGGTGATAAGAGCTTGCTTGCTCCAAACACATCTTTTTTTTTTCATAGATGACTCCCATACTCAGTTAAAGGCAGTGGATATAACAACTAAATTTTTGTTTTGTCCAAACAGCCCAGGTACTGTAGAAACACACAGAAGGGATTTGATGGTGAGAGTGCATTGGTATCTTTTGACACTGCTACCCACAGGGATGCTGAGGAATATTTTCCTTTCCGTACTGCAGGCAGCAAAGACAGGTGGAGACCATTAGGGAGGTGCTAGAATCTGTTGTTCAGTTTTGTTACTCGTGATGATGACCTGAGCCAGGGAAGAAAACAAATGCCTGGGGTGCGTGTTTCCCTTTGCATGTGCTGAAAGCATGCACTTTTCAGGCGTAGGAGAGGAGATGGCTCTATCCAGATCCCATTCTGTCAGACTGTAACGTCGCCATTCGCACTTGAGTTTTAGCTCCTTTGCTCTGTTTAAAAATGTCCGTGACTAAAAATCCAGCTTGCTATATTTGTTTCAGAAATGAACAGGAGAGCAGTGACTTCATACACTCTGAAAATTCTCTGAACTGCTCAAAGCTGTTCCCAGCTCTGCATCAAGGGGAAGGTCTGGTTTGAGAGAGGGGTAGGCAATTGAAGCTCTAATTGAAGTCACTGGGATCTCCAGATGCTTTACCTTACAAATCAGAACCTATCTGTCTCTAGTGTTATCTCTTTTTCATTTGTGAAATATTTAGGCCTTGTCAGAATTCTTTCCCTTAAAGGAAAAAAAAAAAAGAACTCCAAACCCCACCAAATGTATAATTCAAACATTCTTCCTGCTGTAATCCGGTATTTTTATGGGGAGCGTATGGGAAGTCCCATGTTTCTGCACACAGCGAATGGCAACAGGTGGGGGTTGTTTTGCTCAGAAATGAAAGGCTGGCTTTGCAGGGGTTATCTTGCTCAAGAAAGCACTTGCTTTTATCCTCACTCAGGGTTGAAGGATTGGGAGCTAAACTGTGAGCCAGCAGCAGCCAGAGGGTTGTGGCTGGCTAGCAGAGCTGTAGCCAGGCTCTGCCTCTCCCTGCTCCTTCCCTGGGGCTGGTAGAGATTTGCAACACGGTCAAGGCAGGTAAAATCCTGGTGAGAGAGTGGTAGAGGCTAAAATCAGGCCCCTCTCACTTCCTTGGAGGAACAGAGATGCTCAGGCATTGATCCCTGCTTGAGCAAATATTGCCGTGCTGAGTGATGAGGCAAGGTTACTGCTGAACTGATTATTAAAGAATTGTATTTCTTCAAATAGAATACACTGTTGGACTGTATATTTGGCCCAGGCAGGAAAGAACACAGGGGCCAGACAAAGAAAGGCTTGCTTAAAAATCTCATTCCTCTGTATTTCTGTGTGGTTTTAGTTGGCAAGCAAGTATTTAATGGACAGGCTGTAAGGGGCCTCCCTAAATCGGTATAAAGAAATCATATCTTAATTAATGATAGTCATTACAAAATCACCATGAAGGACTAATTTTATTCAATTTTAGCAGTCTCCATGACAGCCTGTCTATAAATCACAGTATTTTTCTGAAATTCACAGTCTCTTTTTTTCAGGGCTTAGTTGTATAGTAATACAGCCAGATAATTGCTCCCTGCATATTAAGTAGATGAGGATTTTTTTGTCAGATGTGAAAAACTTCTAAAGGACTCGTGTCAGCTACCACTGTCCCTCTTTTGACCACAAGTAATTTAAATCTTAGGCTACTGAACTTCGGACTGGTAATGTCATTAATTTGCAGAATCACTCTTCTTTTTTTAAAGAAAATACAAATTGTGGAAGGCCAAGAACTGGCAAACTCACTCACTAGATGCCTTGAGTTGGTGGTGACCCTTGGTTGTCCGAAATCAGAAGCCCAGAAATACAAGTAGACTTTTTCAATCTTGATCAATGGTGTGTGCAAACCCTGTTTATTTAAATAACAGCAGATAGTTTAATGTTCATCATTCAAAGGGAACTTTTTATAACTTTTTTCTCCAGGTTCATGCTTGCTTTCTGACCCTACCGCTCAAATAAACTGCGGGGTTTGTTGCTCTTTACATACCAGCAGTTTAAGTTCTAAAGCCACTCTTACTGACCTGAGATCAGATAAATACTCTCCTGGGAAGTTTTAAGTTATTTGCTGACACACAGTTGGATTAGGAAGGGTACAATTTTGTGCAAAAGCAGGCAAAAGTAGAGATGTTCCTTTCCCTGAAAGATCTTTGACCCTTGGTCTTTGCCCTGAAAAAAAGGTTGAGGAAGCATTTTTGCAGGGTGTGTGAAAATGGTCTTGCAGCTTTCTTATAAAGAAGGTTAAAAAAAAAAAATCTACTACAAGTCTATGTGCATAGAATACTCCAGTGTAAGCCTCACTGAAATTACTGGAGAAACTCTAGTGGACTTCAGCAGGTGTTAGATCAGGTCCAAAAAGCAAAACTTTAGGACAGGGCTTAGGGTAAAAAACCCAAAGCTTGTAAACTGGCTGCAGTGTCTTCCCAAGCCATCTTGGAAAATGCTGATAGTCATGAAGGATCTCTTGCTTCTAATCATCTTGGAAAATGTTGATAGTCATGAAGGATCTCTTGCTTCTAATTCTCGCAGCATGATAAAATTACAGAGGCAGTGACTGTAGAGCTAAGAAAACAAGATCTTCATACACTTCAGAAGGGACCTGGGTGTGGCTGGGAATGAAGGGTGCTGCACAGAAAAGGGTATTTTCTTGTCACAAAAATGTTCTTGAGTGGCCTGGAAAGAGAGCATCTTTGTAGTTTAAATTCATGCGCTTTAATATATTCCTTCTTTCTGCCTCCTCCCACTCTTTTACTTCAGTATTTTCTTGGAGAAGCTTTTTACTGATCTGAATTAAAGCAATAATATTTTATACTCTCAGGGATAGTTGCCTGTTTTACATCTCTGGATGAATGTTAAAAAGCTGCATTTGCTGCATTTTCTTCTTTCTTGCTGTATATATTTGAGTGCCAGATTTATCGGTTCTAGTTCTCCCAATGCTGGAAAATGAATTTGCTTCAAATTATAGCTGTTTGAATGAGACCAGTGCACAAATGAAACCCATTACTGTGTGCCTACAATAGGGCCAAACCTCTGATCTCAGTTTCAGTTTTGTAAATGAAGAGTCGGCTCTAATAACTTCAGTCAAATCACTTTGGATTTACACCAGGGGAGCAGAAATCAGAATCTGGACTTTCATGTTTAGTCTGGGAAGCATTCTGAAATTCTTGCGGATGAAAGATACTAAAAATGTATGTTATTATTATGTTATTCCTTTTCCATATCCCACTTCACATCATAGGACTGACCATATATCCTAGGACGGTTCAACCCACACTTTTCCTAAATTTTAGTCCTTTAATTTGATGATTATAGCTTTTTCATGTCGTAACTCTACAGTTAAGGTTAAGCAATCATTTTGATTTGAAACCATTCTCTTCAGTAGCGTCCTGGGAAATGTGAATGAAATCTACTCCACCATTTTTTGAACTAGGATATGGAAAGTTAATCTTCTTCCCATTTTTAATTTATTTAGCCTTTTCTTGCCAGCAGTTTACTTGAAAACTTCTTAATGCACAGTCTGCCAACTTGGCGTGGACATCTGAGGAATAATTTTGTACATGCTAAACCTTTGTTAATAATAGTCCCAAGCAAACTGCAGGAGGAGAAACTGCTGGCTTAATGTATATTAAATATAACAAACACCTAGTAGAATAAAAGATCTTTGGAAAGATAAAAACCAATGCTGAAGTCACAGTACTTGCTATTGTACAACCACATGAAGTTACCTCCTCAGTAAAGTTTGGATGCTGAACGTAGTAACTCTCCTCGGTCTTGCAGCTTCTTTGTCTAGGTCTGGTAGTTCACAAATGTCTATCTGAAAAAGAAAGCTTAAGAACATAATGAAAAACTGAAGCGTAAAGATTAAATGGATGAAAAGGGGAACTTAACCATGAAATTATGGCTCTGGAGCAGACACACCTGAGGCCAGCCTGAACTCAGTGGGACTCTGTAGCTGGATGGGGGAGCTGGAGCCTGCTGTACGTGGGGCCTCTGACCCAACTACCACTGAAATTGGTGAGAAACAGCCTGTCAGTTTAGATTAAATTTCTCTCAATTAGACCAAGTTTGGGGAAGTTTTGAAGCACATTTTCAAGCATGGGCTCTGGTCTTTTTGACCAGAACTTGCAGTGTTCTCATGCATGACGTGCATGTCAAATTTTGTCCCAGCAGCTTGACTTACAATTTCTAAAAATAAGTCGACTAGCCCAAACCTTTTTGCATGGCTCAGATGATCTTAAAGTGAGCATCAGAATTAAATTTTGGAGCACTTTTGAACTTTGGGCAGTTTTATATGACTTCCTTGTTCTTGAGTGAATAGTTTAGGAAAAAGAAAAAAGGAAAATACAAAATAACATCGCAGCTATTCTGATACATACTTAGATGGTATGATGGAATGATGTCAAACTTACCATGAATGTTTCAAGTGGCTAGCAGTTTGCTTAAGACTCCATAAATAACAGAAATAAGATCAGAGACCTGTAAACCATAGTGGGTATTACTGAAGACCTTAGAACATAACATACTGCATAACAGCAATCACAGTTTGGCTTTTATTTGATTAGGTACTCAAGCATACAGGCCAAATGGCATCATGTGTAGTAGTTCTCACTGCAGGTATGAAGCATAACTTTTTACCTTGGAGATGTGACAAGATTGTCAATGAATGTGTTATCTTGAGGGCCCCTTAAAAAATGAGCAGCAGCAAATCAACACCTCTTATTTCTATTATCCTGTTAAAAAATAGTAATTCCTAATACATTTGGGAAATGTATACACTTTGCATATAGTCTTAAATAAAGTAGTTGTGATGGGAGATGTCCCTGCTTGCTGCCAGTGGTAGAGCTTTCTCGCAGGTGGGATCTATAGAAAGCTCTCCCTTCTGCCACCTCTAGCCAGTCCTGACAGCATTTAAATCCACATTTATCCTTTTACACTTTTCACAGAAGAAACAACTGCTCTAGCTGCATCGAGGCGTATTTTGAATAGCTTTTATTGCAAATCTTTTCCAGGCCTGTCAGTTTCTTCCGGGCTTTTGCCCTGTGAAAGAGCTGTATTATGTAAACAGGAAACATATAGGAACTTGTTAATTGCTGGTTTATTTTTCTTCTGCAGCAACATAGACTGGTTTTCTTATTGTCATTGGAGGGATCAAATTACGGGTTGGAGTTTGGATGCTAAAGAAGAATGTTAAAACAGTAAACTGGTTCAGGCTGGAGGAAGTGGGAAAAGCTTAGGTCTCTGCTTTGTTGATAAAGCTCATCAGTTTTTTCTTTTACAACTTGGTCATAAATCTTGGTGAAAAGATAGTTTGGGAAACTCCCGAAAATCAAGGTAGCTTGGGAAAACTGCTTTTCTGTCGCAAGGCAGTGCTTAATGCTGAGGTTTTTAAAGCTGTTACCATTTCCTGCAATGGCCAGCAGGTCTGTGAGGGCTACAGAGCAGTTAAGATATTTTTATTTTTTTTTTTTTTGGCTGTACTGGAATCCGTATGTAGATACCACCTCAGTCTTTCAGTCTTGCTTTCAGCTGGGGTAGATATGCTCCTGAGGCCTTGTGGCAATAGCGTTAATACACACAAAAATATCTATAAAGGGCCAGAGGAAAGGACGCTTACTGTTAATGAAAGCTGGAGGCAGCCCTGTAAACTGTTTGAGGATCTCCTGTTCCCAGTTCAGAAAACTCCGCATTCAATCAGGATGAATTCTTACACATGATCCTTTAATCTAGGACCAAGATAAGCTTTTACACCTATTGTAACCTTTATTTTTGGGAGTAGGTTATTATAATTTCCCCCGGCTTCTCACTTTGATTATTTCAAGATTCTCTACTACAAGTGTAAGGCTCTCTGCATTTATTTTTTTTTTGTGCCATTGTGTGAGAGGTTGTGGTTGGGTGTAAGTGGTGGATGTTGTCCCCTTCTGGCTTTGCTCTCATCAGCAGGCACTGTGAAGCAGCTGGAAGAAATCCTTGAGAAATCTAATAATCATATACTGATATACAGTTTACTTCCATGATGTGTCATATTAGATACTCCCAGAGTTTGCATTGCAGCAGGCTGATGCATGACTGAATGTAATGCATGCCTCCAGATTCATGTCTGAGAAAATAGATAATTTTATTGCCCTGCTAATAATAATTTCCTTATCTGACAAGAAGCAAAACCATCACTGATGAGATCTTCAGGAACCATCATAACTTAACTGGAAAATAAACCTGTAGTGCGAGGTGATGGCATGTTTCTTGGAGCACACCCATTCAGTCTCCCCAGGGGAGACACCCCTCTGAGTAGTTCTAAGAGGAAAATAGTGGTGTGACTATTTTCCTGGAGGGGAGAGAGAGGGTTCACTGTCAATAGTGCACTATCAGTGCCAGAAGCAGGGCATCATGTGCTATTACAAGATACTTAGTGGCATTTGGAAGGCTTGAGGAGACAGGACTATTTCAAAGGAGCAATGCGTTATAGGAAATAGTTGTTGGATCAAAGTGAAAAATGGGAACTAATGAGACAGAGTGATGATACAATGGAGAGTTTACCAGCAATCCTCAGCCAGTGATTTCTACTCTCTTTTGAAATTTGGTCAAATTCTCTCACTATTATAGTAAGACATTTCTGAAATGAAGAACAAGACTCTATGCAAAACCAAAATAAATCATGGGCTATAATGAGGAACTCATCAAATATTTTGAAAACTAACAAGCAAGTAGCAGGGAATATTTTACTAACCTGGTACTTCTGGTTGGTTACAATTATTGATATAAAAACTTCCTTGGAGGTCTATGGCTCTCTTAGGATGGCCACCTCTTATGCTAAATTGCATGTTTCCCAGGCAACAAATGCATTTTACTTCTGTGCTTTAAGTTTATTTAGGGAGAAATGAGCCCCTCAGGATGTAGGGGACCTAAAGAGGGGAAGGAAGAGGAATAGTTGCAACAGAAGAATATCAAACAACAAGCAGGAAAGAGAACAAGCTTTATTCTCACTTGGAGCTGGTCCTGTGTATCTCAGTCCAAAGAGTATCCTCAGTGAAGTTAGTGGGAAAACCTGTGCAAAGCAAGAGAGAAGCTGGCTCCAAATCGGAGGCATTTATCTGAAAATGCTTTAAAAGTAGAAAATCTATCAGATTTCAGTTAAAATAACAACAATTCTTTGCAGGCCTGCCAAATGTCTGCAGGCTTCAGGTGATTTATTGTCAAATCAATGCGTGGCGAATGCTGAGGTCTGCCTTCCCCTATTTCCATGCCAAACAGAGGAACCTTCACAAGACTTTGGCACTTGTCAGATTTAAATCCTTAGGGCAGTATTTCTCACCTCAAGTGCAAAATTCACCACTTCCCTGTGAAAATCGGTACGGTGGAGAACTGTGCAGGCACTGCTAGCATTTATACAAGATTCATTATGTGGGTTTTGGGTTTGTGCTTGGTAGTGTCAAACTGGGAGGGGGTGTGTGTGGGGGGAACTGCTAATTTTCCTCCACCCCCTTTCCCAATAAATTTAAAATAGTTGTGTTAAAGCACAATCTGGGCCTGCCTAATCTCAGTGCTGTTTTTTAGAAATAATCTTCTCATTCCCACTCTCCCAGCTTCTTTGAAACATAATGAATTGGAATTACATGTAAATGCCAGCAGTATTTCAAAGGGAGGCTGAAACACAATGTCTGGTCTCTAATTAGTTTTGCAGTGTGTGGCCTGTAAACTTGATGATAAATGAAGCAATTAGCCATCAGTGGCTTCAATTAGATGGCAGTAAAAATGGTAACAAAATAAAGTCACTAGTGAGGAAATTTGCTTTGAAAAATGCTGCTGTGGGTTGGCTTCAAGCTTAACAATGAATTGGGGCTAATTGGCTCGTTTGTTCATTGTTTCTCGGGGGCAGCACAACTGCTTAATTAGCGACTGCTTTCCAGGGCCCAAAGTAAACAGGAAGGGAAGATACGACACTGTTCCTCTCTGGAGGAACACCCTATCCCCCCACAAATTATTATGGGGAAAGCACACCCTTCTCTTCCTCCTCCGTTTTGGAAGAGGAGTGAGTTGGTTTGTACTATCTTCCAGACAGTCACTTAAGCCTTGGATCCCAGGGCACTTCTCGGAGGTTTATTGACAAAGCAAACTTCAGAAGAGCCCTCTCAGACCCTTTTCTTGAAGCAACAATCAGAAGGCAGGAGCTGGCTTGCTGGCATTGTCGTATTGGGAGGAGAAGGGAAAGGCAGAACGAGCCCTGGGACTGCTGAGCCCAGCAGCACTTTCCAGGTACATTCCACTGGGTAGTGTGTGGCTCTGTTGGTTTTGACACTTAAGTGGGGGACTTTCCTAGTGAGAGATTCACCAATGTTTTCCCACTTTGATTGGTGTTTTTATTCCAGGACACTCACCTCTGTATAAACAGGACAACTTAATTGCTACTTGAAGCACACAACAGGGGAAAAAGTTAGGCTGGTGATAAAAACTGTGTTCTGTTTCTGATTCTGAATACATTAATCTGTCCCCACCTGTGAAGTCATGCCTATCCAGTGATAATTATCATTATTTTAATGGGAGACATTGGGGCTGTCTCATTTTCCATAAATGCTTTTCAAAGATGATGAAGTGAAGAAGCACAAATAAGATAAAAGGGAAGTGTGAAAACACAAGGGATTTTCAAATCGGGGTTTACGTTTTCAATTAGGAGACTTCGTTATTGGAAACAAGAATCCAATTTGTCAGAAGCAAAGGCTAATTTGTCTTCACCTCTGAAGACTGGAGGGAAACAATACACCCTGCTCACTCCAAACCTCTGGCTGGGGAAAATGAAAGGGCTGCTTGATCCCAGTTCTCCCAATTCAGCCTCTGTAGGGACAGAGAACATGTTTTAGACGATGATGATTATTCCTTTCCAATGCTCAGTGGTATCCTAAAACATATTCTAATCAAAATACAGCAACTGGAGCCGGGGGGAGATGTATTGTAGTGTCAACACCAGTTATGTGATTTGGGAGTAAACCAGTCTGGCCCTGCTGACTAATTCATTTCTGAAGGTGTTAAGCCCAGCTAAGCTTTCCAGGAAAGCTATTGTCTTTCACTACAGATTTTACCAGAAGGATACCAAGATGACTTGGAGAGTCTCTGTGGAAATGTCAAATTCAATTTGACAGCACAAAAACGTTGTTATGACACATTGTAATTACACTGAACTTTCTGCATATTTATTTTTTTTTTGGCAGCTCTGGGTTGACATCTTTCATGGCACTTCACCCATGGTGCATTCATTGCACAGCACCCTAATGTTTTACAAGCAAACCAACAATTCTTACCTGCTGCTCTGCAGCGCCTGGTGTCCCTGCCCGTGCTTTGAGCAGCCTGGTGTATGGGCTCTACCTGGAGCAGTCAAGGAGGGACTCCTGCCCACATCAGCCAGCTGTGGGTCAGACCCACACCATGCTCTGCAGAGACCAGTGTACTCTCAGGAGATTAGACCAAATATTCTGGAGAGGTGGGATGTGTTTATGTGCGAAATGATTTCACTTGCATATCTTTAAATCCCATTGAATATCTTTTTAAGCTCAGGAGGTCCATCCGTATCACTGACATTCCCTGGAGAAAACCCAACAACCCTACATGCTCAGAGAATTGTACCTATTTCTCCCTGGGCAAAATGACAAGCTTCCAACAGTACCCGGCTTATTGATTGAAAGCAACTATCTGAGGAAGAAAAAATAAAATTTCAGTGCCGTTCCCTGAGCAGTTGAGCCGTGATGTTCAGAAAGGGTTTGTGGCATTTCGAAGACCAATCTACCATTTTGCTTCTCTTCAGGGAAGTGTGAACCACTGCAGTTAGCAGTCCTGGCTGACATCTGAATTTTTAACAGGAGGAGTATGTTCTTGCAGAGCAGAGTGAAATACCCGAGGCTGCATTGCATCCCCTGCTAGTTGTGGTTATTATCAGTATACATATATTACTAGCAAACTGCTGGGCTGGACGCTTAGCCCATAAACTAAAAATACTTTTAATGTTTTGCTCCTCTGTTCAGAGATTTGCAATTGGAAAAAAATAAGGTTGTTATTTAAAAACAGGCTGCTAAAATGAGACACATAAAATATTGCAGTATTTTTATTATATATAAAATGAAGTCTCTGCATTTGTTTTTTATTACTGACTTACACACAACAAATGAATATGCTCTGAGCCAACAATTTCTACTCTGTTACACATGTGCACTGTGTTCCTCTGACTGCAGTGGGGTTTGACTAAGCCCTTCTACCCAGTTGAAAGAGTAGGCTGAATGATATTAGCTTAAGCAATGAGAGTCAACAGGAAATGGGGGATTTGGGATCTGAATAGTAAAACGAGTTTTGGAGCATGTCATTTGCACAATGGCAGTTCTTGGCATCCAGTGGCTTTGTGCTAAAAATGAGAGTTTATTCCTCAAAAATCTCCAATTTGGGGAATGTATGGTGGGCTTGAAAGGGCTCAGAACCTCTTGTCTGAATGAGACTGCTGGGGCTGGAGGGCAGATGAAGGCTTTAATCGCTTCCAGTCATTGCTTTGTATGGTTCAACAGGAATGAGTTAGAGAGCGTTACTGTGAGCAATACCAGCGTGTAAGACATTTTGAATCACTGGTATGTCAAAACTGGTGCAATCTTAGAGCTAACGATATTAAAAAAAAAAAAAAAAGGACTATGATCTTAACTGTTTCATCTGCAGCAGTGACACAATACCTTGCTTACCCATTCCACAGCTCCCTGTAGAGTAGTGGCCGAATGCCAGCTAAAATTGCCTAGAAATAAACTTTTTTTACATGCATTGCAGAAAGACAATCACAACAAAATAAAGAACAAAGTCTCCTCATCTTGAAGTAGCTTCTAGGAAGCATGCAGGATCTGGACCTGCTTTCGCTTACCTCAATATTGGAGTGTCATATCTTTGGAAAGATTCCTGATGCACATCAGTGGAAGCCAGTAAAGAGTAAGGTCTGATAACTTCATGCAGAGATGAATAACAGAGTAGATTAGCAATCACAAATCTTGCAATTTTGGAGGAGAACAAAGCTTTTCATCGCAAAACTGTATCTGGATGCAAGCAGCAGAATAAGGGTTTGTCACATCAGAGAGTCTTCAAAACATATAAAGCAAACAAAATTATGATCAAAGACAAAATTGGGAAGCTGTTTTTCTTAAAAGACTCTGAGCATTTCCAGGAAAGTTCCTAACTCCCCCACCCTAATCCATTGACCATGGTAAGACCCTAAAGGTAGGAAGCAAGTTCATGACCCTTTCCATATTGGCCTGTGGTGCAGGATTAGGCTGTGTAATACATAAACCATATGTTGTCAAGGAACAGCCTGGCTCATCCCGCATGCTAATATTAGAGTGGATTGATACCATTCCACGATTTCCACCTATAGCTGTGCCTTGAAGACCTGCGTTAAATTGGATCTGAATCTTCAGCCCCAGTTCATGCCATGCTTAACTCACATGTACCTTTAGTGATTACTAGCTTCTCTCTTTAGCAATTTTTGTTACTACTCAGTGAGAACAGTGGGAATAATGCACATGTGCCCATGTTCTGTAATCTGCCATTATCCCTGTTAATGCAAGATGGGACGTTGAAGATTAGTCCCTGCTTGCTTCCCATTATGGTCTCTTTTGGAGTGAGCTGTAATCCTGTTATCACTCCAGAGGGATTAGTTATCATTTTGCCTGATTATGAGATTAAAGTATGATTAAGAAGATATAAAACGGCAGGGGGTGTAAAGTCTGTAACATGAATAGAAACTTCATTCCAGGATTAGTCCATTACCGACCACAGGTTGTTCATCCATGGGTTCACCTGCCAAATGGCTTAGTTGAATACTCATTACTCAACTCCATTTACTCTCTGGACAGCTGAAAACTCCACTTAATTATAGCCAATGAACATGGTGGCCAATTAATTAGTGCATGGGAGGTAAACTCTGTCCTGACAGAGTACAAATGAAGAAATCTTTGAATGGGATAGTGTGGTGGAAGACATGAATTTTAATATTCTCCAGGGCTAGAACAATTATTATGAAGGATGTTTGTCTAAGTCCTAATAGTATGTTATTAATATAGGGTTATTTAAGACAGGTAACTTTCAAAGGAACAAACTAGCTCCCTAGACAGCAAAATATAAAACTTGCATATAGGTTTCTCTTGCCCTGCATTTATATAAATCTGAATAATCTTTAGTCACACATAGCATTCTTTTCATGTCTGTTCACCTGCTTCTACAAGTGTTGAAGCAGAAGTATCTCTATTTGGAGTTTATGAATAAGCTGTTTATTTGTATTTATAGTGAGGAAGAGCATAAAACCTAGTTGCTGCAAGAGAATTGGTTTATTTTTTTGTGTGTTTATTAAGCCTGTTCTGTTTTAATCAACTCGGACAAGTTTCAATAATTTTTCTGGCAATACTCATGACACTGGTGCGTGCAAGTCTCTCAGAACTCACAGACACTTCTTGCTGCTTTCCCAAATACTTCCTCTGTGTGATTTGATCTTACCACTCCTTTCCAAGTGAATTAGGAAGTTAATAAATAACAAACAGTAGTTGAGCATTTATTGCTTTTACTTATGTAAAAGAGACACCTCATTGAGCAAAGGCAATATTGGTTGTAGCAAGTGTGAAGTTCTGCCTGTTCATGGCATGAAAGTGTGTTTTTCAAGCTGCTTGGTAAAGGGCAGATTATTGACTTCATCAAGAAGAAATTTGGATCTGCTAAACCTAATTCTCCTTGCGGTCATTACTTACCTATCAGAAAAGTTGTTATTTTGGGGCTTGTCTGAGCTGTCCAGCTTCAAAAAAAACAAGGTCTGACACTGCCTAAAAGACATCAGCCAATGGCTTGAGGTATGTTGGGCCAGCTCTGCAGCTCTGTCCCTGAGTGCTCTTTGTCACCAGTGATGCTGGACAGACCCTGAGGGGAACATCAGAGACAGCTACTGATTTGCTTGGTTAAGGAAAACTATGTCCAGTTAGAACTAGCACTGAGATGCAGAGGAGTAACACACACCGTGTGCAGAGAGCTGGAGGCATTCAGGAACAAGAGGCAGGTGGTAGGACAGCCACTGTGGGCATCTCTTCTAAGGGGCTACCCAGATGCTGTGTGCATGAAGGGCATACACTGTTAAGCAGCTATTCATGTCAACAAGGCTGTAACAAAAGTTTCTTTTTTTCTATTACTCCGCTTTCATTACATTTACTTCTGTGTGCTAATAAGAATCACATTTAAGTCCTTTGAGCTTTATCTTTAATGAGTTAAAGCAATGCCCAGGTGAGCAACAACTGAACACTTTGAGGAGCCTTTCATTGTGCGCCATCCCGTAACAAAAAGAAATAATAAAACCTCTTAGTTATCAATGAGAATAGTAAGAGGAGACTGGAAGCCCCTCTCCCATCTCTACCCATAGGAAATAAATGCCAGGCATGAGTACTTGCCTGAAAGTTAGTAAAAAGATAGTAACAGGGATAGGCTACTCAAAGCATCTTTCTTGTACGGGGGATGCTGTGTGTAATCATGATACAGGACAGTGGAAGGAGGGATGGTTATCTCACTTAAGCTGCAGTGAGTAAAGCTCCGAGAAGGGCTGCCAGGCTCACTTTTCCATACGTGTTTTCTGCAGCCAGATGAAAGTAATTTTCTAAGAGCTGGCAATTGCTAACAGGGTGTGCACCGATGGGCTCTGTCCAGGGGTGAAGGTCTTCTCCACAGAGGCTGAATGCATTTTTGGCAGCTTATGTTGTTCAGAGAAATCAATGTTTTTTGTAACTGTTTGTTATCTGAAGGCTCTGTGTTATGCTGTGCAGTGGTCTTTAGAGCAAGGTGGATTAGAAGTAGATCAGAATTGCAATAAATAAGGCTTTGCATCAGGCTCTTACTCTTTGAACTTTCCGCAGCTCACAGTGCAGGTCTTATTGCTGAGCTTCTCCCAAGCAGGAATCTGAGGAAAAGATGTGTTTGTAGTTGATGGGCTGCTTTTTTTTTTAATTCTGATTACTTCTATTACAGTCTTGTAGTGTCCAGAAATCTGACCCCAGATGGTTTCCTGGTGTGCTAACATAGTAAAAGCAGACAGTGAGTCCGTACCCTAAGGAAGCTCTTGGAATACAAGATAAATAAAAAAACTGGAAAGGCATAGAAGAGGCATGCAGAGGTATGATTTTCCTCTGGCGTTGCTGGAAAAAGGGAAAGAACAACTCAGATTTCTTCTGTTGACATGACAATATGCTGTCCATTAGTCCAGATAAAAAGTAAGCCATGCAGAAGTTCTTTTTTCACACAGTTACATGTTGTTAACAGTTCAATAGCCCCTGACACCTCTACAAAATTCCCAAAGATTTTTCAGGGTTGCGATCAAGGAGTGTGAGTCAAATCCTAGCTCTCACGACGCAGGCAGTGTGGGGCAGCTAGGTGAAACAGATGAAAAGCTGAACACATAGTGGACCACTGGGTCTTCAGCTAAAGCCACTGAGAATCATAGAATGGTCCGGGCCAGAAGGGACCTCCAAAGGTCATCTAGTCCGACTTCCCCGCAGTCAGCAGGGACAGGAAGAGGTGCTTGGAAATGTAACTACCACCCTGTGAAGGATGCAGTTAGCAAACTGTGAAAATAACAAGATTTGAGATTATTGTGCTGGTCCAAATGGCATGGATGTATGAGAGAAGGAGTATATATTTTTGAGATATCATTGAGCGTTGTATCAGAAAATATGGATTTTCATGACCAGTGCCAGAAGAAGGCACTGCTTGTCAAGTGGACTAAAACCAGACTGAAAGGTGACCAAACAAAGGGTGAGCTGGTTACTGCCAGCTCACGATTTTATTAGTGTATCCATATTTTCTCCTCGTTTTTGAAGTCTTAGTTCCTGGACACATGTAATCACATAAGAATTTCTCTTAGGGTTGTTTTTGCTTATTATTATTATTATTAACTGCATCTAGTCCTTAAGAAGCTAAGCTTGAATATGCTATGTGAATACAAATTGCTCAGAAACCAGAAGGCAAATGAAAGAATTAGAAGGGGTTGTTGCTTTGCTCTGGTATGTTTTGTTTTTCAAAGACATTGTGATTTTTAAGCCAATGTCCTGAATTTTTTAAGACTGATTCAATAATTTTTGAATCCTTTTGGCTTTTCTCTGACCTGGTTCTGAGAAGTCTCTGAAAGAGGAGTCACACAAACCCGCAGAATAGGCCTGTCATCTGCTCTCTCTGATCCAATTTTGCTGCATTTCATAGGAATCCTCATTCCCACCTGGGGAGGGTGAAGTACAGTTTGGAAGCTGGAGATGAGCTTTCCTCAGGCACCAAAGGTTAGAGGCTTAGCAATGCTTTCCTTCACCCTCAAAAGTAGTATGACAGCAACAGAAACAGGAGAGGAAGAGAGAGTTAGGAAAAAGGGAAAGAAAAAATTGTTGTGATACATACTGAATACCACTATGCTGTGCCTTGGCTGATGTCCTCTAATTATTAAAACATGCTGTTGGCTAATACATGTGTTCTATTTCCAAGGGGTTTGCATAGAATTATTCACATTTATGCATTTTTATATCTCATAAGCCTGGATATGAATAATAATGGCAGACATCTGATTGTCCTGAACAGCCTAATGCCAGTCAAATGAATTCTCCAATTCAAACCAACAGTCAGCAGTAGTTTCTGGAAATGGGACCTTTTGATGTGGAAGCAACATTATTCAGGTTAGACGTTTTAAAATATTGATAGCGGTGTCTCTAGTTCTTTTACTTGTGAGTAGGTATAGTTGTCATGGCAGTTCTAATACCATTACTAGTCCTAGAGCCCTCACCTTTGCTAGGACAGGCAACTAGAGAATATTAGTCCCTTAATCTGTGCGAGGCATAAGGTAATTCTGACTATGGAAAAACTGATGGTCTCAAATGGATCCAAGCACTTGCTTACTTTTCAGCAGGTACACTGAAGATAGGGCTGGATTAGAAGTACAACAGCTTCAGGAACATTTCTACCTGTGAATTTCCCACTGGTTAGGTGTGAGGTTAGGTACATGATTTCCCTCAGTGGCTGGCTCTGATCCATCCTTCCTTGCTGCCTTGATATTCCTGCTGGGACTCAGCTAACAACAATGCTGTTTGTTCAGATTAAAAAAAAATAATAATAAAAAAAATAAAATTAAGCAACAAACTTCACTAGATTCCCTATGGATATTCCTCCCCACAAAAAAACCACCCCTGAACTCAAGGCTTCTGCCTTAAGGACACAATTAAGCTTCCAATTAACAAGTACACCAAGTCACACCAGAGCGGAGCTATCTTTGTTTATTGGGAGCCCCACCACTACTTTGGTTTCTTGGCTGTGTCCTGCAGAGCTTTGTGTGGGACAGCCAGCCCCACCTGTCACAGGCAAGCAGAGTACTTCTTCATCTCCTTGCAGGATAATTAAACCTGGCTTGATATATGTGGCAAGAATTTGTATATTTGAGAGCCCAGTACCAAGAAGGGGAGGAACATAAGGTCTTAGATGTGGCACCTGATGCTATGGTAAGGCAGATATGCATGAAGAAATATAGGGAGTAGGAAACAGCAAATAGTCTTTTCCATCTTACTATGTCAGATGAATAATCACAATGAAACTGAGATGCACGGGCATGGTCACGTATAAAAGAGAACCTCACCAATGCAGAAGAAAAATTGTCAAATCAAATCTCTTTTATGGATGTTCAAGCACAGGGTTGTAAGGAACTGAAGATGGAATTGTCCAAGTGGTTTCCTGGGCATTGAGGGGGGGAGCCCGATCAGTGCAGGGTGCCTGTTTCTGTCTAGGGCAACTCTGGGACCCCAGGGAGACAATAGGTCCATGACAAACACTTCAGGAGCCTTTGCCCAAATCCACTCGCTTTTTTCTGAATGCCAGGTTTAGGATGTGCCCAAGAGATGCTACCTTATATTTCTACCATAAGGTTTTACGGAAAAAGTCTATCCATAGATCTAAGCCTCACCAGACTTTGCTGTATCGAGACACGGCTGCTGTTTCCTGCTGGATGATTTGTCCTGTGACAGCTACAGGAGAGACTAATGAAAAATGAGAAGAATGTGCTGGCCATCTTAGCAGCCATATTTCACAGTGTGATTTTGAAACCGTTTGTTTTCTTAACTTCCTGAGGTCAACGGTTACGGGAGATGGATGTCACCACATGTGCTCATTTGGAAAAATAGTGGTGGTCAGGCTTAAGTTAGTGAACAGCGTTATAGAAAGGCAAAGAAATTAAAAAAAAAAACCTCATAAAACAACATATTTGTTTTGGGTATGGTTGGGATTTCAAAAATCTCAGTTCAGGATGTTGATTAGGCAAATTCATCAGGCCTTTCAATTAATTTATGATTTGTTCCAGAACTGGATAAACAGTGCATGCATATTCTGAACTACTTTAGGCTTTTTTAAAATTAATATTAAGGTGTTCTTGAATTCAAGTATGACTACAGATAGCCTCCCATCTCTTCTAGGAAGCTTTTGATCTTAACTTGGTATGAAACCTTGTTATTATTCCTCAGGTACTGGAAATGCACTCGCTTCGGATACCAGTTGAGTACACAGAGATATGAATTATTAGGGAAAGTAGTCACTGATGTTGTCCACTGGAGAGTCTAAAAGCTAGGAGTTTTTAAAATAAATAATTACATTTAAAATGTCAGAATTCAAGCAGAGAAAGTGCGATAGTAATGTTTTTGGCATTTACATAATATCCTCACTCCCAGCTCCAAAATACCTCCCAAAGGAGGAAGCCCAATGTAATTTATTTATGCTTAAGCACAGGGCTAAAGATGCAGGGTGAGCTGAAGAGGGACAACAGGGCTCCAGGCTCCCCCCACCAGTGCAAGGCGGGGGGGCAGCAGGTCACCCTGTGGCAGGTGGGTGCATGTGGCAGTGTCCAAGCCCCCGGGACAGATTTAAAGCCCAAATTGGTTTTGACCTCGTGGCTGCTGGATGGAAGGACCGCCCAGCTGGACGTGCTCCCTCCCTGTGGTGCAGGACGCCTGGGCACAACCGGACTGTGATGGTCTGCCCTGAGTTTGCAACAGCAGTGCCTTACCTGGTTTTGATTCAGTGCCTGTGTGGTGTTCCTCGTGCGTGGGCATGCTATCCTGTTATTAGCTGTGGGATTTATCACACCCTATCCACTAGCTCTCCTGGAAGCGATGCAAGCTGGTCCCCCTAGGTAGGGAGCTGAGAATATACTGCTTCTGGCAATAATAAAGAGCAAGGCGATGCTCCCTCCACTGCTTCGGTTTCCTGGCTGCGTCATGCAGAGCTTTTGTGTGATACTCAGTGCTGGCTGGCGATGAAAAAGAAATGAACTGGAAGGAAAGGGTATGACAAAAACGAATGGTATGGTATAACAGAAACTGGTTACAACGCATGAAACGCCAATACGGAGCAGTTATGCTTAAAAATGCTGAACAGATGGCATAGGACAATGCAAAGATTGTTTAGCGTTACCCTGAGGTATAGTGAAATATTGTCAGAGGTGTGGGAATGTAGTGAGATTTTTCCAAAGAGGTCTTCTGGGATTGCTCACACACCCCGGCGTGTTGGCAAGCGTTGGGAGACAAATTGAAACTAATAGCTGAGCAGGTGAGACCAACAGGATCTGCACTCATGTTGTTAAAATGAGGCTTTAATAATACGGAGTGGGACAGTGCTGTATATTCGATAGCTATTTTTGTTGCCATTACAAGTAATTTATTTTATGTAGACATCGGAAAAGATAAATTACTAGGAGCAGAGGCGATTAATATGTTAGGCAGAAACACTGCAGCTCTTCTTTCAAATGCCAGTGTCCATACATAGGAAAATTTACAGGGAGCTGTGACGCTACGGCAGCCACTTCAGAGTGCTAGAAATGAAGGCACTTACTAGATTTAAACAAAACTTGAACAAAATACATTTAAATGAAGGAAGAAATCCTAAACAATCTACTAATGTTTCTTAAAACTTAACTGTTACAGTTGGTGGTTGGTTGCACAAGTGTTGAAAAAGAAAGAAAGAAAAAAAAGAATTACACTGGATTTTTAGACATTAATTCCGATATTGCATTAAAATAATTAAAAGAAAAGTACTACTTCTTTCTTGACTTCTGTCTTATACTTTAAGACAAAAGTTGTCAAACATTTGCATGTGGTTTCTGTGGAAACAGCCTAAGAGTGTTTTCAGTTAAAAGAAAAAATGCTCTAACTTTTTGCAAATGATATTGGCTCAGGATGTGATGATGCTGGAGAAGTGTTTTCTGTTTTGTTTGTAAAAAGAAAAATTTTCAGAGGTCGTATGTCAAATTTGAGTTTTTCCTGTTTTCCACAAAATCAGCAGGTGGTACTTGCAAGCTAACTGTATCTTCAAATTTGGCAAAAGTTCCCAAGAAGAAAATATATAGGAGATCTGCAGTTTGTTTCAGTGTGAAACTTGGCAAGAAAAATTTTTGCCTGCAAAAATCAGAGCTTACTCACTACATTAGGCACTTTCTCTTTTTCAATATGCATTAAGGACATGAAACGTCTCCTGGATGTTCCCTGGAGATGGACAAAGTTCTCTCTTGAATTCTTTCTTAGGAGAAATGTATGCATATAATTTTTAAAGGGTTTCCATGGAATAAAAAAGCAAAAACTGAAAATGTGGGGTAGTTTGAGAGTTTTTTTTATTGTTGCCCCAAACAAAAACCCAAATAAATCACTTTTTGACAAAACCCTAGAAATTCAAAGACAGTTGTTTACTTATTTAATTTCTGCTGAAAGTTTTCAGGAGCTGTTTTCTCTCTGCCTGTCAGCTCTCCTAACCTCTTCAGGAAGCATCTCAAGTATCTTTTTATTCAGGATTGCTTCATAAGCCTGTGTTATTGTTTACAAA
This sequence comes from Calidris pugnax, assembly GCF_001431845.1. Taxonomy (NCBI): domain Eukaryota; kingdom Metazoa; phylum Chordata; class Aves; order Charadriiformes; family Scolopacidae; genus Calidris; species Calidris pugnax. The sequence goes on from NW_015090922.1 coordinate 8,692,091, forward strand.
AATTAAAACTCTCAATGGGACTATACAATTCCTATGAATTCCTGCCTGCATTGTGTTTTTAAAGTCTACATTTATAAAATTAGGTGCTTTGGCTGTTAGGAGTTGGATCCTGCAGTCCTGGCCAAGAAAAGAAAACCCTTCCCCATCAGTGTCAGACGTTAAGACACCAGGACCAAGCCAAATTGCTGTGGCCCTGAAATTCTGTAGTTTTATGGTCATCCAGGAGAGCATGGTTTAGAGTTGGACTCTGGCAAAAGGCTGTGCCCTGGAGGGTGATTTCACGCCAGTGGAAGTCTGGCAAGGGCTGGCAGGAGCTGTCTTGGGGCACTGTAACCCCATCACATGCCCTCCTGGGATCCTCTTTGAGCTCTCAGCTGCCCTCCAGAGCTCAGGGAGGCCCCTCCAACCCAGCATCCAGTATTTGAGAGCCGTAAAATGTTTCTTCTTGTTATTCCTCAGGAGAACTGTTGCCTGCTTTGTTCTCTAGCCTCTGAAGCCTACGTTTCAGGGCAGCTCTCCTCATTCACACACAAGAGTCCAAAGAGCCCTTGGTATTACCGCAACCCCTCTCCTACCTTCCAGCACCCTCCCAGAGCTCCTTAGAAAGCACCATCAAGAGCCACCTCCATCCGATGACTGATTTATTGCTTCTCCTCCCCCTGTTGTCACAGTAGGTCAACACCACACTGAGGCAGTGACAGTCTCCCTGTTGGAGGTGGCCCCATTTAACACGGTTCTCCTCAGGGAGGTGGGTGGCCCGGCTACGCCGGTGCCAGGACTGATGTCTGACAGACAGATGAGGAAGTCAGTGGGACATCGCTTTGCATCTTTTTTTTTTGCCTTTTTTTATTTTTTTTTCTTCCCCAGAGTTGTCAAGCTTTCTGCTTGCAGTATTTTTAAACCAGGCTTCCTACAGCTTTTTGACAGGGAAAAACTGCCAACAAACTGTCTTTTTTGGAGGGTACAATAGTCCAGTGAAGTGGATGACAAAATTAAACAGCAAAACAACATCAAAATGAAACATGAATATTTGAGCAGAGCTTTGTCACTAAAGTTATTTTTTGAGTAGTTTAAGAAAAAACTCATAGGAAGGAAAAGAGTTTGGTTTTTTGTTGTTTTTTTTTAATGCAAACGACAATAAAATAAACAAAGCGCAGTGCATCCAGCAGAACATGCAGCTGGAAGTCCTTTTCAGCAAAGCTTCATCTTTAATGCTTGATTTCTCAATGACTGCAGGCAGGGACGCTTTGTGTCTGTAAAACTGAATCAAGCTTTCAATTAGAGAGAATCAGATGACCCTATATCTGATTCTTCCCTGTCTTACACCAGGGTATGCAAGTAAAATCCAACATCCGAGAATAAATTCTTACTCTTGATGCACTTTTGCACTGGCTGAATAGCGCAGCTGTCAATATTTTTAAAAATTAAGTTAGCAAATTAAGATAGCAATTGTTTCTCATAAAATAAACTATACTGTGTGTCCCAGACAACACATATGTGGGAATTAATCTTAACCAGGCAGAGGCTTATTTAATTGATTAACTTTTAGATATGGTAAGTAACCACATTGGAGTCAATGCAATAAGTAAAGCCAAACATATGGTTCATCTTGCAGGGCTGCAGCCTTAAAGCTGCAAAGGTATAAAAGAGCTGCTTAGCTGGAAACCACCAAATTTGTAACCTTTCTCTCTTTTACTATGTACAAAAGAAAATACTTTGCATTATCTTGCAACAGCTTCATTTATCCTGAATTTAAAAGCAGTTCCCAGAAAATAGCTCCCATTAGGATTTAATTAGAAGACACTGACACTTTTTCCAGCATGTGTGACTCTATTACTCATGATGTTTGTGGGAGTTAAGGGTAGGAAACACATTTTATCTTGAACTGATGCAGGATTCAGCCTCATACTGAGTTGTAAAAATTATCCCCTGATATTTTAACCTCAGATCCTTGTAAATGCTCATTTCAGCATAAAATTTCTATCTGAAACCTTCGGCATAGTGAGATTTAAAAGTAAAAAAGAGTTATTTTGTGTTCAAAAATTCTCCTAACTCACTTCCAGAAGTGGCTTGGATGTGGCTGGTGCCTGCGAGACACTGGGAATCGTTGAGGAGTGTGAGGACCAGCACCTCTGTGAAACCCTCTCAGCCCCCTCAGGTGTGCAAGGCTGGCAGAGGGTAAGTACCTGACTTGTAATCAGGTGGGATATTAGGATCTAGATGTGATGTTTCAAGGTCTTCAACTTTTCCACAGTTTTTACTTGCGTGCCGGAAATAGGTGGCTTCCCAGAGTGAAGTGTGGTAAGAGATGTCTATTCTTTCTCTTTACCCCCCACTGACTTGTTTAGAACAGGGTTTCAGAGCCACGCTGATAAAAGGTATTTTCAGCTCAATGTTAAGCTACATCCAGAGAGAGAAAAAAAAAACCAACCACAAAACAGTAAGTGAAAGCCCTAATTTTGCTATTTGTGGATTTACAGTGTGCTGCTTATTTTGGATCATCTCTGTTGGCAGCTTGGACTTACTCTCTCATTACATACAATGCTGCAGTCATGATGACATCTTGTACTGGAGTGCAAATAACATTTATTTTTTGGGCAAAATATAGACCTAGTGGTTTCTAAATGTTGTGCTGTTTCTTTTTTTTTTTTTTTCCTAAGAATTTCTTTAGATTATATTGAGCCTATGTCAGGAGTAACATTTTCCTGGCGTACGTAGTCCTGGTGGCACGGTGGTGAGGCTGCTGTGCCTCAGGCATGCTTGAGGTACAGTAGGTGTGTTGCAGAGACCATTGTATCATTCCCAGCCCTTCCATCGGTGATGTCTGGACTGGGGCTTTTGGGAGCACTGGATCTGGCCACCTCTGCACTAAACACTCAAGTAAGCCACGATCTGATCCCTCAGCAGAGCAGCTTTATGGGACGCTCGCTGGTCCATGATAAACACTGAAGTACATGGGGGATCTGAGGGATTTTAGCTGGTTCAGATGCCATGCTGAGAGTTTACCTGTTTGGCTGGTAGCCCAGGCTGTGTGAGCCTGCCTGCCCTGCCCCTAGAGCAGCCAGCTGGGGATGCCACGGGCAGGGAGCTGGGAGACGGGCCAGAGACACAAATTGCTAAAATTGAGATGATGGAAGCGCTGACATCTGGCAAACAAGGACAGTCAGCTGAGAGTGTCTGGAAATTGGTACCCTAGTCCAGCAAACAGAGACATTACCAAGAGACAACCAACTGCTGTTGTATCATTCTCTCACTTTAAAATATTAGGGGAAGAAAAAATTATGCTTCTTCCAGTACATAAAGGAAAAATCAACTAATCCAGACTTCTATATTGCAATTTTTTTTTCGCACAGTCAAATTATTTATTTTAATTGTATGGAACATGTGTCACAAATCTGTTAAGTGAGAGCCATCCATGGGGTATTTTCTTGTTTGAATGCTGAGTTTGGGCTCTGCTCTGAGCAGCACAGTTTGAAAAACTCAGAAATTACCAGATGTATCAAATAATTATACCAATATTATTCCAGCTTCTATATTACTTATGCATAAAATATGTGTGTATATATATATTATAGATATATGTTTTTAGACAGGTTATATATAATTGATTTGGACCATATTCCAAACTGGTGCAATACCGGTCTTGTTTCATTTAATGTTATGCAATGTATACTAAGGATCTGGCTCTTTTAATATTAAACTACCAAAATATATATGCTTGACTTCACACATTCAGCAATCCCACTGCGTACACAGATCATGAAATAAAGTACGTGCAGCACCAGACCTTAATTTTTAAGTCAAAAGCTCATATGACTTAGTCCAGAGTGTTCCTTTCTGGACTTTTCCCATTTTGCATTGAAGATGATCTGTGCCATAAATGCAACTGCTCCAAAAACCAAAACAAACAAAAGAAAAAAAGAAAGAAAAAACAAACAAAAATATGAAAGCAGAGTAAAAATGAAACAAAATATTCCTCAAAATTAAAAACAGGATTATATTCTTATGCAGGCTGTGAATGTTTTGGACTGAGATGTGTGTGTGTATATATAGATAAAAACACACAGACAGCTAAATGCTAGTCCAAAACATGCACAGTGCTGTGTCTGCCAGAAAGGAGTTTTGCTAATGTGTGAATTTGTGAACTGTTATACAATCAGACATTTTTAGGTATCTTTTATAAATATGGAGATAGTTTACTGTGGGTACTGAAGGGTGTAGGAAAATATCTACCCATATCATCACTGCATTTAGTTTGATTCAGTGATTAAGATTTTCACACAGTCAAATTTGGAAAATGGCTGGAAAAAATATAAAAAGCCTAATAAAAGCTGGCAGTGTGCAGAGAGAGACCCTGGGATGTGATTCTATGCCTGGAGTGCTTTGCTGCTGTAGCAATAAGCCCAAGTTTGTTCTCTGACAGGCTGCAGCATAGCCTGCAAAAGAAGGGTTTTTTTCCCAACCTTTTCCATGCTTATAACTGAATTCTTCTAAGAATAAGATCTGTGCGTGGAGAGGAGAGAGAGAAAATGTTTAACGGGGAGGAGGGAGAGCTTGTGACAAAGGAGCACTATCAGCTGGAGGACAGACACTGCAGCTTTGGAGCATGCGAATGTCAGGGAGGGGATGGAGAGCTGAAGGGCAACGCGCTTTCTTTCATTGGAAATCAGGCAGCGCAGGCAGTGAGCCTTCCAGCTCCTTATAACTCTGCTTCCCTTGGACTGTAGACTTTCCCTGTGATCAGGACAGGCAGAAAACATGAAATCAGTTAATTAGCCTTTCAGCTGGAAGCGTTTTAATCTGCTGATAAAAATCAGCAATTGGGAAGGGCGTGATGAAGCAGCTGTAATACTTAATGATTTTTTTTTTGTGGGATATATAATTAAATCTCACTTGGGTTTTTCTTACTGGTAGAACATTATTTGAGGAATTCAATCAATGTGTTACACGTCTTTCAAGGATTCTGGTGCTCTTTGTAAACTGCTTCCCTTACAATGACGAATTACTGATCTATCACTCCGGGTGAGCTGGCCCCGTGCTCTTACGTGGCGCGGACAGACGAGGCATGTAATTTCATTCCTACTTTGCTTTGCACACTTTGCCTGGGCCTGCTGGCAAAAGCCCTCTGGTGCCAGGTCTCGCATTCCAGCTGTTGTGCATTTATCTTACTATCGGACAAACAGTTTATCATCCCATAACTTTTTTTTTTTGGAACCAGGCTGCAGGGCAGACAATATTTGTGGGAAAATCTGTGGAGTCTGGCTGCGCCTTCTGATACGCTGTGGGGTGAAGTGGTTTGTGCCCCTGCCATTTAGAAGGGTCATGTACAGACAGGCATTTGGCTAAAGACCACCAAAACTGCTTTGCTGAGCCTGGTTTCTATGCGTCCCTATTGGATGAAGCAGCATCAGGGATCTGCTCAGGGATGCAGATGCTCCTCACCTGATGGTGCTTTTTTGTCTGCAACACAAGCATCTCCCCATGGCACTGCTGCTCACAACCTCACGTCTATCACTGCAACTGCCTTCTGACAGCTACCTGCGCTTCTCAGCCGTTTCCTCCTTTTCCAGTGAAACCCAAAACCAGGTGAAACTTGCTCAGGGTCTGATTTCACTTCCACATTGAAATTCAAAGCCAAAAGAAGCCCCAGGTCTTCCAAGGTTCACCAGCCTCTTGTCAGCCCAGGACACAGACACATACGTAAGCCAATTTAGGGCAATGTGTGGAAATTATGTGACTCAAAGTCTTTCCTCATTGCTTTTGTCCACACTTGCCTTTAAAAAATTTCATTTTCTTTGTATCTTTCTCCTTCCTCTTTTGTGTGTCTTGGTTGTGTTATTGTAACAAGGACTTGACACATCTTAGGTACAGGATAAACGACCAATTTTTAACGAGTGGCATAATAATATATGTTAAAACGTATGACAAAAATTCACACGATTCATAACCGTGTCCAAGACAAACCTCTCACGAATCGAGAAGTTTTGCTTGGGTGAAAATAAACAGGTATGTCCAATTAGGCACAAAGTCCGCACTTGGGGATTATTTTTGGTTATTTTAAAAAAAATTAATTTATTTTTGTAAAAAGAAGGAATACCAGTGGTAGTTTACTTTGGATAATTCTGCAAAGCAGCTGGACTTTGAGGAGATTATGTAAGATGAACTAATTGCCAAACTTCTGATGCTTGTTACTTGCTAGCCATAATTTAATTCTATATTAAAGTTTCTGGCTTTCACCCCTAGTTCCACATGATCTGTGCTTTGTGTAGGGCCAGGGATGGTGAGTAAACAGTAACTATGGTAATCCTGACATTCCTCTGTTCCGGTGCCAGCCGTTGGACCCATCCACCTCCTAGGTGCACACTAGAGCTGCCTTAAGGCTGTTCTGACTTATGCCTGCTTGACTCCCACAGGAATATTCGCACAGCTGGGAAGAACAAGACTGTCATTACTGCATAGGTTTTATTTATTTTTTCAGGGTAGTATTTATGCTGGCCATATTTCACATTTATTTTGAAATCAAAGGTTTTCAAAAGTGGTAGTTTCATAAAGAAACCAGACAGTTAAAAGCAGGGGAGCTACAAAACTTGTTAGAGCCCAGTATATTGAAGGTATCCAATTCTATACATAAGCTGCATTAATGATAGCAATGGGAAAAGTGGGAAAAGCACCCATGTGATAAGGCACCAGCTGTGAACAGTTCAGTGGTCTACAAAAATGCTCCTACTGTTGCAGCCGCTAGCAGAGTGACCCAGGGGGTGAGGGAAAGTCATGGTAAGAAATATGAACAAAAATGCAAACGCAGACCCAGGCACAGAGGCGTATTTTGCCATTGTTTAAGACTGACTTTTTCCAGTGTGTTGAAATGACTGTCTTATGCTGCTCCGGAGAGATCTACTGTGAAAATTCAACATTTGATCAGCCCCAGAAGGTCTTGCCGGGTGCCTGTGATGGGAGTGGAAGCATGAGAGCAGAGTTAAGTCACTGTATCAAATCTGTGAAAAGTTTTCACTAGGGGGAAATAACTGTATTCTTGATTCCCATTGCTATTCTTTGAGAAACTAATATTTCAGTCACGGCTGGATCTCGGCTTCTTTCTTTGCCTGGCCCTTGGAAGGGTCACAGGCAAGTCCTGAAGAAGTTTGCTGACATCTATGGTGCAATTTAGCCCAATGAACCCAGAGCATAGATGTGGTGAGGGCAGGATGGTGGGCTGTGTTTGTGGTTCTACTCCCCTCTGCGATGCCTGGCTAGCCCCTCGGTCCTGTTCTGTGTTCTCTGTGTTGTCATTAGCATTTAGCAAGGCTGTTGCCTTTCATTTGCACCCACAGGTGTTAGTGTAGCCCTGGGGTTGCATCCTCTCTCTCTCCTCATCCTTCCATCAGCCTGCCTCTGTGAGGAAGGTAGGTGGGGCTCTGAATGCACAGCTGAATTGAAAACTAATGAATAATGCTGAGACAGGTTAGATGGCAATTTTTTAAAATGAACTATATTCGTGTTGTGGTCTCTCTTAAGAGATCTATGGAGAGAAAGAGTGATTCAAGTGTTGCCATTACTCCTGAGAGAGTATGGAGTTAGGGATGGAGATTTAGGTATGGACAATTTCCCAATTGGTGTTTGCTGTTTGTAGTGGGAGATTGGTTGTCCTTTCCTCAAGTAGAAAACCAGAAACTCCAGCATGAGAGCAATGACACACCAGTACAGAGTGCACAGCAAAGAGCAGAGCACCATGTTTCTTCAGCGTAAACTCATGAAATCAGCTGGCTCTTCCCTGAGCATCTGAATGGAAAAATCAGGGCAGGTGGGTATGGGCAGCAGGCATCTGAGAATGGGGTAACTATCAGCCTCACCAAGAGCTGTACAATGCTGAGAAGGCAGCTGTTTCTTCTTTCAGTCCCTTCCTGTCTGCTGTGGTGGTAACACAGGGCCTCACCAGCTAATTGACCTGTTCACTGGTTTTAGCATAAGCATCTCTTGTACATCTTCAGATGTACAGCTCTTCAGATACTGTCTCTTGCTTTCACAAAGTGACACGTTCTTAGACCACATTTCATTGCAGGGCAGCCTTTACAAACCTCCAGTAGAACTCCTCCAAGCACATCCTGCCAAAGGGTAAAACTGAAACTGAGCCTCCAGTTCTGTCCATCCTGCAGCTGACTGACCCCTGAGGGACACTACGACCTCCCCTTTCGCCTGGTAAAAGCCCATATTCCACTTGATGGCCTTGTACTCTTACGTCCCTCATCACCCCTTCTCCAAAACGATGAAATATCAGGCTGCCATGTCCTCAGGCACAGAGGATGCAAATCCCCATGCTATAAAGAAAAACCGTCCCAGCCTTTGGTTCTGCCAACAGTTTTCACAACTGCATTCAAACTGACCTCTGTTGAATGTCCAGCACCAACACATCAGGTACAGCAGCTGGTGACCAAAACAAGCCATTCTGGGTACCACAGCTGGGACTCATTAGTCTCCCACTGGGATAAGCACTGCAAAGCAAAGGGAAAAGTTCTCCAAGCCAGGCACACCATGGAGGGAAGGGGCCAAAAGTTTCACAGTGACCTCACTCCTCCCCTGGGACTGAGGTGGAGCAACACGTATTTCCCTGCCAAGGCAGCCACCAGGACAAGCAGAGCACTGGGAGTGCTCTCTAAACTGGTGCAGCTCCTAGAAAAACCCCTTTTCTTCTCATAACTCAGGCACTGATCTTTCCATCACTACACCACCTCTCTACTGAGGCTCATCATTTTCTCCTGCCTCCCCTATATGTTTTTTTGTAGGTTCTTACCTCCACTGGACTTTTGACACCGGCTTTTCCCAGCCAACATGCTGGGACTCTTCTGGTGTGGTGTCACCATGGCCTTGCTGGAGGTTTTGGGACCTACTATGCAGACAGCAAGGACTGGATTTCAGCCACTGAATACAGAATTCTTCTTCCCCAGAGAGTCCCCGGACAGACTGCAAATACCAAAATAGCAATGGGGTTATCTACATGTTAAGTAATGACAGTATCATGTCTTGTCACCTAGGGTCTCCTTGCCATAACTGGATGTAGCAGAAATCCCAGTGTGGGTACAAGATGGTTTAAAGGACAAGTGATTAGGATATCCTATGCAGATATGCAGGGCTGTGGGATAAGATTTTCACCATCCCAAAGAAATCCCATAATCTGAAAAAATCCTGTCTGCTCCTCATCCTGCCTCTCCTACAAAGAGTGGGTTATTAGAATTTGGAATTCTGTTTCAAAGGACACTTGTGAGAAATCAGAAAGAGATCCTGGGGGCCCTGTCTGGGCCTTAAGTATTTTCCCCTTAGCTTGATTTGAAATCATTCATTCCACAGGAAAAGACTCAACATTTGTGGAAAATGGCAGTAAAGGACAGAGTACCAAACTCTTCCCCCTGTCTGATAAGAAGTCAAATTCATTGCTTCATTACAGCTTGCCTTTATTTTCTATTCACTCTGTATTATTCACTAGAAACTAGTTTGCCATTAGTTATTATCTAGAGTATTAAAAGGCCAAACTAGGTCTACAGTAAGAATCCTTGGAGTGGATCATATAGCACGTCCCCACCCGCTTGGGTCCTCACCTTTGAGTTTCACCACAGGCTCCATCAGAGCCTCAGCACCTTTGCCAGCCTGCGTCAGCCTTATGCCCGTCTCCTGCGTCTGCAGTGAGCAAATCTGTGTGAAGCACCAGCAGCGGGTGAAGGACCAGGTTCAGAAGAAGAGCAGTGCAATCGCTGACTTACATGCTGGAAACCCCTTTCTCTTGCATCCAGGAAAGCTGTTTCTTAGCAATCACCTTTAATGTCACCTGGGCTAATAGGCAGTCAGGAAAGAAAGACTTATTTGCCCCGTAATCTCAGTGGTTCTTTCAGCTATTGTAGCCGCTGTGGATCTCCTGTCTATATTTTACTCTATGATTTATCTGTTGCCTCCATTTTTCAAAGCTCCCAAAAAGCTGGGTGAGGCACTGAGAGGACCATGAACGCTGGCAGGACCTCTCAAGAGGCAATATGTGCAGTGCTGGAAAATGCTGCTGGCAAAATCCTCCATTATCAAACTGGTGTGCAAGCTGACCCACAGGAACTGCAGCAAGCAACTGTGTGGTTCACATTTGCACTGATAAATAGGAATTCTTCTCAGTGACTAGTAGGACTCAGTGAAAAACAACCAGCTTGAATTCAAGCTATTTATTTATCAACAGAATGGTGAATTTGTTTACTAATGATCTAAAGGGCTCCCTCTCATATTTTGACCCAAATATGTCAGTAAGGTGTCCTTGCTTCGCATTTATGCATATGGTTGATTTGCTTTTTATGCACCTGCTACTGCTGTTAGGTTTCACTGATGAGCAGAGACAAAGCATTTCTCTTCTCAACAGTTACTGAATTACATTTATTTTCTCATGCTTTATACATGTGTCTCTGGGAGAGATCTCAGGTTCACAGGCTTAATGCCTGAGTGATCCACGGAGCCCCATTTCCTGCACATTTCAGTGCTCCAGGTAACAAAAGTCATCTCTCTCTGGTCTCTGAAGTGGAAAGGCTAACTGTTTCCTTCAGAAAGAAATCCCCTTTTGTTCCTACTTTATTACTTATGACTAATGACATTATGAAGGGCTTGCCGTTGTGTCTACGTTGGTGCTGCCGCTGCCGGGGTGTATCACAGTGGGGATTCATGGCCTTTTTGCTACGCTCCCAAGTGAACGTGCTCTTCACAGCATCACTGTGGACTGTACAGCATGTGCCACGTTTCAAGCAAAATCCTCATTACTTTGGTAAGACTTTGTGTCCTCCGTACTCCAGATGACTCCTCCAGATGAATCCTCCCTGTGCTCAGGGGGGATTACCCCAACAACCTCAAGGGTGGGTTTTACAGGCAAAGGGTGCAGCTATCATCTCTGTATCTGCCCAGGGCGAGAGTTATCTGAAACTCACTGCTGTCTGGAATTGCTTGTTATTGATTCCTGTAAATTGTCCTATTTGTCTGAGGGCTGCCCAGATGAACAGCAGACGCTTGAGAACTCTAAATAGGAGTCAGCCACAGAGTTCAGAGATTAATCTGTCCCTTTGGGGTGCTGAGCAGCCAGCAATCCAAACAGCTTGTTGTAAGAGGCTTAACAATGCAGAACAGCTGATTTCAGATTCATCCATTGAAAACATACATTCATGTTGTTGGATGTTGGAATAATGCTAAATCACTTTAATCTAAACCACATTTGAATACGACTCCCACAGTTTAAAGGGCACTGAATTAATCTTGTGAGTAACGGAGTTGCCTTGTAAAATGCATTTGTGTGATGTTGTAAGAAACTTATAAGAAACTTGACTGTGAAGGGGGCAGCTCTTTGAACTTGTAAACCCTCACTGTTTAGAAATATATAGCTGTTTGAACACGAGTCTAAATGCAGCAGAGTTTGAACAAACTGTTCCTCTGCTTTCCCATATTTTAATGTGCTCATCAGTGAATATTTATGTACGAAGCCTGTAGTAAGCACAGTCGTCATTTTTCAGCTGTCTCCAATTGGCAGATCGATGAAAAATTTGGTGTGCTCCCACTCAATTGAAAAAAGTAACTAACAGGCTGCTAGGTCATTTTCTCTCAACGTTAATCCATCATTATCACCTGAAGTGCATTACTTTGAAGACTGAAGAAGGTCCATATTTCAATTTAAATGATGCCTAACAGGTATAAGCTTGACATTTTCAGTTCCCACTAAGGCTTAAAGAGCTGACAACATTTTATTTTGCTGAGAATATATCTTTTCCTCCGCAAGGATTCCTATACAAAGACCTAGCAGTAGGCATGCCTTTATGCTAACCAGAGACAAGTCTACTTAGTTATTCAGAAATGCCTTCATTTTGTAGGGTTTTAAATTATAGTTGTGTCTGAAAGAAGTTTTTTACTTTTTTTTTTTCTGTTGTTAATTCAGCTTTGGGGGTTCTGTTTGGTTGGTTTTTTTCTGCTTATAGTCAAAATCTTCATGATCTTGGAAAAGAAGAATGATGCTGCTTTGTTTGGGAAGGAAATGCAGGAATCTGGTTTTGCAGCTGCCAAGATAGGCTTTAGCCTGGATCTCTCATCCAGTAGGGGAAAAGGAAAGCAGCATCTCCTTTTGGATGAAATGGCAGAAATTATCTCTACGGAAATCATTTTGGAGGTATAACGTAAATTCTTCAAACTTGCTGTGGACCAAGTCCTTCTCTGTGTGGACATCAGGACTGCTCACAAACAGGAGGAGATGTTTGTTGTTGGTACCCTGAACCCAGAAGGAGTTTGGAGGGGGATCCCATTTTACCAGAATACCTTCAGCCCTTCCTTGCCTTTCCCCCCAAGGCACACGTACGCACAAATGCATGCCAGGCGTAATACAGTTGCCAAAGGTTGAGAATGTCAGGTTCAGTCAGGTCTCAAGAACCTGCAGATGTTTCAAATCAAAATGTTACCTTAATAGGAATAATGAGGTGTCTGAGAGAGTATTTTGGTCTGTGCCATTTGAATGGGAAAAATTATCTTTCCTCTACTCTGGGCATTCTGTTCATCTGAGCATCTTCAGCTCAATCCTCTTCCCATAAGTTATGTGGAGAAGAAAGCTGGTGATTTTTCTCTACGGCAACGACGGGTGTAATTTAGTACCTTAAAAATGTCCAGATACACAGTAAGGTATTCTGAACAAATGTCGAGTGGTTTCTTTTCAGTGCTGCTGGGCTTGGGGTGCAGGCACCATTCATGGTGCGTACTCCACAGTGCCAAGCAGCAGGTGCACCCATGGTAGGAGAAAATCTGGATAAATGCTCTCCCAGATGCACTTTATTTCACCTTGGGCACAAATAAAGCATGTCTTGCAGCAACCAGATGGACTCCAGCCTGGATCTGTCATGTAGGGAAGATGGTAGCTCCTTCTCAGAGAAAGGAAGGAGCTGCAGCTGTTAGAGACCTGTTGCCCAAAAGGTCATGGGAGAAGATGGAAAGCATTTTTACACAGCATCCTGCTCTTCCTGGGAGAGTCTTCAGAGCCTGGGCCACAGCTTTTGCTGGATGTAATTCACTCTCTGTTTAGCTTTGAGGATTTTTTCCTCCTCACACTAACATTCCTTAGAGAATCTATCTCATGCTGAGCAGTTTTGCATAGTTAATTAGTAACTTGACATTGTTTCAAAAAAGTGCTTTGAAATAATTTCCTTTTGTTTATTTTATGGAAAAATGAAAAAAACCAAACTCCTTTCCCCCCAATTATACTGTTTCCTTTACTAACATATTTTGCATGAGATTGTTGTTTTATGGGAAATTACACAGCTCATTAACTTCTAGAGTAATTGGTATCCAACGGTGTAATCAAATCACAGGCTATAAATAAAAGGAATTTTAAGGTACAAAATCTTCATTGAGCCTGTATCCCAAACCATCCAATTTTTGGATGCATCTTGCCAGCTCAGCAAAATCTAATTTACCTCCTTTGCTTGAAATCTTTACCAATCAGAATGACCTATTCCAATGGGTAGCAGAATATTAAATATTTTTAAAGCTTTATTATTGTATTAATATCATATGAATGCACTGATCTTTTAAAGATTATTCTCAAAAGAATGAAGACACACACAACAATGTATAAATAGAAAGGCTGAACAGAGACAGGCAATTGAGCAAGAATACCAGTTTTTGAACCTGGAACTTTGTACAACTTTTTTAGAAGTTACAGATGTATATTTTCCTGTCTTCCACGAGCTGTAAAACATCACTAATCCCATTCTATTTTTTTCTACCCATCTAGATTTATTCTGCATTCCTCAGTGTGGCAGCTTAACCTTATTATCTCAATGCTTTATATCTCTTCAGATATATCATCATTAGGTGATAGGTGGCCTATGAAAATAAAATTCAGTGAGATGAATTTGTGGCTACATATATAACGATCTGATCCACATGAGATATTATGAATTTATTTCCACTGTCTGTGCTGGTGGTGCACACATCACCTAAGGAGCTGACAATAAGTACTTAAGACCATTTAAATATATATCTGGAGACAGAAAGTGACATAAATATATATACATATTGAGAGATGTAAATATATACATATTCAGATTATATCCTTTGAAGAAAAATGTTTCAGGGGAGACTGTGGACTCCTCAGAGGCTGAAGTAGAGGGCCTAGCAAAAAGGGTCAAGCTTAGGCTTGAAAAACAGTATTCTACAGGCAAAGAAAACCACAGATTACTCAATGTATATGTATGTATAAACACATATGCATGTATATCTTTAAAGCAAAATATGTCTTTACTTCCTTGCACTGAAGGCAGAAGACCCAGCCAGGCAGGTAACATTGGCCAGACTTGTATTAATGCCCCAAGTGCCTGCCAAGTGAAAATCTGCCGAGTCTCCAAGAGTGTAAACCAGGTGCTCTAATCTCTGCCTCCCTCAGCCTCCTTGCCAGAAAGGACACACTGCTGAGAGTTCCTCTTTCGTTGTGCTAGAGCTGAGACCTCTGAGGGAGTATCCACAGATATATCATTTCTATTCTTCCCACGTGTTTTAAAATCCACACTCCAAACCCTTGTGCATTGTCCGTTCCTGTCCATCATTCACAGCCGAGCGAAATGAAGGACTGTGAATAATGCTAATGTAAAAAGCAGCAGGCAAATGTAACCTACAGCAATGCTGAGTGGGGAACAGCATCTCTGACTGGGCTTGGCTTGTGTTTATACGGGCTGCTATTAATAATAAACAAGGGTCTCTACTCCTCTGCCATATGATAAGCATCATGTTCAGTATAGAGTTGCAGGATTTGGATCTGTCATTGAAACCTCTGAAACAATACATACGTGACCAGATCCGAACCATCTGAACTCTTACAGATACAACTGTTCTGCAAAGTCCACTACAGAGCCAGGTGCTGCTGCTGCCAGAGCAGCATTTACAGGCTCTTCAGAGGGAAAAAGTCACACTGGGCCAGGGTGGTTTTCAGTACTCAGCTTTCCTTTGGTGATATTGTTAGATGTAGAGAGTATTTAAACAGGGTTTATGGCAACTGGCAAATCAACTGCCTTGAAATGATATGTATAACAAGGGAACTAAGGAAAGACTAAAAATATAATCCCTAATCTAAAGCATCTGACATGTTTTCTGGACAGTAGTTTGGTATTACCCAGATGTACGCTCACAGAGCTGTCTATGCAAATCAAAAACATCCATCATACTGAAACGAGTTTAATTATGAAAGTTTTGCTTTTCTAGCAAAGCTTTAGTTTCACTTATTCCTGATTTCACACTACTTAGCCTCTCCTTTTAAACTACATTCTGCTGCACATCTCTCATGCTAAAACTGTTGGAATTACAGACGCAAAAGAACACAAAGCTGATTCCTAAAGATGGAGATTAAAATCTTCAAACCCCTATGTTTCTAATGGAATACGTTCCTTAATAATTGCAATATTTTAAATTTGTGAATTTATTAAAACAATTATTATTAATGAATATGAGTACAGTGGCCAATGTGTTGTCAGATCCTGAGGCTGCTTGAGACCTACCACCACCCCAGACCACATGGCAGCTTGGACAGACTGCTTCTCTAAGCCTTAGTGTTGCTGTTTGGTAATACTTTGGAATTACAAAATACTGACCTTCCTGAGGTGACCACTGGGATTCAGTAGCCCATGCACAAAAACTAGGAAGTCTTACTTGGGATTTCCAGTCTTTGGCAAAGAGCTAATTGGAGGCCATATTTTTTTTATGTGAACAAATTGTGTAATGAGAAAGAATACTTTTATATATATATATACACACTAGATAATATTCTTATTAGAAAAAACATGCAGGTTTTCAGATTTTTTTTCAGAATTATGTTGCTAATGAGCTTTTCTACATTGTTTTGCAAGTGTGACCTATTAGAAACACACTCTTCTCAGGTGATCCTCATCATTACTCTCTGCCAATAGTTTGCTACCTTTAGTGCTGTAGAGGAAATAGGACGCAGCTGCAATTAACAGATCTGAATCTATAAACCCACTGCAGAGTCCTCAAGGAGCTGGGATTTACTAGTGGTCAAAGATGAGTGGTTGTGCCTTGCTTAGTTAGTGTAAGTATTTACAACAATGCCTGATTTCTTGCTTTTTTTTGTCCTTGAGGAGCTGAGCTGTTGATAGTAAGAGTTTATATTAATTGATTATTTTGCTTCCTAAATTTTGTAATAATGAATGATCTCAATTATAGCTGATACTTTTAGAAAAGTATACTCTTACATAAACTGTAATATGCTTCTGAACCTTTGTGGGTACCTTTGACTCTATTGGTGGTCCTCACCTGCAGTTTGAGAAATATGAGGAGGGACCGGGGGGAGGGGAAATACAGGATTAAGAACCGAATTTATGCAAAATTCTCCTAACTGGTGATCTTGCAATTCAGTACATGACACTTCTTACACTATAAGGGTAAGCTGGTACATACAAAGTGATGCAGCAGATCGCTGAATCTCATAAATAGACACAACTTTCTTTTCCTGAGTACCTGGGGGAGTGCATTTATTGGATGTTGATAGAGGAAGTGCTGCATAGTCCAAAATAGCAGTAATTTTTGCGTGTTAGCTTTCAGTCAGTCATAAAGATTCAAACTTAGTTTATAATTTCTAAATCTTTTTTTGGCAGTAGCCATTCTGCCTGTGAGGTTTCAGATTTCCTAAGGCATCTATTTTGGTTTTTTTTTTCTCCTGTTATTATTTAATATTCAAGTAAGTTCTTTTAACAGTGCATTTTATTTTTCGTTTTGTGAAAACGTAACTAAAGTAGGATGGACATGAGTTTCCATTCTCAAAAGCCATACAGAATGTTTCTTTCATGCAGCACAGCAATTTGAGGCAAAATTTTGGTTTTGTAATGAAAATGCAGTTGCTACCCTAAGCAGGGTTGAATGGTACAGGTAATCTGAGAGGGTTCAGGGTAAGTGGATTCTGAACATTCACTCCAATCAATTCCTATGAATGGTTAAACAGAGCTCAAGGTAGCTTCAAAATATTGTGAACTGTCATTTTTGCTGTGAAGCTTTCTTCTGAATGAGAACCTGTTTCCTTCAGGACAGTAAGGGGAAGACTTCAGCTTGCTTTCCCCTCTGAGTCCTTATTTGTAACAGAAGTATTTTAATTAACTTTTAATTTTATTTTCTCCTTTTGTTTAGAGCTAGCCACTGTAACTTAATATAGCACGGTTTTATTACTACTGCTAACCTTCCTCTGCCTGACAAAAACTGGACAGGTGGTTAGCAACCATTTTATGAGCAGTTAAACCATTTAGCACATCACCGCTAGTTTTGCATTAGCACCAACCCTGGGATTCATTACATGGTTCAGCAGTACAGAAACCTAACGAATTACGCCCCAGCAGGGTTCACCTCAGGCTGAGCTCTGGCTGATTTTTACTCTTGGTATGGATGCAAAAAGTCAACAGCCTTGCAAGAGGCATGGTTTCACAAGGAAGCTCACGTCTTTGGACTATCTCTGTACACTTGCAATAAATCCAGTTAGTGAAAAGTGCTGAACTGCCATCAGACCAGAGACCTCCATCCACCCCATGGAGGTACAGATGCAGCCCGGGTGGCTGATGTGCAGCCCTTGCTGGAAGAATGATTCTCATCCCAGGTTTAGGGGAGGAGAAAGAAAGGAAAAAAAAAAAAGTCAAGAAAATATTCATGTTCTCTTAATCATTCGCCCCCACACACGCCAATGAAGCTTCCAGCAGTTACTGCTAACCTCCGAGATGGTGTTTGTCATGTAGATATGCAGCCATTAGAAATATGAGAACCATCTGGTTCCTTTCTCCTCGGAGAGCAAACAGCTATCTGCCAAGGTGGGCTGAAGTCAAATGGATTATTTCAAGATAAAAGGCTTGTTTTCTTTCTGTAGTTTCTCTCAGCTACCCAGAATAACTGTATCTATTTATTTGTTTTCCTACTGTTACTAAGTATAGTTATACCAGGATCCCCCTTTTAGCCCTCTTTTCTATCAGTTTGCCCTTTGTGTCCCCTCTCTTTTCTTTCACTGTTTCCATTTAATTCTAGTTCAGGTCAGTATTAACCTCTGAGTAAAGCAGCGAAATAGTCATGTAGTCAGATCTACAGTACAGATTAATCTGGATCTGTGAACTGAACTTTAAAGGATATTTTATAAACTTCCTTAAGAATGGCTGGGATTTTCAAAGAGAGAACTGCCTCAAAGGAAAAAGGCATAATTTTGAAAGACTGCTGTTTTCTCATAGACTTCTACCCCAAATAAAAAGTTTTCTAAGAAACAAGACAACTTTTCAGGACAGTCCAGTTTTTAAAGATGACTATATGGATAATCATACATGCAAATGTGGCCAGTTTGATTCAGCTTTTTCCAGTGGGAAGTTTTGGAACTTGCAGAATCCCCTTTGGGCTGTTGGGGCGGAATCTGCCCCCTTCAACTCTGAAGGCTCCTTCAGCCCCTGCTGCTGTGCTCCTCCTTCCCCTGGCAGCCCGATTTTGGGAGATGTTTGGCCAAGAGCGCAGGAAGGGCTGAGAGACACCAGCAACATCCCCTGGCACCCTGCTCATTGGGGAAACTACAAACTGTGCAATGCCAACCTTCCAAGAAATTTGTGAAAAAGAGAATTCTTGCTGGCAAGCAGAGAAACAACAGTTTACAAGTGGGAAATATATGTATTGACGTTTGATTTCTCGCTGCTCAAACATACTTCAGGGCTTCACATAGCCTGAGCTCAACTGCTGATTGTTTATATAGGCTACTGGCTGTTTACATTAGGTCAATACACAGGACTGGCTGTTTATACCAGACCGGTAACAAATTCCACAGCACAGCCTGTGTCTACCACTGCTGCTCTTTTATATCTGCAGAGCTGGAAAGAAATAAAAAATTGGCTCTGGAAGTAAACAAGCAACAAGCTCTCCTATGTACGGAGTATTCCCTCTTGCCTGAGAAGTGACCAGCACCGTAACTTTTTAATGGTCTGTTCAAAAATATACAGCATGGGGAATTAGCCCAGCACAACATGACTGGCAAATGATGGGGAAGAGGTGAGAAGAAAGTGAATGGTCCGAGTTGATGTTTGTCTCCATCTACAGGGAATGCAGACAACCTGTTTGTAAGCACTTCTTGGTCTGTATTTCAGCTGCAAACATAGGTTTGCAGTGCACTTAGCTCTTGGTGTAGCTGGTTCCAGTTCCACAAATGCAAAGATGCCTATGTTTACTTAAATTCAAGTGTTTCTCTTCCAAATGACTTCATGTGTTGCTCTGACAGAGCTATGCACAGAGCTTGGGTCTCCCGCCCTGGATGAGCGATGCTTTTTCAATCCTTCATGACACTGATAAATATTTGCAATGCTACTAAAAAGCTTCTTGGCCACAGATAAGTGGATTCCTGTAAGGCTGTAAGAGAAGGAGTGTTTCTGTCCTGCTGATCTGAGCTGCCAGGGTCCATTCCTATGGGATTCATCCCAAAATTAAAGCTGTCTTGGGCCTCAGCTCCCCAGCGACCACCATGGTGTTCCTCTTCTGCTCCTGCACTTTCCCAGGAAGGGTGCTGCCAATTGGAGGGAAGACAAGGGAGAAAGCCTGCCTTTAACATGATATCTTTCTGGTACCAACAAACACATCAAGAAATGTGCTGACTGTCCTGATGATTTCACCTACAGCTAATCAGCTAAATGAGCTGAAGAGAGTCAGCTCTGCGGCCTTAACAGCTGATGAAGAGAAGAGGCATCTCCCGAGAGTATTCTTCCATCTAAACACAGAAATGGGCAAAAAGCATCTGAGCGGTCTTATCCCACCTCATCTATGGACTACAGAGGAAGCCTAGATGAATAGCTTGCATTAGATATCTGACTTCTCAGTGACTAAGGAGAAGGCAGAGGAATCCCATCCCACCTCTCCCCGTCCTCTATGAATGCCCACGTGCCTGCGTGCACCAGCCTCGCTGGGGCTACTAAGTAAGGTGGTAGCATATGAGTTTTGTGAGGATGCATGCAGAATTTGCAAGTCTTTCTTACAAATAAGCCCCATCAACTACTTCATGTGCCCAATCTTGCCACCACAGGAGGGTCATTTGGAAATTCCCCAGCCAAGCTCCCATGTCTGACAGATCTAATTTCCCTGTGTCTTTTTTCTTGGTTTTTTTTTTAATTATTTTCAGAGGTGCATTTCTATACTTGTGTCATGCAGGATCAAACATGAGTTATAATGTTACTGGCAGATTTTATTAATAAATAAATTTCTCCAGAAGGGTGCAACTGGTTCAGCATAGCTCACTATTTCCATCAGAAACTGGAAGCGTATTGGGGCTCCCCACGCTTGCTCTCAAGCCGAGAGGTGATTTAATGAACTGCCTCCTCTAAGAGTTGGCTTACACTTAATTCTGAACAAGAAATTACTACCATGCTAGTTTTTCTATTTTCCCTGCAATAAAGCCATTGAGGTGAATTTAATACGGTATCAAGGCTTTGACTGGGTTTTAAGTTTCAAGCGAGCCCTTCTCAAACACCCCATCGTTACACAACGCTGGGTCACAAGGCACCTCATTTCATAGGTCTCTCCGAGTGTTGTATTTTTCTCTCCCTGCTCTTCTTGTGGCCATTGCTAACAGCCTGAAAACTCACCATCTTGAGTCTTCGACATCTTCCAGTTAGACGATAAAAAAAAAAATCGTTCATGAAATAGGCAATGCTGGACGTATTCCTGGTGGTTACACAAGAAGGGACTGAAGCTCGCAAAGAAACAGAAGCTCTTAAATTTTGGCAGCATTCAGTAAACTGTCTCCCATTAATAAATAACTGACATAATTTCCAACTTTTTACTCCTTTACAGATGCCTCTCACTTGGCAGCTGGCCTCATCCCAGCCAAGTCAGGAGCAGTAAAATCTCCGGATGATTTCAGCTGGCCGGAGGGTCAGGAGGCTGAGGCCGGATGGCTGGATGCTGCAGTGCTCCAGGGGGAGCAGCGCCCACTCGGAGAAGCCTTTGTGAGTAAAAAAAAAAGTTCAGTCTGATCTTCTTTAAAAAGCTTCTCTCTGCTTTTTAATCTGGGGCGTGGATGTGCTCTGCGGGAATCTGCTTCCAGCGCCGCGTTGGGCTCCTGTTGCTCGTGTCTCATGCTCAAGAAAGCAAGCTGCTTGGGTTTGGGGAGGTGGAGAGTGTGCATCCAGCCAAATCGATACTTGCCAGAGGGGACAGGGCGGCTGTACCTTTCTTTCCCTCTACCCTAAATCAGTCCCCCTCCACCAGGGTGCCGGCAGGCTCGCACACGGGGAATGATGCTGTTGTGCAGCTGCTGCATCCACACAGGGGCTGCATCCCTTCCTCAGCCAACTGCAGGGGGAAGCTGTGCCCCTTGCAGCTTGGCACCTATGGCTGCTGTGGGGCTGCACAGGCACACCTTAAAACACAAGGATAAAAATCCCACTCTGGTATTTAAGCCTGGAGCTGCAGCCCCGGCGACTTGCCGTTCATGGTGTTATTCATTCCCGTGGCTGAAGGCAGGCAGGAGCCCAGAAGGATGCCTGCTGTCCCCTGAAGTGCAGAGCCCGTCCTGGCAGCGTGGTGCTCAGGGGTACGGAGCTCAGGGGATCTCTCCTGGGCTGTGCGGGGCTGGGCCTGAGGCTCGTGCACTGGTCTCTTGGCTCCCTGTGAACGCGGAGCAATTTGGGATGTGAGGCAGGGGAAGCTGAAGCAAAACAGAAATCTGCCCTGAGCAAACGCCCTGCTGTGTGATGGGGCTCTGTGCCTGCTTGTTTAATGGAACAACCGCACCGGTTCCCCAACAACAACTTTTAAATGCCGTTCGTCAATAAATCCATTGGGCTGCTGGGCTTGTATTACACGCCACTGATTAACTACCATTAAATTAGCAGTTAGTGTAATCAGATATAAACATTCCTTTGTGGCTAAGCTGTTAAACTTTTTTTTTCCTTTTTACAATTGCGTGTAACACATGTCGGCACGAGACAGGCTCAGTAATTTCACATTACTGCAGCTAAATTATGTTTGTGGGCTCCAGAAACGCTTCTGGTGCTACCAGGCTCGTAAACACCTACCTGGCAGGGAAAAGCTACAACTTCTGCCCCTGAGCGTTCAGGGTTTAACAGGATTCGGTGTAGTACAGTGAGTGAATTTATTACATAAATATGTGCATGGGCTATGGACGAGCGATTGGTAGGAGGAGTTCAGAACTGATTTGCTGCCATTTGCTGCTGGTTTTTTCACCCTGGGTAATGTTATTAATTGGTGTAAGTCAGCTCGTTACAAGGGGACATGAAGGAAGGGTAGGCGTTTGCAATTTAAAAGGAGAGGGACGTGACTCTGTGTGGCTTTCAGCTCCGGGAACTCCAGGCTGTCGTAGTCAAAAATGATTTTTCGAAAGCAGACATTTCATATTTATTGATTTGTAGAGTAGAATTAACTATATTTCTTTCATATGTAGCTCTGCATCCTCCCCATTGCTAGGTGTTTTTTTAACTCTTTTTAAGACAGAAATGAAATACACAGCTGCAGTAATGCTCATCAGCCATTTTCTTATATGCCTGCGCAATACAGCACACAATGAAATTATTACTTGAAGTTGCTACCTCGCTGCCAATGTTAAATCACAAAAAAATTACAGCCAGCAAAAGCGTTTACATTATAGCCTTCCATTCCAACACAATGCAAGAAAATAACTAGAACTTGCAGCACACCCAGAAGATGGGTAAATTTACCTTCAGACAGACAAAAAAAAATGCAGCAGAACAGAATTTTTAAAAGTTGAGGTAGTGGGCTTTTTTTGGTCTGTATTAAATCTGATTATGTTTTTAGCATTTAGATGTCATTGTATTGGCTTCTAGATGCTTACACGCTTTAGATTATACTTGCACATAATTACAGGTGAAAATTTGCATCAAGAGATAATGGTGTAAATAACTTGTGAGCTGAAATTTGGACTACTAGATTAGCTGTTTCAAAAATTTAGTCTTGCGTCTTTAAAAAACGTTAACAACAAAAACATGTAATTCAGGTTGTTGGGTTTTGGTGTGGGATTTTTCATTTTAGTTGTACTGCTTGGAAATACTCTGCAGATTGTTACACTTGGATACACTTGGCATTTGCTTTTGTGGCAACCTGTAGTTTCTCCAGCTACGTTCAGACGGCTTTCCAGAGCTGTCAGCCTTGAAACGGGAAAGCAAGAGAATTCAGCTTCGCTGCGTATGTTGCCTTACATTACGTTTGACGATTTGAGAAACATATGATACAAATGATTTGGGTTTCCAAAACCTAGTAGTGGGCCACTCTCCAGACATATTCTCCCTCACTCTATGAGAAGGGGGAATTTATATGGCTGCTCTTAATATTTTCTTCAGTGGTGTAAACCTGTAGAAACTGGATTAGTATGTTGACTCCCTCAATTAACTTTAATCTAATATCCTGCCTATTTAAAATAGTGTAAACATTGGTGTATAGGGTTAAGGGAAAGAGTTGAACTGAAAAAGATTTATTTAAGGATTAGTGTAGTAGCTAAATTAGAATTAAATCCAGGAAGTAAACATCTCAGCAATGCAAGTTGTGGGAAACAAGAGACCACAGCAAAGACCAGTGGTTTGAAACAATAATGTGCCACCATGGGAAGAGAAAGGAAGAAGGGGAGAAACAAGTAAATCAAGCATTACTGTACAAATAAGACTTTAAGCCTATTACTGCCACACAGGTTGTGGGGAAACTCCCAATTAAATGCAACGGAAAGAAACTTTTATCCTTTTCATCTTTCTTCTTGATTTGCTCGGTTGAATTACATTGTGAAGCGAAATGCCCGCAGCAATTAGAATAAAAGGATAAATTTGTAGAAGAATCCCTGAGGGTACAGAAATTATCAAATTTGCTGGCACCAGATTTGCTGAAACATCTAGTGAGAAGTTTGGTAGAGCCTTTGGATGAGAAAATGAGCAAAAAAGGTGGCTTCACTCTCTTCAGGCAGCACTAAGAACCGCATTTGCCTGGGATATAAACGCATGAATATTTTCTCCAACTTCACAGCGATTTTATCTCTGTTCTGTCCAGCAATGCCACGGCACTTTGTACAGGCTGTGGCCGCTGTGAGCCAGCCTGCAGCAGGATCAGGGCTTGCCCAGCGATGCCAGGCTGGCACAGAAATTCTGGTACAGAGCCCAGCTCCACGTGAGGCTTGCCCCATCCCCACACTGGCTGAGAGCTTTGGGACAACCGCAGGTGTGCTCCCTGCATCTGAGAACCAGCCAGGGGTTCCTCCACTTGTACCTTTCTCCTGTACGAGTAGGATGGGTTAAAATCTGAACAGACTCTTAAATATCTTGGACTCCAGGAGTCCTCTGTGTGCCAAAAGCCGAAAGGAGGTGACTCTGCTCTCAGAATATGGAAAGCTGCCTTCCGAATTTCAAATAAAAATACTAAGTCTGGCTCTCAGTATTTGCCTAATCAAACCTCGGATAGAAACATGCCATCTACTGAATTATCACTTTCAGACCTGGATTTTTATTTGCAGTTTGCCCTCAAGGTATCGATCTGATCAAATCCTACTGAATCAGTGAAAAAAATCTGACAAAAATTCAGCCTGGTAATACGGCTGAAGGCTGCTCTGGCTGATTAATTTATAAATGAGATAAGGGCTTGTTCATTCAATAAATGCAGGTTTAACATCTTTTCTTCCTATATACCCAACAGTCTCAGCAAATGTCAGATGTCCTCTTTACCATCAATCCATATCAGCAGAAAAACTTAGCCCCTCACTACAGTGCTGCCAAAGAGAGTGGGGATCCTGAGTTAAATGGGGTTTTGCCCCCCACGAGACCAGGCAGCAGCAGTGCTTCGGGTAAGGTCTGGGAGAAGCCTGAGGAGGAGGAGGAAAGCCTGGAGCTGTGGGCGCCTGGCTGGCAGGGCCGAGCTGGGAACGTGCATGGGGTAATCTTTTCCAGCAGAACACACAGATTGCTTCCCAGCCACGTATATAACTCATTTTTTTAATCGTTTTGGCAGTTTCTTTGCGCTTTATACCCCCAGAAGACTAAAACGATCCAGCCAGCTTATTCCAAAGGAAAATATCTGAATTTCAGCTCCTATGAGCTGTTGTCTTGTAAAGGCAGGCAGCTTAGTATTTCATCTTTCTGACTAAAGCAGCTTTTAACAAGCTCGTTCTTGGCAGAAGGTTTTGGACTTAACCATGACTCAAATGCATGATGTGTCTTAACAGCATGCTTTGCAGGAACTGCCACCCGGCTTGGCAGGAGATGTAAAGAAATGCTGGTCCAGGGGTGGCTTGAGCCCTCCTGGTGTGTCTTCTGAAGGGTCAGTGAGGAGGGGGCAAGACTGCAGCATCACTCTTCATGCAACATCTCCTTGCTGGACTGGGGAGATAGTTTATGAGGCTGTTACTTCACAGGACAAAAATGAAAGAAAAAAAAAAAATCACTCCACAAATTAATTACTCTTGTTCTAATGTTCTTTTCCACCTGTGAGCTGAGCGCCCTCTCAGGCAAACCTTCTGGGTGGATGTGGATGGCAAATACGAATGCGACAACTTATTGTTCCTCATTTTTTAATGGAAAAAAGCAGAGTGACACCAGCAGTATTGAACAAGGTCTCTGTGTAAAAGCTCAACAGAAGAGTTTGCTGATAAGCTTCTCCTGTCTGTGTAGTCCAAGCTTTTCCCCAGCCTGGCTCTAGCCCAACTGCTTGGGTTTAGAGCTTCACGATATTTTCAATACTGTCAAGGGCTTGAGTGGTGCTGCTGTGGCCCTGGGACACCCCACCACAGCTTGGGTGATGGCAGTGCTGTTCTGGGGGCAGAGGGTTCCTCACCCACCCCTGGGGCTGGGAAACCCCCCTGCTTGGCTCAGGCTGCACTGCCTCATCCCGATGCTGCCAGGTGGTGGCTGCCCTGGTGTCCCACCACAGAAAGCAGCAGGGACAAGGCAGGCAGAGGATTGGGCATATGTCCATCCCTAATCACCATCTGCTTTAAGGTTTTGTTTCTCTTCTTCATGGTGCACGGTATCTCACTCCGGGAGCTGTGCCCCTGGGCCAGCCATTGATACCTTCTTTGAGCTAAGCAGATTTGTATTTTTCTGACAACGTAGGAGGACTTAAGTCTTTTGTGGGAGTCCTTTTGTCAGATGTTGTGGAAGACAGGTCTTACTGTAAGCGTAAAGTGGACCCGGTCTGTGTAGAAAGGGCAAAATCTGTAGATCAACTTAGTGAAGTACCACAGCATATAAATAATTTAACTCTGCTTAATTATGGAGTCCTAAAAAGTTACAAGAGGCCCCTTAGTTTCAAACGGAGTATAAAAAGAGATTTTATTTCAAGGCTAAGTCTCATATACCTGTCTCTGAAAATCAGATCTGAAGAGGTCTCAGCTGCAGTATTAACCCTGAGATGTTCACTGGACACGTTGAGCCAGTCTGGAACCATTTGTTGGCCTCCTGACAGGCCCTTCAAGAGCACACCTATGGGGAGTTTATGTTATTTAGACTAACACAGTTTGCTGCCTCTACCAGTGCCTGCCATCTCACCAGCTTTAGGGTAGGCTGGCAAAGGGGAGCTTTTGTTTTATGGCATGAGAAACCTTAAGCCAAGCTGGCAGCACCAACCCTGGTTGGCATTTGCCAGTATCAGTTCTCCCTGTGGCCACAGCAACGCTTGTGCTGGCCAGAGGGAGATGGCTTAGCAGCAGCAAGGTGTGGTGGCCAGGGCAGGAGAAGGCAGTGCTGCCTCGGTGGCTGGGCTTGCCTGCGCCCATTTATGGTGCTTGTGGAAGCATGGCATTGATGCAGGAGCCACACACAACTCAGTGAGGCTTCTTCCATTGACACGGACAGATTTTCAGAGCAGGTCTTTGGACAGGATCAGCCAATTCACTTGCGGTGTCTTACTCCTGAGACACCACACCGCATTAATCCCACGTATAAAAAAATAAAAGGATCACATCTGAGTAGTGGTTTCCTCCCCTTGTTTAAACAAATTCAACTGCTCTGCTTCTGAATTCCCCACCAGAGCTCCACATCGCCTGGCCCCGTTTGTGGAAAAGTCAGTAAGCACGTTTCAGCCAGTGTGGGGTATTAACGTAGGAAGCCAACGCTGAGTCGGTTCTCCTTGTTCTTCTCACTGGCTATAGAGTTTCACAGCCTGGGATATTAGTAAATATTTATGTTTAATTACTTTCACTTAAGAAAAACAACCACAGCCAAGAAAACTACAGAGCAATTTAATGGGTTTTAACTTGCCGTGCTAAACCGCCTTCCTAAACATAATGAATTATATGAAGTCATCCGGTTTCAGACTCTCTTAAAGAGGAAATTCAATTCAAATAAGGTTGCATATTACTAGCTTCAGTGTCTGAAAACATTTATAGTGCCAGTAACTGTTCCGTTGCCCCGAGTTATCCTGCAGCCTGGAAGACAATAACAAGCTAAGCTTAGAAAAGCGTGCTGCGGTTTGGTGTAGCTGATAGATGAAATTGCTAGGTTCCATGCCCCTGGCGAGAAGCACTGGGGAGTGTGTTGGAGTCTCCTTCTAAGACAGCCTGGGTTAAAACAGAAACAGGAAAGTAAATATGGCATTAGCTGCTCAGCAGCATTGTTTTTGTACCTTTTCGACAAGAAAACAGCTTACAAAAGGGTTTCTTCCCTCTGGGTCCTAGCTACAATGCTGCCTTTCTTACGAACGGTGACTAGGTTGAGGTACATGTCCTTTGGTCCATTGTTGCAGTGTAATATAAAGACGCTTCTGTTCTCTGGCACCACTGCAGAGCTCATGTTCAGGGAGAATAGAAGGGGAATGTTAGGTTACCGACACAACTCTTTTTTCCCTGACAGGTAGAAGGAACTAAAGAAAAATACCTGTACTCTTCCATCTAGAGATCCCCAACTGCTGAACTGTGTGTAGGATTAGGAACATCCATCAGGATGGGTTTTTTTCCCTCGTGAGACAAACTGTTATTGTTGCTTTGAGTTTGGCAGCTAAGAGCCAGAAGGTCTTGCCACAAAGGCTGTAAAACTTTGTGAGACTTTCAGTGTCCTTTAAATGGTCGTCCTTTAAAGTAATTGCATACTCTAAAGCTCCTTATAGGGCTTAAGGGCTTTATTTGCCTAGGACAATTGCACACCTTGTGAACAAAACTGTAATCCAAATCCCGAGCTTGGTCCTGCCAACTTTCCAGATGTTGATTGCTAAACTTGTGAAGGCTGCTAGAGGTTGATTGCGAGGTACGTAGCCTGCATGTAAGTCTGTCAACATGTCAGACAGAAAATGCACAGGGAGAGCCCATATATTCTTGATGTTTCTGCAGAATCTGATACACAACTCACATTTTGCAACTTCACTCATCTATTATGAGCACGTGAATGCAAAACTGAGGAAAGATTACTAAATTAGAAAGTGGTGCAAGTGTAATAAACAGTCCAGGCATAAACACAATGCCATCATACTTTAACTGTTTTTCATGACTAGCTGTGAAGACAATACTGGCCAAATTTTCAATAGGACTGTGAGCACAGACAACATTCAGTGGAACTTGCTTTGATCTCAGAGCTCATGGGGTTCCAGTGAAATTACAGATCAACATTATTTGACGCTACATTTTCCAGTCATCTCCTAGTTCAGATGCCTTTTCCCATTGATTAAAGTCTTACCTGAGAACACATTCATTCCCCTTGATTCATACTCCAGCCTTGAAGGAATTCCGTACATTTCAGGTTGACTGTTTGAAGAGTGAACCTCTGATCAGTACGTGTATGAGTAACAGTATCAGCTTTTGGATTGTTTAAAATCCTTGAAGATCACTTCACAGAGTGGCAAAAAATTTATTTTCAATAACAGACTTGTGGGATAGGGACTGTCCCCTTCCAGGAGTCACACAGCATCTGGCTGAATGGAACTGTAAGCTTGCAGGCTCTGCAAACTACATAACTGCATTAAGTTGGTCTGATTGCAAGGCCTTCACTTCCATTCACATCCAGTTCGCTCTGACTGCTAATTAATTGCGTGCTTTAAAGCTTTACTCTCATAATACAAAAGTCACCCCCAGGGAGAACATTGTTGAACATACTCGATGAATGTGTGATGTCTTCTTTAAAATAAGCCTCATCTAAAGTTGCTTAGGTGTTCTTACAGAAGACTTCTGATAGGATTAAAAGTGAACATAGACCAATGGAAAAAAAAAATATTCTTCATTAGAAGGGATTACATTTAAACCTTTCAAGGCGACTGATATTTTTTTCCTTTTAACTCGCACTTCGGTCAGCTGTTGAATGGAGCTCAGAGATTATTTCTTGTCAGGACCTATCAAAAACCCCTGAGACTGCTAAAGCATTTCAGCATGTTGAGCAAGAAATTTTCATTGCTCTCTATGTTGCGTTTTTACTATGTCTAAAAAAACTGTATTCACTTCTAAAGGGTATTTAGCCATCTTCTAGGAGAACAAATTTCATTTAAGTCAATAATCATCTGGAAATGAAACCATTACTTTTAATGCAGTAAGTGCACATATACATTAAATTTTATTGCTTTGTCTGAATTAAAAAGGGCAAAAGTAGGGCAATTTCGGGCCAGTGTAAAGTTGCAGGTGCCTGTACTTTACTGCTCACCTCTTAAGAAAGAAGAGTTCAGCATTTCAAACTTATAGTCCCACATGTCACTGAAATAAACCCAAAAGGTTTCAGGAAGATTTGGATCAAGCTTTTGGACAATACCGTTTATGCATGAGGATCTTCTCACCTAAAGATACATCATCTGTTAGTTGCACAACAGACTTGACAGTGAACTACCATTACAATCAGTAATGACACAGATTTCATGAGTCCTGAAACTTCCTGCCCAAGCCTGATAGATGTAAAGACCTATTGCGCCAACTATAAATGCGTTAAAGAAATCATAATAATAAGAGTGCAAGCAAAGCCAAGAATATTTCCGTTTTTTCAAAGGCTTCCAAACATTTTATATGCCGTAAGATCATACGCAGAGTCAAAGCATCACATTTCAAGTTAAAGTCAGACATTCAGCTGTAACTTTGAATGTATGGGTTGGAATCAAACACAATATTTTCACATTACTTGAGTTTAGACTTTCTTTGTGTTTTTATGTTCCTGTTCAAACGAAAGGAAATCCCTGATACCAAGACAAGTAATCTGTGTTCTGAGCCAATAAATCCTTGGGGAATTTGAGGCAGGTAGATTGTAAGAGGCCCTTTTAGGAGTCTGAAAAGCAATGGGTGACATTAGACGGATCTTAATGAGAGTTGCAGGTGCTCAGCTTTTAGGACGAGGTCATTTCCCGTGTGTTGGCACAATGACAAAGATGGAAGATTGAATGGTTCTTCTAATTCACGACTCAGTAATACATACTCCTTAACTGGAAACGGCTGAAAAGATACCTCTGGAATGCTCTTGGTGCCTTAACACGTCCTAAACACTGCAGCCAAGTCTCAGCATCATTAAAATAATAGATGCAAATAAGAACATGCTAGCCAGTAATCAACAACAGCTCCTTCCCAACCCTTATCTTTTGGTTACATGTTTAACAGAGACGTTCTGTGGCTTTGTTGCCATCCTAGCTTCAGAAAAAAAAATGCAATCAAACAACAAGCCAGCAGTGCCAATGCATGCCTTTGTATTTAATTTTAACAAGAAAAATTACACAGGTGGAGAGTGGAGAGACTGAGATGTCTCTCACAGCCTTCTGGGAAAGCAGAGCTTTGGCAACATGTCCACCAGTAGGCCAGGCCTAAAACACCATCTAAAATCACCTCAACTTTCTTGTTTGTTTCTTGACCTCTGTTTGTCGTGTCAGAGCTAAATGATTCAATACAACTTCCCTTGAATAAACGTGCAAATGAGACCAAGTATTTACATTTCAAATGGATCATCATTAAGATTTCAAGCTGTCAATAGGACCCGCACAGGAAAATGTTATTACTAGACCTGAAAGTCTTCAAGGGAATGTGTAAGAAGAAAAGCTAATATCAGGGGACCAGTAATCTGTTTCTAGGCAGCTTTTAATTCCGCTTCACAAACATGAATGATTTTGAGTGTTGAATGAAGCAGCAAGCTACAGAACCTGCACCATGCTTTTAAACTACAGCTGGCTGGAATACTGTATGCCTGAAGGCAACATTTTTAAGTTCAAAGGTAAACATTTGGTTTTTTATAGAGAAAATTAGTTGTACAGCATATTTGATTTAGTATACCGCTACCTAGTCCAACTTGTAATTGAAATGTATTAAAAAAATAACCCTACTTCCACTGACAGTATGCAGTTTCCTAGAGAGCCGCATGCTTGCTAGTAAACATCAGTCCTCTGGGCCAGGTCTAGAAGACAGAGGTCAGAACTTCTATAACTTAATATTTTTCAAGGCACCCTAAAGACTTCCTCTTACCTCCCCACGTAAATTGTTTACAGCCTCCTCCAAAGAGGAGCTCCCCTGCAGGACTTTGACCATGCCTGTAAACTGATAAAAAACCTCTCCCTGGAAACTTCCCCTGGTGAACCTCGCTGTAATATTTTATTGTCTTCGATCCTAAGTGCATACACAGGGATCCTTTCTGCTAAAAGTGCAGGCAATAAATAATGTTGAGCAAGGAGAGGTCTATACATTGAACTTTCATAAGGAGTGATGGTGGCATTTTGTAGTGATGGTGGCATTATGTAGTTCTTCTTGCTGTTGGATTAAATGGGGAAAGGGAGCTTTCTAATGCTGCTCTAAATGCCAGCACATGCTGACCTGCAAAGCTGTCACATAGCATTTGCATGTGATTTTGGACACTTTGGTATGGCCTGCTTAGATTTTCTTTCTTATAATTGTGGGGCTTTTTTTGTTAAAGTAAACTTTTTAAAAGTGAGGAAAACCTATGCTGCACAATGAGGTATTGAGAGCCATGTGTTCCATGGTACAGAAAGATATGTTATGATTCTTATCTTCGTGAGACTGTGAAAAAATAGTTCTTTGTCCTCAAACTCATTAAAAAGTTATTTAATAAAGAACTTGAAACCATTATCAATATTTACAAAAGAAATGCTTGAGAGCTGAGTTATGTGTTTTGAAATTCACAGAAGGCTCAGTGCATTGAAGCAACAATATACGTGATAGGAAGTATAGCTGACATTTTCCAAATATAAAAACCAGATGATGGAAGGTTTAATTTCTATGAATTGGAGCAGTAGCTGAGAGCCTACTAATCTCTCAGGAGTATTTTCAGCCCATCAGGGTGCTCAAGGAATATAAAATTCTCAGCATTTCTGGAAAAGTAGTTGAGAACGATGTGATTTTGCTAGATTCAAAGACGGTTCCAGTCTTTGACTTAGATTTGAGGACTAAAACAATTTTTAAGGGTTTTTCTTGCTGAATAACAGCATATTGTGTTTTGGGTTGTTTTTTGGTTTTTTGTTTTGTTTTGTTTTTTGGTTGGTGTTTTTTTTTAATTTTCAGGATAAATAGAGCCAAATTATGAAGGAATAATTTAGGAATAATAAAGGATTTTTTTACACAAGTATACAGTTTTTCCACTTGCAAAAAAATGCTGCTGACTTTATTGGCTGGTATCTATTATGCCTTAGAGAAAGGTGGGATTAAAAAGCCCCCTGCGAAGTGTAACCCCATTTGACTGAGGGTACATCCATAAGGCATCCGCAAAACGTGGTGAGAAACACCTCCGCAGAGAGATGTAGTCATTAATTGACTCCCTAAGCACCTGAAATCTTCAGAACCTGAAAAATCCTCAGAAATTCTTCCGGCCCTTCACCCAGAAGTGCCCAAACCCCGTTGGCATGAGCCGAGGCTGTGGGATGCTCCCGTAGGTGTGAGCTCCCGGGGAGGGCTGGACTCTGCAGCCACCCTCAAGGCTCAGCCGGCCTCGCAGAGCACTGCTGGGCATCTCCCCGGGGTCTGTGAGCCAGGACATTACTTTCCTAAAGCCAATGTCAGCAAACTGGCCTTTCAATCCACCCTTTGGGTAGTTAAGAGATAAACGTGCCCCAGCTGCTGGAAATGTGGGTGCCGTGTGCCTCTGCTCCTTCTTTTCATCCAGGGACTGACTCTCAATTCTCTTACACAGCAGCTGAAAAAAATACAACAGAGTACAGAATAATTTCTGTAATAATTTTTAATACACAGCCCATTGTGAGTAGCCGTGATGGAGGGAATCCCATCTTGTACTCTCCTGCCTGAGTACTCCAGTGAAAGGTGAGAGATGAACTCTGGTGAAGCAGTACAGGGATTCAGGTATGTCAGTCTCCTGGATCACAGGACAATCCTAACCACCAGGTGACATGATGTGGTGGCAGTACACAGCCTCAGTCTCTCATCTTTCCCAGGAGCTACCTGCCCAGGGGTGGCTGTCCTGAATCCCAAGTGCAGAGAGGCATCTCCTTTCGGCCTTAAGCCAGGCAACTTCCTCTACATTGCACTCTGTAGTTGCTGATGAGTTTAAGAAGCTCTTTTCTCAGTCTGAGAGTTGTCCTGACCCCCATCTGTAGGCAGTTCTCCCTCTTGGCATGCCCGGGCTCTTATAGTGCATGATGTGTTGATCAAAATCCTACGAGTGACATGGCACTGTGAAGTTGGCTGTTGCAATGCCAAAGTGCCTCCTGTTCGTTTATAGCCCCCAAATCCTCGGTCTGCTCTTACTCATACCAATGGCACTCAAAAGTCAGAGATCAGTACTGAAGCATGTTAGGATCAGAATCAGGACCAAAAAAAAACTAAGCACCATGTAAAAAAAGCTGGAGCCTGGGGCATGAGCCCTGCGCAAGCACAGCGATGCCCTACTGCCCATCCACTTAATATCGCTGCAGGCAAGTATTTATGTCTGAAAATTCTCATCTGGGACCCACATACACAAATCTGCCATTACGCAAAGTAGTTATGGGAGATGTTCATCCACATGATGTGTGAAAATCCTGAACTGTTTCTGAGTGCGGATCCTGAAGGGCTTTTAAACACTCTGTCTTTAGCAGGCAGTTGGGAGTTTATACGTGATGCAGTGTTTTTTCACCATGATTTTACTTCATTGCTCACGCTATCAGGGCTATACATTTCCTTACGCTATAGCAACAGTTGATTGAAAAATGTTCACATAGAAGACAGAAAAACCCTACCTATTTTGTTTTTCATTTTTAATGACACTCCAAGGATTTAAATCTGCTCTTTAGCAGGCTTGAAAATCATCCAACTGGAATGAAGAGACGGCAACGGGGTCACGGAATAGACGCAGGGATCAGTATCATGGCAGAAGGTGGGAGCCTGACCACCAAGTGCATTAGTTTTCCCAGAAGTTTCCGACTCGGTGAGTATTCAATCAATATGCTAAGGCTGAGCTTTAAGCAGTAGTTGGATGAGGTCTAATCCATACATCTGGAAACAGCCTGTGTATCACAGAGAATCCGTGCAGAGGGGGCTGCTCTTATATTTGTCCCATATGTTTGCTTTTATTTGATTTTGTATTTGGGTGGGAAAGGGAAAGAGGAAATTCTCTGACATTTTCACATGCCTTTTTTTTTAAGTGACTCTGAGAAACAATTCAAACATCTTGTCTATTCAAATGAGAGGCTGTAAAGCGACCTGACAGCTTTTGTGGATGCAGTCTTGGGTAGGAAGTACCACATTCCCATCTCTAAGAACCACTCCTGCTATAATCCTGCCAGCATCCTTGGAGGTAGATACCAAAGGCACAGGAACAAATTACAGATCCTCTTTGCCATGTCTTTGTGAAGTGGTAGATCGCAAAAAATTGTCTCCTGAGTACAAAACACTTTGCTTCTATCCTTTCCATTTCTCTGTGTTGCTGGAACAAGTAAGATTCAGAAAACATCCTTCTGTACCTCTCCAGTCTGGCCCTTGTATTTTAATCCAAAATTGTTTTGGCCCTCTAAAAAACTACTGCTGCTGCAAAGGCTATTATGGTCTGGAAAAACAACTGCATCGGTACCTTCTACACCCATGTATAAAAGCTCACAGCTCCTAAAACACTTTGAGACTATGGAAACAGAGGAATTAAAATAAAAGCATTGCTGGTGATTAATTACACCTAGATTAACAAAATGCCTGCCATTGCTTTGCTAATTGTTCTGGGAGCCAGGAGGGAAGAAATAAGCATTGCCCTGCTGGAAGGGGCTTAGTTACTACAACCAGTCGCAAAAAAACTCCAATTTTTAACTATCGATCCCAAGCCATTCAGTAACCTCCACGTTTGCATTATGCAGGCTATGCTCATGTAATACCACACTTAGTGCACATGTTACTGTGGCGTTGCCTGAACGTTTTGCTTCCCATAATAACTCAGTGAGCCGTGGCCAGGGAGAATGGCACCTCCGGGTTAGCACCAAATACAGCGCGCAGCCCTGCCCTGCAAAACTCCTCCTTGCCAGCCTGGTCCCTGGCAGAAGCCCTGGTGGTCAGGCCCCAGGCTGCCAAAGCCGTTCCTTCACCTCTGAGCAGGTTCTCATTTGATACCAATTCATAAAGCACCACAAACGAAGCCTATTCACACCTGGAGCCCATCCCCCTGCATTAAAGTATTAGGTTATTGTTTTTTAGGCTGAATGGATATTATGTGCATGTGTGTATGGTTTTTCATTTCAGATTATGGAAAAAAAAAAAAAAAAAAAAAAAAAAAAAACCATGCAGGCTGCACTTCCATACAGGAAGCAAAGAGAGCCAAGAAACATCAACTCCAAAAATGTTCAGGGCTCATCCATAAACACTTCTGTAGGATGGTGAATGATGGGGAGTGAAGCATTTTGCCAGTCCAGACAGCATGGGTATATGGGCTTGTTTTGTTAAAATAGGAAAAAAAAAAAAAAAAAAAAAAAAGAAAGAAGTAAAAGCAAGAATCCCAAGAGTGCTGATGAGCCACGAAGAGCTTGGACCCAACTACAAATGCTGGGACAAGGCAAGGTGGTGTGATTCACTGAGGGTGGATCAGAGAGAAGTCATTTCCCACTTGCACTTGGACTTCCCAGCCGGGGTGTGACGCCTCCCAGTGCCCTTTGGGAAGGGATCCCTCTGTGAGCAGCACTCGCACCCCACCTCCTGCTCTGTGGTCCTGATGCCGGGGACGCGGGGCATTTCTCATGTAACACAAATCATCAGATGAAAGAGCGGATTTAAAAACAATCTCTTTTGTGGCTGGTACTTCAAAATACTTTACAAGTCATATCAAGAGGATTTTTAAAAATCTTTCTTTATGAGTTGCTTTCTTTTTCCAGAATAGTATCCTTGGAAATGACCCACTGGTTAACAACAAAACAATAATAAATCCCTGTGAAAAACAGCCGTTTGAATTTCCATGAATGTCATTACCTCCAAAAGCCACGGGAGCCTGTGCTGTGTTTGGGTGGCACTGTGGAGAAGACAGAACAGTTGGAACAGAGGACTGGAGCAGTAAGATTATGCAAAACCACCATCGAATGCCATCCAGACTGTGGGTAAGTACATTTGTTGGCATACGAGGCTCAAATAAACCACTTGCAGTGTGAATTCAGGTCTGTGCTGGGTCATGATGCTGCAGTTCAGACCGACGTGGTCCAGCAGGACACAGCCACGCTGCGGGAGTGAATTCAGTGGGAAGGAAAAGCCACAGAGTAAACAACTCACCTAAGCAACTGGCCCAGAAGCCCAGTGGCAGTAAGTTCAAGCAGCTGCCTGTGCCTTTACCCCGTTAGGCACTAGATGATGTGACTGCTGGTTGCATATAGACATTTACACCCCAGCTGTGCTGGCAGGTTTTGATTTTCCAGGTGCCAGGCAGCACCCCGGAGCTTATGTTCTTAGACTAAGCGGACTTGAGGCTTGCTGCCATGTCACTCTCATCAGACCAAACACGTAATTTTTGAAATGCCTGTGAGAGGTGACCTAGAGCCTTTGGCATGTCCTCAGGGAAGGATCAGCCATGGGAACTGACATCAGCTTTTTCAAACAATTACTGGAGGAGTTCGCAGGGATATTATTCACAGACTAGTAGAGGGGCCTGCCATATGGGAGCTCAGTCTTTCCTCCTGGCATAATGAACTAGGGGAGCTGGGCAGGAGTGAAAAAGTCCTTGAGGTGCTCAGAAACATCTGTCTGTCCTCAGCTTACCCACCCTCAGCTTTGTATAGATGTGGGACAGGCCCAGCATGCCAAGAGGAGTGGGAGTGCTGCTGCAGGTTTTGAAGGCACTTTCCAAGCTGCCCTCATACTTCTGCACATGGTCCTGCCATTTTATTAAATTCTTCTGAAGTTGCTCCTGACCTAAGCTAAGTACTTTTCTATTGACATCAACTTTTGCCACTTCACTATTCACCCCCAGGTTATTAATAAAGCATTAAACAATATTGGTTTGAGTCCTGCTCTCTAGGGCACCTCATTATTAATCTCTTTCCCTACTAGAATTGGCCATTTATTCCGTACCCATTTATAACCAGATTTTAATCCATGACAGGACTTTACTTCTCACTTTGTGGTTACCAAGTTTCCTTAACAGTTTCTTGTATGGGTGTTTATCAAAAGGCTTTTGAATGTCCAAATAAATTATATCCTCTGGTTGTTCTTTACCCACTATTTTATTAACTCTTAAAAGTGTAAAAGGTCTGACTGGCAAGATTTATTCTTATAACGGCTATGTTACTTTTTTCCTTTGCTTGAGACTTGGTATTTCCCTGCAGATTGCAAAATATACAGAGCAGCAACCCTCCCAATCTTGTGGCTTGAAGCAGCACCAGATAAGTTGTCAATGTTTGATTAAAAATAAAAGCAAATGTAATATACCGCTGACTTTCTCAACTACTTCCTTGTAATGAAGTTAAGCTAATAATGTAAAATTTCCATGAGCTCGCTCTGTCTGTGTAAATATTTACAGGGTCTTTATCGCTGCAGTACCAGATTTCCACAAGCATTAATGGAGTTATCCTTGTAACACCTCTCTGATACAGGGAAGCTTTAATCCCAACTGCCTGAAGAATCAGGGCACACTGACATCTGGCACATAAAAACCAAACTGCTGTGCTTTGAGAACGCAGGTTAGGAGATAAAACACCTTCTCCCACTTAGAGATGCTGTATTCACAAAAAATGCAGGAATCATCACAATTCACAAATGTAGTCAAAAAGGCACGGTGCCCCAGCGTCTCTTCCTGAGCTCTCTAAACCCCAAAGTTCATTTTTCCCTTTGGAAAAATGCAGAGCACCGCAGGTAGAGTCCAAGCTTTTCCATTTTTGCAGACTGTCTGTGCTTGCAGGTTTTTGCTGGCTCTGCTAGTGACCATTTATTTTGGACTCGCAGCACACATCCAGTGTTTCATTATGCATTTTTGCTCCAGCCAGAACTAATACAATTGGCTGCATCTCAGCTTGCTTCAAATATACGAGGGAGTGTGTTTCCTGAGAGAAATGGAAGAAACAACATCAAAAAAAAGACATCTTGTTTAAAGTAAAAAGCACTACAAAGATTTTGCCGTGTAAGAAAACTTACAAAAAGGCTACAAAATAGACACGTGCAAGGGCCCTCCACTGGCCCCACATCCCTGAGGAAAGAGAGGCTTTCCACCCTGCCCTGAAAGCTGACAAGACCTTGGCAAAGCAGGGAATGACGGCGAGGTTGGACGCAGAGGAGCCCTCAGCAAAAAGCCCTCAGCAGGACATGGACTCACATTTTCGAGAGCCTTCTGGCCTCATGGCTCAGGCTGGGCTTTCCAAAAAAAAGCTCTCCTTCCATATAAGCAGCCAGAACAGGTGGCCAGGAATTCTAAAGGTTATGAAGTCCTTTCAAAAAAAATTAACTCTGATGTGTCAAAGGGGAGTGATGTGAGTACAAAGCACTTTTGGAAAAACAGATTTCCCCAGCAGAAGCTCTGAAGGATTCCAGCTCCCACAAACATGTTTCCAGTTGTGGTTTTTAAGCGCGATCTTGAAGCTACCCACACTTGAAAACGTGAGCTGACTTTGTTGGGGCCTGGAGTCAAAATCCCTTGAGACCAACAATGGGACTTGCTTGAAGATGCCCACTTGTGGGTGTAAAACCAGGGATAGTTGAGCTTAGCTTGGCAAATTTCTTCGACTCCATAGACCAGTGATCCCCATGCAGCCAGACTGGGAGCACCGAGGGGGACAGGAACACCGGTGCTTGAAATTGTTCCTGGCTGGGTTTGGATGCAGACCCCAAAACCTCTCTTTCCCGTCACCCATTCCTGAAACATGGGCTTTGCCTCCAGGACAGCCACAGCTCCTGCAGCAACCAAATGATTTCCCCAAGGAGCAGTCAATATATTGCCACGATCTTAATCTTATTTAGTGTGGTAGCATGGTTTTAATTTCTCCGTGTTTGATCCCTCAAGCTTTAGGAATATTGATAGAAATAGGGACTGCGAAGATCAAATAAAGAGCGGCCTGTTGCATATGAAAAAATACCCTTCAGTCCTCACTCTCCCGGCGGTGATTCAGCTTTTCCAACTGCGCTGCCGAGATAAAAGGCATCGCATGTGAGCAGAAGTGTGAGCAAGGGCTGTAATGCTTTCAGCGCACCGCCCCGCAAAAAAAAAAAAACACAAAAAACCCAGAGCTTTGGCTGCGGGAGCAGATCCCGGCTACTCCTAAATCTCCTTCAGCTGCGGGGAGGGCGGGATGCACCAAAAAAAAAAAAAAAAAAAAAGAGGGTTTTTTTTGCCCCGTTTTCGCGCGGGTTGTTTGCTGTCGGCCTCAGCTCGCTGTTGACTTTAGTCGGTAGGTCTGTTTAAGCACCCGTGTTGGTTGGTTTATCCTGGCAGCCCGGTTGTAGGGCGGCTGGAGACCCCTCCTCGCCCAGGCGGGCAGGGCAGAGCTGGGCTACCAGCCCCGCTCGCCCCGGCACCGCCGCCCTAATCAGTGGCAGGCCCCGGGCGCGGGGTAATTAGAAACATGGAAAGGGGGCTTTCTGTCTTTTGAAAATCTGTCTCTCAACATCAAAGTGCTCGGCGCAAGTCGTCCTCCAGAGGTCGGGTCCCGTATCTAAATGAGTGATGTATTTCATGGTATCTGTCGGGGGGGATATAATGAAGAAAACCGGCTTTGAGATGGGCCGTGATGTGAAAAACAGGTGGCCCGCTTTAATGGGGTTGCGGAGCATCTGTTTTGCAGTCCGGTTGCGTTCCCGTAAACTGCGCAAACAACGGCGAAACGGCGGCGGGAGCGCGCAGCCTCCGCGGGCGCGCAGCCTGCGCGGCGCCAGGGGCTGCCCGGCCCGAAGCTGCGCGTCTCCAGGGGTAGGCAGAAGAAGGGCGACTCAGGCCCTCGGGCTGCTCTCCTTAACCCCCTACCTCCTCACGGTGCCCAGCGAAGCCCCCCCATTCCGCTGCAGACCCTCTCCTTCCCCCCTGCCAGAGAGCGGGCACTGCCTCCACCTCGCGGGGACGTGCGCTGCCCCCCTTCCCCAACACACCCGCCCCCCCAAAGCATCCCGGGGTGCGGTGCCATGCGGGGGCACCTGGCAATACCAGCTTCCCGCTGCCTGCACCCCCCCCTCCCGGGGCACCATCCTCTTTCCTGGGGGGCACGGCCCCCCGAAGGAGCCGGCTGCCCCCTCCACGAGATCGCTGGCCTGGGTTCATCCCCGGTTTGGCCTTTAAGGCCAAATTCCGCAGAGATCCCCCCGCTGGCTGCTAACGTTTCCAGGGCCCCCTCCCCTCCCGCCTCGCACAGCCGCCCCGGCTGTTATTCCGGCTCTATCCGCGCAGCAATAGAAAGTGTTGGCGAGCATCAGCCGAGCCATAAATCCAGCCCAGCCCGCACGTTTCAAGCGCTCACGGGCAAACCGCCGGGATTTCCCCGGAGGGCGCGCAGCAGGGCGGCGGGCTGCGCGGAGGCTGCGCTCGGCTCGGGAAGCGCGCACCCTCCGCGGTGACTTGACTCGCAAGGTGCTTATTTAAGATGACCGGCTGGATAACAGCCTCTGCCCTGCCGGGGAGGCACCCGAGCCCCCCGTCACCCGCGGGAGTGGGGGGGATGAGGGGGTGGTGTGTATGTGTAGGTGAGTTCCCACTTAGAACAGGGAGGGCTGCAGGTGTCCCGACGGCGTTGGAGACGCATTTCATGTCCTTATGAACCCGCTTATTTTGCAAAAAAAAAAAAAAAAATTATCCGGGCCGACACCCCCGTCCTCCCCCCCCCCACCCGTGGAACTCCACTGACGGCAGCAGGAACAGGGGCTGGCTCGGGAATTCCGCAGGGAAGCTGCCCTGGCGTGGCTGAAAGGTAAAAAACCCGCTGCTCCCACTAGGTAAGAACAGAAAGGACTGGGGGGGCAGGGGAAAGACCCCAAATTCCCTCAAAACTCAATAAAAAAGCCCAATCCCCCTCACCCCCCAAAAAGCCCACCCCTTTAGAT